>NC_140623.1:26428216-27106549 GCF_057382275.1 Copadichromis virginalis
TTGGGTAGTAGAATGACATATGGGAGTAATCAAATAGATACTGAGGAGGTAAATTAGGCACTTGATGTGGAGACTGTCCATTTTCAAGTGGACGAGGATTGGGATCAGGCCTGGCCAGCACCATGACTGGAGAACGGTAGTGAGAAGGTGGATATTTCAAGGAGCCAAAAGAATAAGGTGACTTCCCAGGAAAATTGGGCTGGTAACTGGGAGGACTGTCACTGGTGGGCTGAGGTGGCTCTTTGGCTTGTGGCCCAGGAGGGTAGAGCTGGAGGAACTGGGGCAGCTGGGGGAACTGGAGACCAGGATAGCTGTAGTCAGGATAGCCCGGAAATTTTCCGTGTTCTGGGGTTGGAGGTGGAGGAGGGGAAGGTCCAACGGGATCTGGGATGTTGGGATACTGAGGGTTGTCGGGAGACAAAGGTGGAGACCAAGGTGTAGAGGGTGCATAGGGGAACCAAGAAGTGACTGGGCAGGAGAGAATGTATTCATTATCACCAAATACAAGCTCAAGCTGGAGACCATCCTGTGGGGGGGGAAAAAATTAAAAGAAGTGTTGCAGATATTATTGCAAGCAAACAGTCTGGTAATCCAGTTAAAATAGGAAAACTTACTCTACTGGTGAAACAAGGAGCACTGGAGTAGATGAACAAAGTATGCTCCTCAGACTGGGAGTCTATATAGTACGCACACTGTTCAGATACAAATGGATGCAAAGCTCCATTCACTGCAAGACATTGAACATACTTTTGTTTTTGTTTTTTTACTCAATTGACAATGAAAACCACCAGTGTTTAAAAATTGCATAAATTTCCACTATTCTTCAAGACCAGAAGCATTAAGCTATCTCCTAACTTTACATAAAATACACACACAAAACAAAAAACCTTTCACTCCCAATGCAGGTATATCCTTCTCCTGTGCATGTATCTGCACTGCCATGCCAAAGGAGGAGCAGAAGACTGAGGGTGGTGAAAGAGGGAACAAGGGTGTAGGAGTGGATATCCGAATTGGGCAGGAGAGCTTCAGCGGGGTGCCCCACCACAGCAGGGGCAGCATGTAACTGTTATTCTGACAGAAAGCAGCACGACAAAGTCAGGGGCAGTTAACACAGACCACGAGAGACGATGATGGGCGTCAAACGCTGCTGCTGGTACCTCCTGGGTGATGTAACAGGCGTCGTATGGCACCATCATCTCAAGGTCACTCCACGATGTCCTCAGAGTGTAACCACAGTATGGAGGCAACTGAAACACCGAGATCGGAGAGGTTCCTACTGTAGAAACAAAAAGTGTAAAGAACTGGGGGGGGGGGGGGGGGGGGGGGGGGGGGGTTTAATTTCTTATATATTGAAATCACATGTGGTGAGCCCTCCCTCTGAATATAATGGTATAATGGCACAAAAAATAAAATAAAATAAATAAAAAGAAGTACCCCAAAACAAAAAAAAAACAAAACAAAAAACAAAACACACAAGACATGTCTTCCAACACCACAAACTTACCTCTGTCCACTGACAGGTGTGTAAATCCTTGACCGGAGGCAGTGAAGACCATGACATCATCATCACACTCCACCAGAGGACTCATAGCCTGCCACTCAGAAAAATGTGTACTGGACTCAGAGGATAGGCCCAAAACCTCCCCCTGAAAACCTAGAGGATTAAAAAGCCAAATACACATCAAAGATGTAGTTCTTGTCTTTAAATTACCCACCCAGTTTGGCATAGCAGTCATTAGATGTGCTGGGTATTGTTTGTTAATGATAGAAATGTGTAGCAGAAGCAGAAGTGACTGTTTTATCCTTCATGCTGGCTGCGCCCTACATTTCCCAGAATGCAAGTCGCTCACAGTTTAGTTTTCAGGTGTGCTGCAGCTATATGGGTATCCTTACTATACCCGACCCAAACTGACTCAAAGGAATTCCTACTGAAGCAACTAAAGGCTTAATAAACGCCAGCCTTTACTCACCACATAAACCACCTGTGAATAACATATGAGAGTTTGAGGTTAACCTGTAAAATCTGCTTGATGTCCATGTACAGACTCTGGAGTCGAGGACTTTGGTTTCACGCTAACATTCCCAATATTCCAAGACAAACTCTCGGGCACAAATTTGACGTCTGACTTCTTAAGGTCTTGTGCACTAAGATGTGGGTGTGGCTCTCCAGATCCAGGCTGAAGTTGAAGCTTGTGAAGTCTCTGTTCGTTAGATTCGCGCAGATCACCATATCCTGTCCCGGTGTGCTGTCCAGCTGGAGTTTTGTCCTGTTTAATCCTCTCCCCTTCTGTAGCTGTAAAACCATCCTCCCACTGTCCTAAACTTACTGAACAACACAGCTGAAACACGTAAAAATAAACAGTTGCCACAAATAAAAATATACTTTTTCCTCTTTTCTGTTTGCAAGACATCGCCGGAATGGACGCTTCTTGCCCGCGTGCGCGCAGAGGGCCTCACCTGAACGCGAAGGTGATCAATTAAGTCATCAAGCACGAGCCAATTAAAAAGCCTGCACAGAGAGAGAGCGAGAGAGGCTGTCGAGCGAAAGGCTTGATGGGAAATTTGATAACGTTAGCACCAGAATGAATATGTTTGCAAGTCTTTGGGTGAGTCTGGCTGTTATTGTTTTAAGGTTATATTATATGGTCCATCAGTTTTAGTATGTTAGGTAATTTTTAACGTCATTTCTAACAATTCCTGAAACTCAAAGACATCAGAACATTTTGGAAGCTCAGTATTTTGTAATTTTTTTATGAAATTAAATACAAACTTAAAATATTACCTAATTATCAAAGTAGTTGATTTTTACTTTAAAATTCGAATTGATGAAATATTATTGTGAAATGTTTTGTTTCTTGCGGACTTGTAACTATGGGGGGGGGGTTAAATAATACTGTTTTCTGAGTTGCAGTGTTCATGGTCTGACAGAGATGGAAGCTTGCTTCAGTCACTGAGTCAAATTTCAAGTTATTTTCTCAGCACTCCAGGAATTTTAAGGTACCCAACTTAAAATTTGTCAACAAGGAGGAGGCAGACAGGGCGACTGGAAGTCCCTCAGCATTTTTATTCCTTATTCCATATTTACATGATTCGGCGAAGAGAGTCGCGAGGTGTTAGGACACGAGGAGGAGATTCATGGGAGCGTGATAATGGTGGAATATTTCTTGGCTGTTGTGCCGCTGCTTGAGGACGGGGCTAAATCCTAAAGTTAAATGGCTTTGTTAATAGATTGGACGCCCTGTGCCGCGACAGTACTGCAGGGAGCTGAGGAGACTGGTCTAAGAAGAGCAAAGTGATTTGATGTGGGAAGATGGGTGTTGCAACTATTTCATCACATCAGTGTTTTAGTTGGAGGGGAAGAGGCGGAGGCTTTTATTGGTCTGCTAAGATAGCAAATAGAAGACTTTATGAGCTGTGCGCCAACACTGGAGGACATTAAACGGGGCTTTAGAAAAACGTGACCTTCTCCATAAAACTGAGATATTTTTAAGGCCAAAAAATAAACAGATTAACCAAGAAAACAGCAGACAAATGATTGTAATAACCTTTATTCACAGACATAATTGAAAAGACTAACAGTTCAAAGTTTTCCCCAAAATACACCCCAGTAAAAGATAAAGATGAGCTCGCATCGATTCCTTGGGATTTTAAACTAGAAGCAGCTACTTCTGCATAATACCCTTTCACTGGACACCCACTGCACAATGGATGTTAGACTGCACACTCTGCAGAGGCCCACATGTTGTGACAGGAATAGAAAACTCCACTGAGTCAGAAGTGGCATAAAATGGGAACCAGCGCTGCTCCGCACCCACTCAACATTTACTGTGAGGATATGACGAACCGTCAGGGGTCAGATGTAATGGTTTTGACATCTATTCAGACTTACTGCCAGGAGAAAATGCTTCTCCGAGTTCATTCCCACACCCTCTGACAATAATATAGCTCTCAAATGATTTTCATCTCAGCAGCACTACAATAAAAACAGAGGCCTACACTATTAGCTCTGTTATCACCCAGACGCCATTGCAAAAGGTTATGTAACACAGAGCCTGTGAGAAATGTATTCACTTCAAAGGAGACATTTGGGTTGAATGGCATTTCAACTGTGTGTCTGTCATGTATTTACGGCTGCAGCTGATCATTATTATTATAATTCTGGTGATTATTTTGTCAATGAAATTGTCAGCTAAATGTCAAAAAGTAAAAATGCCGTCCTGATCTATCACCGTCAGTTCAGAATCCAAAAATATTTCATTTCTTCACCAAAACTGTAATCACTGATTGCTTGATCTGGCAAAATTCATGCATCCCTCTATATAGCCATTTTCTTCCTCTTATCCAGTTCAAGGTCACAAAGGGGCAGAGCCTATCCCAGTTATTATATTATATATGGTTAACTGCAATCAAGTGATCACACAACAGTGCTTAAAGCATCTGCACATTCACATAAACATAAAGAGCATCCTCTCTGACCAAATAAGGAGGATGCTGGATTGTGTTTGTCCACTTCACTCTGGAGCTGCTGTCTAGCACTGCGGGACGGATCTGACAGTTATACGCTCTGGCCTGATCAGCAGCCACAATCATGAACAAATATGATGAATTTAAATAAGTAATACAGCAGCTGCAGCCAAACACAGGAAGTAAAGCTGGCAAATAAACTGCTGGCTAAGTGAATGTATTGCAAGGCTGATCAATATCTCTGCCCGATCATTACAAATGTATTTGAACAGAAGATGCCTACAGGTCTCTCCTCTTTGTTCTGAGCTCCTCACACTAAACAGGAATGGGCCTAGGGATGCTTATAGGCTTGGCTTTGTATTGTTTTATTATGTTTTTTGGATTTTCACCTAATCAGACATATGTACATCTATAAAAACTCACTGACCACTTTATTAAGGATACCTTAAAAAAGGTGGTTACTGGTTGACACAAATACCCGATCAATCAATCACATAGCAGGAACTCAATGCATGTAGGCATGCAGTTCAGTTCTGTGGATGATAATCCCATCAGAGGTCAGAGGAGACTGGCCGTACTGCAGTAACTCAAATAACCACTCATTTCAACCACAGCAAGCACAAAGGCCATCTCTGAATCCACAACACGTTGACCCTTGAAGCAGATGAGCTTCAGCAGCAGAAGACCAGACCGGCTGCCACTAGTGTTGGCCCAGAACAGCAAACTGAGGCTACATTCACACGGGCTCACCAAAATTGAACAACAGAAGATTTGAAAAACACTTCCAGTTTTAAAAAATCCAAAGTGCTTTACACTAAAATAAAATAGGGGGGAAAAAAAGGTTACATACTCAAATTTCCACCACTGTCACCCGATCCCATCTAGTGAGATGTGGTGAAACATCGTGGATGTGCAGCATCCAGCATCCACACAATAGTGATACTATTGTGTCAATATGGGTACAAATCTCAGAGGATTCCAGCAGCTTGTTGAATCTATGCAAGGAAGAATTAAGGCAGATCTGAACTCGAAAGGAGGTCCAACCCGGTGTTAGGAAGGAATACTTAAAGTGAGTCTATGTATCCAAGTTCCCCCTCTATGAAAAGGTTTCATCAGATTTGGCACACATGTTCACTCTGGCTCAAGGCTGAAGTAATTAAGTGGAGCTCCGTGCTAAACTGCACAAAAATACATCCCCCCTCCTGCTCTACTGTACATTCTCAACTTTCAACACTGAACTGTGTAAACTGTCCGGGTTAGGCTGCTCATACGGACTGAATCTATACTGTCAACAAATGAGGAAATAAGTGAAAGAGCAAAGGAAGCAATTACTGTATCTGTCTTCATCCCGCCTCCTGCAGGATAAAGCCACCGTTGTAGCACTAACACCAGAAGTTCCTCAGTCTCGACCTGAGTCTGGTCTTTAGTGAGCTACCAGAGCCCGAGGGGAGATAAGGGGCCTGCCAGGCAAACAAACTTCACATCCAGATAGAAACGTTCATTTATAAAGCTATTTATGTGAAAATGGGAAAATCCATAACCGCTTAAGCTTGCTTTAACCCAAGACAGATGATGAAAAGCTTTTCTAGATGTGCACTGTCTGACAAGTAATCCCTTAATTACGCGGTTCTATTTGACCAGAGCCGACAAGCAGAGCTATCTGACAATGTCAGTTTAGAATATGACAGTTTGTCTATAACTGAAGCCTCATGTATGTTAACATAAGGCGTTATTAATATTCATCACTGACATTTATTCTCTGCGTTACTCCTACCCTTTTGTTTTCTTATTTAACAAAGGCTTGCGTTTCGGAGGAAAACTAAATCTATCGGCGATCTATCACGAGTTCATAAAGGTCAGAAAAGGTTTATGTGTATATTATATAAATTGCATTTCTGATGGAAGCTCAGGCCACTGCGTGCCTCATTAAACTACCTGAAAATACCCAGGATTTGAATGTCAGTACCTCAGTATTTTTGGTATTTTACTGCGTGTCTGTGTCTCTGGGGTAATGACTGCCTATCTCAGTCCCGGCTGCTTCAGAAAGCAGCTGCTTTCTTACCAGCATTAGCAAAGAGCAAAACATAACCCCAGTCTGGGCTTCTCTGCACTGGCTTCCTGTACGGTTTAGAATTGATTTATTGATTTCTGCATTTTACTGGCCAGTTTTAAAGCACAACCCTGTAATGTCATTTGGGATTGCAAACCCCCTGGCAGCCTTAGATCATCACGCTGAAGCTTAAATCTAAAGCCGTCTGTGCGTTTGTCATCGGGGCTGTTCAGCTTTGGAACAACTTTGCTGAAGAGATGAGACTTGCAGAACAGAGTAATTTTCTTTAAATGGCTTAATAAAACACTCTGACATAGACACAAAAATGTCCTTTTATGTGCAGTTGTCTTTTATTGTCCTTTTATCATTTTCAATTATCTTTTTATTGTTTGTTACTGTTATTTCTTTTATTGAGTTTATTCTTTTTGTTGGTATTTATTATTTTATATTGACATTTTGGCATTTCTGCATATTTTCTCTCACTCTGTTTTAACCCTACCTTTGCTTTAACCTCATCACTGTTTGCTGGCATCACACTCTGGGTCTCTGTTTTTTACCCCCTGAGTAAAACACTTTGTGTTTTTGAAAAGAAACAAAATGAGAAAGACGGGAAAACTGAGGGAGCTGGACAAACTAAGAATAACAAGAAGAATAACTAAAAATCCAAAACTCAAACAAACTAACTAATGAGTCGAACCAGACAAACTGGCTTTTCACATTTACATTTTAAAAAAGCACTATCGGTATTTACAACTAGAACACAGCAACAAAATTGTGTGCAAGAGGTGGAAATTGCCGAATATTTGTAACTGTCCCTGCTGCATATGTATTTCTGGGAATTCCTTTCTCAAGGCACAAAATATAGGGAAGAAAATGTTTGAATTAAATACACAAACTGATTTACTAATAGATCGTGACATGCAATTTGCTGCTAGTTGCGCCGATATTCAACACAAAAAAGGGCACGTCTTATTTTTTTGCACTTTATATTGAAATGACCTGATGCCTCCTATCCTTAGAAAACAGCACAACTTTTGTAAATCACCTGTAAAATTAACCACACTTTTGAGTATGATCACTATTTGGAGATTGCACTCATATGGTATTTTGTGGCTCATAGTATCACAGTGTTACTAAACTAAAAACACTTTCTAAAAACTAAGAATTCATGAGTTAAAACACCAGAAATTAACTAGGAATTCACTTAAGACCCCCTCCTCCCCCATGAAAGGTTGAGTTTGCAGAAATGTCTAGAGGAATTTAATTCAATTCAATTTTATTTATATAGCACCAAATTATAACAACAGTTGTCTCAAGGCGCTTTATACTGTAAGGTAAACACCCTGCAATAATACAGAGAAAATCCCAACAAGCATATGAACCCCTTTGAGCAAGTGATTTGGCGACAGTTGGAAGGAAAAACTCCCTTTTAACAGGAAGAAACATCCAGCAGAACCAGGCTCAGAGAGGTGCGGCAGGACAGGACAAAGATACATTGTGGAAGAGATTCAGAGATAAATAATAACTAATAATAAAGATTTGGATCTCAATACTGTGGATGATCAGCATCTACACTAATTAATTGCAGAGAGGTATAAACACATAGTGAGTGTAAAAAGGTGAGTGAAGAAGAAACAGTGCATCATGGGAAGGCCCCAGCAGCTTAAGCGTATTGCAGTAAAACTAAGATACATTTCATTCTGATGTAGCCATAACTATATGCTTAATTTATGTTTAAGCCTAATCTTAAAAACAGAGAGGTTACCATTAAAACCCTCAAGAGGGTCAGTCCATCACCAATCAGACAACATTTAGAGCATTTTCTGCTTGACCATCTGTGATTTGCATAAAGATTTTATGTCCAGAATTACAACGATTTCTGTCACATTTTAGCTTCATCAGCAAAAGGCCTGTGTTGATTTGAGGTGGAATGACCGAAGAACTACACCTCAGACTCTACAGGCCTCAGTTAGTATATAATGACAGTTAATCAGAAAAAGACTCAGACAGTATGGATTTATTTGAGAGGGCTGCAACACGTCTTCTGTCTTAAAAGAACACGTTTGCAAAGATGAGACCAAAGTGGACATGTTCGGCCACAGTGCACAGTGCCATGTCTAGTGAAAGTCAAACAGGATATCAGCACAAACTCTTCGTACCATCTGTCAAGCACGGTGGTGGAGGGCTGAGGATTTGGGTTTATTTTTCAGCCACCGGACCTGGGTACCTTACAGTCTCTGACTCAACCATGTGCTCCTCTGTAAAGCAAAGGATTTTAAAGACAAGCATAGCTTGTGGGACATGCAAAAATACAATGATCTCAAGCACAGCAGCAAAACTACAGCAGGTTGGAAGAAAAAGATCAAGGTGTTGCAATGGTTTAAAGTCCAGACCACAACCTGACTGAACAGTTGTGATGGGACCTTAAGAGAGCTGCACATAAACTAATGTTAGCAAACCTCAGTAAGCTGAAGCAAAGCTGTAAAAAAACGCTGGGATAAAATTCCTCCACAATGATGTAAGAGACTGAGAAACTGTGTGTGAGTGGCCTGATAGTGCTGCTAAAGGTTGCTTTACAAGAGACATGGTGTAATATTTCATATGTTCATCTGAGGTTGTATTTACCTAATTTTAAGACTCGGTGAAGATAATTTTTTCCAATTGTGTCCTGATATGTAGAGCTAACAGGGAGAGTACTTTCTTTTTATGATGACTGAAACAATAAATAATGAAAACAAAAGTTTAAGCATGCTCTGGCACAGCAGCAACTATTTCACTGTGAACACATGTCACATGACTTGCAGTTACTGACTTTTATATAAATATCTTGTGCTACGGATGAGTGAAGCACTAACTTCTCTTAAAATGTGGCCTCGAAACACAATGAAGTGAGCTGGGCGCTGATTATTTTTCAGCCATCTCTTATTTCGGCTGGAGTTTGTCTACATTTGAACATCCATCTTTTCTTCTTTGTTTCTGACGAACATTTGAGGAAAATCTTTTTTTCTTTTTTTTTCTTTCAAAACACAGTGTGAAGTGTGCAAATCCTTGTACCGGCTGGTTGCTTATGGGGTAAACAGAGTTTTTCCAAAGCCGTGACACAGCCCGGCCCACTGAGATCTGCAGTCTGTGTGACATCAAGTAACATGACCTTTTTCTTACTTTTCTTCACTGAGAGGTAATTACATCTCTCAGTAAAGAAACTATCCATGTATTGTTTCGGACAGTATGAATATGTTAAGACCCTCTGATGTTTCAGCAGTTTTTTTTTCCTGCTTTCTGGCAGTGGCGCACGAAACATAAAAGTGCATAGCGTGTGAGGCGCAGGTAAGAATCTATTTATATCTTTTTATCAATGGAACGATCTTACTTTCATTTGTTTGTAGCAGTCAAAAATGCATCTGCATGAACACGAATTCTGTTTTTCACTTGCTTGAACGTAAGTCTCAGCCATCAGAGTGAAACTGCTGCTGAATTGAATACGAGCTCCCTGGGGCTCACAATGCACTGCGATATTCCATGCACGGCTTCTTAATGTCCCATCTTTGGAGAAGTCAATTTAGGTACACAATGAAGCGGCAATTGCGCGTGAGTGGCCTGAAAACAAGTCCAGGATACACTATGGCTGCTCTGCAAGCGTGTCCAAAATGGCATTTTGTATCCATGTGCGACAAAAAAAAGTGAAGCTACAGCTCACACAGGTGAGCCGCTCAGAGAGAATGAAGATATTTCTATATTAAAAACATTTTCCAGGTAAAACACTAAAGAAGCAACTAAAATAGTGCGTGTGAAGCTGTCGCGTGTTTGTTTGTTTATTTGTTTGTTTCGTTTGTAAATGAATCTGACGATACGCAATCCTTCGAAGATCTTACTCGCCTTTACGCACACACTGGAGTTGCAGGAAGAGGCGACCTGACACCGTTTATTTCATTGGGACTTTTCACTCGAGAAACGTTATGGGTGGGGCTTGGTGAGGGGAAAGAAGAAGAGGGAAAACACGGTGATGTGTGTGCTGTGAATTCAAAGCTGGGTGGGTCCACAGAGTTTCACATTCCCAAATAACTCCCGCGCGGTGCGTTAAAGAGCGTTCAGGTAACGTTTCTGCTCTTTGCTTACTTGTAGAAAGGCGACGGTTTACGGAGCACACTCTGTGAAACCCTCTTACGGATGGCTGAAGTGGGTTTTTTTAAGCCTGTAGGAAAAACTTCAGTTACTTTAAGCGCAAGAAATATGACTGACCGTGAGCGCAAAAAAGTCCTAAAAAGACGCGCAACTGGAAATTTGGCGCACTAACATAGCGTTGAATAGTCCGTGAGTTTATGCTGTGCTTATTATTGTTTTCTGTTGTCGTACTATCGCGCTCTTTTTAAAGTTATCGACTACAGTGCGGGCCCTGTGTGTGTCATCCGTTTGGGAATGCCGTCTTAACAAATGCGCCTTTATTGTCGACGGAAACGCTCAAAAGACGTAAAAAAAAGAGGCTCAAAGCAAACTGCGGGCGTTTACAGGCGCAGTGATTGGTGCTAATGAATCTGAGCTGATTAAATATAATAAATAATAAATAAACGTAATGACAATGATTGAAAGCACTGATGTGTTTGACACCAGATGTGTTTTATTCAAAAATGTTTATGCCTGCATGATTTCTGCAGCAAGTCTGGGCTTGTATAAAACGGCTCTCTTCTCTGTTACTGTTATTTCTTTATTTCTTTGTTTCACACAGTTTCTCTCTCTCTCTCTGTGTGTGTGTGTGTGTGTGTGTGTGTGTGTGTGTGTAATTAATACTCCCTCATGTACGAGTCCGTGTTACATACGTCTGCGCTTGCAAAATAAATAACGATGTGCCTCCTTCCACTTCCCCCACCCCATTATCAGTTTTCAGAAGGCCATAATGTTGATGCTGGCAGCAATCGTTGTTCTGCACATAACCACCATCATCCTGCTCCTGGTGGCCGCCATTGACAATGTAAGATGATGTTATTTTCTGTATTAACTGGAGGAGATCTGACAGCGGTTTCTAGAAAATGTGTAACATATCTGCATGAACTTTAAATCTTTCCTTTGTGTCGTCAGGCCTGGTGGGTCGACGATTTAGTGTCAGCTGACCTGTGGGGCAGGTGGGACTTATCAAACAATGTGTGGCATTACACAAATCTGAAAGGCTACCCAGAAGGTAAACTCCACAGATTGTCCCCCTGTTAAAGTTAGTGATTTTTCATTATTTATTTAATGAAGGGCAAAGATGATGACGGAACAAATCACGTATTACACTGTTTACAGTAAATATTGTCAGTCTGAAATGAGTAGATCTGTAGGTAGTGGTGTTAATACAAACATAAAACTGAAAAGGCCGAATATTTCCTCACGCCTGTGTTATTGTTGACTTTTTTATTATCTTGTTGCTGCAGATTATCTCCAGGCGGTGCAGGCCACTTCAGTGCTGGCCTGCGTTTTCACCATCCTTGCCTTGTTTGTATTTGTGGCCCAGCTGTTCACCCTGCCCAAAGGAATGAGGTTCACCTTCACTGGCATTTTACAGATAATCGCCTGTAAGTTACCTGCAGTCTTGTTTCTTTTGGCTGACTTTATGATTTTCTCTGGAGGATGTGCGACTGACAAACCTGACATATGTGATTTTTGTCTAACTAAATAAGTTAGCACGACGCTCGAACTTAAAGCTTCATAAAGGATGTTGGTAAATAATTAAACTAATTTTTAGCCTCATCCGTTCAACAGACCAATGAGCTCATTGCATGGCGAGGCATCTATCTATCTGTGTCAGTTCACAACAATCACCACTCCTCTTTCAGTACTGGGCAGAGTTTAATCGACTTACACACAAAGGTCATATAATGGCTTCTCACTACATGGATGTGGATGAAGTGGTCTGACTGGTTGACACCCAAATTAGGAAGGTGTGGTCAGGGCTTTCCTGTTACCAGTGTTGATAACATGAGTAATACTGTCAGAGCAGTGACATCCTGATGCGTGCACATCATTTAATTTCAACACTATTATGCAGATTTAGATCAATGTAATCTGTAAAAAATAAGATTTATCTCATAATATAAAATATAAATAAGTCAATTAAATTATATCATTTATTTTAAGTGGGCCAGTCAGATTCCGAGACACTGACCTGAGGCTGGAGGTTGGATACTAAATTGTTATTATTAACATTAACATTATTGACATCCACACCATGGTAATGTTTGTCTTCTGCAGCACGAAACGTTGCATCGAAGCGCAGGGCAAAGCTTCAGTTCTGAAAATGCTGATTAGCCTGCTTTTCCTCATAGCAGCCGCCACATACTTGCGTAAATACTTAAAGGCATATTTGCGCATTCACTACCACATCTAAGCATGCAGACACTCACACACACACCAAATCTACCTCATTAAGGAGATATTAATACCACCAGAACTCTTTTGGCCTGCTCTTAATGTAAGAAAGACTTCTGAGAAGAGAGAGTAAAAGCCGTTTCATTTTCATGCGCTAGTTTAGCTTGTATGTATTTGAGATTACTGTACTTGTTATTATTTGTTTTTGCAATTAAGAAAGTGTTGTCTTTTAAAAATATCATTTTAATATGGCGAGTAAAAACAAGGAAAGGGTCTATTTTTGTTTGTTTTTATTAAGAGATGTTTGCAGGTAAACTTGCTATTTTCTTGCAGTTTCTAAACTGAAAATCAATGAACAGTTCATTTTTCTCTTTTGAATATTTGTTATTTCTCATTAATAATAATAGACAGATAGATTACTAAAATAATGGGTAGCTGCAGCCCTGTCGTGTAATCATCAGTAGTCCTGAGTTCAAACAGTTTCATTTGGTGCTGAACAAGATGAATCTGCCCTCGATATGACTGTTTGAGAGACTCTTGACTACTCAGTGGATTTGAATTCTCATTAGTTTGTACAAAACAGCGAACCAGTGATTAGAAGTTCTTCACTTTCTGTGTGTACCTCACACATTGCAATAACCAGTGAACTGTGATGGATCAGCAAGGTGAGCGTGTTTGCATCTCAGACACATGAAATCTGTAGAAAATCAGTAGAAGCTGATCTCAGCCACAGCACAGCAGTGTGTTAGTCTTTTAGGTGTCACAAATGAATGATTTTGACACTTCAAATAGTTAACAGTATCACATTTAACAGTGTGCTGCTTCTGTTAATGTCATGAGGTTCACTAGAAAGAAAAGTTGTCCAGCACACCTGCTCCAGCATTCTCAGGTGTGCTGATTTCTCAACAACACCCCCAAACATTTTGTTTGCTGTCAATGTGCAACAAAGCATCATGTTTTCACGTTTGAGGAGCAAAATCTAGAAAATGTATTCACTCACAAAAGCCCGAACCACCTGTCATGTCTATGCTTTGCTTCCAAGGAGCCAGGCTTTCTTCTTAAAGTAAGCGATAGTTCTCCAGGCTTCCTGGAGGTTCTTTAAAGTTTCATTGGACATTGGCTGCTTTTTATTTTAGTCAAGAAACATTTTCATGCAAATCCTCCCTAACAAAAAGACCACAAACCGAGTCAGTTTTTTGCCACCATGTCAGATGTAAAAGAAAAAAAAAAAGGTCCCGAGTGATTAAAATTTCATGCTTTAAGTTAATTATGCATTATCAGTGATAGTACTACGAGCACATGAGAAACTCACACAAAGTGCGAATGTCATGAGTTCATAACACTGGAAAATTAACAAGGTGGAAGTGTCATGTCTTTCATTTCCTTGTGATTGCACTGGTCACATCACGAGCTTTATCTTATAATAGAAAAATAATTACTTCTTGATTGCCTTGTCTTGGTTGCATGTAATAATAATTTTCCCTCTTGCAGGCCTTTGCATAATGACAGGAGCCTCAATCTACACAGCCAAGCTCCATGTCAATGACACATCTGGAGGTTACGGACACTGCTACATCCTGGCGTGGATCTCGTTTGTCCTCACCTTCATCTTAGCGCTCACCTATTTCATCCTGCGTAAGAAGAAAGAGTGAGAGGAAAAACAGAGGGCAGGGCTCGTTCTCCTCTTTTAGAATTGATGAACACCATCTGAAGCTACGACTGTAGCAAAATGTCCAAATGCTAATGAGAGCCATTTGTTTATACAGCTTTTTAAAAAAAAAAATATATATATATATATAAAATGATATGGAGCAAATGCTAACATTACAAGTGTGAAACACATTTTTTCAGCAAAACTGACAAACAAAATAATGTTTTTTCTTTTTAATAATGTGACTAAAACGCCTTATAGAGCTGAATTATTGGGAATATTACCAGAACATAGCTAATAAATCAGTTTAGTCTTAAATAGTAGTAGTAGTTCAGACATAAGTACTTTAAAGGAATAGTGTGACATTTTGAGAAAGGCTTATAATCGCTTTGGGTTGTTTTGTTTGTTGTTTTGTGCTAAAAAAAAAAAAAATGGCAAGATTGATTTGAGTGAACTTTTGGTCACCTTAGCTTTAGTGAAACAGTCACTGAGCTGTACATGAGCATTTTTGGCTGGGTGCAAACAAAAAGGGGAGACTCTAACTTCAGAGGTGACGGCGGTTTGAAGCCAGTGTTTTCACATTTTCAGTTCTTCTGCTAAGACTGTGCATAAAAGATGGTCACAACTTCCGAGCTGCATTCTTCCTAATGACCAGCAGGGGGCAAATCTGTGCAGCGTGGTTGCGTAGAAGACGATGGGAAGAGAAAACTGCTCAGGAAACTCTCTTTACATGGTCACGGTCTTTGTTTTGTTTTTTTAAAACCTTGGTCCTCTTTAGTGTACAAAGTCAAACAATTACCGTATTTCCCGGACTACAAAGCGCACCTGAATATTAGCCGCACAAGCTAAAATCAGGGGAAAATCCTGTTTTGTACATACATTAGCCGCACCTGACCAAAAGCCGCAGGTGTTTCAATATTGACTTATCATATGTAAGAGAATATGCACAAAGCGAATTGTCAGGAAAGAGATGGCTGTTTGGAGACACACCCCTTTTATTAATATTTTGAAAATCAAGTTATGGGTACATATTTGCACATGTGCTGTGCTTCATAAATGAGTAACAAATGTAGTACATAACAATAACCTACAGCACACCAGAAAAATAGATTGGACTACCTTTTAGGCTCAGGTGCAGTGACACGGCTTTAACAAGAAGAAAAGTCAGTCATTCACCACCATCTTCCTGCGCACTAAAACCACCAAAGTCCTCTTCTCCAGTGTCGGATACGAACAGGCTCAGGATGGCTTCGTCATCCACTCTCAGCTTCTTTCCTTCGTTGTCACTTTCAAAACCAAAGATAATCCTCATTGTCATTGTCAGTGTCGGAGTCGAACACCCTCAGAAGGGCCGTGGCGGTGTCCTCCTCTTCATCATGCAGCAGTCCAGCCCTTCGAAATCCGTTGGTGATCGTGGATGTTTGCACACTTTTCCACGCTGTCAGAATCCACCGGTGGAGTTGAGCACAACTTGCTTTTCGCAAGTTTATCGCCGCTCGTCATCCACGACTCCCGCTGAACGCATAGCGCTACTTTGAAGTTTGTTTTTCGCGCTACTTGTACGGCACTATGTTGCCTGGCGGATGGACATGTGACCAACATACCACTCTTGAACCCCGATCCTTCCGCCAGGCAACGTAGTGCCGTACAACAGCGGAACAAACAAAACAAATCGTCTTACGATATCACAAAAATCATGGAAAATCCATAGAAAAGCCGCACCTGACTAAAAGCCGCAGGGTTCAAAGCTTGTGCAAAAAGTAGCGGCTTATAGCCCGACAATTACGGTAGTATTAATCTCCTACTCAGCAAGATAGTAAATAATTTAGTCCCAAAATGTTTACCAGTTCCTTTAAGGTTCAGAAAGGTTGATGGAGACTAAATCTTATCATTTAATATGTTAAAATTCTAACTGAGGAGTAAAAAACGACAAATAACATTCCTGTTGTAGTACTTGAACAATCAGGAAATAACAATCCTTCATTTACGACTAGCTGTTAATCGTTATTTTACAGCTAGAAAAAAAAACAAATACATTATACATCAGTCTATGTACATTGTAACCATCATATATTTTTAAGCTCCTTTTTGTTTTTTTTATTATTGTGTTTACTTATGTGTCTGTAGGGGGCTGCTATCATAAGAAAAGTACATGCATTTGTACAAGTGAAAATTAAGTGACCCAGGGATGGAGGACAGAGGTGTCATTGCACCATATTACAGAACTATGCAGTAGAAGATTTTGTTATATTGGAATTTAAGCCATGTTATGTCATTTATTAATAAAAATGATAAAACAAAGCATTCGTGTTTAATCTACTAACCAGCTGTAAACACAATAAGTTCTTCTACATTTGAAACTTTTACATAATAAAAACATATGACGTGGTCCAGTTTTATAGTCTCCACTCAGATACATACACAACATTTATTCTTAGCTAAGCATTCCTGGCAACAGCAATCTGCACGTCTGAGGACAACAAAGACAGTTCAGCTTGATTTCCAAACCTACGTGACTGAATAAGCACAAAGTTTAACATTTCTCTGAGTCCAAGTTACAACACTGGAGTTTGAAAACAACCCTTCTCCGGGCCTTACAACAGACCCATTCAGAAACAGGAATGTTCCATTATATAAAGTATCGTTCCCAGAGGAAGCGAATAAAAACTGGACTGTATTAAATGCCTTGACCAGACGGCGTGATGCGCTCCTGAACCACCAGGTGGAGAAGATGGTTCTGCTCAGCTGTCAGAAACGGCCTGCAAGGGGAAAACCGCATAAAGCATGTGATCAATATGGAAAATTAAGAATGACAAGCAGTAAAAGATATTTTCTCACATGATGGAAATTAACATTTGTAAATGCTTACCATAGCTCAGTCTGAAGAGACTTTAGAGACTCTGTGTCTTTCTCCTGACACGCCATCTGCAAAACAGATCTGTTGTTATTCACTGCACTAATAAAAACATAACTGCAGATTCAGAGGACCCTGACGAGGCCTCTGACTTGTTAATATTTATTCTCTGTTACCGGCCATTCATTCCCAAAGACAGAGCGTGCTCCTTCGAGAAGAATCTTTCTCTACATTACACATGATTATTTTTTATTAACTTTTTTTTATTTATACAGTTATTAAAAAAAAAAAAAAAAAAAAAGGATGGCCTCTGTCAATTCTTATGTGTTCCTTATCAGGACGCAGTAAAAAATATTATTTGGTCCATAGTAGGTCTTAAAATTAGGTAAAGACATCCTGAGACATTTCATCATTATTTAACAAAACAGCTAAAAAAACCCAAAAAAAAACAGAAGCAGTGTGTGAAAAACATCAACTCAAGATTCAGTAAATTGTAGAACAACCTTAGTGGTGAGGTGTGTGTCCTTTGTTTATGCACAGCTCTCTTAAGTTTGTGGTCTAAACTTTGGGCCTTGTTTCTTTTCTTTTTCAGCCATTCTCTGTTTGAGATTTGCTGCTGTGCTTGGGGTCCAAAGGACACTGTTCCAGAAGTATTGTAGTTTGTTCAGATGCAACTTTGCAAACCCAAGTCATGCTTCCATATTCTGAAAGCAGAGGCTTTATCGTATGCTTTAACTGTATGGTCATGCAATTTAACATGTAACCTGCTAACTGAGCCTATGAAATGCAGCTCTTGGGTTCTTTGCGGTTTCTCTGACCACTGGATAATCTAATCTTGGGATTAATTTGCTGGGACGTCCACTCCTGGGAAGACTGACAGCTATCTTGAATGTTTTCCACTTGTGACTGTCTCACTGCAGAATGATGGACCTCAAATTGTTTGGAATCAGCTTTGTAACCCTGCCTAGATTGAAGGGCAGCGACAGCTGCTTCTCTCACATCATTGCTGATGTCTTCCACATTGGCACTGTGATTATGAATGCTGCAGGCCAACAAACTGCCAAAACGTCTGTGCATTTGATTAGCAGCACCTGGTTGCTTCTTACTCTCTTAATACCTACAGAAGAACTAAAGGTGTTTTTCACACAGTGCTTCTATATTTTGGCTTCTCTGTAAAAATACCGACATGATGTAATGTGTCATGTGTTGCTTCTTTTTACTGTGACTGGGGAAAAAAATGAATATCTTTAGTGTAAGAGGGAAAAATTCTGAGGCAGAAAACCTACACAAAGCTGGCAAACTGCAAATGCTGAAGCAAAAACAAACAAACAAAAAAAGAATCACTTCACTGCCAAAGGAAAAAAAACTTCAACACACACAATACATCACTGTCATATGAAGGGCGTGAAGACCATTATTTTTCCTGTACGAGACAGGAAGACTCAGACCGTGTTATCATGAAACTCACCACTACGGACTGCAGGAGCAGGAAAACATTCTCAGGCAGGAAGGTCACTGAAACAGAAGACAAAAAACAACATTTACGCAACTTCAATAAGTGCGCAGGATTAATGACACATTATTATACTCAAGTAGTCGAGTGCTGAGGTGAATTTACATTGGCTGTGAGGATCAAAGGACTCCCACGCGTATCTCTCCAGGGTCTGGGCGTGTTCTGGTAACAACTTCTGAGGTGGAGGCTGCACCAAAAAAAACCCAAACAAAACCACAACAACGTGGGACCATTTAAGTTCTGCTGCACCAACAATCCTGAATTTTTCAAGATGCACAGTAATTACTGTAAGATGCTGGATAAATAATTAACATTGTCATTAAGTGTAATTGCATTGTTTAAAACAGCTTTAAAAAACTATTCTGCTTTCTAACAGTTCACTGATTGGCCAGCGGAAGGCTGTTTGACACTCAAGTACAGGTGAGTGTTTAAGCTGCTGAATCTATGTGGTTAAAATAAAGAAATGAAACTCTATGCAATGCACACAACAGGTGCTTTCATTATGCTAATGTGTCTCCTCAGCTCTCTCACTCGAGTCTCAGCTCCTCGCTGCGAGAATTAAGTGCGAGAGACAGTGAAGAGACGTGAAACCGGAGGGTCCAAAGCTGCCAAATGAGAAATGCTTGCATTAATAGCTCGAGTCTCACGTCACGTCAAACTGTGTGTCGCATGTGGAGGTGCAGTACTTGTGTCAGGATACATTAGGACCAGCTTTTTCTCACTCTGTGCCTCCTCTCTCCTTGCAGTGCATTTAAAGTACACTGTATTTCCAACTGTGTACTGTGATAGGATGCCACCTGTGCAACAAGTCCAGTTGTGAAATTTCCTCACTACTAAATATTCCACAGTCAGCTGTTAGTGGTGTTATAATGACGTGGAAGTGATTGGGAATGACAGCAACTTAGTCATGAAGTGGCAGAGCACATAAAATCACAGAGTGGGGTCAGTGGATGTTGAGACGCACAATGCAAAGAGTTCTCCAACTTTCTGCAGAGTCGACTGCTACAGACCTTCGAACCTCATGTTGCCCCTCGGACTCAGCCCCTCAGTTCCAGTGAAAGAAACTTAATGCTTCAGCATAACAAGATATTTCAGACAATTTCAAATTCCCAACTTTGTAGAAATAGTCTGTCAATGGTACCTTCCTGTTTCAAAAAGACTGCACACGAGTGCAGAAAGCAAGGTCCATAAAGACAAGGATGAGCGAATTTGGTGTGGAAGAATTTAACTGGCCTGCACAGAGTCCTGACCTCAACCTGACAGAAAACCTTTTGGATGAATTAGAGTGGAGACTGCGAGCCGGGCCTTTTCACCCAACATCCGTGACTGACCTCACCAATGTGCTTCTGGAAGACTGGTCAAAAATTCCCTTAAACAAACTCCTAAACCTTGTGGAATGAATTCCCAGAAAGGTTGAAGCTGTTATAGCTACAAAGGGTGGGTCGACATTATATTAAACACTATGGATTAAGAATGGGACATCACTCAAATTCATATGAGTGAGAAGGCAGCTGCACGAATACTTTTGGCAATATAGTATGTTTGAAGAGTGAATTTAAAGGTATTTATTGCAACTACCTATAAATAAAAACTTGTTAAAGTGCATATTTAGATAAATTTAAACAAATGGCCTGAATCATACCTTCAAAAACACAACACTGAACATGACTTTGCACTCAAGTCTGCAGTGAGAGAGGTTGTTTTAATTATCAGCAAAACCGATGAGCTTACCTCAAGCAACATGAGCAGAAGCACCCTGGATATCTCACATTTTGCCACAATGTCCAAAAAGGCACCTTTGTTGTCAAGAAAGTAAAATTAAAGATGAGAAATTAAGACATTTTTTCCTCTTAGTGCAAATAACATGAAAAATCTGCACAGCAACGAAAAAAAAAAGACAATCACGAGGGAATGCAGCTCTTAATTATCCCAGTTTTCAAGTTGAATTGTGTTAATCAATTTAAGATGCTGGATACAGCTTTAGTTAAGAAAACACAAACTGCTAAGGCTGTAATAACACCCCATCTTTACAAAACTCTGCTAATATCATTTTTTTTATCAGATGCTCACCAACAGGGGTGATGGAGCCTGGTAGCTGCAGTCCTTTCTCCTGACAGATCAGCTGCATCTCTGTGAACACTGACAAAGCACCGTCATAATCACCTGGAAAAGAAAAAAGAAAATCATAAAAACACAAGTAACACAAACTCAAACAAAAGTCCCGTCAGATCCTGTTTGCACAGCAAACAAACTGCAGCTACTCAATCAGAACCGACAGAACTCACGGGTGAGGATTTTACACGTGGCCATTTCTCCCATTGACAGCAAAGCTTCGATGGGTGTTTGCGTCTGTAACTCTGCAGCCCTCTGATAATGAACAATAGCCTCTCCTGGTCTGTTAATCTCCTATTGAGGAAGACAGGAGAGTAACGATGAATCATTTTTTCCATCATTTGCTTAAAAAAAAAAAAAATCCCCAAAAAAACCAATTCTGGGTCATTTATCCTCAGAGACAGCAGCTTTACCTTGAGCGCGTTGCCAAGTTCCAAACACAGGCTGGCTGCCATCACAGGCTGGTTCATCTCAATATACACCTGCGATTCATTTGTACATCAGAATTCAGTCACTATACAAGAATGTACTCCACAATCTTTTCTCCAGACCCTGATCTAATGAAATATTCCATGGTGAATCTGCTTTATTTGCTGATTTCTTCTGGAGTGTATTTACTGCATCAAACTCTAAAAATCGATTTGAAAACTAGAGCTGATCATACCTTAGTGGCGAAGCTGTAGCAGTTGAGTGCAGCCTGGAGGTGTTCATCAAAGCCTGGAGCCTGCAGTGCCCTGTTCTCCTTCTCAGATGAGAGGAAGAGGCGAGCAGCGTCAGTTAATGCCAGTGCCTCTCCAGGAGCATTAAAGAGAGTCTGCTCACACCTGCAGTCAAGACATCGAGGATGTATAACAACAGCCGATAGGTCACTGTCATGACTATGAATGCTACGCTCTCCCTGTGGGCCAATTAAGACTACTGCTGACCACTGAGGACTCATCACTCCACCGACTGTACCTTTATGTAATAACCTCACATACTGTTTCTTTGTTTTTTTTTAAACAAGAAAAGTAGTGATCTGCTCTAAATATTTTAAGCTAAAAATATAATATTAGATTTATAGACCTTAAAAAACTGATAACAAACATGCGTGCCATTTGAAAGCTAAATAAGATAATTATGACATAATTATAATAACAAAAGTGTGATTTTTTTTTTTTTATCTAATTGTCCTCATGAGGACATGCTACTTATACTTTTGTCAAAAATTTCATCATTTGTTTCTGAAAAAAATGATAGCGGATGTAGGAAAAATAACTAAAATTGACTTATTACACGGCAGCGTTATGTGGTGAAACCACAATGAGTAACAGAATTATTTTCAAGCTTCAAGTCAGCCCCCTCTTAAAGTCTTTTATGCTTGGTTCTACACTTGAATCTTTTATGACCTGAATGTAGGACAAGCGTGTGAATATTTGATCAATAAACCTGCGTGTGATCCTTGAGCATTTCACCCCAAAATAATGATGATGAGCAAGTTTCTGCAGTTTCCTGGCAGAGATCCCAGAAATTTTGGAAACAAGCATGAAGGATTTACTCACAGTCTTCTACAAGAACATCAGTGAAATCAAGCGCCTCGTTACTGAGTGGAGTGGCTCAGCTCACGAGGCAGAGCAGGTCATCTGCTAATCAGAAGGGTTGGTGGTTCGATCCCTGGCTGCTCCAATCTGCATGCCAAATATCCTTGTGCAAGATACCAACCCAAGAGTCTCACCCATCAGAATATGAATGTGTGTAAATGTTAGGCAGAAAGCGCTTAAAGAAAGAGGATAGAATAAAAGTGCTTGTGTGGGTGAATGAGGGAAGTTGTGTAAAGCACTTTGAGTGCTCAGCTAGACTAGAAAAGCAAAAGTGTGTGTCTGTGTTAAGGCAATAAGTCTGTGTTACTGTATTTGAAATCTATGCATTTTTACCGGTTTCTGCATGGACTGCACAAGTGTCTGGATATATTATGTTATTGAGGAACTGCTCTCCATTCCAGGGTGAGTGCAGTCTGCAGCTGTGCAGTGCACTCTGTTTGTTGACTCAGCATGTTCCAGGCATGTTAGATAGGAAACATATCAGGGTTAATGCTGGCCAAGGAAGTCTCAGGATACACCACTGATCTAGAAAGCCCTGCACTACTCTGGCACTCTGGCAATGACACACCATCTGGTGGCAGATAGCTACATAGCATTAGGACGCAACAATTTATCAGAATTGGTTATCAATTAAAATGCAAAACAATTAGATTAAACGACTAGTACATCCTGTGCAAACTAGTGACAATAGCAACAAGCCATCTAGTTACACAAATTCCCTAGTTGGGACTCTGGTTGTCCAGTCCTTAGCTGTTGAGGCTGGCTAGCTGCTATTCCTGTTGCTCTATGTATGCAGGACAAACGCTGCTGTTCTACATGGTTCTGCAAGAGCATTTTTCTTGTTAGAAGGGAGTTTTTGCTTCCCACCATTGCAAAGTGCTTGCTCATGGTGGGTTGCTTAATTGTTGGGGTTTTTCTCCAGATTATTGTGGGGTCTTTACTTGTGCGAGGTGCTTTTACACCGTAAGGTGCCTGTTGCTGTGCTTTGGCACAATTCAGTTAAAATGAATACGGATCCACTCACCGAGCCATGGCCAGGTTACAGAAGGCAGCATACTGAAGGCAGTCCTGCTGCTTCAGCTCCTTTGCCAGCTGACCTGAAAGCACAGGTAAAGACAAGCCTGGTGACATTTATTCAGCCTCTATCATTTAACAGCACAGGAGAGGCGCTGACTCTTCTGTGCGGCAGTATAGGCTGGATCACAGCATTTACATGGATGGACTAATGTGGCACTCACCAAATTGCTCACTTGCCTCTGCCACATTGGGCTTCCGAAGAAAACGCCTACAAAAGAAAACAAAGTATTTTCACATTTTAAAACATCTTAGATAGCCAACTGTGATACACGCCAGCTAGATAAACATAGAATATCAGTACTGTGGCAAACTACCGGCTAGTTATGGGTTAATAATAATAATAATAATAATAATAATAATAATAATAATAATAATAATAACGGATTGCATTTATATAGCGCTTTTCGGGGCCCTCAAAGCGCTTTACAATTAGCTGTCAAACAGCACCAACAACTCATCGCTTATTTTTCGATGAACCTGGGCTAAATATCTCAAAATGACCAAATATTTCACTACAAAACGAGCAAATGGCTAACAGTAACGCTAGCTTAGCCTATTAGCACTAGCTGAAAGCCGTTACCTCGCATTCAGTCTAAATAACATTTAGCTATTCCCGATATTCGTCCGTCTTTCTTCTTAAACAAAGCCATTTCAAAGCCTTACTTTTTCAGTTTATTTGACACAGCTCGGTATCTCGCCAGAAAATCGCCCTCCGCAGCCATGATCAATGCCAGGAAGTCCAAGTGACAGCAGCCTCAACTCACGATTTCATTGGTCGGCGTCGGCAATTGCGTGGCGCATGACGTAAAGGACATGCCCAAATGAGCAGTGTTGCCAACTTAGGCTACGTTCACACTGCAGGTCTTAATGCTCAATTCCGATTTTTTGATCAAATCCGATTTTTTTGTCTGCGTGTTCACACTACAAATAAAATGCGACAGCAAACGCGCTCTAGTGTGAACGCTCAAAGCGGCCCGCATGCGCAAAAGAAGACGTCACACACAACGCGCTCTGTTTAGACCCAGAGCAAACTATATTGTTTGACTGATGGCCCTTAATATAAAGACTTCGGACTTCATGTTTTCCAATTTTTGCTTTAAGTTATTTTGTTATTTACATAATAATGTAGATAACCTAATAATGATCCTTATTGCTGTTTTAGAGGAGCGGTGCTTCAAAGGATAGTTGCAGATTTCTGTCAGAATCTGCAGGTTATGCAGTACAAATAAAATGTTCACGTTTCTCCAACGTTGTCTTCCCAGCAGTTTCACCGGATGGCCAGGAAGCGTTCGCGATGTCTTCTCGGGCGCTTCTTTGGCGCTGATAATTGGCGTCTGTCTTGTATGTGAAGGTTCTCAGTCATCCAGGTCATCGTAGTCAAAGGAGCTTGGCGTCTGTGGCGTCTGTCTCGTGTCAGTGACGTAAAAGATGGATTTAATGCGACTTGACCGTTCACACAGCAGTTGCTTTCTGAAACATCGGATATGTATCGGATTCAGTACCACATACGAAAGTACGGAGCCCCCCAGGGGACATGGGAGAAAAAAAAATTAGGGAGGAAAAAAAAAATTAGGGAGGAAAAAAAAAATTAGGGAGAAAAAAAAAATTAAGACGGACTTTTGCGAGCGCTCGCAAAAAGTATTGCGAGCGCTCAGCAGTTACACAGTGATTAGTAATAAACAGCCAGTGAGAGTGAGTGGATTTAAGAAAGTCAGTGACTCAGGTGTGTCGCTTGGTTTGTCATCTGTTTGTGAGACTGGAGGAGACGTAGAAATCTTTTGTTTTAAATCTTAGTTAGGAAGATTCCTGTTTGAAAACAAGCACTTTCTGTGAGGAATGCAAGAAGTACATCTGCAGAAAGCACATTTTGTCCAACATGTGGACAAAATTGAAAATGTTGAGCATTGAAAAACTGAGAACGTTGGGCAAGTTCAAAAGAAATGTGTTTGTAAGAACGAAAAACCAAATTGTTCCTAAAATAGTTATGGAAAGTCTAACTGTTGTATGTCTGTGTTCTACATGTTTATCTAATGGAAAATAAAGTTGCTATTGTTTTATTGCAGTTTTTGGATAATTCTGAGTGGATTTACACAGTACGGGTCAAAATGACCCGCAACAAAATCAATGTCAATTGTTTGTTCTTCAACATAATACAAGGGTTAATTTCCAAAACTTGCTTATGATCTTCAATTTGTAGCAGATCCACTATCACACAGCAGCTGGAGCAGTCTCCAATGGAGGTCAGTCCACTACTACCATAGCCCACTACTAGATTAACTTGTGACACATCTGCACCTGCTGCTATGATCACATTGAGTAGAGGCTGAGTGGCTGCACTTACCCCTGGTACATCCAAATCTGCCCACAAACATGTTGACAGATGCAATGCCAGCAATGTGGATTGTCAACACTAAAAACAATCAGTAAGCAAAGACAACAGGGATCACTTTTTACTGTTTATTTAGCACCCACAACATTTGTCCACAACACTGTGTGGTACCACTTTCCACAGAAGGTGCATTCAATCTGCAAGATTGAATGAGATTGTCAGGGTCATTGTCTGACTGTTTATTACTAATCACCTGCAGTACATTCACAGTAACTGCCATCTCCTTACAAATGTTTATTAGATTAACCACACTTATACAGACTGTATATAACAACCAACTCTGAAATGTTCGTTTGCAGAGGGAAGACACAGACAGACTATGCTAACGACATGTGATGTTACAACACTAATGAAATATTGATGTGTCATATTTGTCCAAGGTGTATTTCATTGTTATGGAAAAAGAGAATATCAAAATCATGATGACCAATTGGAGTGGTGATGTCTATGACTTTGTGTATATAATTTGGGATTTTGAACAAATGTAGGCCAATAAGGAATATATGATATCATTTCATTCTTTTCAAAGGTTTATTTGCATGACGCACAAACAGAGACAATTGAAAGGTACAAATGTGCATGACACTTATTCAAACGTGGTGCAGATGTGTCACAGGTTGATCTGGCTGTAGGCTGTGGCACTTGGCCAGAGGTGGCGCTGGTTGACTCGACTCCATGTTAGTGCACAAAGTAAACTGCTCGCTGTAGTTGTGAAGCAAAAACGCTGAATTCGGAGAAATAAACCGTGCGAGGGGAACGATAACGACGACAAGGTTCTCCCGATCGTTTACTCTTGCTGTCCTGTGAACAACATCGGCGTGGTGTTACTTGTTTGCTGTTTTTGCGATCGCGTCGCGCATGAGGATATCACCAGGTAAACTCGCCACATTTTTATACATTTTGTTGTTCAACAGCATCAAGACTGACGGAGTGTGTTTGAGACAACCTCACAAGTGTCACAGATGACACATTTGGCGTTTTTTTGCTGGTTTGTCGGTAGGAGCTACTGAAACGCAAGACTGCCACACATCTGTTCGACCAACGCCAGTTGATCTAAACGCCAGTAGATCTGGAACACCGGTCCAAACCCGAGTAAAGGAGCAGGGTTGGAATTGTGACATTAAAAAAAACAATAATTGCTAAAAGAAATTTAATTTGTAGTTCTAAATAAACTCTAAATGCATTTAGGACGTTTTTTACTCACTTTATGTCTGTTCCACGATGTTATTTCTCTCTCCAACAACATAGGTTACAATTAGATTAGCATGACCAATTATGCAAATTAGGCGATGACGTCATTTAGCGACTTCTAGCGACTTTTAGGACAGCCAATAGCGATTTTCCTTACTGAGGAGTTGGCAACACTGCAAATGAGTAGAAAGGCTACAGCTCCGGACAGAAGCAGGTGACAAGAGACACATTTATTGAAAATCAGCTACCTGTTACCCACAGTTTCTAAGGTGAGAAGAAGACATCAAACACTAGACTCCACTTGGAAAAAAAGTGGAGATACATCTGACCCTTCAGTTGATCCATGTACTGTTCACTGAAGCCTCATCAGAAATGGTTTCAGTGGAAGGTGGCTGTTAAACAGCATTGTTAATGAATGGAAAAGGGGAGAAAAGGCTCTGGTGTGCAAAATTAAACAAGAACTGGACTGAAAATCAGTGGCCACAGGTCTTATAGAGTGATGAATCCAAATTGGAAATTTTTGGTTTAAATCATCATCAGTACGGAGGAGCTTAGGAGAGAAGTACAACAGAGAGTATGTGCAGCCATGTGTATAACACGGCAGAGGCTCTGTCATGGTTTGGGGCTGCCATTCAACTGGGGGTCAAAAATGAATGAAACTATAAACACAGGATTTTGATCTTTCACGCAAAACCATTTGGCATCTGATTGTTAGCTACTCCATTTTTGAGCATGAAAGTGATCCCAAACTAACTGAACTAAAGGAAAACCAGCAATAATAATATTTAAAAAACAACAACACACACACACACGCACACACACTGTCAGTTATGGAATTGATCTCCCCAGAGACCAGACTTTATTCCCACACCAACATTATTGAAGCGGTGTGGAATCATTTCAACAGAAAATAGAGCAAACCCAGTCAACATCCAAAGAAGAGCATTGAACATCCATCAAGATGCCTGGAGAACTATTCCTAAAGACTACTTAAAGAAATGACAAGAAAGTTGAGCAAGAAATTTCAGGCTTTGGTGGAAAATATAGGTGCTCATACTGAATACTGACTTTTAAGCTCATTAGAACTGTTCAAACTCTCTTTTTGCCTTGGCTGTTTGAATAAATTGGTGCACAAAATCTAAAGAAATGAGGTGTAGCTAAAGACTTTTACATAGTACAGTCGTAGTATTTAGTGAAAACCTTTAGTACTTTTGATACACTGTGCTCATTCTGATGGGAATGCGTCTGTTCATTTACATTTTTTACACACTTTTAGAAATCTTTGTGTTGTACCAAACTACTTTTACTTTGCATTTGTGGTTTTTGTTGATTTTATTGAAAGATGATTCTCTCAGTGTTGCTGACACAGATGAGATTAAAGTAGAAAAGCGCTGGATTATGATCCCACAATCACGAGTTGATCTAAAAGTTCTCATAAACAGACTCAAAAACACCTTCATCCTTGTCTTTTGTCTTTTGCGCTGCCTGTGGAGGTAAAATGAAAGGCAGGTCAACATTTACGCGTTTTATTTTGACACCACGTTATTTTGAAAAGACACTCAAAGTTCGCTGACCTTTTTGGGTGGTTCCTTTTTCATGGGTTTGGCTTTGTCTTGGTCATTCTCTCTTCTGGCAGGTGAGCTGTCCAGTACATCATAAATAGACCTGGGACGAGGCTCTAGACTCTGAAAGAGATCTTCATGTCAGTGTCCAAATAAATGTTGGAAATGACCACATGAATGTAACGAAGTTCAGGTGAAAGACACTGATGAGGAGAGAGGTGCTCACGGCATAGTAGGACTGAGCTGCTGTTGCATCCAAGCTATCGTCCTCCTTCTTTGTCACCTTCTTCTCTTCTTGGCTTTGCTTTAGTTTTTTCTCGCCAGCTCCATGTTTCTCAGTCTAAAGATGGAGTTGGATTCATCAAAAAAAACCAAAAAACAATCACAGGTGTGCAACATACAAACGAGTAAAACACGAGGCTTTCTTCACAGCTGCTCCCTTTCTAGTTTTTTGTCTTGTGTTTGTATTCAGAGTTTATGGCGCTAACTTCATTTTCGCATTCAATGCACTTCCTGTATAAGAGCTCAAGTCCACTGGGACTACAAAAGAAGCACAGCCACTGATAAGATGAAGAAATTTAGCATGTTGCAAATCAGAGTATTAGGTTTTCTTTGGCTCAAATCAGTGTGTAAATGATTATAGTTCAGTAACAGCAGTCCCAGTGCAGTTTATGAGGCAATAAAGACATGACAAAACTGGTGGCATGTGACTATTTCCATTAATCTGAGTTGGGTTTTGTGATTGAGACTGAGATGACACTGCCTGATGTTGGACAGCTGTTTGTTATTGGCAGTATAATTGTTCACACTTATTAAACTTAAGTATAATCAGGATTAAATCATATAATCAGTTTCAGATGAAAATTCTCACTGGGGCATTTTAAATTCCAACTTATAACTTAATCTAGAGAGCATGCCTCGGGTTGTGTGATTACTCATGTGATTAATAGTGGGTCAGTGACCCTCAGGACCACGTCCAAAGGGGACAACCATCCCACTGAGGTTAAATACCTTTGTTTGTAGAACTGAGCAAGCCTGGATACAGTTAAAAATTTGTCAAAATATCCCTCATTAAACTGTGACACAACTCTGGTGTGTTGTAACCTGCTGTTTCTTAACTACTGCTTGCTTAACAGCAGGATCAGTCTTACCCAATGTCCTCTGAAGACATACACCGAGCCGAGCACACTGAAGATCAACAGCACACCCGTGAAAATGGCCATGATGATGAACTCTGTGTTAACAGGTTCCTTGTAGCCTTCATCTGGAAAAACCACAAAGACAAAAAAATAAATACATTAAAAAAAAATTATGTCACCCTGTGGTGGACTTCATCACAACTGGATAACATGCAGATCAAATGGCCTTTGGCGTCTGTTCTGGCTAATTTCTCAAGACGTACAAGGGTTTCCAAAAGAAGATTCAGGACCTTTCAAAGGGTCGGAAGATAGATCTCAGGGATAGCAAAGCTACTGGAAGGATAAGAGAGAAAAAATGTTGTTTTTATTATACAGAATGCTGTTTATTTATTCTTTTCTGTATGAACTACGCAATACTTTTTCATCAGTACGCATGCCCTTCAAGAACCAGTGGAAAATAGCAAACTGTATATGATCCCCCTTTGTGGGACTGTAAGGATTTGAAAGCCTATTCTTAATTAATTCACCTTAAAGCTGTGTTACAACTTATTTTGATTATTGCTTGTATTTGTAAAGGATGCAACTATAAAAACTTCTTATTTTTAGTGTTGTTCAATAGCAGCAAGGTATCATCGTAGTTCAGCCACTGACCCCACCAACCTCCTCGACACTAATAATATGTATCAAAGCAGCCCTGATTCAAGCATCTTAATCTTATTTTCAAAACATGTTTTAACTGCCCTGCCACTGCAGTAGCTTTCTTTTGAATTTATCGTGTTCATCTGTGACAGGATCACAGATGGACGCTGCTTCATTTGAAGAAAGAGGAAGATTTAAAAAGAAGGAATAAGAAGGGAAAGTTGAGAAGTTACACTCATTGTATGATTACAAACAGTTATCTTCATGTCCTGCATGTCTTTAACAGAGAGCCTTTTAAACACATTTACTCTTTAAAAAAAAAAGAAATCTGAAAAAATGCAGTGAATCTGTTTCTTAAGGCAGGTCTTCCTTCCTTAGAATACTTTACTGCTGAGTAACTGTGATAAAGATGTCTTATAGTTGGAGCTTTCATCTTCATTTTCTTTCTTTTGGACTAACCTGTCACTCGAAGAAACCAATCCACCTTCACCGTTTGATACTGGCAGGAGTAAAGTCCTGAAAGCTTCAGGTTTTTCAGCTCCAGATGCCAGGAAAATCTTTCCTGTTTGGTATCCATTGTGGGGATGGTATTATTGTATATTGTTTTGTTTTTTGGATCAAAGCATGTCAAGCAGCCATCTTCCGTTTGGTTTACTGCTTTGATCAAATTGCATGTAATGTTGAGATTTTCACCTCTAAAGGCCACAAAGACTTCGCGCTCCAGACTGATACCTGTGAAAAGACATGTTAGAGGTTCACATTAGGGCTGAAATGACTCAGCGCTGGACACGAAATAAATTTGCTGCAGTTCATTTATTCTCCGATCTATTTCTAGACTACAGGGTTAGTCGCACACGTAAGCAACAGAAAACACTCATCCCAGTCAAATAAATATCAGTCACAACACAAATGTGGTGGCTCACTTGGTGAATCCATTGCTGAACAGACAGTGAGAAGGAAAAATGCAGGTATCCATGTCAACTTGAAGAAAAGGGTCCAAAACGGTTGAGATTCCATGGTGCGATTGGATAGTTTGATAAAAGTGTCTGTATTCTTTTTCGATGACAATGTTTTGTGACTCTATAGACTGTTGAAGTTCCTCTTTCTGCCAAAAAACACTTCCCCAAAATGTTTGATGGACACTGACGCACTCTAAAGGGAACAAGCAAAAACAGCATTTTACATGTTAGTCTAGGACATGGCAGACAATATTAAAGTCTAAAAACACTAAAGGTTAAAGACTTTTCACAGGCAACTCTAAAAGTTTTTGTTTTGTCCAAAGAAAGACTTCTCCTGGTTGCAGTTTGCTGTTACGTCAGCGTCTGGATGGGAAGCAAACTGCAGTTTTGGCTTTCGTCCACAGTGAGACAGTGTTGGCGAAGTAACAGAGTGAGCCACGAGTGCGCACCTCGTCATGTGGTTTTCAGACAACAGCAGAAAGAGAAGACTCGAGCAGGGAGCGGAAATAAGTGTGTATGTGTGTGTGCATGTGTGTGTGTGTGTGTGTGCGTGTGTACATGGCTGGAATTTAGCTGAAGGTGACAAATTGCCTTTTGTTAATGTGAACCAGCTGTCGCGGGTTGTGTGACTTCTTCACGGCAGTAACTCTCTGCTGATTCGCTCTCTCTGAAGCTGCCAATGGAGATGTGCAGATGTTAAAGTGTGGCAGTTATTGTTATTTAACTCCATTTGTCTTTTTTGTTCCTACGCCCTCCTTCTTCTCTCCACCCGTCCACCTGACTTTTTCAGCGTTTCCTTTCTGGAGAGATTACCGTCCAACTCTGACCTCACCTCAGCCCACAGCATGAAAACAGACATAGAGAGGGGGAATAACATCTGGATGCCAGTCACTGAGAAATAACTCTTTCCATTTCATACCCACTATAATGCACTTCTTATCTCTCCTCCTTCCTGGGGAGTGAAGTATACAGTAAAGCCACAGATAGTCAGGTTTACAGGAGCACAGCACAAAAGGGCACTTAACCTAAGAGGTCCTTTTAAATCTGACATGCAAACAAGTGCCTCACTGGAATTCTGAACCAGTTGAACTGGAGTCACTGTATTGCCTTTTTAGCTTTAATCGGTGCACTGAGAAATGAGGTTATGTGCCTTTAATATACTGGATTGGACTCCTAACATCCCCTGAGTTTAAAAGTTTCCAGTGCTGAAACAAAGGTTTAATGAACTACTAGGCTTTGCTGAGGAACTTTACTTAGCTGGTGTTTCCCTTTTGACGTACATTAGCCTTCTGCTCTGTAATATTATATAAGGAAGATGTTCAAGTTTTGATTTACTGTATTTTGTAGAGGCCGTTTGGGTAAAGTGAACTTGATGTCATATTCAAGAAACCAAGTTGAGATGATTTGCACTTTGTGAACTGGTGCATTATCCTACTGGAAGCAGGCATCAGAAGCTGGGTACACTGTGGTCATAAAGACATGGACATGATGAGCAACAACACTCAGGTAGGCTGTGGTAGCCACCACTCAGATAAATGTTCTTCATACCATGACAACACCACCAGTGTGAAATGTTTACACAGGGATCCATGCTTTCATGTTGTTTCCACCAAATTCTGCCCGAACTATCTGTTTGCTGCAGCAGAAATCTACATGGAGTTTCTGAAATATGAAATAAAATTATTTAGTTCGCTTTTCTTCCCCATTCCAATGCTCAGTGTGAACTTCAGCAGGCTCTTCGGATCATGTCTAAAAACCTTAATGGGTGATTAAACAACAATTATAAGTCCTTATTTACTTGTTAATGTTAAATCATTTGAATCTTTATCTCAAAGTTTAAGGGAAAATTATTTATGAGCACAGTATTAGTAAACATATTGGAGTATATTTTATGCTTATACTTTATGCTCGCTTTAAATGGATTTATCTATACTTAATGTTACGTGTTACAGAACTTGAATACTTTCCTGCACTTAATCAGATTACATAGAGGAAGTCAAAATGACTTCAGTTTAACTTACTGCAACATTTTCCACAATTATTTTTCATTTGTGTTTTTAGCATGCAGATAACAGCTTCTATTTCTTCACAATATACATATTTTATTATTATGACTGTAAGAGGATTTTAGAGACGCTGGAGGATGAACATCAAACAAATTACAGAGAAAATATTTTTCAACATATTAAATAAAGAAAACAAACTAATGCATGTTATGTATATATTGTTAGTTGGTTTAACCTCTAAAAATGCATTATATTTTGTATATTTATTCTTAATTTACAGAGTAAGTGGGTCTACAATACAGTGTAGAGTAAACATGCAGGTTTTCTATTAAAGTTTACTAGAAAAGTAAAAGATGTTTCTCTTGTTTCTCTGTTTCTGACATAAATACTAGCAGCAGTTGCTTCTTATAGTTGAATATCGCTGTGTGGAGGGCAGAAGGTGTTAAACGGTCAGATAAAAAGGATTTGTAACATTTTTAAGGAGACCACGGTGCAGAGATGTGATCCTCCAGCAGAGTGAGATTACAGTCTCAAATATACATATACCCACGCTGAAGATGAGACAGAAGGAGTACGGGGTAAATCACATCTCAGAGAAGAGGATGTGCCACACATCTGGCAGCAGCTGGGTTGCAGAATTTGTCTGCATGTGATATGCATGAGAGGGAGAGAGAGAGTTGGAGGTGGGCGTGTGTTGGGGTCTAAAAGCTAGCACAGCTCCCAAACCCTAAACTTGTTTTAAAAAGAGCTCTGTACCGGACCTGCCGCACACTCTTCTCTTAATTATCCCAAAGCTGGGAGAAGAGGGTGGAGAGAGCGTCGGAGAAAACAGGAGAGAAGGGAGAAGAAGTAAGTAGAGGGACCGTGGCAGCGACAGGGTGGAGAGGCGAGAGGAGCAGAGACATCTGGTATTCAAACCGCATGGGAGAGGGAGAAGGACTTCCTGCTGAGTCTTAAAAGCATCATCATCATTTCAAGTCGTGAGTATCGGCTCATTTGCTTATTTTTCCGAAACAGCTCCCAGCTTGTGATACTTCTGCCGCTGCGGCATTAGTTTGCAAAGTTGCAAAGTGTTTTTGTTCCAGCACAGCCACAAACCATGATCATAACAGGTGACGGCTGGTTTGCGTGGTGCTGTTGTGCGGTTAATTTTCACTCCTCCTTTGATCAGCCTCCAAATTCAGACCTCCTGAGAACATTTACAATACCTCAGCAGTGAGTCATCGACTTATTACTGTCCAGTATGATTCACAGATCTGTCATATGGATGCAGTGCTGATGTTTTGCTTTTCCCTTTGCTTGGTTGGTTTTCTGGGTCGCCTGCCTTTAGCATTTCTCTTTTCTTCCCCATTAAAACTGGACTCTAAAAATCAAAAACTTGCCTTCCTTTTCTTTTTCCTAACTGAACTGCTGTTGCTCTCTCCACACACACAGACAGGTCCAACTGGAAAAAGCCTGTTTTCTTCATCCCTTCAGTTCGACAGGGAACAAGATTTTTTTGGTTCGCATCCTGCCCCATTATCAAGTAGCTGTGTTGTCATCAGTGGGGTTTTATTGGAGGGAAAGCAGAGACGTACAAGTGTTTTTACACGTCTTCTTTTTCCCTCTGTGGATCCTGGATCTGCCACAGTGACTGGGAGTATTACACGAGTCTCCAGCTTTCTAACCCCACCAGTGATCTTTTTAACCAAAAATAAGGTGCTGTTGGACTCACCGGATCAAGCTGTGGTCGAAACATCCATAGTTTGATTTTATGAAAAAGGCTGGAGATAAAGCTGCCAGACAAGAAGTGAAGTCGCATTGCATTTATGCTTTGAGCTATCAGTCATACTCACAAACATTTTTGTATTTTTTGGTAATAAAGTACCAGGTTCTAAGGCTTTTTGGTAAACTCTATACCGGGGATGTCAAACAGGAGGCCCAGGGGCCAAAATTGGCCTGGGAAAGACTCCAAGCTGGTCCACTGGAAAGCTTTGGAATATATGAAGAAAGGCATAATTTTGGACTGTATTTTATATTATACAGCTTTTCCTACTGATAAAGACCTTCCCCACCTCGATTCATACTCTAACAAAGGAATGAAGTAATAGATAAACAATCAAATGACAGAATTGTTCCTGTTTTTTCACTATTGCATATAGTAATTTATTTATTCATTTATTTGTATATTTATTTATTATTTGTTTTTTCATCAGTATGCCTCCAAAGTAAAAAGTAAAATAAATACATTTTAAAAAAAATAATTTCATTTTCTGTGAATTAACATAAACATTTTGCTTCAAAATTATTATAGGAGGGTTACAGAATAATTACAATGAGCTAACTTTTTTCATAATTATACACATTTATTTCTTACAGTTTAAGTGAAAGATGTCTTTTATTTACTAAGACAGTAACAGTTATTACTGGCACACGTGTGCCAATTGACCCAAAGACTGTATATGAAAGATGCACATAGCCACTGCAAAGTCAGCCCAGTAGCTGGCGAAGTCCCACTATGCCTGAAGCTGAGCATTGTACTGTTTTTACTGTTTTCAAACAGGACAGATCATTTCACAGAGAAACAGAGAAGCTGAACGGGGACATAATTTACCTAAAATAGCTTAGATTATGGTTAGTAAGGGCAGTTTTAAACAAGCGGGAGTAGTCTGTTTATTTTGTCAAAGATTTCTATACAAAACTATGATTTCCAAACAGAGGAGGCGCCTCCTGCTGGCCATTAGAAAGAAGTGATGTTTAAGACACTTTTGATTTGGTTTACTTTTTGTACTCAGAAGCTACGTCTATCTTTATCAACAAATTTTCTTTGATCACTTTTCCATTTTTTAAGCAGTGATTAGTCTTAGCACGGGCAGATTCCAAGAAATTGTCCTAACTGAGACAATAAAGTAAAATATAATAAAACAAAAACAGTAGCAAAGTTGCACATCGCACTGGCAAAACACACACACACAAAAAAAATGCTCGCCTTTTCACTAATTAGTGGCACATGAAGTTGCTTTGATTTCCACACATCTTTGTCGGCGATGTAAACACATTTTTTTTCTGCTTTAAAAACAAGGAGGGGAAAAAAAGGTTGGTTTGAAAAATAACTTTGACACAGGCACATTTGTTCTCTTCTTCTTCATCTTTTATAAGGGGGAGCGTGTATCTGCTCGACATGGGCCCTCACTCTCTGTTGATGGCGCTGATGGTGGTTGCCACAGCAACTGGGGCCTATGCAGCCGAGGAGGAGAATGAAGTGGATTACGGGTACTGGAACTACAGAGAGGGAGGTATAAATCACAAGCCTGTGTTTGATCTATTCTGTTTGGAGATACGGAGCCCGTAAATCACTGTGCGTTTGAAGCCGTGAGCTATGGCAGCTGAATGAAACGCAGCAATCCGAGACACTTCAGAGAAACAGTTCTTGAACAATTAAAGCACACGCTTTCTTCATTTTCATGATTCATACAGGATGTTTTGTTGTTCCATAAATTGAAGCCTGATGGTGTCACGCTTCGCTTTCAGCTGAGAGCGTGAATGTGGCCTCAGTGCGCAGTGTGACCAGAGTTTTAGATGCCTGGGGGAAACGCATCTTCAGTGAGATCAAAACTCTGCTGCACTCACAGCCCAGCACGCTGCTGCCCGACTACTCCAGGTGGGCCTAACCTTTATCACCCATCATCATGATGTCTAATCAGCCTGAGGTTTGTTTACTCAGTTTCTGAGGATTAGACAAAAGAGTCGCTTTTATGTGATTAGATGACTACTGTTTAACAGTATCTGCTTTTAAGGCAAATGTTTATTTCTTCAGCATCGTTTGTTGGCAAGAAGAGTTCACTCTGTGTTTTTTTATTTTTATTGAGGCTTGTTTTAGTCAGCCTGGGAGATTTCATATTTTATTAAGACCATGTGAACGCATTTCCCATTACTTTGTAGGGTACACCAATGCCCTGCTTGTTGACTGCTTGTTAATGCAAACCTCTAACTAGACAATCAAGTCTGTGCATTTAGGGACGTAGACATGGTCGAGGTGGCCTGATAAAGTTCAAATCAAGCATCAAAATGAGGAAGAAAGGTGATTTAAGTGACTTTGAAAGCACGGTTATTGATGCCAAATGGCTGGTCTGAGTGTTTCAGAAACTGCTGATCTACTGGGATTTTCCCCCACACAGCCATCTCCAGGGTTTACAGAGAATGGTGCACAAAAGAACAAATATCCAGTGAGTAGCATTTTTCTGGATGGAAATGTCCTGTTGAGGCCAGGGATCAGAGGAGAATGGCCAGACTGCTTTGAGCTGATAGGAATGCAACAGTGGCTCAAATAAACACTCGTAACAACCAAAGTATATGCAAAAGAGCATCTTTTGAACTCAGCAGAAGACCATATCTGTCAGCTAAGAAGTTGAGGTAAAATTAAGGCTAATATTTACATTGCTTGAGTCTCAACTTCTGCTGTGAAATTTCAATGGCAGGATCATGAAAGCATGAAAGCGTGAATCCATCCTACCGTGTATCAATGGTTTGGGGCTGTAGCTGCTGGTGGTCTAATGGTGTAACTGTATTTGGCACACTTTGGGCCCCTTAGTACCAACTGAGCATTGTTTTACACGACAGTATTGTTGCTAACCGTGTCCATCCCTTCATGACCACAGTGTACCAATCCTCTGATGCTGCTTCCAGCAGCATAACACACCATGCCATAAAGCCGACATCATATCAAACTGGTTTCTTGACACTGAGTTCATTGTGTTCAAATGGCCTCCAAAGTCACCAGATCTCAATCCAAGAAATCTGCAGCAGCTGTCTAATGCTATCATGTCAATATGGACCAGGCAATAGCAAGATATGCCCAGAAAGTTTCCACCAGTGCATTATGTATATACTCACCATTTTATGAACTGGATTACTTAAATTAAACTTTAGCTGAACTGAAAAAAAGAGCAAGTTTTTATTCTAAAGTGAGATATGAATGAACTGCCACAAATGTATTTTGGGAGCATCAAAAGTCACGAGAGAGTAAACCAATCCAATTTGAAGACGAACAGGAGCATTTCTTACTCTCACCTCAGCCTGTCTTTGCCTCCTTTGTCTCCTGTAACCACACAGATTGCTTTGGATCAAGTCTTTCAAGACTTTATCCACAGTCATAATTAATTTCATACAGCGCTCCATATGTGTGAGCGGTCCTCTGAAGTTAACCGTCCTCTGTTCCTCCTGCAGGGTGCGCCCTCTGTCCGAGTCTGTCAACGACCTCTTCAGGGAAGTCTCTCTGCTGCACCGACGCATCGCCGAGCTCTCTCATCGCCTAGCAACGCTGGAACCATTTCTCCGTCGCTACGGCTACCAGGGGGAGGATGGGGAGGAGGAGGAGGAGGAGGCGGAAGGCAGGCGGGCTCACAGCCTGAAAGGGAAGGTGGCGAGTCTGGCCCGATACACCCCGAGGAGCGCAGTGAGCGTGAGCCCGCCCAGAGGGAGCAGGGTGGTGAGGAGGAGGCGGGTGAGAGTCCTGAAGAATAGGGGAGTGAAGCTGGTCAAGAGTGACACATAGATGGATGGACAGAGTTGGGGGCGGGGGCGTGCGACGGAAAGAGGGAAAAAGTTGGAGGCTTTGTTGGGTTTACCGAAACGAATTATAAATCCCTTTATAAACAGTGTAAAGTTTCTACATATGCAATATAACCTCTGATTTTTATTAGTGAGAGACTAAAATTCTTTAATAAACTGTTATCACCATTTCATTGCGGTTTTTGCCTCATCAGTTCCACTTCTCATTCTCTCTTCTTTTATTTTATGGATCACCTCAACTTGGGAAACAACCTTACACAAACCTAATTGCTGTTCCAGAAGCTCTCTGCTACTTTAGCCGCACTGTATCTAATCCGTGTAGATTGATTAGATACAGAAATAATGTGACGGGATAATCCAAAAAGCTGTCCGCTATCAAGGACGGTTGAGAGCTAAAGAAACTGATCACTAAACAAAACCGAATACATCAGCCAACAACTAAATTATCTTCTTGTTGTTAGTGGCTGTTTTATGTTTATTTAAGGTTCACTTTCAAAGGGCTATTTATAGAAAGGTTAGAAATCATGCCTAACGAGTAGCACAATGTCTAGAAATAAAATAACCATTACATCACTTTTAAGCCACGTGATTCCTATTGTTTTTATTAAAGAGCATTCCAACCCCCCCAAACGAAGCAATACTCCCACGCCACCTCCTTATTGGATTGAATATAATATATTACAGCGCGCAAAATGCAAGGATGGTGTGCGCGTAAAACAAGAAGAAGAAAGACTTGTTTCATTAGGTTATTGTCAAACCTTTCTCTGGCATGCCCCCACTTAAGGAAGTCGAAAGAAGTTCACACCCCACTTTTTTTTTTTAAGTCTCTCGCACTTTAAAAAGAGAGGGTCTCTATTTGATTTGACTGAAATAAAGGTGCTTATCATGATAACCAACACAGCGATAGTCTACATGCAGACAGCACAAGTCCTTGAAGTTCACAGTCGGGTGTAGCATCTAAAGGATAAGGACACATTATTTTTCCCACATATCTGTAACTAGGCATGGACAAATGATTTCAGGGAGAGCGAGGAGTTCTTATGTGAGGAGGAACAAGCAGAATAATTACATAATGATTTTATGTAAGAAATCGAACAGAAGCATGAAAATCGTCGGGGTTTCCGTCTTTCTTCTAGACCAGAGTAACTCACCGTGAGTCATGCCTGCAGAGGACATAATAAAAATTGAGGTTTGTAGACAATTTGGCTAAGTTTTTTTTTTAAATGCCCAAAACAGGAAAAAATACACCCTTAAAATAAGTCCACAGCGCAACTAATTTTATTCATGGAAACATTAAGTGTGCGTTACTTGATTTAATATTCAAGCCTATATTTATTACACAAATAACCTTTGAAAGGCAGACACCTAACCGCACACATAGGGCTGACGGTGAGAGGCGTGGACGTCTGCGGCTGTTCTCCTGGTACCTGTGCGTGTCCCAACAAGGCGGATGCCCTGTTTTTGCCACAGGGTGTCAGTGCTCGTCTGCCGCCGTAATCACACGCGGCTTTACACCGATTCACGGAGGCTGATCTTCATTTATTTATTTATTTCAGCTGAAGTCCAGGAACGACCCTCGTGGGCCCAGCAGGGGCTGCCCATTATTTTCTAACATAATTATAATGTTTGTTTGCGTATGGTGATCGTGTGTGTGCGTCTTGAGTGCAGACAGCCAACTTTATGCCTTCATTAAAACTTTGCCAAGTGTTTCTACAGCAACCAGCTTCTCCCTACTCCTCTTCTACAACTTCACTTATCATCCTCATCTCATACTGCAGGGTGGCGTGTCCATTCTCTCCCTTTTTTCTCACTTTCAACTTGCAGCTGCACGCTAATTCCTTCCTTTTTTTAAATCTTCCACCAGTGATCCCCCCACCCCCATACTGTATATCAAACCACCACACCTCTCTTTCCCCCCCTCCTCTCCCTGCACGCCCCCTTCCCTCTTCGCTGCTACGTGTGGGCGTTCAGCTCAGGCTGTACTTTCCATTTTGGTACTGTATTGTCAATGCATTGTTGCATCCAATCCAGTTAAGATGCCGTGGGAATACTGTATAAATCTCCCTCCCCGTCTCTCTTTCTACACCCCTCCCCATCTCAGCAAAAAGAGCCAGTTGCTAGGTAACAGTTAATTGTCAAGAAGTAGTTACATGTGTTGCAATGCATCCTGGGGTTGTTGGGTTGATGGAGGGATCGAAGAAGTAAGCAAAAAAAAAAAAAAAGGCTGATGTTTTTCCTTTTTTTTTTTCAGAAGCTGATTAACTTATGAAAAGGTTATTTCTACCTATGCCTCACCTTGTTCTGTTCAACCATCCAGGACTGCAGCTGTTAAAAAAAACCTTCCCTCCAAATCTGTAGGCAAGGCATCGGTACATTTTCAAACCGGCTGGTTTCTTTAAATAACTCCTGTTGCTGGACAAGAGTAAAGAGAGAGTCTGAAGAGTAAGGGGAGGGGGAGAGAGAGGTTTTTGGGGGCTTTGATCTCTGCTGCTCGGTTCAGTTTGCATCACTTCTCCTTTCCCTCAATATATCTCCCATTATTTTTTGTTCTCCTTATCTCCTCTGCCTCTCTCATGCCTCTTTGTGGTTTTTTTCTTCCCACTGGAAAACAGAGAATGACAAGCAAAAGATGCAATGAAAGAGCAAAAAAGATGGCATTCTGCAGCAGCCATAATGTCACAGGACCGCACATGGACACAGCAATGTTATCCCTTCATGTGACATCACGGTCAACCTACAGACATGCACATAAACTGCAGGAGAAAAAGAAAAGACCAACCAGCTGAAATTTCTTATTTTTTATTAATACTTAACACTTTTATTCCAAAGAGACAGAAGAATAATATTTCTCAGCACTTATTTTCACATTGACTGTGTTTAATCTCATTTTTCAATATTACTAAATATTCAATCAAATTTGAAATACTCTCTGCACACAAGTAATTTCTCTCCATACAAAAAAAATGCAAGGATGAACTAGATTTTTTTGACATATGTACATTTTTCACAATCTGTACAGCTCGGGAATAGATTTGTTCGATCTCCTCTGTGACCAAACACAACATAACAGAAGATTTAGCTAAAGAGGGACAAAAAAAGAGACCACACCTCTGTAAAAATGCAATAGATAATCTATTGTGCTTTCTGGGTAGCAATTATTGGCTGTGGTTTACGATCTCCCCTTGCGAGAAAAAAAAAACAGCCTTCTTAACTGGTCAAAAAACAACAAAAAAACCCCAAAACGCAACACTCGTTAAATGTGTGCACTATCTGTGTGATAATAAATGACTGCACGTATCCTGGCCTGAAGTCATTACAAAAAGCAGTTCTGCATTGGGGATCTCAGAATGAAAGATTTATCCCAAATAGATGTACTCTCTGCTGTTGTTTTGTACAGGTTTTTATCAAAAGTCCATGAGCGTGAGGTAAAGTATTTACATACAGCTTTATAGTACATGTACAACAAACAGCTATATCTCTCAGACGCACTCTGTCTCCCATATGAGCACACACAGAGGTAATCAAGCGTATGTTTTCAGGCACATACAATAACAGAAATAATGAGCTATATTCAAAAGGGAAAAAATCGTTGAAATGAGAGGGAAAAAAAGTTTTTTTAAGTGACAGCGAGTGTGTAAAGCAAGAACTGAGCCACAAAGTATCAAGAAAGTTATATAAGGTTAACAGTAAAAAAAAGAAAAGAAAAGTGTCTTCTATCTTTACCATAGTGAAAAGTTTTACTCAGATTCGGCATTTGAGTGAAACTGAAAAATTTTGACTTTTAGATCGCTCTTCTCTTACAAAAACACACACACACACACACACCTATAGTACTACATGGATCATCAGTACCAGTGAAAGTGATAAAATTCCAAATATCATTCAAGAACACACATTTTTTGGGCTAAAATTGAAAGTTAAAAAACAGAAATAAAGAAAAGTGTATACATGCAAGTGCTTACAAACACTGGACACCCCCCGCCCCTCATCATCACCCTTGTATCATACATACTGACTTGTCCACCAAGGGAAGGAAAGTCTTCTAAAAAATTGACCGGGATGTTCTACAAACTAAGTATTAGATCCATTCAGACAGGATTGTGCTTTGTAGATATCAAAATTTGGTTTGGTAACATGACTTCAAGTCAAACTGGACCAGTGACTTTAAGTAGAATATACTTTTCATGAATAATAATACAATTTAAAGGACAGAGAGAGCAGGAAACTTAGGAAATACACAACTTAGTTTTCACCTTCATATTCAGTCAGAGCAGAGATCATCTGAGTGTCTGATGTGGATTTGGAAGCTGCCTGGTTTTTTTTTAGCAACATAAAAATAAGTCAATCGATAATAAAGGTGGTGTTTTTCACACAGCGTCCCACCTTATTTTAGTGCGCCTACATCTCTTTACTCTGTTTTCCCCCCTTACAAAAGTCTGCAGTTGACACAATCCACACAGGACCTTGAACTTGAGGGCCAATTCTCTTCTTCATCAAAAATCTCAGCATGTGAAACAGATTAGGGCCGGGTGGAGGGATAAATCAGGGCTACAGTACATACTGAGATTTCTTTTTTATGTTTTATTTGAGGGATTTGTTAATGATGAGTGTAGAAAGGATGACCGAGAGCACAGAGGGGTACATTTATTATATATCCAGGTCCACTGCAGGATAACCTGGAGGAAAAAGCTGACATGTTGCTAATGTAGATTAGAAGGTTGATATTATGAAGCTACAGTCAATTAGCTTGGGTTAGCATAAACTGGAGACCAACCAGCAAGCCCAGGGCTGAAAAATGAAGCTGAATTTGATTTGTAGTTCCTTTAATGGCGTTTCGAGGTAAACAATTCCCTATAGACTTCCATATTAAGTTGGCTGACTTTACATAAAAAATAAATTTATTAAAAAAATAACAGTTTTTGGTCTTTATAGCTTATTTTTTCTTTTATAAATTGGAAGAGGTTCTTTTGTATAACTCATCCATTTAAATTTAATAAAATCTTATAGTTAGCCAACACATAATTTGCTGTTTGGAATGACAGGGGGAGGGGCTAGTCTAAGCTAGGCTACTAGCTGTGTGCTAGGGTTAACTTCAGCTAATTCAGTAAACCCGACATTTTGACAGTTTTTGTGGCTTTTGAAGCAATTTTAATAATATTAGTAAAGAAAGCACATGCTGTAACAAACTGTCCAAACCATGTGGTATTTTATTTCTATGTTACTGAGCTCTTATAGGTAAAGAGCAGTATGCCTACAATGAATTATATGTCCAGTGAATAGATTCACCATGCTAACAGTCACTTCTGCTCCCAGAAAGAAATAAAAACAGACGATGAGTTCAATAAAACTAGGATTAAGGCTTCAAAACAGGAGTATAAAACAGTAATCACTGTCTTGCTAATAAACCAGAACATCAATGATGTAGTAGGCTTATGAGCCCTACAAATGTGACCCTGACCTTGAGCACTATCTGGATGATTGATTAGGGGATCACTGTGTGCACATTTCACTGAAATCTAACTAATACTCTCGGAGGAGTAGCGATTCTTTTGAATTGTGGATGGATGCTTTTCCGTGGCAGAAGGTTATTGGACCTTTGGCTGGATGTGCTAAAAATGGAAGTTTCTGGCATGGCAACAGCTTACAAGCTCTCTGAAAAAGTATTTATGTCAATTTGAGATAATTAAACTAATAGGATACAACATGTTATTAGTGAGCCTTAGAGGCACTGATATGTGGATTTTATTATTCCAAGATAGAGCCAGGTTAGCTACTTCCCCTTGTTATCTTCAATCTTTATGCTCAGCTAAGCTGACTGCAAACTTTTTTTTAAATGTACAGATCCTCTGAAAAGTGTCTTTTAAACTGCGGTGGCACTGTTCTGAGTTATGAGATAATTATGTGGGACTGTGTATTTAAAAAAATTCACGAGCCCGCTGTGGTCGTTGACACCTGCACAATACAGCGATAAACCCCACTTGCCATTCCTCAAATGTGACTATCTAATGTGGCAGGCAAGGCTTGTAACAGTAATCATAAAAAAATTAACTGCTCATACCAGAAACAGAGGCCTCTCTCTGAAAGTCCATTATGTTCCTGTCCTGAACAGAAAAACTGTCACGGCCAATTGAGCCAGACCCAATGAAACGCCACGGCAGCAACAAGAGGACATTAAATACGATTTACACATGATTAATGGATAGTTGACTTCTGGGTCATCTGTTATGAGGAGGGGAGGAGTGATGAAGCTTGTGGAGGTAAATGATTTCAAGGAAAATTACTTGTGGTTAGATTAACTGTGGCGTTAATACAAGAAGACGATTCTGCATTTAAACTGTGCGATCCTGCCGCTGCTTTCTTTTATTGGTCGGGGATCAAAGTGCAAATTTAAGCTTCCTCCGTGTCTAGCATTGTGTTATACAGTCAGCTAAACACCTCGAACTCTGCTCTCGTATTGGAAATGGTGACTTGGATGTTCAGTTTTCAAACCAATTGATTAATTACTCGCAGGTGAATCTGTCTTTCCAACAGAAGATAGATGGAGAATCAGTATTAGTCCTTTAAGGCACATCCAGCTCAAAATGTGAGACCCATTTGGAACTGCCAGGCAGAAAGAAATGACAGCAAAACGGCAAATCAGTATGATGATGTCGTTTCTGCAGCTGAGAAAAAAAAGACCTTTGCAAATTTTCCAAGTACACACGATGTACTCAGCAAATCATGCCTTTCACGTACACTTCACAGCAATCAAAAGTGAGAAAAGTAAAACAAAACAAAACAAAAAACATGAAGAATTGATAGCAAAGAAGAGTCCAAATTACAGGAACCCCCCCTCACCCTCACCCCCCACGAAAAAAAAGATCTGTACCGACATCGGGTCTATCAGACTCCTGTAAATTGGTAAGCTAAGAAAGAATCAACATCATACAAATATGTAACATGAACTATTCAAATAAATAAACTTTAAAAACAATCCAAACCGATCATCATTAAACACTGGAATAATATTCAATAATATTATTAACATTATCAATACAGTTATTGTTAGTGTACCCTGTTACTTCAGCAGAAGTGTTGATTTCTCATTCATGATTGTATTTCCGTTGCTAAACAAAACGTTTGTTTTGGTGTTGAGGAGCTGCAGGAGGGAGGGAAAGACAAAGAGCATGTGACGAGAGCAGAGGCTGGAAATTTGATTTCACCCCCCCTTCCCTACTACTTCCCTCCCATTCCTCCCTCCCTCCCTTTAGATCTTTCACTGAGCATCGGAGCAGCACCAGAATCCTCTCTTCTCATTAAAAACTTGTCTCCCGCCGGACTTCACCACAGCTTAGCCGGCAGTGGCCTGTGTGCATTGTCCAAATTCTTTCCATTTAGTGGAGTGAGAACAGCACACACGCGCGCGCGCACACACACATACACACAATTGTGCCTTGTCATTTTCTTCACGCAGAGAGGTCATCAGCCTGTGCTGTTTCTGCTTTTTCCTCTTCCCCTCATTTTCTTCGCCCACTTCAACTCCTCCCTCTCGCCTCTCTCTTTCTTCCACTGTCTTCGCTCTCAAACGTCTGACTCAATGCTGGAGAGCTTTTCATAAACGTGTCCATTGCTGGCACCGTTGAATGGTCTCTGTCCCTGCCCCAAACCTAACGTGTCCCTGCCCCCAGGCAGTAGTTTGTTGCCCCCGTGGTGGTTCCCCATGGGCCCTCCCACCCCGCCCAGACACAGCTCTTGGGGGAACCTGGGGGCCACATTGGACATCACCCCAGCTGTGGCGGATGCGGGCAAATAGGAAGTTGCTCCCATGGAGCTGCGGAAGTCCCCTCCTCCTCGGCTGTTGTTGAGAAGTTGCTGCTGCTGCTGCTGTTGCTGCGTCTGTGGCTTTTTGATGTAGTACGGTTTGGCACCGTGTAAAAGACACTGGTCGTCGCCGAAGGTTGGGATGAAGGGATTCTGGTTCACCTTATCTGGGTAGAGAGATTTAGACAAGGAGTAAGTCCCGGCCCCTCTGCTACCACCACCACCACCACCACCACCACAGCCCCCACCTCCCATCATAGCTCTATCTCTGTCCCTCAGGTCTCTTTCCCCCACCGACCGCCGATGCAACCCACCTTCGCCTCCACGGAACAAACTGCAGGAGGAGCCTCCCTTGGCCCTATCCCCGCCTATCCCTCCAAACATTGGAGACTCTCTATCACCTGAATACCTCTCAAACATGTGAGCATAAGGGCTGGGGCCCTCCATGGAGCGATCTCTGTCTTTCAAGCTCACACTCCGGGGCTGTTGAAACTGCCCCCCAACGCCCCCACCCATCCCCATGCGACCTGCCCCCTCCCTCTGCAGGTCCACAAATGTGTCGTATGAGTGCTGCCTCCGTAACACCCTCCCGCCCGGCCCTAGCTTCCTGCGCTGTGCCTGAGTTTGTGTTTGGCTGGGTCCTACGCTACCCTTAACTCCAGTGAACATCATGTTGTTATCCTCACTAATGTTATAAAGGTTGCTCGGCTGAATCTTACAGGAGTCACAGCGTTTGGATGTGGCGGAGCTGGGACGACTGCTGGTCCCCCCAACTCCACTAACTGGACAAGTACTGCCTCCTCCACTATGGTGGCACACACTGTGGCAGTTACGACACTCCCAGTCACCCCCTGCTATGCCACCCCCTCCTATCCCTGACACCCCCTTTTCCCAGCAGGTGTGGGCCTGCTGCCCTGCCGACACCGGACCAAGCCCATCCGATTTCTTTTCTTTACCTTTGAGGAAGTCTTCCACAGGTACTAAGCTTTTACAGATACCACCACCGCTACCACCGCCCACACCACTTCCACCCTCTTGCTCCCACATGGCCTTGCCCTCCTTGGAGCGGAACTGGTCCGCATAGAAATCCCTCAGGTTCTCTTTATCCCTGCGGAATAAGTAAGGTGAAGCATTACCCCCTCCTCCTCCCCTCTTCCGCTCCAGGGGTGGTGAGACCGTGCGGTGTGCCTGGGGCCCGTGGGGGAAGTGGTGGTGGACGGTGTGGTGGTGGGGTCTCCTCCTGAAGCCGCTCAGCTCTATCTCGTCCTGCTCCCGTCTGCACTTGGCAGAGGCTGGCCTCTTTTTCAGGCTGTCCCTGTACTGCTTACGCCGCTTGGCGTTTCCTTCCAGGTTGCCGTAGGTGACGGTGTGCGTGGAGATATCCGACACATCAGAGCGAATGTTCCCATCGTCACCCCCTGAGCCTCCCCCACCCCCACAGTACCTGTCATGCCCCCCGATGAGCCCCGTGCTGGATGCACCTCCTTTGAAAGAAAACCTGCCGTACACATTGCTGCCCTTGAACCCACCCTGGCTGGAATCCGCAGGGGTGTGGCCAGCGATCAGGTCAAATTTACTGGTATTCCTGTGAGTCATGGAGGGGCGGGGCTGGGTGGTGAAGATAGGCGCTACCCCTCCCCCCAAACTGTCGCAATCGAACATGCCCCCCTCCAACGAGCTAGCGCTGCCTAAGCTACGCGGCCTATTTGGCGGGGGGCCGGACATACCCAGAGCCGGGTGGTGGTGCCGGTAATGGTCCTGGTACAAGTTGCTGTCCTTCAGGGGCAAGTTGCCAAAAGTCCTCTCCACCTCGCTGATGTAGTCACTGAACATGTTGTCCTCTGGCATGTAGGGTGGCGCAGACTTGCAGTCTACAGGGTGACCCACCAGGCTGCGCCGGTGCTCCTGGATATCGTATATAGCCGACTCACGGCCGCTGTGGCTATATTCCAGGGCGGCGTGTGGAGAGCCGTTAACGCCCGGAACGGCAGTCATATCCTTGGCAGTGCGGAGCAACCGCAGGATGTTCGAGTGAGTGTTGTTCATGTTCTTCTTTATGGTGGATGAGGGGGAGTCTATGGTGGACTTGTTTTCCTCGATTTGGACTCCATGGATGCAGCTGTAGATACCCTGCAGATTGATAATGAGAAGAAAAGGGAAGGTAGAGAGAGATAAAGAGAGGGTGAGACCATGGAAGGGAGAAAGAGTGAGTGTGATAAGGTATGACTCCCAAGAGAGATCACAATAACAGCAAAATGTGTGGCAGGAGTAAGGAGTCAAGAACCAGAGGAGGGTTTAATGTTAAGAGAGACGGAGGCAGATACCAGACACAGAGACAGACAGAGAGAGGGAGAGAGGGAGAGGGAGGCAAACAGAAACAGGCAGAGGCAGAGAGGTTAATGCATTGCCATGTTCTCTATGACCACCCTCTTGTTTACACACTATTAAACAGTAATAGGGTCTGAGTTCATAAATGAATTTTCTCTGGGGAACGACGAGGACCCTCACAGCTGCTGCTCAGCCCTCAACCTCAGACACAGAGAACTGAGTGAGAAGAGACAGAGCAGATCAGAGCCTTAATTGATATCACAAGGGGAGCAAGTGAGTCAATAGGTTTGATCAATGTCATTTAAATTTAGCAGACACTCGCCTTGCTGTCTTTCTACTTACTTGTTTCTCTTTATAAACAATAGGGATCAATCACTTTTGTCTCACAGGTAAAAGATATAACCACTGACTAAATTTTACTCATAAGGTCACCATCCATCAGTGTGTGTGTGTGTGTGTTTGCTATGGTTGGTTAGTAGAAGCAGCATTTTCATGTGAGCGGAAGATTTTGCGAGTGGAGTCAAACAAGCATATTTAAATGGGGGCTGGGGGAATCTGTGGTTTAGGCAACAGCCAACTCTGAAAGGTCGAGGACGCACTACCCACCAGCCAGTGTGCAGGCCAGTATTCCTCAAAGGCGTCAACTTGTCAGAAACTGTTTCCGTCGGCCTCTTAGTCACTTTCATGAATGCGATTCGTCAACCACCCCCACCCCCTCTTTTCCTTTATGCCTCCATTCTGTCTTTGGGTCTGCCTTATCTCCGTTTCCGGGTGCTTTGGTGAGCAGCAGCCGCTCCGATGGGATTGTCTGTCTTTATCTGTCTGCATCTATCGCTACTACAGCTGCAGTGAAAGGTAATGAAACACAGGTTCTAGGCACACCACTGTGTCTGTTCTCTGCTACCCTTTGTCCTGTTACCAGTTTTATTCTTTTATCATGACTGTTGCTAACTTATCTTTTGATCTGTCTCTGAATTTTCTTAGCCCCTTGCTGTCCCATCACTTGTCACCTTCTTGCTTTATGTGACCTGCCCTGCCATTTGGAAATATTTCTCGCAGCTACAATCTTCAAACAGGCATGGAACTGTATGACAGACATCTGTATGGGCAGAAATCTGTGCCATCAGAAACTGAATTTGAATAAGTTCAATTTGAATTTGAATTGCTCAGATTGAATCTGAATTGTAACTTGAATAAATGCTTTTGAAAACTGAATTTGAATTAGTCTAATTTGAAATTGAATTTATGGTTTGAAAATGAATTGATTTGCTTTGAAACTGCATTTTATCCTTTAAAAATTCAGCTCTCGAATAATTTCAGTTTCACTTCTCACCATTCAGTTTCAGTTCTACAATTCAATTTCAGTTCCAAAATTCAGTTTTTTGGAACTTACATCCGGTTCCAGCGCAGATTAATAGAACTACGTTTTACTAGCGAACCGAAAGTGTTACCGACGGGCATCTACAGCGTCTTGAGCTGAATTAAGGCTTCAGAAGTCATTCGTCATGTCGAATGACCAGCGGATAAACTCTCAGGTTGGTAATAAATGTATTACATGTATAAGAACAAGCGTCATGTTACCAAAAGATAGCCGTACAGTAACTGTTATGCTTATTGTAGCTGTTAGCTAAAAACGCTAATTTAGCGTAGTTTGCCCTGAATTCAGCTTTGACAAACAAATATGATCGACTGTTTCTAGTAGAATTCCAAAGTTGTCATCTTGGACCCTCTCAGAATGCTTGCAGAGACCCCTACAGTAGGGAAACATGCAAAACGGTGCCCAAACCTTTGTATTTTAGCTTTATTTATGCCTTACACAGCATCCCAACTCTTTAGCTAACTTCATAACTTTAGCTAAAGTGAATAGTTAGTCTAATTCATTAGTGCAGATATGATATGTGACTAGCACTGTGTTTAACTACCATAATAATTTTTAGGGTACTGAGTGCATGCTTAATTAGATTTTTGCTTTTTAAAAACACACTGCTCCATTACTATGTTTGACAGGCTGAAGTTGTCGGGTCACCTCCTAAATCGACCATCTTTTACAGGTGTTTTGTGCCAGAAATGGAGTGTCCACTGAAGACTGAAGATACTGAATCTCTACGCCTTGCCATTGATCCCTCTTGTGCCTTCATATAGACAAGAGACATTAACTTAACCATTCTCATATGCTCTGTACCTACATCACCTTCCCTGACAGTCGTAGCTTGGCTCATCTGAGGGTGAAATTATAAGAATGTGTTATTTTGCAAAGTGCTCTCTAGGGTTCCTAAATAAAATATGGCATTGAGGTCATTTCTTTTGAATTAATCCCTTCTTCTGAAATATAAGAACCTCTGCTGGTTTTAATGGCACTTTGGATTTCTTTACTTTCTGTTCCACTTCCAAACCCAAATAGATGCTGACAAGCTGACACAGTAACATGGAAGAGGGAAAGACGTTGGAAAGGACTACTACAAATAAACCTAATGCCTAACAATGAAAAGTGTAAAATAAGAACAATAATAATAATAATAAAGATAAAAGATGAAGTAACATGTTTTTAGTATTTTATTTATTCCAAATGATCATCCAGATGTCTGTGACATGTGATGACAAACACCATAATGGAAGGCCTTAGTCATCACATGCTTAAACTCATATATTTTTGCATATGCTGAACAGGCAGTCAGACATGCTGTAACTGTGGGGTAGAAAACAGCATGAACACCATACGGCAGGTGTCTCAAACTCCAGTCCTCGAGGGCATGGAAAAGTTGCATGACACTTTGACCCTTGAGGACTGGAGTTTGAGACCCCTGTCATATGGAATATGACAGGTGTGGTTGAACTGCATGAAGACTCTGAAGTTTGTCTGGCAGGACAGGAATGTGGCCTTGTCCTGTGAGCCACTGTAAGGATGTACTTAGAGTAGAACTGGACTGTCACCGGCCTCAGGCTCTTCACCCTTTTCAAAGACAAAGCAGTCATTTAGATAAAATATTAGATATTGTTTACCTGTAAATGCACAAAGTAAATTTAGAAATGTAATTATTGTCAAGAGTGAACAAGTACTGATAGTGTAATCTACAGCTGTGGCCAAACGTTTAGAGAATGAGAAGTGTTGTTTGCTTATTTACAAAGTTTGCTGTTTCAGTGATAGTTGTATATCACATTATATCACTTCAAACAGAGGTGATCCAGTAATGCTGCACTAATGAATTAGACTAACTATTCACTTTAGCTAAAGTTATTAAGTTAGCTAAAGAGTTGGGATGCTGTGTAAGGCATAAATAAAGCTAAAATACAAAGGTTTGGGCACCGTTTTGCATGTTTCCCTACTGTAGGGGTCTCTGCAAGCATTCTGAGAGGGTCCAAGATGACAACTTTGGAATTCTACTAGAAACAGTCGATCATATTTGTTTGTCAAAGCTGAATTCAGGGCAAACTACGCTAAATTAGCGTTTTTAGCTAACAGCTACAATAAGCATAACAGTTACTGTACGGCTATCATTTGTTAACATGACGCTTGTTCTTATACATGTAATACATTTATTACCAACCTGAGAGTTTATCCGCTGGTCATTCGACATGACGAATGACTTCTGAAGCCTTAATTCAGCTCAAGACGCTGTAGATGCCCGTCGGTGACACTTTCGGTCCGCTAGTAAAACGTAGTTCTATTAATCTGCGCTTGAACCGGAACCGGATGTAAGTTCCAAAAAACTGAATTTTGGAACTGAAATTGAATTGTAGAACTGAAACTGAATGGTGAGAAGTGAAACTGAAAGTATTCGAGAGCTGAATTTTTAAAGGATAAAATGCAGTTTCAAAGCAAATCAATTCATTTTCAAAATATAAAATTCAATTTCAATTTAGTGATGATCATTTTCAAACCATAAATTCAATTTCAAATTAGACTAATTCAAATTCAGTTTTCAAAAGCATTTATTCAAGTTACAATTCAGATTCAATCTGAGCAATTCAAATTCAAATTGAACTTATTCAAATTCAGTTTCTGATGGCACAGATTTCTGCCCATACATCTGCTTGACTAATCCGCTCTTGAGTTGTAGGAGACAATTCTGAAATTTGTCTGCAACTAGAATTTATTTAATTCAACAAGTGACAAGCTCTTCTCACGCTTTGTAAAAAAAAAAAAAGAAAAAGAAATCTAACACAGATGGAGGTTGCTACCATTTCAAAAACACAGAAGACAGTGTGCTTCAGTAGCGCTTATGGCCTGCACTCTCTTTTATTGTCCTTCTGGTCATTCTGAGTAGGTGTAAACCAGATTACCTTACAATTAGAAACACCTTCATCCTTAAGACCAAACCCATAAACAGCAGTGTCCCTTTTTCCTGGGCAATAATAACTAAGGCAATTTGCATACAACAGCAACCTGCTTCTTAAAAGGTAACATTATGCAAATGCTTGACACTTCAAATGACTATTTATATGGACCCAATTTACATAGGGAGGAGGTGACAAGGTAAAAAAAAAAAAAGGTTTCAGCTTCTCTCAGGTTTCATTTTTAGCATGCTAACTCCCTCTGCTTACAAACAAGCACGGCACAATGAATGACTTCCAGGAGAGAGGCTCTGAAAATGTGTCCAAATCTTAATGATTTCTGTGTCTCGCTTCTTGACGATGGCTCGCTTTTCACCTCAGCTCCAAGTGCAGGTATTTCTAGCAGACAGAAGCACATTTGCTTTTCAGATATGGATAACAAACAGTTTGTGTCAAGCCTCTGAAATGCCTACTTTTTGTGTTAATTTGTTATTTCCAAAGAACCAATCAATTCCATTCAATTCAGTTTTATTAATGTAGCACCAAATTACAACAATAATTGCCTCAAGGTGCCTTATATTGTAAGGTAGAGACCCTACAATAATACAGAGAAAACAGAGAAAACCCCAACAAGCATATGACTCCCTGTGCTCATGCCCCTATGAGCAAGCACTTAGGTGACAGCAGGAAGGAAAAACTCCCTTTTAACAGGAAGAAACCTAGAGCAGAACGAGGCTGTCATCGACGAGGGCCGGTCATCTGCCGTGACCGGTTGGAGGTGAAGGGAGGAGGATGTAACAAAACTGATAAAAATACAGGATAAGCCATTTGTGTTAGAGTTGATGGGCGTTATCGGGTGTTTAGCTGATGACAAAGTGTCTCAGTACTTCTTTACGGTCATATTTGTAGAGGCTGGAAATTTTTTATTTTTTTTTAAGTTTTCCTGGGCTTTGTTTCTCTTTTTTGTACTTATACCTGGCCTGCTGAGAAGCACCTGCAGGATCGAACATCAGGGCCATGAAGCGTCCTTTCTTCTTTTTTCTGTTTTTGCACTGACATGTGAACAGCAGAGCTTCAACATCAACATATTGACTTGTCATCATAGAAAAGACAAAAATGCACCCAAGTTCACTCAGATTTCTTGTCTTAGTGTACTGATCATGTGATTTAGCACAGCATTTGCTCCATGCTCTTTAGGAAGAGCTGCTGTTGTCGCTCCTGGATGCTGTAACGTTGCATAACTTCTCATATATGTAGTCTAAGTGCTATCTTTTGAAGCTGTTTTTCACCATTTCATGTGAACATGCAGTTCTGGTAACCATTACAATTAAAGTTATGGCTTTCTCCCTGTTAAGTGTGACAGAGACCTCGAATTAAATGCCAAATAAGTTCCCCAGAGGTGTTACCAAGATGGCTGCCAGAGGGTAAGATCAGTTTCTGGAAGGACATTTGTTGCCTATGTTATTTATTTAAGATGCAGCTGTTGTAAACCCATATATCAGTGCTTTCAGAGGTCAGTTATGTTACTGCCCTGCAATGATCTCTAAAGTAATCCACCAATAAAGTAAAATAGGATTTTTTCTTGTTGCATTAATTCCACTAAATAAAATATGAAATAGATGTTAACTAACAAAAGTGACACTGAAATGCACATAATTGGATAAAGGATAAACACCTTCTTTGTCTATGACTGGCAGTATTAAATTGAGTTTGAATAGATAATAACGGGCTCTAGCAGCTATCTGGAGTATTTTTTTTATATCACTAGAATTTGTTTTTGTTGTTAACAACAGCCTGAGCTAAAAAAAAAAAAAAAAAGAAGCTGCAGGTAGCTCAGGTGAGTCATCGCATCTCCCTGACTGACTCCATCCACCTCAACCACAGCCAGTGGTTTTAAAACAGCCACTCCTGTGATCTTTCTGTCAGAAGGACAGAGGTCAGACCTAAAATAAAACACGAGCACACTCACTCTGCTAATGGAAAAGGTGAATCCGGGCTTTCCAGAGCACACGCCCATGAAGCAGAAGCGCAGCTGCCAGTAGAACAAATGTTCACAGATGAAGGTGATGAATGACAGAACCATGGCAGCCCCGAGCATGTAGAAGACCCCTGCCATGTTGTCCACGTCCAGCTGACTGCTCATCACCTCGTTCTTCTCATTGTGGCAGATGCCCGTCAGCCAGAGGGCCTCCAACTCCTCCATCTCACCTGGAGACACATACACACCGGTCAAAAGCGCTGGTCAAGTGTGACATGCAGATGGGTTTGTAGGTGTCTAAATGTATAAATATGTGTACAAAACAAGACGGCACTTGTTTGGTTTTTTCTAGATGGGCCATTGTTGCCAAAAACAGCTCAGGTCTCATGTACATGCAACAAATGTCACGTTCTATTATTCTGACTGAATGCCCCCCAGGCAAGCCTCCTCATTAAGGACTGCTTATGCAAGGCTAACCCCTTTGTTGTGTTGGTGGGGGGGGGGGGGGGGACCAAAAATACAACTGCCTGCTGGGACTCAGCAGTCCTAGGAGAGGAAGTGTGCATGGTCATGTGAGAAGGGTTTCCGTCTAAAAACTGTGTCGCCGCCAGTTCCGCATCCCCGGGGAGATTACTAAAGGGGGAGGACACGTCCAGAGAGATTTGTTAGATCTGTGTATGAGCTTATGGTGTGTATAAGGTATTTTCCTGCTGCTTACATAAAACTATTGTGTGTGTGAGTGTTTGCACACATAGGTGTGGTCGTGTGCACTGTGTTTGTATCCAGAGGGGTCAAATTCTGCTTTTCTACCAGATTTGATGGGTGTCACAGAAGTACACACAAGTCCTTCAACACTAGTGTCCTGATGATTAAATACAGCGAGATAATGGCCCTGTTTTATAGAACAATAGAGTCTGCATCAGGAGGTTGGAGCGGTCGAGGGAGAAGTGGTTGACACAATATCAGATTTTCCCCACACAATTACGATTGCTGTGCATTTATTGCAGTGTTTGTCAATTTACAGTGAACAATACTAACAAATTAACACCAATAAAGTCCAATAAGAACTTTTTGACTCCACTATTCTTCCTAATGAGGCAAATAGTAAAAACGAAATAAATAAAAAGACATGGATAAACAAGTATGAACAAACATTGTGTACCCACTGCTGAGTTTACATAGAAAATATCACGAAGCAGCAGAGCACAGTGACTTTGTTCAAACCAGTGCTCGGTGGTTCTGGATTATTTACGCTTGTATCATATGCACATTTTTTAAAATTATTGCTGGTATTTTCAACACACGCAGATTACATTGTAGATCGTTTAGGAGTTTTGTGTTTTGCACTTTGGAAAACATATCAAATGTTTAAACAAAGAAAATGTAAGAACAAAATAAGGTCATTTTGAATTTGATGGCAGCAACATCACGAGTTGAGTCCATTATTATCTGCATAATAATGTTGCTCTTAATTAAACCTATATATACCTTTCAGCATCAATGGTGCCTTTCCAGTTCATTAGACTCTAACAAACATGTTCCCATCCCAACACATAACATCCCAACACTATGTGACAAATCGTCAGTATGTTATGCGCTCGGAGGCATGAGAGCTGTTTGGAATCACTTTGGAAAACACGATCTGATAGGGTTAAGGTTTTGGTTAAGGATTAAGGTTATAGTTAGGCCTGGAATGGAGGGCTGGAGCCTCTGCTCTGGAAACGGAGATGTGTTACCGCCACAAGTGGTAATCTGTTAGATTCAATTGAGAATCCGGATCGTCTCAAAAGGATGTGGAAGGGTACCTTTCACGTTACTATGCAATGCCTCGGGCCGTTACAAATCATCGGTATGTGACACGTTGGGAATGAGAATGCTCTAACACCAGATTCAGGCTTTTGAACTGAGCTCTGATTACAAGCCAGATGGAGCCTCTTCTCTTTGGTCTGGAGAATGCAGAATTCATGTTTTACGAAAAGAATCTTAAATTCAAAATTGACATTTTCCACTTAGTCTTATTACATTTTCAAAGAGGTTAGGTCAAAAGAAGACGGCGGTGTTTCTGGATCATTTTCATATATGACTACGTTTTTGCAACATACATTTTTAGATGACGCAGTCGTCTCACAGACACTGATTTCTGGAAGTGTTTCTGAGTCCGTGCAGTGATTTCTATGACAGAATCATGCAGTCCTGCCCGAGCAGCCAAAGATTACAAACAGTTTTGATTTATGGACTTGTCCCTTGCGCACAGAGATTTCTCCAGATTCTCTGGATGTTTTGCTGATACTATGTAATATACATGATTAGAACTTCAGTTTTGCAATTTTACATTGCAGAACAATATTCTATAATTAGGATGAAGTTCCACAGCTTGCAGACACAGTTTTGTTTGCAGATTGGGGAATCTCTGTCCATCTTTGCCTCTGAGAAACTCTGCCTGTCAAACATGCTCTCTTTATAGTTCAGTTCAATTCAGTTTTATTAATATGGCACCAAATCACAACAATACAACTTTATGCTGTAAGGTAAAGACCCTACAATAATACAGAGAAAACCCTAACAATCACATGTAGCCAGTGTTGGGAAGGTTACTTTTAAAATGTATTCCATTACAGAATACAGAATACATGCCCCAAAATGTATTCTGTAACGTATTCCGTTACGTTACTCAATGACAGTAACGTATTCTGAATACTTTGGATTACTTAATATATTATCATGCTTTTTACAACAACGTGAATGTACTATTGCTGTGTGATTTATTACTATTACTGAAGGTCCGCGACTCCGAGCTGTAGTAAAGGGACCTCTGACTAATACGGCGGGGTCCCTGTCGGCTGGTAGCCGAAAAATAGCTTTACTTTGTTGTGTGGGTCAACTTTTCTTGCGAGAGACAGAGAGAGACATTGAAAGACTACTCAAACGGAACTTATTGTTTTCGGAGGAAAACACGAACACGGTGTACAGTCGAGTCTTAATAGCTTACTTACAACTGGGCTCGTCAGGCACTCTTCTTGGCTGAAGTGGTTATTATTATATTTACATGCTTCCAGCTCCCGTTTTTCCTCGATGACAACTCGTACCTTTCCACTCCCCTTTTTCTCTCTCCCTCCTCGCGCTCACAGACCCATAATGTGTATGGCAGTCCATTCTCCCTGCAACACGGACTACACTGGCCATGATGCTACATTCTTTAGAGCTATGCTTGTAGCATTCTGCCTGTTAGCTTAGCACAACAACAACAACGAAAAGGCGCTCTCTCACCCAGGAAACACACAGTCGCAGAGAGAGAGAGAGAGAGAGAGAGCGTCGCCCTGTAACCATGGCAACCGTAGCGCTGCCGCCTGGAACAACAGAACGTAGCTGTCAAACAAAACCCAAACAGTCCTGACCCGCGACAAAATGAAACAGGAAAGTACCGCAGTGTAATCCATTTATTTCAACAAAGTAACTGTATTCTGAATACCACCTTTTTAAACGGTAACTGTAACGGAATACAGTTACTCATATTTTGTATTTTAAATACGTAACGGCGGTACATGTATTCCGTTACTCCCCAACACTGCATGTAGCCCATGTGTAATCACTTGCGTGACAGTAGAAAGGAAATATGCTTTTTAACAGGAAGAAACCTCCAGAAGAATGAAGCTCAGGGATGGGCGGCCATCTGCCGCTCGATGGTCCAATCATTTTACTGACTTGTTGAAAGTTCACCTAATTAGTTACAAAATGTTCCTCCAGCTGTTTCTTTTTAGTACCACTTAATTTTCCAGCCTTTTGTTACCCAACGTTTACTGCCAAATTCAAAATGAGCTAATATTTGTTTTATGAAATAAAAATGTCTCACTTTCAAAATGTCATGTTTTCTGCATTTTACTGTGAATAAAACATGGGTTTAGAATATTTGCAAATCGATGCATTCTGTTTTTAGTTACATTTTTCAACTTTTGTGTTCATTTAATTTTTGTTTGGGTGTATTGACGAAAAACTACTTTGGTTTAGGGAAAAATTGTTGCTTAGGATAAAATATTAACCCTGCATGTTAAAAAAAACAAAATATGCATGTCATCTATGTCCATATGTCGAGGTGAGAGTAAGAGACACAGTGCCAATGAAGACGGCAAAGCTGTGCACGTGTTTGAGACTCCATTGATAAAACAAAAGTATTAGACTTGCTGGGACAAACAGTAGGTTGGTACATTAAGACCAAAATGAGCCTCAGTGAGGGATACAGAGCACTGTGTTATGTGGTAGTATTAAAGTGGGGGGCTGACAGTTTTTTCATGCTGATGAGTAACACACAGATAGTCATTGGATGGACTAAAACAAGGAGTATAACCTTTCAACTTGGGGAAATGCAATCCGTTGCAAGGTGATTTTTTTGGTGATTAAAGAACTACTTTTGTCACATCAACAGAGCTGAAACAATAGAATGAGCATCACGTCACATTAGGGCAGAAAGATTTGGGAAATAAATGGCCTCAAAAAGGAAATTTAAATGATCAAAGTGGTGGGAGATTGCCTGAGAAATATTTGATAGAATAACCTACTTTTTAGACTGACTTGTGACTACAAAGCACAAATGGGAATTCATTGATTCCCTTTAAATTTCCAAACAGATGTTTAGCTCCAGCATGACTGATTCATCTAAACAGTTTGCAACAGCTCTCCAAACTGAATACTTACTGCTATTAAATCTGCATAGCTTGCGCTTTTTTTGTAGAATGTGAACCAAATTGATGATATATTAGATTAATGAGCAGAATTTATCATGTGAAAGAAATATCTATGATTAAAATTCTTCTCCTATTACTCTGCTTATTCTTATTTTTCATTGTTCCCACCCCACCCCTCTCCTCCACCTTTACCTGTTCCTCCTGATCTTGCATCATTCCTGGCTATTCTGTATGCAGTTCCACTATTTCCTGTTGCAAAGCCGCTACTGACCCCTTCCCCTCTGCATACAACTTGACTCGAACAGGAAGCAACAGAAATGAGCAAACATCGATGAGTCTGATCTCTTAACCTGTATGTGTGTTGACAGCCAAACAATCTGCAAGAGGTAATGAGAGGTAATGCTTGATGTGCTGGCCTCGTGTACACGGCAAGATTTTACTTCCATTTGGATAAATTCGTGGAGATGTGTCACAACACTCAAGCATCCACACAGCTACATGTCACAATCACATCCTTTCACAAGCCAGCACTTTAATGTACGCCACTCGGGAAGTTCCCAACAGTGTGTGTCGACGTCTGGATCAATCTGACTCCGAACGATCTGATCCAAGGTGAATGTTCTCTCCGTACTGACCTCTTTATCCATCTCGCACGACACAATGGAAAGTGATAGCACCTGGAAGGCCACGTCTGTGTATGTATGAGTGTGTGTCAGCGTGCTGTAGAGTATAAGATCTGGCAGGTAGTGAGGTGAGCAGTGTGGAGGACATGCTATCAGTCGAAGTGGAGAAGGTGTATTCTCTGAAGGCAAAGATTCACATCAGGAACAGTTGTGTCTTTTATTTCCTGAGGTACAAAATGTAACGGTAGTAGACCAAGGCAGTAGTTTCACTATTATTTTTTTAGTACAGTAGGGTACTGTGCAAAAGTCTTGAGCCACCCCTCATTTTTTTTAAATTTTGCTTGGAAAATGAGGAATAAGTTTACTGAAACATGCCATCACAGATGAAAAGATAATAAGTAAAACAGAATTTGTACAGTTTTAACAAACTTAAAAGTAAATTTTTGGTATGACCACCTTTATTCTTCAACACATCGTGAACTTCTGTGAACAAGCTTTCTGGTAGTTTCTTTAAGTAGTCTTGAGTAAATGTTTTTGAAGGCTTCTTGAAAGACATTCAAAGCTCTTCTTTGGATGTTGGCTGCCTTTTGTTCTCTTCTCAGTCAAAATGATCCTAAACTGCTTCAACAGTGTTGCCGTCAAGGCTCTGGGCAGCCAATCCATGACTGATAGGTGAGTCATGCTGAGTGTTTTTCTATTCAAAACACTCAGTGTTGAATATAAAGTGTAACATGGGGCGACCGTGGCTCAGGGGGTTGGGAGGCGTATCTGTAACCGGAAGGTCGCCGGTTCGATCCCCGCGCTCTCTGTCCTGGTCGTTGTGTCCTTGGGCAAGACACTACCGCCTACTGGTGTTGGCCAGAGGGGCCGATGGCGCGATATGGCAGCCTCGCTTCTGTCAGTCTGCCCCAGCTGTGGCTACAACCGTAGTTTGCCTCCACCAGTGTGTGAATGTGAGAGTGAATGAATAGTGGCATTGTAAAGCACTTTGGGTGCCTTGAAAAGCGCTATATAAATCCAATCCATTATTATTCAGGTTCTATTTTACTGCACTGGCTGAGCGTTTGGGATCATTGTCATGCTGAAAACTGAAACTGTTGCCAATCAGATGCATGGTATCATGGTAAGATTGGCTTCTTAAGGAAGAGACCATTTCTGATTAGGCTTCAGCAGAATCTTTGCTAGGTTGTCTGTTATGTATTGACACAACACCTTTATACCTTGAATAATAATATGCTTGAATAATTCATAGGTCACAGTTATGTGGTTTAAAAAAAAAGAAGAAAAAAATCCCTGAAAATAATCAGCTACAAGAACTAGACTGAAAACTAGTGAAAAAGCAGTCGATATCCAAAGAAACACTTTGAAAGTCCTCCTGAAAGCCTCGAGACCTCTTTTAAAAAATTACCAGAAAGTCTGGAAACAAAATATAAAGAAACGCAGGATGGCTCGAGACTTTTGAACAGTATTGAATATATAACTTTAAAGGTCAGACTCTATTTTCTGTTTCACACAAATATCAGACAAACTCTTCCGGGTCGGTCATTTCATTTAAATTAATTAATTAGACTGCATTTCCCTTTCACAGCTACCAATATGCAAAGGACATCAAACTATTTTCCTGGGGTGCTTTAGTTCCCCCTGGAGTACCCCTCGAACTTTTCCCTTGTTAACATTTCTGACTGGACTAATTTATACAAATAACACAGTCTACATTCAGCAGTTGCACGTTTCATGGGTGGAGAAACTACCACCACTGACAAGTTGGTGACAATTGGTGATTTACAGTATGTACAGTCACATGAAAAAAAGAGCTTTCCCAGGTTTCAGTGCAGTCCTAGGAAAAACTAAGTATACCCTTACTGCTTCCTCAGGAATTCAGAGGGTAAGTAGCAGCCAGATGCTACGGGCTTGAGTAAATGATTGACATCTAGTGTATACACTTCTACAAAAGCAGAAAAGTTTTCAGTTTTCCGGTCTGGAGCATTAAGGTGTATGTTAATACAACGCCACAATCTTCTGAGGAGTGGACATCCCAGCAACTCCAATTCACCCCAAAGTCAGACTCAGAGAAACTGCAAAAAAACTCTGTAGATACAAATCAGACTCCACAGGCCTTAGTTAGCGTGTTATGACAGTACAATTAGAAAAAGCCCAAACCAGTATGGCCTGTTTGGATAGGTTGCTTTTCTCAAAAAAATGAACATGGCAAAACAACTTAAGTTTGCAAAGTTTATCTGAACAAATCACAAGACGTCTGGAATAATGTTCTTTGGAAAGACAAGACCAAGGTGATTTTTGGCCAGAATGCACAGTCAATGTTTGGAGAAAACCACCACAACTCGAAACAGCATATCAGCGAAAACACCTCATGCTAACTGTCAAGCACGGTGGTGGCGGGGTGATGATTTGAGCCACAGGACCTTGGCCCATTGCAGTCATTCAGTCAGCCATGAACTCCCTAAAGCTTGGTTCATGCAACAGAACAATGATCCCAAGCAGACCAACAAATCTATAACAGAATAGCTGAAAAAGAAAACAACTAAGCTGTTGCAATGGCCCAGTCAAAATCCACACATCAAAGGTCGTGGTCAGACCTTAAAAGAGCTGTGCATAAAAAAATGAGTGCAAAAATCAATAAATTGAAGCAATGTGTAAAAAATACTGGGGCAAAATCCCCCAACAAAGATGTGAGAGACTGACAAAATCACAGAAAAAAAATTCAAGTTATTGCTGCTAAAGGTGGTTCTACAAGCTTTGAATAATGGAGTGTACTTGGTTTTTCACGGGACTGTGATACAGATGAGCTGAATTCATTCTAGGTTCACTATAGTTTCATTTGTCACCTATCTCACTGCACGAACCTCTGCCAGCAGTTTGTAGCCAACCCTCGTCCAAAAGGAGTTGCAAAGTTTGCACCATCACTGTGTACCCAAACCTTGTTTGCTAGCCCAATACTCTGATCATGTAGAGGGTGGCAGCTCAATACTAAGCCTCTCGTGGATCAGTGCTCTCATCATCATCACTCTTTTAGAATGACATCAAACATCCTGCTGCTTTCTTTCAGTCACCACCCAAAACACACGGAGCTGGAGCTTAAAACAAAACAGAACCGGCAAACTGAGAGCATTGCTCTGTGATGCATACAGTATCACATTTCACAGACGGTGTCAACACCATTATTTTCTAGTTCCTCTCCTTTGAGTCCTGTATTCAGGACTCTGCCTCCTTTATATTGAAATAACACCATATTGATGTAATGGTGCCACCATAATATATGATGAAGCTGCAGCACCAATTTAAAGAAAGATAAATGTGCTGGTTATAAGCACTCAGCCCCAGAACTCCCTGCACATATCACGTATCACCCAGTGGAGGTGGTGAAGGTTTTAAAAATGTATGTACTTTTCATTGTAGACTGAGCTTTAAAGTTTTTATATGTTTGTATCTATTAAACTGTACATCAGTCAAAAAATGGGAAGGACTTTACTTTCAAGTGGACCTATTATTCTTTTCTGACACACACACACACACACACACACACACACACACACACACACACACACACACACACACACACAGATATATGTATAAATACATATATGTGAGTGTGTGTGTGTGTGTGTGTGTGTGTGTGTGTGTGTGTGTGTGTGTGTGATAAAATATGGCCAGTTTTTTTTCTAATTTTGGATTTTTGTGAATGACAGTAAACATCCCTGTTCCTATTTTTCTGTTTAAGATGGCTATACCCACCAGACGATACCTACCTGGTAACCATACCCACCTGAGATGAACACACCCACCTGCTGTCCATACCTTGTGTTCACGAGGAGCAGTCGATCATAGTAAAGGAGGCTTAAAGTGAGAAGAGGTGCTAAAACTGCTTATTTTAGACAGTGGATGATCTATGGGTGTTCAATATTACAAAGGTAAAAAGAAAACTTTGACTTAAGCAAAGTTACTATATTTTTATTTTGACTCAAAACAGAGTCAAAATCGAAATATAGAATTTTTAATGGCCGTATCAAACCCCCTTCGATATATTACTGCTGCAGACAAACATTCAAATCATGTCACTGATATATGTATAGGACCATCCTTACTGATGTGCTCCAGACCGAGCCTGAACAAATCAAATATATTTAAGGTGTTCGAGCTGAATTTGGTTTTTCCACCTAATCACTCTGCCGTTCCGTAGGCCCTGTTCCTGAAATCAATGTGGAGACATAAGACGATCACAACAATCGAACAACATCTACAGGGTTCAGCATTTCAAGACCACCTTTGTCCAGCTTTACTCCTAGCAATGTTCAGTTAAGGTCAATATTTAATTTCTTTGCCAAAGCGGGCTTTTGCAAAAACACCTCCCGAGCTACCAAATAACCAAACCATCCCCCGTTGAAACTTTCATTTCTACAGCCACAGCAGCTGCAGCCTTTCAGGCCTGCTGGTACCGCGCTGTTGATTAAGGCCTGCGATGAGCCAACCTGGCTCTGGAGGACTCATCCTGCAGCTCGACAGCCTCGCTGACTGCTGGGTTTCATCAGCAGGCTCTTGGGTTGTCACCATAGCGAGCACCGGCCACCTTCTGAGTCACTGCTCCTTCCATGACTCCAGTTTTACTACCCCGATGAGAGCATGACTTCACTTTGTTATTTTCAACCTGAATGATTATTGTACAAATTAAGGCTGCAGCAGAAGTTTCTTAAAAGTAATGGTCTATTTAATTTGCCTGTAATATCACTATCACAACATTACTTGCCCAAGCCCTCTCTGCAGTAGGCAATAGTCACTGCAGTTATGACACTAAAAACACATCATTATCTTTAAAAAACTAAATTTACATGACAATTATCTAATCTTTTAAGACTGTGATGACTTGCATAACTTGTATAATTGTTATATGAGATACGAGACACTAGAATATTTATTAATTTCCTGTATTGCATCATTTCACTCCTTACCATCTCCAAATAGCATCAGAATAGCCAGATCCACGGCCCGTTTCCACCCTGAGTCTTTCTGGATGGCGATGCCGTATCCGGTGGAGGCAAACACTTTGCCGCTCCCGATGGTGACCAGCTTACACCCCTCATCTCTGCCAGCCATGTAGTTTAGCACTGCAGCGTCATAGATGAAGGCATCCAATTTGCTGTGAAGGATGACAGAAGAAAAATGAGCTGGAAGTCAAAGCTGTGAAGCCACCTTCACCACAAATAGTGACAATGTTCAAATCACCGATTCATTATGTCAAATGGAGATTTTAAGACACTGAATCACAATCATCTGTGTCATTGAATGGTCTGAGAGGTTCCCTGTAAAGTACGGTGTGATTAGGCAGTAAAGAAAAAAGGCGGGTAAGTCATTTTTAATGATATGTTTGTCTCTGCACATTTTTGCATGTTGACCTGACCTGGTATCCACTGCACTGACTGCAAACTCCAAGCTATGCTTGTTTATGATTAATTGGTATTAATTCTCTTTTTTTCAGGTAACAGTTAATAAGAAATTGCAAAACACTGAGAAAATTTACAAGGAAATTGAGTTTCTCTCATATAAAGTGCTACAAGGCAAGACTGTGTGATCTTTTTAAGGCAGTAATAGCACAGAGGCAATTCAAGTAAAATACAAATAAAATATAAATTAGTACAGTAAACCAGGTAGGAGAAATTTAGGCCATTAACTCTTCTGTAATGAGGAAAGGAATCTATTTTAGGTTGTTCTCTTGTCATGGAAATTGTTTAGGTGTCATCATGTGATAGATAACACCTAAACACCGGTCATAGAGTTCAAATATAAACCTCGCTGTTTAAATGACCAATTCCATTCAGATGTGAAGAAGTAAAATATATCACTTTTGTTTCCAGTGTTGAGAACGAATCTTCAAGCCCAGTAACTAAACTGACCATGAGACCAAAGTGTTTCAGGGTCTGGGGTGGTGAACTGCCATGTTTCCTGTAAAACCTCTGCATTGTGTTCTATCCATATTAACCCTGGGTTAACAGATACAATGACATGACGGTCTTCAGATTGGTGACAAATCTCCACCAAGGGCCCCTCAGGGCTCCAGGACCTCTGTGCCCTTCATCACAGGTTCGTCCCTGTTCTGTTTTCTTCAGCCGTGGTGGGTGAAAGCGTTTGAAGACAGGGAGAGAGAAAGAGTGAAGAGGAAGTAAAGATGTTACCTAGCTTTCAGAGCAAACGCATGCTACGCTGCTATTCTGGGTGCCAGTGGCAGGCAGATACGCTGCCCACCCACATTACCCAGAATGCTCTCTTTTCCTCTGTCTCCCTCTCCTTTTTCCTTCATCATCTTTTCTGTGTATTGCATCAGTACAGGACCTTACGGCTCCATAACACAGTCTCTCTTCTCCCTCCTGAAATCTTTTCAACTCCCTCCTAGCGTCCCACATCAGGCCCGCTATCTCTCTGCTCCTCACCCAGTCTTCAGACTGTACAGGGCTTCGTCTACATTCTTCTGGTGGAAGCTCGTCATGTAGGCATGCATGTCCCGGTAGTTGTTGCGGATGTTGCGTTCTGTGCTCCCATTGGGCACCGTGCCGAACCGGAACGGCGGTGAGAATTCGTTAGGCTTCTGGAACTGCGGTGGGGGGTTTCGGGAAAAGAAAACACACAGAGAAAAGAGCAGTGAGCTGCATCAAATATCCTTTTAATGCACTGTTAAGCAGGACTTTAGCAAGCTTAAAATCAACTAACTGTTTAGAGATGTGAAGAATCCTTGGACATGTTTAGACAAATATGTATGACTCATCAGATCAAGTTCAGAATAAAGATCTGCAATTTATGTTAGAAGCATAAAAATGCTGAAAAGATCAAAGCAGCAGTTTTAGTTTCTTAGTTTTATTTCTTATTTAATTACTTGATGCAATCGTTAATTTTTTAATTTTTCTAGATTAAATGACAAATTCAAAATGCACATCAGTCTCATCCATCCATCCATACAGGGTTGTGTCCCCTTATGAGAAGCAATCTGTGCAATCGTTTTGCAATCAAGTGTGGAAAGATGTTGAGAGTGTAACACCCTCGACCTCTGGACAGAGGAAAAATAAAAATTTAAATGCAACCGCCAGGCAAGCATTTTTTTTATTTGTTGTAAGGAGGTTCTATCTATTTTTACTCTGTGACTGAGCTATTACATTAAACTACCAGTTACAATAAGCTAACGGCCCCATTCTGAAAAACCACATGTTGCACCTGCATCAAAACTAGCTACAGTAGCAAGTTAGCAGAGAGATCAAATAAGTTCAAAGCACTGAATCGAAACACTCATCCATAATATTTTGGGGGTTTTTGGTCTCATCTTCCTCCCCTCACCCCCCACCGGTCACAGCAGATGGCTGTTCCTCCCTGAGCCTGGTTTTGTCGAAGGTTTCTTGCAGTTAAAAGTGAGTTTTTCCTTCCCACTGTGTGCTTGCTCAAAGCAGGCTGCTGTCTGCAGTAATACAGGCTCCTTAACTTACAAAATAAAGCACCTTTAGGTGGCTGTTGTTGTGATTTGCTGCTATATAAATAAAACTGAATTGAATGGTAAATGGTAAATGGCCTGCATTTGTATAGCGCTTTTCTAGTCCTAAGGACCCCAAAGCGCTTTACACTACATTCAGTCATTCACCCATTCACACACACATTCACACACTGGCGATGGCAAGCTACATTGTAGCCACAGCTGCCCTGGGGCGCACTGACAGAGGCGAGGCTGCCGGACACAGGCGCCACCGGGCCTTCTGACCACCACCAGTAGGCAAACATGGGGCTAGTATCTTGAATATTCATTCTAAATAGAAAAAGTAAATTAATAAAAAAATAATAAAACAGACACTAGTTTCACTCCAAATTAAGTAGCCCACTCTCACATGTGTTCACACCCATCTGCTCCTTCACCCCACAAACTATCACATTGCCTTAAATTCACACCTTTTTGTCTGACAGGCCTGACACCTGGTCAACGTACTCCTCCTGGATCATGAAGGCAGCCAGGTTGGCAGTGTAGGATGCCAGGAAGATGACAGCAAAGAAGGCCCACACTGACACCATGATCTTACTGGTGGTGCCTTTGGGATTCTGCACAGGGACAGAGTTGTTGAAAACCAGACCCCAAAGCAGCCAGATGGCCTTACCGATGGTGAAGGAGGGGCCGCCGGGCTCTGGGAGACAGAATGACAGGAGAGGAGGGGGAGGAGGAGGAGGATGCAAAGCAAAATGGGAGAAGCCATCAGACTGCTGAACACGTCATAGACACCTCAGCTTCACTACTGGAACTTCAACATTATGCACTCCACACTGTATATAAATGCCACTTGTTTTGCACATATTCAACTCTGTATATTTTATATATTTTATTATTATTATTATTATTTTTTTTTTTTTTTTTTTTTTTTTACTATTTAATTTGTAAAAATGTGTATACACACACACACACACACACACACACACACACACACACACACACACACACACACGTAGGAAAATATTTAGTATACACATCCAGAAATGCATACACTATTATATATTGTACATATATTTATTAGTTTCAGATTGGCCATTCTTGTATTTTGCTCGTTTGTGTTGTTGTGTTTGCACATCTCTGTTGCTTGTGGGGCTCGCACACAAGAATTTCACTCGCATGTGCTGTGCCAGTGTGCCTGCACATGTGATGTGACAATAAAAGTGATTTGATTTGATTTGAAAAAGGGATCAGTTTCACAGATCACAGGTATTACCTTGCTTTATCTGCATTTACTCATTGAAGGACTCATTTGATGGATGGGAGGAACACGGCATAGATTTAGCCCCATCCTTTAGTTTGTCAGTGATCGCAGGATGTGCTCTACAGTCAACATCTGTTCTTCCAGACATGGCAATGACAACCCACTGTTACACACTACTAACTCTGCTCCACCTACCTCTACGGGAGTATGACAAGGTGGCAGGAAGGATACACTACCTACCACAGAAATGAGGAGAGGGACGAAGGGAGGTGGGGGGGAGATGGGCGCACAGCAGGCTGCAATTACATATGCTACAGCTGCAGCAGCAGTACAGGACAACAGCCTTACACAACCCAGCGATTAAGTGACACAACCCATAAGACATTCAGAAAACAGCACTGTAGGAAACATTACTCCAAACTATTTTATTCCCTTCGGTCCTTGAAAGAAAAAAAAGGCTGTAAGCAGCAATATAACACTTCTCTGATTTTATCTTGAGAGGTTGCTATTGTGGCAACCTAATACAATCCTCAGAGTCAAACAGAGCGAGCATATAAAAGCTAGAGGGAAAAAAAGGAAACCCAGAATGAATATGAGCCATTGATTTTGATAGGCAAGTTGATATGAATGGAGTGCTGAGACTGCATTTGATTCAACAGGGTAGTGTTGTTTGATACTGTCAGACATCATTAGACCTGACATACATTTTCAGTGTAAGGTACCAGATCTTGTTAACTGTATTCAGCAGTTTTACAACCGTAGATGTGGCGGTGTAATGCTGCTGTACTATTTGAGAACAGAAACGATTTTGTAATGCAGGAACAGAGGAGTCTTTGTTTTTGCGCAGCGATGCTAAGAATACTTAAGATCAGCTATCTGGTTCTTGCCAATGATCCTTTACATTAGTGAAAGAGCTTAAGTGACTATAGATGCAGATAAGCACTCAAGACATCAAGTAGGAAGTCCCAGAGCTCCAGTTGAACTCATTCAGACGGGATTGTCAAAGTAATTTAGCACCTGGAGGGCTCAGTTTGAATGCTGCATTCAAGTTAACAAAGCCTGCTGGCTAAGACTGCATTAGAGCACATCAGATTGCCTAAAAATGTACCTCATTGTTACCTTTTAGCAGCAGGAATCGAGTGGGTCTGGGTTTGTGTGTTAATGGACGTGTGTGTCCTCTCACCTCGTCCGTCTGCCAGACAGCGATTGTAACCCACCGGGCTAAAGTACTCAAACACAAACACAGCCACTGCCGACACGATCAGCAGCATCACAAACATCATCACCCAGACGTCGGCACTGAAGGGCTCTGAAAGAGAGAGGGAAACAGGGAGGGAGGTTGTGAGAAGACAGAGAAAGGAAGTTCATTAAAGCAAATGAAAGTAAATTATAATATAACCCCCCACCCCCTCCTCCCCACCACCACCCCTCGGGTATCAACATGCCTATTTGTATTCAGACGCTATGTGCTTTGTGCTTGTCACATTTATGGATTTTGTCTGAGTTTCTGTGAACACTAACAAGCACCTCTGAAGAGAAACACTGAGAAGGAGGCACGTTTTCCAATTGCTTTGTAGTTTGTATCGTATATTATGGTCTGTGACAAACACCACAGTGTTGTAGCTGACAAAACAATCCCCACCAAAGGTTCACCAGACAGCTCTTCCTGAGCAGTTCACAGTCAGTTAAATTTGTCCAATTTTCAGCTCTATAGTATTTTGCAGTTTCATTTTTCTAAGCACTTTCATGAGGTCCAACTCTTTTCCTTTCATTCTTTACATTACATCACTTTTTAAACAATAACAAATCAGCATATTTATAGTACTGTTTAAAGTCTTAACAACCCCTCATTTCATAATGTTTTGCTTAGAAAATGGGACATTTTCTTTATTGAAATGTGTGTAAACATATAGGGAAATACAACATGTAAGTATATAAGGAAAAAAGAGTTTGTACAATTGTAATGAGCTTGAGAGTCGATGTTTGGTACGTCAACTCTCTTAGGCAGCATTTTTGTCCTTTCTTTCTATAGGAATAGTTCTTTAAGTGTTTTGGGATCATTGTGATGCTGAAAACGTAATTATTACTTAATTAATTTGCCCATCAGACACTTACCAGATGGTGTTACACGGTGGATCAAACTTTGATGGATGTTTATAATTCTAATGAATTTTGACAAGATCCCCAACAACACTTTGCCGAAACGCATCCCCAAACCATGACAGGGCCACTCCATCAGACCTATTGTCACTGATTTTCAGTCCAGTTCTTGTGTGTCCTTTGCTTAATAATGGATTTTGTCCTCCACTTGTGCAGTTTCCTCAAATATTTTTTGAAGTTTTTAAGTAATAGCTCTTTGGGAATCACCTTGTTGGTGCAACTTAAGAAATGAAAGAAGAAAGAAACGTGTTTTTGTAACAGGCTTATTATATTTTTACTGCTAGCGCTTTAAATATTATAAATAGCTAAACTAATAAAGGACAGAGGACCTTTTACTTTGACGGAAACATGCACTGGAAACACACTGCATTTGTCAAATCATGAAAAATTAGCTGACAAAACAAGATGATTGTAGTTTCTGCCTACTCCTTTTTCACTTTAAAACATCCCAATGAGCTTTAGAACAACAGAAAGAGTGTCCTGATAAATGTGTGAAAAACGCCTGCCCCCGTGTGCAACATGAAATGAGATTCTCTGGCACAAAGGAAAAAGGACAGAACTTTAAGTTCCTTCTTCAATTATTAAGAAAGAAAATTCCTAAAAATGTTGAACATCTGCTATTCCATTAAACTTTCAGAATAACCTCTCCGTGGACCTTGTTGTGAGATTTTTTTGTCAGCTGCTGTTTTCAAGGCCATAAATTTATCATTTCTCTGTAAACCTGCATTGAATGCCAACAATAAAAATGATTCTTGAAACTTTTTTCAATACTCATCACTGCAGCCATACCTTTTTCAAGTGATTTTGACTGATATCTTGCTCCCTGTTGCTTTTTATGTCTCTGTGTTGTTAAAGTTGTTAGTTTTATTGCTGCCAGAACAGGTTGTTCACCATAAACAAGCAATGTACTCACCTAGTGTCATCTCTGTCTGTGATTCTGCATTTATTATGCGATACGAGCGTGTGTGCACATCTGATTGTTCTTGATTGTGCTGTACATCTGCCAGGACCATCAGGTGTGTTTTTACTTACCTAGAAAGGCCGACGGGGAGACGGTCCCATTGCTACGGGAGACCATGACACTGATGCCCGTCTCAATGAAGGGCACAGAGAAGTCGATGACCTCTGACCTCTCCTCGTTGATGGTGAGCGAACCCACCGCCATGTGGGCGTTCTTATCCACTACCTGAGGAACAAACAGGCAGACACGGACAGGAGGGGAACATAGAAGCTCAGTGCTGAATATTCCCAGGTCTTTAAGGGGGATGGTAAATCAGTGCTATCATTTTTAAACTATCCACCATGTTTGCTAAGAGACCAACAGGCTTTTCCCAAAGATTGAAATCAGGAGGAAAAGGAGATCATTTCCACACTGGGTCAGAGCTGAACTCCCCACCAGCCCAGCCTCCCTCTAAGTGTGTACAGGTATATTTAGTCCAAAGTTTCTGGAGCCTCAGGCCATGAATAAAAAAGGAGGACAAAAGACTGTTAAAAAGGGATGTATGTACGCCAGAGTGAACAGGAATCCTGCATGCTGCTTGTTCCCTCTGTTTGTCACACTTCTTCATAGTGGCCCGCTCTCTTCTTGCTCTCTCGTTCTGTTCTGTTTTCTGCATCTGTTGTCCTATTTCCCCCATTCAAATTAAATCATTAGCTGCTTGCTTAAGCATTTAAGGATGTGTACTAATGAATTTGTGCATGGGTGCATTGCACATTTGAATAGCACTGCCTCTATGCCAACGTACAACAGCAGCAAATATACACCACAATCTATGGTAACTGGTCTGGAGATTTACTTAGTTTACACTACACTGCACATCTTCACTAATCAGTGTTCCCATCGTAATAATGAAATAATTCGCTCGATGTCATGATAAGTTAGGTCTGACATCGCGTTCATTTGTGAAGGCTGCATTGTGGTGGATGTGCAATGTGCAGGAGAGAAATGGGTCTTTCCTTGAGGCTGCTTTCTCCCTCTCTGCCTCTCTTGCCCAATCACTCCGCCTTTCTCTACATGCATTTTTCTTTCCCCATCTCTGATTAGGACCATCATAGCGTCCTCTTGAGTTTTTGTGGAGTTGATCACAGCCTCCCCCACCCCTCTCCCCACCCAAGGCCAAGCTATAGGGAACAAGTGCTGAAGCAGTGAGAAACCAACAGAGAGATGACGCAGTGTGCGAAAACCAAGCTGAAAGGGTTTGTTTTGTTTTTTTCCTCTTTTTAACGTCAAAAATTCCAAAACTTCTAAATTAACATGGAAAAAGTTTATTATCTATGATTAACTCAAAGATGTCAAACTGTTGCAGTTCTTTGCGTACTGTGTTTTAGTAACATTACAAATAGGCGATGATCAAACTTCTGGTTTATAAGAAATCACTGATCACAATCCAAACAGAGTTAGCACCATATGCTAACACTGTTCAAAAATCACCAGCATTTGCTGGACCAGGATTTCGGGCAAAGTAATGTCTCTCTTATTTATAGGTTATACATCAAAGGCCGTTCAAAGAACTACATTTTTGACATGGCCTCGATACTTGCAGACAGTTAAAATAATAAAACTGGAAATTTTGGAAAGTCTGGTCATTGTTCACTGAATCATTGCTTGTTTTTTTGTGTGTGCAGACAGGATTTTCTGTCTGCGTCATATACAGTTAGAGCGAAATAAAACTCACTATAAAAATAACCAATAATTAAACTAAAGCATAACACTTACTGACTGTAGCAGTATCTGTATTTGATTTCATACTTTAGGCACTTGATTGCTTAATTGATTTTAAAATGCTTAAAATCTGAAAGTCTGTGTACTCTAATGATATTTTCAAACAAATCATTAAAAATCTGGGGAGAATTAGAAAATAATGAAAATATGTTGAATAAATAAACATAAAGCATACTAAATACATTCAAATTGGGTCCACAGTCCCAAAGGCAGACTCGCAGACCAAAGACAGCCTGGGAGAAAACTTTGAAATTAACACGCTGCTATACATAACATAAATAAATCTATGACCCAACCACAAAAGGAGCAATAAACAATATAGATAACATCACGATAATGGCAGCATTATGAAACCGATGGAGGTAAAATGTTCAGAGCAGGTTTTCTGTAGCCGAGCTCTGGCAGTTATTTCCTGATGTGTCCTCCAGCTGTTATCATGACCACACCAGGAATGACACAGTGTGGAAAGAAATAGCAGAGAAATTGCAGCAGTTTTATCATGATGCAGTCTAAATGCATTAAATTTGATGTCTCACTCAACGGTAAGGTTCAATCCATGTCACACAGCTTAGCTTTCATTAAACCTATCACATAATTGCTATAATCTCATACCCTGTACGTGTAATGTGCCAGTGTAATGCAGCCATCATTAATACACCTGTCGTTTTCCTACTGTGACAAGTCAAACATCTGTCAAGAAAAATGTCTGTTAATTAACAGACGTTAAGTGCTCGCCTTCCACTTAATTCTGTTACTCTTTTTGGATATCAGCTCTCACCAAATGTTACAACACTGGCTAATAAGTGACTAATAAATATTTATAAAATGAAAAGAATTACAGTCACCTGGCTGCCTTTTTAGGGCCTTCTAGCAAAGAGATGTTTCTGTAGAAGAGCTGTTTCAAAAATTATTTCACTATCTACAACAAAATGAACTGAACAAAACACTCACATATAAAATGTGCTGGTCTTACTGTTTCTTAGCGATCTTTGGGTTTCTGCTTTAGTGACACTGTACAGGTGTGAGTCATAGTTCATGTGATTTTGAGTCCTTATTCTACCTTTATGTTTAGTCTAGTGATGAGTTTCAGGTTTGCAATCCAATGTTTTGGTTTAGATTTGTGATTTTTATAAGTTGTAGCTCCTTCACTGTTTTCTGTGCCTGTTCCATGCTTAGTTATGCTTGTGTGTTTCTTTTATTTCCTGTTTTGCCTTTAAGGTCAGTTTTCCTTCATATATATATATTACTTTTGTTATCTGATGATCCTGATTGCTCACACTTGTCTCTCATTCTTCTTTTGTTTCTTGTTCCCAATCAGCTCAGGGTGTATAACTAGTCTTGACTTTTTGTTTGAGTGTATAACTACTCCTGTCTGCTTCTTTCGTCTCGTGATATTTTTCGTCTTTGTTCTTTTTCTGATTGCTGTGTGTTTCTGTGATCTCAATACTCTTTTAGATTCCTGTTATGTTGACTTTTATGGGGGTTTTTTGTTTTGGTTTGTCTTTTTGTTTTGTTTGGTTTTTCTTGGGGGGGGGGGGGGGGGGGGGGGGGTGTTATAAGCAGTCAATGAATGGCTTGCATGTTGTTCTTGAAGCATCCACTTCAAGTCCTCTTTTATACACTCCACCCATGAAAGGAAAAAGTAATAGACTCATGAAAAGCAATGCAACCTCAGCTTATGATGTCTTGCTCTAGTTGCAATAACGTATCTCAGTGAGCTAACTAAGGATCCAGTAACACAGGCCGAGATACCAGTCAGTGACTCTGGCAATCACAGGTTGTAAAGAAAAATGTTTATTTCCTGATCATTTGTCAAATTGTCGTTCCAGCCCTGTATTCCAGCCCTAAACCTAACCTTCTCCCTAGCCCTAACCATAACCTTATTCCTAACCTTAACCACCACTTTGATGACGTTAAATAGTGTGTCCGCAAGCGATTTTAAGGAGAAGAGCAAACATGTGTAGATTGAGTCCAAACGGTTCTCACAGGTCCTCAGTTTTCCGATGTCGTCATGTAGGAAGGTGTTGGGTGCCTGAAAACGTAATATGTTGACGATTTGTCACCTAGCGTAAAATGTTACGCTTTGGGATGAGAACGTGTTGTTCCAGAAAACCCAGCATCTTCTTTGTAAACTAGAAGATGAAGCAATTTTCTAGCGACCGCAGGAGGTTTTGGTGCAGCACACCTCTTCACCTGGTCTTAGTTAGCAACTTCCACTTTTTGCCCTAGCGACCTGAGGTTTCCAGGGAGTTGTTAGCCTGTGCGACTGAGGACTGACAGACAACAACCGGCATGCAAGTTTGCCATGAAATAACACAAACTTACACAGAGATATACATTGAAAAAAATCATCAAGTATTAAGAGTCTGTGCACGTGGAATGGACATCACGTGGCTCTCAGATCACAACCATTTCATAATCAAAATAGTTGTCAATCAAATCTCTTACTAAGATGAAGAAAGATGTGCATTTGCTTTCTTAATCGCAATAACACAATCAAACAATCGGCCGCTATTGTGCAAGGAAGCAATGTCTGCATCAGAATCTGTCTATTTATGGTGCACCTTTTTCTGTCATACCTCATTCATGTTGACTAAATGAATGAATGAATGAATGCAAATAATACAATAGATGGTAGGCACCACCATCAGCAACACACTGCTACCAATGATGAGCTATACAAATATAAAGCACTGCAGTTATACTGTAAGTCCAATCGTTATGATGGAAATCAGAGAAAGAAATTAAAAATACTTAGATTTTGAGTATAAACTATCATTGTGTCTCTCTAATGGTTCAATAATGGTTGTATGGCGACGTCTCCAGTGCTTTTCTCCAGCATTCGGCCAGCTATGAAATCCACAGTGAGCTGATTTGCCAGCAGATCTGAATGAAATTGACCAAACTGTCCCGGAGGGTATTTTCAAGCTGATGCTTTCTTTTTTTTCCCAGTGTTGGGATGAACTTAGAACACCATTGATCAGTTTTCTGAACAACAATACACTGCATTTATATCTACATCTGCCTACTGCAGTGCAACAGTATCTAAGGCAGTAATTTATTTTAAAAAGATAAAAAAAACTAACATGGAATCTGGAAGAGTAAAAGAAAATATTCTCACCTCTCCAACCATGCCGTTCCAAGTCCCATTAACCTTTTTGCCGTGTTTGCCGTTGGTGACCAGGTAGAGGTCATAAGTAAACTTGACCGTCTTGGCGATTTTCTTCAGGATGTCGATACAGAAACCTTTGCAGCAGCGCTTGATGTAAATCCCTGAATCACCTGTTTGATTGCTGGACAAAGAGGAATAAATGCAAATCAGAGAGCAGGATAAAAGGTTTCACGAACTCGAGATCAAAGTTTTGTTTGGTCTGAGTACATAAAACCAGCAAATGCAAAAGAAAGAAGACATCACCAAGGTTTGGCACTGATTACCACACCTGGAAATACTAGGTTCAGATATAAACACTTTTAATGTGGATCTTTTTTTTTTACTTACATACTTTTTAAGTTTGCTTTTACAATGCAAATTGTTGTTTGTTTGCTTTTTTTTTTAGCAGACTTTTTCTGATTTTGCACTGTTGGATGGACAATAATTTCCTCAGTGATTAATAAAGTATTCTGGCTGTGATTCGAAACAAGGATTTGATTTAACTCTGGGAAATTAAAATTTTTACCATATTTTATGACCTTTTTTAGATCAAACAATTAATGAAAGAATCAGAAGCAATTGTAACAACAGTAAAAATCCTTCCTGGACGCAACCAAAAGATGGTGCCCATACACATTCTCATTCAGGATGGCTGACTTGAGAAGACTTTTTACAGAGAGAGCTTCCTGATTATCCTGATTGCTTTCACCTATGTCTCATTCCTCTTTTGTTTGTTGGTCCCAATCAGTACAGGATGCATGAATAGTCTTTTTTTTCTTTGGTCTCATCAGATTGTTTGTCTTCTTTCTCCGTAGTGCAGCCTGTACTTTATCATGCTCTTTGGTAGTCGTGTTATGTAGACCTTGTTTAGTCTTTTGGATTTTGTATACAGTCAATAAATTTGTCTTCCTTTATACACTCCACCCCGATATGAAAGGAGTAAGAAACTCATGAAAAGCTAGTCCACCATGAGGGAGACGGCAGTTGATGACCTCTTGCTTGAAATTGTAACTCACCCTAGTGAACTAAGGCCCCAGTCACATAGGCCTAGAGACCAGCCAGAGAGCCTCTGGCAATCGCAGGATGTAGGAAAAATGTATATTTTCCGGCCGGAAAATATTGGCTGGCACTCAGTAGGTGAAATTAGTACCAAAGGGGCTTTTTGAGGATTGACTGCGGCTTAGATTCAACTAAAAGAAATTAAAATTTTACTGTTTAGATCAAATGATTCCTGAAGAACCTCAGAAGCAGAAGCAACAGTAAAAATCCTTACTGGATGCAACCTTATGACCGTTCACATGCTCATCAAGGGGGGCGTGCTACTCTCATTTAACACCTTTTTTATTCTGGGACTCCTCTCGAGATCTATGTTAAATTTTTCTGCTGTTACAAAGACAGATAAATAAAATCTTTCATACCTCTTGCAATAACTCTGAACAGTGCAACTTTATGTTACGTTACCATATGTTATGTCCATATATGTTTTTATATCCTGCTACTTCTGAGCACATAACAGAAGGTTTTCTTTAATTCTAACACTGGGTACTGGACTGACTAAGCCTAACAATGTAGATTCAGTAGTTGTTGTTTTTTTTTTTAACTGATTGAACTGAAACTAAAAATTTAATATTCATAACAGATAAAGATAACAAGTCGATTCAAGCTTTCTATCTGAAGCCTTTCAGCCAAAAATCCAAAGCAAACTACTGCCAACAGCTTAATGGGTGACACAAAAATATAATATATTCACAGACATATATATACACATATACACATATATATATACATATACACACATATATATATATATATATATATATATATATATATATATATATATATATGTGTATATATATATATATATATATATTAGGGGTGCAACGATATTCGTATCGATATTGAACCGTTCGATACAGTGCTTTCGGTTCAGTACGCATATGTATCGAACAATACAACATTTGTAATTTATTTTATCAACTTTCCTTCTGACGATGCTGTCTGTGTTGAGCGCTCAGTGAATCTGCGTTCGACTACTCTGCCTAGGCTGCACTGTTGAGCGCAGATCCACTGAGCGCTCAACACAGACAGCATAGTCAGAAGGAAGAGCGCAGGGCAAGCTAGCAAGACAGAAGTTAAGCTCTCCTTGCAACATGGACCTTCCCTAGGGTTGCCAACCGTCCCTTAAAAAACGGAATCGTCCCGTATTTAGAAACAAAAGTACACGTCCCGTATTGAGCTAATAAGGGACGCACTTTGTCCCGTAATACAGTGATAATCAAAAGTAGTCTATAACTTTTAATGGAATTAACGCTTTGTTTGAAAACATAAATCCCAGTCCCTCTCCTGCTTTGTGACCAATGAGCTGACAGCACACTTATGACAATTCGAGTATGACAAGTCAGATTACCGCTTATCTCATTGGTCGAGGAAAGGTCGCTTACGGAGAAAATACCGGAAGACAACAGATGACCACAACAAGAAGCATGGCCAACAGGGAAACAAACGCCGACACTGCGGTGCAAGTCCCGGACGACAGTACACCTAAAGCTGGGCAGACACTGTGCGATTTTCAAACTGCACAATTGACTCGCCTCTCCCTTAGAGATAGGGTGAGAAGTTCGGCCATCCGGGAGGGGCTCAGAGTAGAGCAGCTGCTGCTCCACATCGAAAGGAGCCAGCTGAGGTGGTTCGGGCATCTGACAAGGATGCCCCCTGGGCGCCTCCTGGGTGAGGTGTTCCAGGCATGTCCCACCGGGAGGAGGCCCCGGGGCAGACCCAGGACACGCTGGAGAGATTATATCTCTCGGCTGGCCTGGGAACGCCTTGGTATTCCCCCGGATAAGCTGGAGGAGGTGGCTGGGGAGAGGGAGGTCTGGGCCTCTTTGCTTAGGCTGCTGCCCCCGCGACCCGGCCCCGGATAAAGCGGATGAAGATGGATGGATGGATGGACAATTGACTCGCAGGGGTTAGAAGTTGGTAGGTCACGATGCAGGGTCTCACCCGATGCTCTGATGCGACCTGAGTGCGCACACTGTGCCTCCATAAAATGAAGGTTATAACAGAAAATTTGTCGCTCGCTCTCTCTGTCTTTCACTCACACAGACTCACCACCACCATCAACTTTGCTAAATTGCTAATGAAAGACATTGATCAGGCAGCTGTGATTGAGCAACAGTGTAAATCCAACTATTTTCACGGTTGTTGTGGTCGTGATAATTTTGTGATGCCACATCAAAAAGGCTCGGATGAGCTTTCCAAAGTTCTACAAGTTGTGCCTCCATCGCTTGTGTCCAGATCACACGCTGCACAGCCGTGCTGCTCCATCTTTTTCACCGACGTTTACGTGTTTGCGTGTGAGCAGCTGCGGTGACACCCTCACGAGCGATTGATGATCGGGAGCTGGTCGTGAGGTGTCCCTTATTTATTTTTCAGGGAGTTGGCAACCCTAACCTTCCCCACCCTCATTCAGATCTGGCGTTTGGAATTATTTTGGTTTTCATGTGACGTATGACCCTGAAGGTAAGCGAGTCATGGACTAAAGTAAAACAGTATGTTGGATGTGCCATGCAATGCTCAATTACATGGGTGGGAACTAGTGTGTTAGCGCAGTTAGCTCGTTAATGTGTTGGCCGTATAGCCCCATGCACGGGGCGATCGGCGGTAGCTCGTTAACGGAGATTTGCCGTGTTGTGGCGTTAAGGTCATTTCAACGAGATTAACTGTCACGGTCCGTGGAGATAGACCGTGTGGGAATGTGTGTGTTGGACCCAGACGCGAACACAAGCGAAGATGCAGGAGTGGATTAAACAAAAGCGAGCCTTTTATTATGGTTGATAACAGAACAAACCAGAGCGAGGGCAGTATAAGGGTAATAGTTCAAACAGAAAACCTAAACTGGACATAAACTAAGAAAAAGCTATGGCTGGAGATACGGAACACAGGGGGTGGTAACACAGACGACGCGACACAGACTGCATGAAACACAGAGACTAAATACACATGAGGGATGATCAGGGGAAGTGGATGCACACGGGGAACACAGGTGACACTGATAATCATGACAAGACACGGCAGGAGTGAACGCAACACTGATGGGAGATGGGCAAAGTAAAACGGGAAGTACACAGAGGTTCAAACAGGAGGAGAGAGAGCACGGGGAGAACGCAGACATAACGGGCTGGGGAAAACATAGAATAAAACACAAAGAGAGACGAGGGCTCATAAATACACAGAGGGGCACACAGGGGGTAAGAGTCACGAAGGGAAAACACTTAGGGAACAACACAACAGGGCAACTCAGGAAACATGGCCTAAATAAGGAACGAAATACAAAAATACAAGGAACTAAGAATACTGGGCCCACATGGCCCAGGACCATGACATCACCCCCCCCCCCCCCCCCCTCAAGGGCTGGCACCAGACAGCCCAAACACAGAAAAACCAAAACCAAACAGGAAACGACCCAGGGCGGGCGGCGGGGGCCCAGGATGGAGGGCTCGGAACAGAAAACAAAAGAGCACAGCAAACAACAAGCTCGGGTCCTCTACCAGAGGCCTGGGAGCTTGAGGGTCCTGCGCAGTATCTTAGCTGTTCCCAGGACTGCGCTCTTCTGGACAGAGATCTCCGATGTTATTCCCGGGATCTGCTGGAGCCACTCGCCTAGCTTGGGAGTCACCGCACCTAGTGCTCCGATTACCACGGGGACCACCGTCACCTTCACCCTCCACATCCTCTCGAGCTCTTCTCTGAGCCCTTGGTATTTCTCCAGCTTCTCGTGTTCCTTCTTCCTGATATTGCTGTCATTCGGAACCGCTACATCGATCACTACGGCCGTCTTCTTCTGTTTGTCTACCACCACTATGTCCGGTTGGTTAGCCACCACCATTTTGTCCGTCTGTATCTGGAAGTCCCACAGGATCTTAGCTCGGTCATTCTCCACCACCCTTGGGGGCATCTCCCATTTTGACCTCGGGACTTCTAGGTTATACTCGGCACAGATGTTCCTGTACACTATGCCGGCCACTTGGTTATGGCGTTCCATGTATGCCTTGCCTGCTAGCATCTTGCACCCTGCTGTTATGTGCTGGATTGTCTCTGGGGCATCTTTACACAGCCTGCACCTGGGGTCTTGCCTTTTCGTCCCTTGCCCACCGATGCCTTCTTGTTCCAGTAGCCCACTTTTCGTCAGGGTGCCCTGGTTCCTCAACACCTGACGCGGACCTTGTTGATCCGGGCGACGTCCGAGCCGGCATGCCTTCATATTTATCTGTCTCGCTCATGTCTGCGGTAGGCTTGCTTAGCATAGGGGGTCTAGCCTTAGGACCCTTACTGGATACAGACGCCCCAGGCAGGAATCGAACTTGCGATCCTCTGTTCCAAAGGCGTGTAGTTTAACCACTACGCTATCCAGCTATATATATATATATATATATACACACATACATACATATATGTGTATATATATATTTAGTATATATTGATACAATATATATAAATATGTGATATACATATGCCCTATTAATAACTAATTTACTAAAAGGATCACAGTTTGACTTTGCGGTCACGCTGTTAAGATGAACATATGAAGACAACTTGATGATGAGCTGACTTTACTTCAGCACAAAGTAGAAAAAAACATTGACTAGTCTGAAGCCTAAGCTGTTAGTGCATGTTAGTTTAGTGCATTTCTTTTATATTCTTTTACACTTGAATTCGAAGCCTGTGCTATGTTTAATACATCCATCTAACACTGCAAATCACAAGGAAAAGTTTAATATGTCACGACTAATACTCACTTTTCTCAGAGCAAGAGCAGAGAGCACGTAAACACATTTAGAGGCTGTCATCCAAATTACACAGTCATGAGGGACTAAGAATAACGCACTTTGGGGCAAACATTTAACCAACCTGTGCGTCATCAGTCAATGGGTTGTTTTGGCTTACAGCAGATACAGGTGCACAACAGCTGTGAATGGAAGCTCTGGCACTGTTTGCTGGATATTTCCAGTGCCAGACTAAGGACAAATGTATTTGTTTGAGTGTTTTGTATTCACACAAGGGTGTGTCAACTTCTATTTATCGAAATTGTGGTTTTATGAATTCAGCTATATCAAATGAACAACCTTCATGATTGTGCATGGACTAAAGTGGTTATTAATGTTTATTTCGGTTTTGGCAACAATACTGCGCCCGTTTATTTATGCTTTTGTGCATACAAAGGTGACTCTGCAGCGCTCTGTGAATCTGGCTCTTGCAGTATTTTTTGGGTAGAAATAACTCCTGCATATTGCCTTCGAAGTATTGATGGCTGCTCCTGAAATGCTATATGTGTTGCTGAGAGAGAAATCTTGAGAAAAGAGGAACGGGAGAAAGAACACGGTGAAAGATCTGTCAATAAAAACAATGAGCTCCAAGATGTAGCACACCCTGAGGAGATTTCAGGTACGCCATTGATAGAAAAGGAGGCCAATGAAGAACAATTAATTATCACACTCTAAGGACAACGGGATGGCAAGAGGGTCATGGTGAAGAGGAGGGGGGAGGCAGAAAAACAGGAACAGAAAGCAAGTCAGTAATCTGGTTAGCAGAAGTAAAACAAGTGGCACATTTAGTAAAGACAAAAACAGGAGAACCATTACAGCATGCTGCAGGGGCGGCGCGCTGTAATAAGAAAGCCAAAGATACACAAAAAAGAGAAAAAGCAAGCAAAACAGAATTATTCAAGGCTGTAAGGAGTGTGTTTGATTGTAGCACTTCTCCTTTTTAAAAAGAAAACTAGCACAGACTTCAAAATATTCTATTAAACTACAGACACAGCTGGTCCAAGGTTGATGTTATTACAGTTTTTCTCAAATGTTAAAACACAAAAGCCAATCCTGTAACCCAAATGACCAGTAGTCTAAACACATTTACTAAATGTAGCCACCATATTCCAGTACCATAAACACATGTCACATGAAGACACAATTCACAAAACACAACCCTCTGTACTCATAAATCTAAACACATTTTTCCTTGCTAAAACACATGTTGCAAAACAACTCTGCTCATATCCTCAAATGAAAGCCCATGTGATGCAAAATGCTTGCCACAGTCACCAATCTTTGAACACAGGGAACACACCTGGCGTCATTCACTACACACAATGACTCAAAATTGAAGACACTTGTTGCTAATGCTGTACCCACATGTAAAAGCAAGTTCAGAGTGCACAGTATGCTGAAGGTTCCAAACAAACACAATGGATGAAGGCAGAGTCAGGGGAAGAGGAATTTGATGCAGAGGAGGGAGAAGAGCTGGCCCTGGAAGAAGAGGAGCAGGCCAATGAGGAAGAGGAGTTCAAATGAGAGGAGGAAGAGGAGCAACCAACGAGGAAGAGGAGAAGGCCAACATGGGAGAGGAGAAGGTCCAGGAGGGAGAGCAAGACAACCTCGCACCATCATTACGGACGAGATGCGAGCAACAGCTCAGCGACATGATGCCGCACAGTGATTGTGGTGTGTGTGTGGTGTGAATAACGTAAATAAAAAAACTTCACACCCTGTTCATGTTTTCAAGATTACTGTTGTGTGCAATAGATTCTGTTTTTGCATTGAGTTGTGTTACAGTAGTGTACGTACATGCAGGATTTTCTATAGATTTATACTACTCATATGAAACTCACAAATCTAAATGCCTAATCCTCTGCAGAGATCTACGACGATCCGTTACTGTATAGTTTCTAAAATATGCATTGGCAGTTATGAAACAAAGAACCTTCTCACAAATTGAGCATTGTGTTTTCAATTGTTTTGCTGTAGTGTGTAATGCTGTGTATAGTGTTTATAGTTTTGACAGCTTCGAGCTGCTCTCTTGGTGTGGGAGTTTGAGTTTTGCAGTGGGAAGGTGTGGTTGTGTTTATATAGCTTTAGAGAAGGGTGTTGTGTTTGGACATTGGGGGACCTGGTGGTAACGTTTGTGACATGTGTTTTAGCATTTGAGAAAAACTGTATTAAAAAATAGCAGTGCCACAAATCTGAAGGTTTAACAGAGGAAAACTTTAAATTCTTACACTCCAACTTAATTTCTCACCTTAGTTTGAGCTGTTTGCGGCATGGCACCGTGTTCCTCATGCAGGTCCCGCTGAGCGGGTCCACATCCTCCACAATTACAAACGGCGCCTCCTCCAGAGTCACGATGGACAGGTGGTCCTTACGCTCCTCCGCTCCTGAGTACAGCTCAAAGCGAGGCCAAACGTGGTACCTCATCGTCAAGGAGCCTCTCTCCCATTTGCCAACCTGTATGAGTGAGTGGGAGGACAGCTGTGTGTAATGTGCACGCCACTGTAACGAGTACTTCAAGTGGCAGAAAAGTGACAGACACATCGCAGAAGCATCAGAGGAGGAAAAGGGCAGAGAGAAGAGAAGAGAAGAGAAGAGAAGAGAAGAGAAGAGAAGAGAAGAGAAGAGAAGAGAAGAGAAGAGAAGAGAAGAGAAGAGAAGAGAAGAAGGTTTACCCTGTCCCACTGTCTGTCCTTGTCTAGAAGAATGATGACCAGCTTGGGAAACATCTGGTGGCCTTCTTCGCTAAATGACAGGTTTCGGCCTTCAAATGTCACATTCATAAGGTACCTGAAAATGGAAAAATCCAATATCAACACGCGGTTGTTGACCACAAAGCAAAATGTGGAGAATTTAAACTTCATTCTGGATTTCCTTAAAACATGTTTAATGAATATTTAAATGCTGCTTTGCCATCTTTAACGCTGATCTAAAACAGAATTACTAACAGCAAGACGAACCAAACACGCTGTGGATGTAAAAGATTATCAGGAATTCATCTGAAACCTGAACTGACATATTATAACACAAGCTGTGGAGGCTATATGTGTACAAATACCAAACATTTTTCTTTTTCAAGTCTTTTTTCATTATTATTTGGCGTTCAGCTGCTAAAATTCTCCACATTGTTCAGAATCTAGTTACAAACTTTGCTGCACGGTGTGAGCAGCAATATTCTTTTCATTGTTATTGTAATTATTATTTGTGGCAGCAATAGCAATCTTGATATTTTATGCAGTCTCTTAACTCAACCACGACCACAACGAAGGTGACCCAGTTTGAAGCATAGTTATAGTGTTAAGAAGAACAGAGCAGGAGCAGGTAAAGCGAGAGTGAAAGGTGGAGGAGTGGGTAAAGGAGGAGAGAGTGCGTTAAGTGCTGTGTGGACAATAATCAGCATATACAGTATGTGTTTCAACAAGTGCACAGCAGTGGCAGATAAGGTGGAATCATCTCTCTCTCTCTTTCTCTCTGCCGCCTCCTTCCCGCACTCTTCCTCATCCTGATCTGTGGGCTGCCATCACCATGGAGACGCTCTGCCTCTGAAACAATCCACCGGAGAAATAAATATCTTGTCTGAATGCAAGGAGTAAGGAGCTCAGTGTGTGTGAGCGTGTGTGTGTGCTTAAAAGGATGTATGAAACACATTTTACCCACCATTATCTCCAAGCAAGTCAACAGTGTGAAAAGAAGGACAATACATCTTTTCACAAGTGAGTAGAAAATAAATAAATAAATTGCAGACAACAGATGAGCAATGGGCCTGAAACTTGCCCAAGATTTTATCGCAAGTACCTCCCACTAGAACATTCGGTACTTCTATCTGTGATCTCTTCAACTATATTTATATCCGACCTCACACACACACACACACACACACACGCAGAGTTCTAAGTAGGCTACATGCTTGGAGCAAGTCAATAATATGACTCAAGCCTCCATGAATTGCCTATTTGCTGCGTACTGGCTGGCTTGCGCACTACAAGTGCTGTAATGCACGTGTAACATGGGATTAGCCTCCTAATACAGTTTGACTAAAACAATGAATCCTGTTCAGCGTCCTCCACCAACTCACAAATCCGACATTTTCCTGGAAAAGCCTTCAAAAATTTTACACCTGGTTAGACACTGCTTGTAAATATCCTTCACCATTTTTGCAAAAAACCCATTCTCGATCACTTAAGCACATTTCACTCGGTGCACGGCGCACTTGTGAAGCACAATGTTAACCAAACAACTACAGCGCCGGTATCATCGCTTATTGGTAATGATATGATGCGTATAAGCCTGTAGGAGTGCACAGGCGGCACAGGCGAGTTAAAGGTTCATACCAATAATGGATGGTTGTAATCTGAGAAGTAGAGAAGGAAGACTGTGTAAGAGCTCTGAGGGGGGGTAAGGAGGAGGAGGAGAGGATGTGGATGGTTTGTGGAACCACAACCAACAGAAAAACCTCCATGAATACATGTTTCCCAGCATAAGCAATTGCTAAAGAGACAGCATAATGTTTATTTGATTGATATTTACAACTGTTTTTTTTTCTTTTGCATTAGTAGTCAACAGTGAACCTTTGATAACTATAAATGTTTGATAACTAAAGGCATCTGCACTCGAGTGCGGACCAAAACAACCGCACCCAGAAGGTTTGGTGTGAATTATCAGGCGTCTGGGCTAAATGCGTTCTCATAGCTAAGCATGCTTTGCATTCTGAGCAGACATGTGGTAGAGTACCACTGATGTGCATTCACTGTTCCTGCCCCAGACACATCTGTGTACCACTACAAACTGTTCTCACATGGTTTCTAGTGAGGCATTATGGTTCATGTGAATTTTTTTCTGTGTTTTCTCCCCAAAACACTGAAGAAAACTTCAAGTGTACAAGCTCATCAGCTGATCAGGGCCATAGTAAATGAACTACAGGTGTGAAAACACCTGTTTTGGTGCGCCAGCATGTGATGGAGGTTTTGGAATGTGTCCCCTCAGAGCCTGACGCGGTATGCTGGCAATAGAGGTGTCATGGTAACTGCATTTTACGTGGTAAAGGCAAAAAATGTAAACTGTATCAATAATGCACATATAATAATTATATGTAAGAGCAAAAGAGAAGATTTACAACATGGTATTGAAACCTGCTATGATGTATGATTTGGAGATGGGGGCACTGACAGAAAGATAGGAGACAGAGTTGAAGATGTTAAGATTTTCACTGGAAGTGATCAGGATAGACAAGATTACAAATGAGTACGTCAGAGGGACCGCTGAAGTTGAGTGGTTGGAAGACAAAGTTAGAGCAGCGAAGTTAAGATGTTGTGGACCTGTGCAGAGGATAGTGGATATACTGGAGAAAAGATGTTGAAGATGGAGCTGCCAGCCAGAAGGAAAAGAGGAAGGCCCCAGAGAAGATTCATGGATGTAGGAAAGAAAGACATGTAGAGGGTTGGTGTGACAAACGATGTTAGGGACAGGGTGAGATGAAGGCAGATGATCCTGTGGCGACCCCTGTGTAATCTTTTTGTATAGGTCTTTGTTCACATGTGGTTAAAGACTCTCTCACCACCTCTATGGCTTTGATTCATTTGCCAAAGAAAACAAAGTACAAGTTGCAGAGAATCTGAATTTGACAGCTCAGTATTTGTAGTTTTACAAAACACTCTCTGCAAATCTTTAAAAAACATATTCGCTCACAGCGGCGAAGATGCTGCTTCACCATCAAATCAGCATCGCATGTGATGCAGAAAAATGTTTTATGGTAAAGTAAGCTGAGGTCAAATTTAGCCAAATTCCCAGTTGTAGCAGTTTTATATTTTCTTCTCTTGTGCTTTTATTTGTTTGACGAGCACTACAAGATTGTAGACAATAAAAATAACTGCGTATCTGTCTATATTAAGTCTCAGTAATACTCAGCAGCTCAGCAGTGTTATTTTGACTGCAGACAAGACGGCTTTGACGTGTCGTCACAAGCGGGTGACGCAAGCAGACGTACGTAAAACTGCAACATGAGCAGGCAGGATAATTTAATGCAATGTGTTGCCATGGCTCCCACAACCACAGCAATTTCTGTGCAATCAGCTGCGTTGCCATGGGAACAGTAATCTCACAGATGAGAGGCTGGTTGAAGGAGAGGAAGAGAGAGGAGTATTTTTTAGTCTGAACCTGAGTGTTTACTGACTTCCCCTCATGCTGTCTTTCAGTTTCAGATCAATCTCTCCATCTAACCTCGGAGAAGCGCGTCGAATCACACATCAATAGGATTCATCTTCCCGTACATTAACCTGTGCCTTTACAAAGACTGATGCACGCTGTGAATTTACAGCAGAGGAGGCTGCTCTGTTTATCATTTTGTAGCCCTGTACTATTGATGTAGCTTTTATGTGCTGTTTGATCCCTCTTCGTGTCAGAGCTCCCCTCTGGAGGAGGAATATAAAATATATATATATATAAATAAATAAAAACATAAAAACTACTGGGATGAACCACTAACCGAAGCTCACGCGGCTTCATCACAGCCATATGCAGCGCTTTGTGCGCCTCGCTCACCAACTGTTCCCCATCTAATCACTGGCTGTGAGGGGAATTTATTTTTTAGCAACAGAGACAATGAATCATCAATGGCATGGACACAATCCCTATTTTTGTGTGTGTGTTTTTCTATCCCCCAAATATCTTCAAATGTGTTTCTGAGCCATTTGATATCATGACTCCTTTTGAATTTCTCTTTTTTTTAATCTCAGAGTGAAGCAGAACAAGGTCACAAATTCTCTGTCGCTGCAATGCAGGGATGTAAAAATATATATCTCTGGCGCGCGTGTGTGTAAGGAAGTGTGTGCATGTATTCGCACACACACTCGCATGGACAAACTGTATCAGGTTGCTGTGGATGACTCCTGAGGCCTGCCTTTCAAAAGTTACCAGTTACTGATAAAATGTGTACTACACTTTACATGTCCTGCAGGATAGAAGCTGTGACAGCGAGTAGAGAGTGGACAGCCTCACAATACCGTGAATTATGAAAAATACAGAGTAGAAATGATGAGCCGTGCTACTCGAGGTCCACTTCAGAACAAATTAAACAAGGTGGCAACAGGTGGGATATGGGTGCAAAAGCTGCGATTAAAAGACAAAATATTTTCTGGTTGCAGCGAGGTTAAAATCTAAAAACAGATATCTGTGTATGAATATGCTGAATCTGTGGGCAAAGGACAGGACTTTTGGTCCTAAAAGCTGGTAAACAGTACATGTAGAGAGCAAATGAGGATTTGCATTTAGATTCTCAAAGCTACTATCTCTCGACTGATTTTGCTTTAGGAATAAGAAGCCACTGGTTTCCCAGACTGTAGCGAGAGACTGTTTAGCACACAGCAATTTCACCAACACTACAACCGAAAGATTGTCAGCCGTCACAATGCAAACACATATAAAACCGCTATGTATTTGTAAACTTTAACAGTGGCAGGTTCACAGTGTGACCTAACAAGTTTTAGATTAGCCTAATAGTTCTCACTCTGAGAGTCTGCAGAGGTAATCAAAGTGTAATTGAGCCTATTAAAAAAAGCGTCTTGAACACGAATACAGAGAATAATTTCCATGTTTCGCCTGATTGCAAATCAAATTCATTAGCTTGAAATAGCCCTTCCTCATGAGTTACATGACCAGCATGACATCTCCAGCATGTATCATAATCAAACATTTTCTGTCATTTGAATATAAACTGCTTTGTTGCTTGTAAACGAGTTTCACAAATCCAAAGATGAGCATCTTGCTGTGAGGCATCGGTGCCAACCGAGCCATCGCGTTGCTAAACGCTAAATTTTTATTCTGCCCTGTTCGTTTTAATTTTAGGGGATTTAGTTAAATAATATCAAATTTAACAAATTTAACAATTTAACAAAAAAAAAAAGATCCTCAGGCCTCTCCAATCCTGGGTTATGGGAAGGCTGGAGCCTATCCGAGCTGTCACTGGGCAAGAGGTGAAACCAGGTAACCAGATAACCTCTACTCCTACAGCCAATGTTCATGTTTCCAGACTGAAAAGCAGAGTACCACGAAGAAAATCTGTGTCAAACCCAAAAAATTCTGGCTGTGAGGTAAAAGCGCCAACCACTGTACCACCATGCAACCGCCCAACATACAATTCCAAATCCCCCAAATGATTTTATTTCTTATTTATTGAGCCATGTTTTTCAAGTGCCACAGCCCCGAAAGCTAAATACACAAACACAGTGCTGCCGGACTCCACACTGAAAAGATGTAAGGCTCCGAATCTCTTTGAGCTGCAGCCTTTAATAAGAGAGTCCACAGGAGCTCCGTGTGATCCGGGCCCGCGAGGACCCCTGATGTGCAGGAGACATCAGACAGCTACCTGTGGAGTCTGAAGAGAGGGAGCGTGTATCACAGAGATCGCTTACATTTAAAATGTGAACAAGGGCAAAAGAGAAGATGACAATGACCTTTCATAGTTATGTTTTTGTTGTTGTTGTTTTTTACTGTGGCTGATTTGATTTTAAAATTAGTAAATAAGGACACACTCATCAGTCCTTGTTAACCTCTACAAATAGAGCATATTTGTAGAACTAAAGACCTAATTTGACAGACGGTGATGTAAAGAAGATTTCTAACATTTGTCAATAAGAGGACCAAATACCTCAGATGATCCCATATCCCCGGTAGCAACTAGCTAAAGCAAACCTGAGTACCACGGGGAAAAGCACAAGCTTGTCAATTTACTGTGCTGGTGATAGTCATGTAGTCATGTGTCTCAAACTTTCCTGTTTTTGTGTCGGCTGCTTTTCTTTTTCTTCTCCTTGTGATCTCCATATACTTTTTTATTCTTTGAGCGTCTCAGGAACATCTTTGTGTCCGTATGTTGTTATTTTTTTCTTGTCTGAGACTGTTCATGGTGGACACACAGCTACTGCTGCTTCCTTAAAAAAGGTAGGTTTACGTTTTTAAACGGGAAGAAGCAACAAAATTATTAGGTGTCTGAAAATAGCGAGCTAGCCTTGTGTGTGTGGGTGAAGACGCTGAGCAAAAGGCAGCTTAAACTGTAGGAAACTAGAGGGCATAATTTGTTATCAGCTCGCATTTGAACATGTTTGAATGAACACCTTAGCTCAGCCTGACAGCCAGATTAAATACTGCTGGAGGATACATTAAAGTCCACCCAAAAACACGTTCTCATAAATTCACAATGATGTTTAACCATCACACAGAGAAAAACATCATTTAAGTGAAATTTTAAAAGAATTCTTCTCTGACAGCGAGCCCCACATAGCAGATTTTCACTTTGTTACTTTTTTTTTCATTTAACATTTTTGGACAGACAGGGAATGTTGGGAAAGGTAGCAGGGAATGATGTGGGGAAAAAGCTCACTGGCCAGGAGTCAACCCCCTGAAATCTCATCATCAGTGACTAACGCGATAGTTAATATTTAACTGTAAACCTGGTAATCAGAACATGAAACTTTAGTTTGAAACTTTGAAACTTATTCTCAATTTTTAAGCTAGTCAGTGTTTTTTTATAGGGTTAGGGTTGGTTTGCATCTAATGCAGAAGCAACAATCCACCCGGTTAAGTCCTAAGTACATGGTTATCAGGGCGCCCAGATGTTGAAATTTTATATAAAAAAACAAAAAAAGAATGAAACTTCCAGTTTTTCCTCACAAGTAAAACTTTTTGTTGTAAGTATAAGAAAAAATACTAAATATAATCTACATTTAAAACCAATTAAAGGGCCATACTGACTGACCAGAGCTCAACTACAGACCAGAAAATGTCAGTGAAATTTGGATGGCAGTAGGGGTGACAGGAAAGGCAGAAGGGGTGAGTACAAAGCTAAACTCATATTTAAATGTTCGAAGCAAAAAGAATACAGACAGCTGGGGCAGTGCCTTGATAATAATGGTTAATATTTACATGAAAATGTCAAAAAAGTGTTACTGACTTTTTCTTACACTAAATAGCACGCACTCAGTGACAACCAACCGAAGCACATCTGAGAGAGAGGTTAAGTATTAAGCAGTCATGTTATACTTCCAGATAAAACACTACCTGGGATACTTTTGTGTTTACATTTGACCACATTTGCTGTGTCACTGTATAAATTGCTGAGTCACTACCATTGTACTAAAATGATGCCGCTGTTGGCACCGTGATAGATTTCTGCTTTGAATTAGGTAGTCTGTCATCAGTGGCAGCAGCTCGCTAGAAAAAAAGGATTAATTTTGTTTGGGCTAATAAACGCTGCTGCCTCTGAGCTACAATTATCAATAAAATGTTCAATTTTCATCATATTTAAAATTAGCGCAAAATTATCTGAAATATGACGACGTTACGTGATAAATATTGTGATATCGCTCTGAGGCTACGTCTGAACAGATGACTGAAAAGGGAACATGTTGTGAACTATTCTGTTTACAGCTTGAACATTGGTTTGCGTGTCCTTTCTCTGTATTTCAGTTAAGTATAGCCTCCCCAGTGTAATTCTTTTACTTCCTGTTTTATTTTGGTAATCACATGTCTCTTGTGATCTGTGCAGTTTTCTTCTTGTTTAAAGGAAGAAACTACTGTCACTGTCACCAAGTGCTTTCTCCTGGGGATCGTTGAATAATACTAGAGAATAACTATTATTAGAAGAAAAAATATCCAAAACATACATTTAGGTTTTTATTTTACAGTGCCTGTTATAAATTAAATTGTACTGCAACATCAATTAATACAAACTTTAAGCTGTTGCTTTTATATAAAGATATAATTTCCTGTTTTTCTCTACTTTAATGATTTATTGGTCGGTTGGAAAAATGTGCTTAAGAAGTCCCTTTGGTGTCTGGAAAAAGCCAATAAAAAACAATTTAGAAAATAATCAAGAGATTAACATAAATTATGTTAATCATTTCTTCCAATCAGAGCGCTTTAATTAAAATATTGACATGAGTATGGCGGTGCAGAAATAAACAGTCTTCATTAAGTTCTCACACACTGTATCGTCTCGAAAGTGAGCAGGAGCAGCAGCACCGGGAGCAGCGTTACAGATGTGAACCACTGTTTGCTGATCCAGTAAGCGAACAATACAATAAGTAAAAGGCCTTTTGAAATATTGATTGGTTATTTCTGTGGCATTTAAATCTCCCTTACAGCAATTAGCTATAAACAGGGCGCGGATAGAAATTGAATTCATGTCAAATATAAGTGATTCAGCTCTGAAACACATAAATCCTCCCTCCTTTCAATGTAGCTATAAATAGAAAACTAGGATCAACAGTTTTTAGCATGAGATGGGCAAAAGAGGGAGGAGGGGTGGGATGTGGAAAGCTTAAACATTACTTTCTGAGTCAACATTTTGTAACTGAGACATGTACTTGATACAGGTTTTCAGGAAAAATGGACGACAATCTTTGAGTGAGAGGTGGAAAAAGGAAAAAAAGAAGCGTTAGCAATAGAAAGATATTTAAAAGACTGATGCAGTCTGTAGATAGATAGCATAGGCTGCATTTAAAAGATGAATACCAGTCACAGTGGCCTCACTCATTGTTAGTGAGTTCCTCATGTGAAGAACTGACCTAAGTTTATAAGCTGATGCCATCTTACTGGACTGAAACCAGATGTGATGATTGAGGGATGCTTTTGATTGATAAGGGATTGAGGGTTGCTTGAAGCAGGTTTAACGTTTTATAGGAGACTCACTGAATACCTGGAATTCTACAATTTCAGATCACAAGTTTTATTGCAGGATATCACAAGAATTTTATTTATATGTTTCTTGTTTTGCTCTTTTTTCCCTTTTTTTATGTTGCAAATCAGGTTATCATGTGTGATATTGCCCAAAAGGGTATATTTACCTTTAATATTAAATGTAAACTTCTTTCAGTTGTTTCCTTTTCACAAAGGGTCACAGTCAGGCAGATTTTTTACACCAGATCAAACCCTCTTGTGGATTTGCATTTCCACCAGGTCTCAAACTGTGGAAGTTTATATGTTAGACAGATGTGTAAACTGGAACGCTATGAAGCCCCGTCTTTTACATATGTTACAAAAAAGAAGTCCAGTTCCTCAGACTCAGTCTGTCAGTCAGAACTGCCCACCAAGTACATTAAAACATCAGTATGATGTTGGCAAAAAATGCTCCCAGCTGGACCTCATGGTGGGAACCATCTTTATTTACAGTCTATAACTCTAGCCCTCTTCAGTGGCGAGGATTCCCAGAAGCACAATGCAATGGCTTGTTTGCCATCTAATAAACACAGATTTATTAGACAGACACTTTTATTGTGCATATTAAGAAATGTAATAATGGTGCTCTCCTGCTGCAGGACAAAAAACAGGAAGGAAAATATACTTTAACCTCCTAGGACCTGGCGTCCACATATGTGGACATCACATTTTGGGTTAATACAGAATTTTGCTCTACAAGGGCCTGATATCCACTTATGAGGACATTATACTGCTATTGTTCTCTCACAATTTTAAATGAATATCCTCAAAAATAAGGTAAAAAAAAAGAAATCTGGTAATTCTTTGTTTTTACATTCATCGGGCCCCAATGTGACCAAATATCAAAGAGAAAGTAAAAATGCATGCCGTGGAAGAGTTCTGGTCTTAGGAGGTTAAAGGTAAAAGAAAACGAGAGGAGCACGCTTGCCTCGCGTGCACAGGAAGCAGCAGTGACTTTTTTGGGCTGAATTTTACTGAATGCTCAAAAGAATGGCATGCAGCGAGCCCACAGCCGTGAAGGAAAATGTCTTGTCAGACTGCATAAAAGCACACTCACTACAAAATATTTATCATGTCTTACATCATATCTACCGGTGAGGAATTTGTAACAGCACAGGGATTTGAGAGAATTTTGAATGCCAGCCCTCACACACACACACACACACACACACACACACACACACACACACACACACACACACACAATAAAGAACATCACTTTCTCTGCACACACAAATAAGCCCCTTAGCGCCTCATCCAGAAACCACTTGGAGCACATTTTCTCATTACCCCAGTGTTCCTGTCCTCTCTGTCAGGCAGGAAACAATGGATGGCCTCTAGAGCTCTGTGCGCTTGTGCGTGCATTTGCTTATTTGTCTAGGTTTCCATGTTGGAGTAACTGCAGCCTGTGTGTGTGTGTGTGTGAGAGAGGTCAAGCAGCCCCTAAACAAATTTGTGAGCGTGACTCACCGGGATCTCCCATCTCCGTCCATCAGCGCTGACAGGATGCCATGCTAATCCAGCATGCATGCAGCCCACTGTGGCCTGTAGCTATATAGGAGTTCATAGAGACATATGGCCTTATTATTGCTTTTGTCTCTTGGGATGAGTGAATGGAAGAGTTGGAATTATGCATATGCAGTGTGTGTGTGCGCTTGTTTAAGTATGTGTGTTCTAGACCCCTGCTAGCCCCTGGAGTCACCATCAGGATCCAGTGGTCCAAATTCTCTAGCTTCACTCAGTCAAATGGGGAAAAATGGAACGGATGGCTGGAAAACACACAGTATCAACACACATGCAGCACACACCCACACAAACAGAGCACGGCAACATCCCAGGTGTGTGCCCGAAGGATGATTGAGAGCTAACCCTGGGTCTAATAGCGTCCTTTGGAAACTGAAATATTCATGGCCGTGGCGCTATTGTTATCTCTGTCCTGTTGGTGGCTTAAACCTCGATGGCACGCATAAGTGCTCCACATATAAAAACAACAACAACCCAGAAACAAGGGTAAAGACAAGACCCAAATTTGCAGTAATACATCAACCTCAGCCTGGAGATTAATGCAGTAGTGGCAAGGGAGGTTGCCTAATATCTCCCTGTTTCTTCGCAATCCTGAAATTCAAACTGACAGTGAAAAAAAAAAACAAATAAAAAAACAGAGAAGGAGAGAGAGAGAGAGAGGCAGACAGGTGAGTAGTTTTGTAAGGCTAAAGCACCGCTTTTATTAGAGGAGATGTCCTCAGGAGTCCTTAGTTTTTATTAAAATAAGCCCTAAGGAGCACTTAAATGTCACACTATACCAACACATCTGTGTTTACATGCGTGTTTCTGTGTGCGAGTGATAACCCCACTGTTGTTCTATGGATCTCTTTTTTTCCATTAATCCGGCAGTCCCCGAGCATTCAATTAGCTGTGGAATCTGTGATCAATGTGAACACTAAAAGCATGCCCCATGAAGTTAAATGGGGATTAATTATTGAATACCAATGCTCCGTCTTGTTCTGTAATGTGCCAAAAAAGCAAAACAAGGAAGTTCAGAGGAAGAAGGAGAGGGGGGCGAGAAGGATGTTTTTCTTTAAAGATGGCTGTGAGTTAAGATAAAGATAAGAAGGGAGTTAATGTTTCTGTTCATCTTTTTTAAGTTTTTATTGGCCATTAAAACAAATTCTGGCTCTCCCGAAGGAAACGTCTCTGCTTTGTTCAATGTCTGTGCGTGTTTTTTTGTGCCCACGTTGTATTTCATGTGTGGGGTCGCACATTTTCTAGATTTGTAATAGTAGTTTTTCCTCCGGCAACCAAAAACCAGATGGCTGCTTTGGCTTTGATATAATTAATTTAAAAACATATTTTACTTCTAAAGGCATTTTCTTGTAACACACCATGTCCATTGGCTGCAAATATAAATTTTAAGCTTTATAAAATTAGGTGAAAGAAGCTTATTGTTTTTTTTTCAGTAAGGGAGATTATCTTTACTGGATGGTGCTCGTATTAAAACAATGTCTGAACACCAATATATGTTGATTTTGCAGCTGGTTTTCACTCAAGACTCTTCATGTACATTGTAAATACTGATTGGAATCACTCAGTGCTTGATTTATGAGAATGGCAGATAGAAGCTAAATGTCTTATACTCCACACACAGCCAAATTTGTTTTTTTTTAACCGAACCAAACAATAACGGAAAACCAAAAGTGGAAAAAGAAAATAGATGTTCCACTTGTACACTACATCCATGTGACTGCATGGCAGGTGAAATGAAAAGGAGAGTGATTGTGGAGCAATAACAAGATAAAACAAGTTGTTGATTTTTCATATTTGTCTCCTCTTGTTTTCCACCCAGCTTCTGCCTCTGTTGTTGTCTTGATATGCACGTATTTCTTAAAGCTTTCAAGACAACTGGTGCTAAAAAAATATGATGGAAAAGCAAACCAGTTTGTCTCAAGGGGCAACTGGCAGCCTCCTAACCCACTGATTTGTGTCCTACCCCACCTAGCTACTGCTGTACCACCTGCTCACCTGTCAGCCTCTTTGTTCTCACATGACACAGTGGATCTGCCTCCATCTCACCCTATCCCTAGCATCTCCCTCTGTCACACCAGCTCTCTGCATGGTGTGCTTCAGTACAGCCATGAACCTCCTCTGTGGTCTTCCTCATTTCCTGCTGCCTGGCAGCTCCATGTTCAACTTCATTTGGCCAATATATCCACTAACCCTCCTCTGCACATGTCCAAACCATCTCAACCTTACTTCTCTAACTTTGTCTCCAAACTGCTCAACCTGATATGTCCCTCTGTTGTAATCATTTCAAATGAGTATCATATCCAATGAATATCTTAACATCTTCAACTCTGCAGGCTTCAGCGTGGCCTCCTGCGTTTTTTGTTAGCAGCTCTTTCTCCAAACCATTTACCATAGCAGGTAAATAGCAACCTTTCCTTTCACTCTTGCTGCTATCCTTCTGGCACACCTGACACTCATCGTCACTCATCCCACCCTACCTGCACTCTCTACATCACCTCTCCTGTGCACTGTCCATGCCTTCCAATAGAAGTCATGGACAGTGGGAATCTTGCTTATGCTAACATTCATTCGTCTTCTCTCCAGAGCATACTGCCACCTCTCCAGACTCTCTTTCACCTGCTCCTTACTCTTACCGCAGGTCACAATGTAGTCTGTGAATATGATCATCCATGAAGACTCCTGTCTGTCTCTGCTAATCAGTCCATCAAAATGTCCAAATAATATCAAAAATGAGTAAAACCAAGAAAACGATTATTGCAAGCTCCATGTAAAAATCTTAAAAATTAACCTTGAAAACATTAAACCTCTCCACATGAAGTAGCTGCTACTGAAAGACACTTATCTTTGGATAAACACCAGCAAACACTTTTATTACAGCCACACAGAAAATGCTAACCCGACATGCTTTATTGGGAAGTTGTCCGTGGCAGGTGGTTGGAGGTATCCTCTATCACCCTCTACCACAGGCTAACTTCAAAGAACAAGATCAATGAACACAGGCCACAAAGAAAAACGAGCCACAATCTGAGAAGCTTTAGGAGCTAGGAAAGCAGTACGTGTAGTAAACAATGTAGCTCATGTGTTTTTAGACAATGAACGTCCCGCAGAGGTAGCTGACTGCCTGGATTCTCTCGTGATGAAGATTATAGGTTCTCAAGAATCACGCCGCTTTGCAAGGTAAGCACAGTATTGCATTGCAGGTCTGGTTCATTAGACCGGGACATTCAGAGTTGAGGGGTTTGATTTCTTTACACATTTCACCATGTATGCACATCATCCAGCCAACTCACTTCAGTATTTCCTTGGAGTGTCCGGTGTTTGAGCTCTTCTTGTCAGGTGTCCCGAGGCAGCTTGACTTCTGCATGGTGTGTGGCCCTCGATCCAGTATCATGGTAGAGGTTGCCGTAGCAATGACAGCCACTGCATCGCGTACCCTGGCCTCGATGTTGTAGTCCCATTCGTCATATGACACTGAGATAAGCCCTGGGAGAGATAGTGAGAGAGCAAAGGAGAGAGAAATGAGGTGAGAGAAAGGGATGTATGGAAAGAGAGAGGGAAAAAAGAAAGATGAAAGGAAGAGAGAGAGACAGTAGTATGAGAAAAACAGGCGAGCTGAGTGCTGTGAAAATTAGCCAGAGGGTGCAAGATATACAAAAATAAAAGCATTTTAGAGAAGGTGAAAAAAAAGAGACAAAAGGGAGACAAAACTCAGAAGGAATGTCTAAAATGTTGAAAACAATATTGAAAAGGTGAAAAAAAGAAAGAAAAAGAAAGAGCTAAATATGAGCATCAGTTGAGACTACGGTCACTCCTGAGCTCACTTTGTTATGCTTGGTTTTCCAAGCATGAGAAACCGCTGGCTATCACACGTCAACATCCATTTCTTGCACACAGAAACAACTGCGTTTTCAGGTCATTTTTCATGGCTGGTTAGGATTATGTGTGTCATTTGAAACCTGGGCTGCAAATCTATTGGGAAAAAAGAGAAAAGCCAAAACACCATTTTTAGCCAGCCTAAAAATGGTGTTTCTGCTGGTTTCAAACATATGTTAAAATCTGATTTTTCACCTGCTCAGGCAAATGGAAATACGGTAATAAATTAACTGTAGTTGAAATAAATGGCTTTAAACATGCTCAGTGAGTGGAAGGGCTCTAGGGAGAGCCACTGCAAAAAGGACCTGAATCCCTGGAGAAATACTTTGAAACCATCACTGGGAATTTTGGTAACAATGGGGCCAGACTTCAGCTTATTAGTAAAACAATAGCTACAATATAAAACTAATGTGTGTTTAGTCATGATTTATCACTTATTCATGAAAAATCAGTGGATTCAAAACGATAACACACGATAAAATTAATTTCCAAGCACATTATGAACTCAGTTCACAAAAATCAGCGTGTACCTAATCACTGACTGCCACTGGTGTGGTGCAAATACAGCAGGAGAACATTTGCATATATGCAAACAGGCCCATCTGTCAATTGTGCCCACATTTTGTTACAAAGTCTTATGAGAACCTACCACAGAATAAAGCAACATTGCAGACATTTCAGCATCTTGATGTCAGCTTGGTAAATGGAAATGCAAAAACCGAGACCACAGTCCTTCAGTGTGTAGTAGACTGTGTAAATTCAAAGCACATTACATTTATACAAAGCTCAGGAGAGAGTCCTCTCACAGGACAGACAAGATGTTATGAGACTGCAGTGGAGCCTTAACAATACACTTCAGACCTCATTGATCTGGTTTAAAGGAACAAAGAAATTTTTATGAACATTGACAGTTAGTGAGGCAGAATAAAACGATGAATGGCCAGTATAAAATATGATGCAGCACAGGAATAGCCGTCCAAAGACCCCACGATGAAGAGCGTCATGGGAAGGGGCAGGCCGGGTTATCCTTTGTCTTTTCTTTTCTAACACGTCCTCGAATTTCAGGCAAAGTGGTGCGCGCCACCTTTAGGTGGGGTATTGTCGTCTAGTCAGTCCTTTCCACTACTTCTCAGATTAAATGCAATCAACTCAGCAGTATTTGAAGGCAGCAGATTTATCTGGCAGCAGATCTTCACCACACTGTCTTAACCTCTGTGGTGGTACACTGCAAAAACTGGCTATCTAAATATATTAAAACAAACATTTATTTGAGAAGATCCAGACTATAATCAAGTGGTGTATAAGTGTGTGAAATGTTACTAAGAGGTCTTGAAACAAGATTTCTAGCTGGAAATGTCATCTCAAACAACTACTTTTAGAATTTATATACTAAATAAGAAGTAAAAGACATATATTCTCAAAACGAGATTAATAATCCTATTCCCTGTGCTCATGCTTAACATATCACTCTCAAAACAAAATCTAAAAGACTTTTTGGCTGGATATAAGATTGTAAGACTTGGTTAGACAGACAGATTTCTGCAGTGTAATCAGACTCTCCTTGTTGGAAATCAGGAACCTGTTTTCCAAGTAACTCAATACTGTTGCTCCGTCTCTTCTAGTTAACTCACTCCTCGTTTAAATTCCTATCTTTGTTTCCCATCTGACGTTTCGTGGAGGTCAGCGTTGTCTCCAGCCCCGGCTACTGCTCAGTCACACCCTGCATTGGAAGGATTCGCAAAACCCTACTTCCATCAGAAAACCTCCTTTCTGGACCAGAAGCTCGCGAGTAAAACTGTTTCCATTACTCACTCCACAATCATACCTGTGCAGCTCTTCTCCTTCTCAGATAATCTTCTCCTCTCCTCTCCTCCCCTTCACAGAACTTCTGGTCGCTTATCTCTGCTCAGACCCAGCTCCACGTTTCGGTGCATTACTTGCTGTATTTTCAATAAAGCTTTCGAACTGCATTCTGGTGTTTCCACTCTGAATTACATGGCAGAATACTACGCACGAGCCAAGCTATGACGCAATCAAGCCTTCCCATTATTTCCAAACTATATGTGAAAAATGTAGTTCATTGAATGCACTCTGATGCATAAATACTAAATCCTTGCCCAGCAAACCTGTCGGCTGTGAGCGTAAAACCCCCACTCAGCGCTGCCACATACGCCTGGGGATGCGAACTGGCAGCTCAGTCACTCAGAACTTCCCCCTCAGAGATGTTGGCAACATTTCTTTGGCCCGTGCCGACAACGCGGAATGGATTATTGCTCAACAGTTTCTTGAAAAACTGATCAGAATTCATGGAAAATAAACACAGATAAATTAAATCTGTTTAACACGTGTTAATCTGGAAGTTTAGAAATCTTAGGAAACATAAAGAATGAAAAGTTCAGCCCCGCTTCATCGCAAGTGTCCTCCTGACTCGACTAACTCTAGAAACGAAACTCTAAACAGTAGAAATCTACTAATATTACAAGAAGAGAGAGAACGAGGTGGATCTTTCACTCAGGTTAAAGCATCACGATAAATATCCTGTGTGATACTAAAATAAATACATTCTATTTTTAATGGGCTGCATTAAAATACACCTTGAAACTGAAGTATTATGCTTTCCCTTGCTCACGTTGGAAATGCTCATATTAAACATGGCCAAAGTTTCAAATAACGAGGTCAAGTGCAAATAATCCATGTGAGCTGAGAGCTTATGTGTCAGACTGCTCGAGTTTTTCAGACTCTTTCTACTGCAGCATGTGCATGGTGCCAAAGAGATGGGATATTTTTCATTTGGTCATGTCGGTAACATGAGGGGACAGCCAATCAGAAGAAAGATGATTTAAAGGGTGAACAGCTGAAACAGCTTGCTTCTTAAAGAGGATAAATCGAGGCACAATATGAAAAAAAAAAAGGGTTTTATCTATGAATCACACAAAATCTTTTCAAATGTGGCTCGATCAGCGTTCAGGAATAAAATTATGTTGCTGCAAATCAATCTAATAGGTCCATTTCAACCATATGACACATAAACCTAAAATTTAAAATCTTGACAGACTTTCTTCTGCTCTGGTGTCTGGGTGTACCTGTGGGGAAGACTGAGGGAACGTGGTCTGCATCACCAGCCACAAGCGAGGGCACAATCCAGGTGAAGCCGTAACCTGTGAGGCCCACAGAATGAGCCACTTCAAAAATAGTGGTAGCCTCTTCCTTTGTGCAGTAGAGCAGAATGACAGGGCTCTGCAGTTTCTTTAGCTGGTTCTGAATCTTGAGGTCGCCATCATCCACGGACATATCCAGTAGGAGGACTTCTTCTAGCTCCCAGCCTACAAAGCTGTTCTCGATGGTGCTGCGGACCTGGAGAGAAAGCAGGAGATTGTTTGAAGACGCGTGGGCTGCACACATGCAGTGTAGTTGTGAAGGAGATATACTGGAACAAAACTGACTGAGATGTCTCCTCCTCCAACCTCGAGACTGCCAAACAGTTAGTCTCTACACATCTCCTGGGAGGAGGAAGCCATGGTCGATTAGGTAAAAAAAAGATTAGGTAATCTCCTTTTCCCAGATATTACAGCTATATCTTCACACACAGAAAGAAAATTCTCTAGGAGATGGTGCTGGTTTTATTTTTCCGTGCTCACCTGTAAACAGATAAATGAGCAACGCAGGAAGACGTGAGTTTTTATTTAGCTTGTCTCCAAATCTGTATTTATAGATCTCTAACTGAAACAGTATACGGCACTTGGATGCAGTAAGTATTGCAGCTTTTGATAATAGCTGTTCCTCAAGGGAATCATTTCAAACTGAGTTGTACGAGATTAAAAATAGGCAACTTCTCATCACAGCATTAACTTTGTTTTGTACTTAAGGAAGAAAATTTGGGTCTTCGAAACATTTTTAAAATTTGCTTGAGAGAGGAGAGCACAACGAGATTTATGATGCTCATGCAAAGTGACTATAGAAATACAATCAGTTTTTTCTTTGGGCTTTTTTTCTTATTTTCCAAACACACAGAGTTTATGTTATAAAGATAATACGACTCCCCAGAGAAGTACCAGACTCCAAATACCCTCTTTATGTTTTTTTTAAAGAAACAGATTGGAGACTAAAAGGAGAATGTATCTAGGAAGTACATTAATCTCAGGCTTCTTATATTAGGTAGCCAAAAGACAAAAGTAATAATACCCAGTGTGAAACATATCTGTTGGATGAATCTAAGGTTGAAAAACGTGACGACCATTATAAACCAGTTCTTATCACAGGAATACATTTATCTTTGCAGATAATACTCCTCCTTATATTTCTGATTTCAACTTATTATCAAGTAGATGTATATTTTGGATAAAGGCAGATAAGATACTTTTACGTAAATGTGTTTTTGTTTCAGCATTGCAGCTGAATTTTACTTTGAAATGTCTCCAGTTCTAATTTATGTCGCACTTTCCACAAGTTCACTACTGCACGAAGAGTAGCTGGCGAGTGTTTGCGAACAAGTCAGTGTTTTCCATGCACACTATGGCTAACTGATTCGTTAGCAACCAAAGCAATCGCTAGATTTTTACTGACCAATCAGGGAATTTTGTTTTATTATATTTTTTCATACTTCATTCATTTAAATTTGATTCAACCCTGAAGTTAGGAGTGTGGTTCGTCTGACTGCCAGGTCAAGCCCAAGGAGCTCCCCATAGCCTCTCTATAAATGATGGATGTAGCTATCGTGACCCTATCCATTTGTTTCTGAAATCTTGTCTCGTTTTGAAGCCTCTAAATTAATTTCACCGTTGCCATCTCAGAGTAATAAAACAAATAAACAAAAAAAAAAAACAGCTGTGATGGGCAGGGGTGGGTCTGACTGTGAAATTGCCTTCTTGCCCATCACAACATCAGCTCAAGGCACTTTTGCATTGGCTCCATTTTTGCAACCAAGAATCTTTGTCCTTCTTTTACACAGTCTATAAGGCAGCCTCCTTCCATTCTCTTTTGCTTATCCTTATCAGGACCATGGGGGGGGGGGGGGGGGGGGGGGGGGGCTGGAGCCTACCCCAGCTGCCACAGGACGAGGCTGGGTGTTCTTGTCGATGCAAACCCAACACAGAAAGGTGGTGGAGTCGAACTTGGGACCTCATTGCTGTGAGGCAATAACTTAGCAATCCACACCTTCATAAAGGTGTGACTAAATAAAACCAACAAGACAAATTGCTGAAGCTTCAAAATGCACAAGTCAAAACCAATGAGTGATGTCACTTAATGGTAGCTACGTCCATCTTTTTTACTGCACATTGTCGGTGCCTTTTGGTGCATTATTAAAGCAAATATCTGACAAAGACTCATTTTTTAGGTCATGGTACAGTCTGTCTAACACATTGGCTACATAGTAACAAATTCATGATGCAGTATAATTGAAAGCGTCTGTTTTTTGTATTTATTTACCTTGTTGACAAAGTCCTGGTAACCAGGGTAATACGTGGTGACTATGGAAAAGATGTACCAGTCATACTCCTCCATAATGTTCAACATGACGGAGGCCTGCTGCTCGATGGCTGGACCAAACTGGAAAAACATGGAGTGGTCGTCCTGGAAACGAGATACACAGAGCCAATCAGCAAATAAGGTCATGAGTCATACAGCATGAGAGAGAACTGGAAGGTAGGGCACAGATGATTATGGAGCGTATCCAGCTCCTGCAAGCCAGAGAAACAAATATAGTCTTGTCTGTAGCTCAGAGTTTACCATCCTCCTTTAATGCTGTCTGACTGCACCACAGAATATGCACCAATACTCTGTGGCTCAGTCACAGAGCGCATGTGATGCAAACCCTTTTGATATCTTAAAGATATTTATGAATATTCTAACACAGACAAGGTGACATTCATAATCAGAGAGCCTCATCACATTTACTATGCTACTGAGTGCACAATTAAGATGGCCACCTGGTTCAATGATATTTATTGCAGGGTAGCAACTTTGCAGCAGGAGTCAAAACATTTTTCTGCAAGGGAAAAAAAAAGAAAGCTCTTTTTTTGCTCCAGGAGTCACGAAGCGGTTAAGGGAAGGTCAGTCATGTAAAACCACCAAACAACTTATCAGGAGAAAGAAGTTACGATGGATTATTTACAAACGTCCTCCCTCCGAGGAGACGTGACAGAGCTGCTGTAATGAGAACAGCATCGTGTCAGCAGCCTTTTTTAGTCTGTCCACAATGAGGCCTTCTGTTAAAGGGCGACTAGAATAGAGATCTCACCTTAAGCTGTATAAAGAACTACCAGAAGTTCTTTAAAACATGCGTGTAAGACACTGATGCTTAGACTCACTTTCAAAATAAAGTCAATATTGTTTCTATACATGTTTTCAAGTCCACACTTTTGCTTATTTCGGAAATCTTGGAGCCATTCTCCCTCCTTTACCGCCAACATTAATAATGTCTCACATTCAGCTTTCTTCCAACTACGCAACATTTCTAGTCTACGCCCTTTTTCTTTCTCAACACCTCACAAGTTCTGGGTCGCGACCTGGCCACCTCTTGTTTGGATTATCCCCCTCAGAACTTCTTAATCAACTTCAAATGGTTCAGAACTCACCCAATCATATTACATTTATGATGATCCAGCTTCATTCACTCACTTTTCCCTAACACATCCTGCTCCTCACTTTCATGGCACCCCCCTCCATAACTCTCAGACCTCCATCATCCTTTCACACCCTTTCTCTGCTCAGCCTAAGCTCCACTCCTGAGCCCCTCTCGCTTCAGACTTAACACCACGGGTGCCAGAGCCTTTAGCTGCACTGGAACTCACCTCCACTTCACCTCCGTCAACTAGACTCTATTACACAGTTCAAATCACAGCTGAAAACTCATCTGTTCACATCAGCGGGTCAACTATAACCATAGTGTTTGACATGTTTTACACTCACATATTATTCCAAGGTTTTAATCTCTCCTATTATTCTTGCTATTCTGATGTTGTATTAGGTGAACCTTAGTGTTTTAAAGGTGCCAAAAAAATAGAATTTCTTATTGTTATTATAAAAGCTGACCATGCCCTCATCTCAGTTTAACCTGTTAGCATGCCAGCTTTAACTAATAACCGTTAAGGCAATCACAAGATGCAGTGCAGCTGATGGAAATCTCTTTAGGTTTGCAGATATTTGGCACGGTTCCTTTTTTTAAATCTTTGATTTCTGCTTTCAATTTTTATTGAACACATTTGTGTTTGAGTTTCAGTTTAGCTTTCTGTTCTCATGTTGGAAGTTTTGCCTCCTGATTGTTTTCACTAGCATCTCGTTGCCCTTCTGTTTCTGATTCCCTAATCAGCCCTCTGTGTATAAATATTCCCGTCTGCTTCTTTGTCTTTGCTGGATCGTCTGTTGTACTTCCCGGTTCCCTTGTGTCAGTTTTCAGCGTTTCCAGGCTTCATGTCTAAATGTGTGTGTTGTCTGTTATTTGGGGCTTTTCTTTCTCCCTTCTGGACTTGTTTACCTTTTGTTGCTTCTGTGGACTTTAATTATCAGGTTTTAATAAAGCTCGCTTTTTGTTTTACTCTGTGGTTTGGTCTGTATTTGAGTCCACCTTTAAATGGAAATCTTGAGTATTTGAGCATAAAAGAAAATTTTATGCAAATGAAAGCATGATAATGGTGCTACAAGGAGATTAGAATTAGACTTAGAAGTCTTTTGTTGCTATTATGCAACATATAACAAAACTGCAGAGAGGCTACACCTTCAGAAGCAAAAAGAAAAATAAAGAACAAACATGCAGTCATTTGCATTTAACTATTTAAAATGTACTATATATTATATTATATATATTATATATTATATTATATAGTAGGGATGGGAATTGAGAACCAGAATGCTAATTCCTTGGAACCATTAGTTTGCTGGCCTAATGATCCTGCTTATTGGTTGCACTTGTACTACAATTAGCTGATTTCAGTTCAAGTGCAGGATTAGGAAAACAGTGGTGTAGTCTTCAGCATGGATATGGACATTGCTTTCATTTTTATTGCACAAAAGAATGATATTGTGATGGTAAAGCGCAAACTGCATCCAGGACAGAAATAAGTACACTATTTTGTAAACACAACTTCACTCCTTGCAATCATCTGCACAGATAGCATGTTAATGCTAAGTTAGCCAGACAGCCTGCTAATGCTACCCTGACCCCAGCCCAGCAGCCAGACATTGAACTTGAACAGGCAACAAACTGATGAGCAGTCAGGCTGCAGCCTCCAAAAAAAATCAGAGAAATACCCCCAACATGCACAGACATTTGACCACACAGCAAGAATTAATTTGCAGGAATGTAATATCTTTGATATGCTACTTAATGATAGTGGTTACACAAAGCAGAGCCAGTGAGAACACAAGGAGAATCGATAAGAGAATCAAATCAATAAGTGATATTGATAATGGAATCGAAATTGCTAAATTCTTATCAATTCCCATCTACGCAAGGTATGGTAACCATGTAATGTGATAACAACAAGTGAGTTTCAAGAATTTTGCAATTTCACAATGACTTAACCGACAATAGACACTATTACACAAAGGATTCTGATGATCTAAGATATTGCTCTATTGGCTGTGATATTGCACAAGAGCGAAATTATTGCAGGAAGGAGGTAAAGGAGAAATGGAAGATGAGGTGGTAGTGGTGTTGAGGGGGAGAGGTCATGACACTTGAGAAGAAGCTGGGTCTGTTTGTCTTGCTTTCAGGAACCTGTAACACCTGCCAGAGAGCAACACGTTGAGCAGGTGAGAGTTGGGATGTGACAGTGATCAGGATGACCAAATGATAAACACGAACTTGTGTACCAAATTTCACTGGAATCCAACTTAAAGTGATCTACCAGCAAAGGCTAGCAGCTGGTACTGTTAGCAGATAACTGCCCATCTCTACTTCTGATTAAAATGTGATCCATTTGGTTACTAAACAAAGATGGCCATGGCAATAAATTAAAAGTCTTCAAAATTACCGTCCACGAATGACTGGTTGCCAGGTGCAGTCTGGAAGGAGGCTTGAGCTAAAAGTACATATTTAAAACTAGAGATGGCACGATACCACTTTTTTATGTCCGATACCGATACCGATATCATAAATTTGGATATCTGCCGATACCGATATGAATCCGATATAGTGTTTTTTAATCAACAAAACTGTTTTTTAAAATATCTTGCTGCATTTTGCAAGTCTGCAAGTTCATACTCAAGTTTAAAACAACAACTACACTAAAGCTATTCTGTTATACCTGTATACAAAAAAAATATTTCATAGTTCAGCAATACTGATCAATCTAATAAACTTAGACCTACACCATCCTCCCTATTCTGGTATTTTAAAGAGTACTTAGCGTAAATATTAAGCAACCTAACTAATAGGGTTCCAACTCCCAGCAACAACAAAAATAAATAAATAAAAAATAGGGAACCACCCCTCACGCGCCACCTCATGATGCTTAATCGACGTAATCAACCTTAATTTGATGCAGTGTGAAAAAAAATGCACAGAAATCAATTATTTTTCAAGAAATATTAAATAGATTCAACATCTTTCTTCAACAAAATTGCAGACTGCACAGATGGTACCTTCCCAAAGTAAAAAGTACTATAGCTTACTAGGGTATATATATTAGACTTAATAGTCACTATGTACAGTAATTGACTTCTATTCATTTTACATCAAATTAAAACTTTGGGTGTCAGATAATTATTTATTAAAAGCTAGACATTTTAAATGAGAATAAGAAAGAAAAGTATGTCTTTGTGCCCCCTTTTCCCTGTTAATGCCCTATCGGCCCCCCTGGCTAAACTTTGCTAGATCCGCCCCTGCACAGTTACCAGCGTCAGCTACGTAGAAAAAGATCCTGGTGTAGAAAGTAATATTAAATAAATTCTAACAACAGCTTATCAAGCTTAAACGTGCTGCTGTTGTTCAGCCGCTGGTTTCCTCTTTCTGGCGCAAAGTGGACCAAAAACAAACGAGAGACAGACTCGCGACAGAAAAGCCGATCAGCTGATTTAAGCAGTTTCACGATTGAAGTAGCAGCCGGAGAGCGAGAGGCAGTCGCTTGTTAAGCTTAACGTGGGAATGCTTTACAAACATTCAGAGATGGACTTACACACTTGCTTTACTTCTCTCGGGGATAACTTTGTCGGAGATGAAATGCCAGGTTGCTAGCGAAGCTCCAAATGCTATCCAGACCACCGACAGGTCCTGCATGCCACAGCCGCTCTATCACGTGATGCATACGTTCTGAGGTGAGTTACGGCGTGTTGCAAGTTTTGTGAGGTGCTTTCGTGATATTTAATGGATCGGATTACATTTTTTATTTTTCTCCGATATCCGATCCAGTAATTTAGGTCAGTATCGGACCGATACCGATACGTAATATCGGATCGGTCCATCTCTATTTAAAACCAGCTTACATCCATGTTCTTATTTATTCTTTTTTTCAGCTTTATTGGGGTTTGTTGGTCCAACATAAGGCAAAAAAAGATGTTACAGGCATAACTGTAGACAAAGGTCTCCTGTGACTTGGATTGATTAAAAAAATTTACATTGCTTTTTAATTCCGTCTTGTCTTGTTTACTTATTTGTCATTTTAGATAAACTGTGGCAAAAACCGATGTGAAATGTTGGGCCATAATTCACAGCAGCACCAAGAAAAGAAAACTTTTAATCAGTTAGCGCTCATTTGCTTCGCTTCACACGATCTTCGATTTTAAAGTAGAAGATTCAGTATTTTGTGCTTTCTTCTATTTGCCCCCTGTGGAACATCTTACCCATGCACGGACTAATTATATAAACCTGCATATGCACATGTTAGTCATGCAGGAAGCAGAGCAGCGCTCGGGTTACGTGCACGACCTCCACTCCACATCAAAGCCAGTCTTCCCTATTCCACCACTTTCTTACCCAGAGGGGGAGAAAGGATGTACTACCTACCTTTCACTGCGATTATATGCTAACAACATTGCAGTGTCAAGTGACGTTGGAGGGGCTGGCAACGCTGGAAATGAGTAGAAAAGTCGAGTGTTTACATTTGTGTGTGTGAGCAGGCTGAAGCCTGGCGTATTCCCTGCTTTGACAGTTCATACACTCAACTCGGTAATGAAGGTATTTTCAGGCATGACCGGCGGCTAATGCACTATTCATCTCTAACCTCACACTTCCATCAAAATCCATCATTGTTTGATGACTGCAGCTTCAACCTGCTGAGTTTTAAATTTGTGTGGATGAGTGCAACATGTGGTTTACCTGACATTATACTACCCTCTTCTTTCACACACGTCCTCACTTTAAACAGATGAGGCTGGCGATACTCTTTATAATAATGGAATGTAATTTTTTATTATCGGCGACGCGACGGTTCGCGTGAACCAAAACGAAGGATGATGTCATCCTACTAACACGTGTTGCCCGTGTAGTCAAATTTGAAACAGCTCGTTCTGCCGTGCCTTCTGTTCTTAGAGGCTGTTTAAAAAACAAACTATTGAAATGCGTGACTTGAGGTGTCATTACAGAGAGCATGGATGCCGTAGACCGTGCCCTAAATAAATGTGCTCTTGGAGTGTAGCTGACAATGCGAGTGCACTGTTTCCTCTTGTATTAGCAGTATCTTCCAAAAATCCCCAAAACTACAAAGCTCGCTGCTCAAAGCTTTTTTAAAAATGATATTTCATATTGAAGAACCGCTCTTAAAGTCTTTCTCTCTGAGTAAAGAGTAAAAAGAACAGCGCTGCAGTGAAGCACTGAGGGCTGGATGTTTTGATCATTTTGTGGGATTTGGTATTTCCAAGATTTCTGAGACAGTTGCGAGCACAAATGTGGGAGAACTCTCCTCCCACAAACCATATACTGTTTAGTGAGATATTTAACCAGATCAGTTCAATAAAAATGGCACAATAGAAGGCTGGAAAATCATTGCCTGGTCTGGTGAGTCTCGATTTCTGCTGCGACATTCGGATGGAAGGGTCCGAATTTGGTGTAAACAACATGTAAGAGTGCCTTGTATCAATAGTTCAGGCTGCTGCTGTCAGGGCTCTGTGTGCGGGCAGGCGGAGGTGAGGATCCAAATGCAGGACTCTTGGAGACTGAATGGCAAACTCAAAGAACCTCAGCTTTATTGCTGGCACAAAACAAAACATAAACCAAACTGAGAATGCTAAGACAAGAACACACAGGCGATTCTGAGGGTACGACGCGACGCTGAGCGCTGGAGGACACACAATAAATACACATGAGGGAACAAGGAACAGGTGGGAACACAGCTGGGAGAAATTAGACCTAACGAGACAGAGGAAGCAAAACTAGAACACTGACATAAGACATGGGCCTTCAAAGTAAAACAGGAAACAATTCACAAAGACGCAGACTTGACACTGAACTAAACCTACACTAAACACGAGGGCGCAAAACACAAAACCTAAGAACAAAACCCTAAACCAGAATAAACTGAAACAGAAAATGCTGGGTCAAAATGACCCAGAACCGTGATAGCTGCTGGTGTAATGGTGCGTGGAATACCAACTGACTGCGTTTAAACACCACAGAATACCCGAGTATTGTTGCTGATCATGTCCCTTTATTAGCACAGTGTACTGATGACTGCTTCCAGCAGGATAATGCATCATGTGCCAAAACTCAAGTCACATTAAACTGGCTTCTTGTGCGTGTTCTCTGCACTCAAATGACCTCCACAGTCACCAGATCTCAATACAACAGAGCACCTTTGGCACACAAAAATTTTAATTACGGACTCCAACAGCAGTTGATTCATTCAAGTGCTTTCTGAAAATCTGTGTAATTTAATAACCTGAAGAAATATTTAAATACTGCACTTCAAAAATGCTGTAGCTGTTTTATAAGATGTTCGATTCTCAGAATGTACTTCTTTATGCCAACAAACGTATAAATAGCTAACATGCTGGAGTTTTAATCGTGGCCCTAAAGAGGTTTCAAAACAGGTTTTTGACCTTCAATCATAACTGTACAATTATCTCTATTAATTAAATATGAAACATAAAAAATAAATAAAAAGAATGAGAGCCTCCTTTTTAAATAAATAATAATAATGATAATTTCGTACAGGTTTAATGTGTGTTTCCTGGATCCATCCATCTGTGAACTATGTCTATGTTTGACCCTGCATATTAGTTAACATTAGCACTTCAATTCATCATGTAAATATACCACATTTAGCCACACGTGCTAATTTTCATCTGCAGGCCCCGGCAGGTTGGCGGCATATTAAATTAATCAGCAAAACTAAACACAGAGGAGCATGTAAGCATAATTAAAAGGCGGAAATGTGTAAAATACAACACAGAATATTATATGACTGATCAAACACACCTCACACTTTTTATTAGTTGTTTATATTTCGTCTGCCGCCCCACAGTTAGAGACCGACGTAACTAAGACTCACGATTACACCTATGTCTCCTCCAACTATACACAACTTTGGTTATTTATTTATGTATTTATTTTTTGGTAATACCAAGTGTATTACATTTGATACATGATTTTTTTTTCTGAGTTTTTGAGACTTGACTTGACGTGATGTTTTTCTTCCTGAAAAAATTACAATAAATTGCAGAATATATTTTTAAGCAATAAACTGCAAAATAAATAAATGCCAGATGTAGCAAATAATACACAAATCTAAACTGATATTTGCAAATTCATATTTTATTTGTTTTATTTTATCAGAGGATAGAGAATCAGGGAATGAACAAAACAAAAAAATTCAGGAAAAAATTGAAAAAAAAGGTTCAAACTTTTAAGGGCTTAAGCTGAAAATGCTTTAGATTACAGGTGTCCACCATAAGGCCCAGGGGCCAAAATGGGCCTGGCAAATATTCCAATCTGGCCCACTTCACAGCTTTAGAAAATGTGACTGAGTGAATAAATTTTGCAGTTTTAACTGTATTTTATTATAAGCGTTAGAGCTTTTTCTAATAATAAAGACCCCCTCCGCCCATTGCCACTCACACTACACCAAAAGCATAAGGACATTTACTAAGAATTAATGAAAAACTATACTCTAAATATATAATAACAGGACAGTCTGAGCAACGATCGACCAGAACCTTATCTGTAATGTTTGTGTTGGTCTGGCCCACTTCACCTTACAGTGGGTTGTATGTGGCCCAGCAGGTAAAATGACTTTGCATCCCTGTTTTCGACGGTCTTACATGAGCACTTTCAGTCTATAGGAGTAAGAACCAATCTACTAATCTAGTTAAAAGGTGTGCAGAAAAAACACAACCACAAGAACACATCCCACTTTAAATGGGGCTGCCAAATAAGGCCAAACCCCTCTGCGAGGTCAGATACCAAAAACAGATAACTGGCTGAAGTGGCGCTCTGGCAAAACGGACCCACTTTGCTTCGCTCACCTTTAAACATTTCCTCTCTTTAACTCTTTTTTTGTGCAGCCGCCACCTCTCATGTACATCGAAGCTACTTAGTCATTCCCTATCTTTCTTTATCACTTCCTCTCACTTACTTACTCACACAGTATCCCCCTTCTCCTTAAAGTCCCTCTTTGTCTTGGTATCGCCTTTCTCCTGATTCCTACTTTCTAAGAGGGCTCAGAATGGTCTAATCACTCGCGAGACCAAACCTGCCATTCAGACGGATTGTGAGAGCACTACTTATTTCATTCTCTGCTACTTAGATTACAGCTAATCATCATCTCATTCTACTTTCTCTTTCTTATCCTAATCACCCCCAATTTAATTTCTGTCCTTTATTCGCATGGCATTAGTGTCTCCTTTTTCTCCCTCTCTCTTTCTCTTGAATCCTTTGACCTTGCCCTGTCTTTTTCCTCTCTGTCGTTTATTTTACATAATGTCCTGCAGCTCCATTAGTTCATTTCACATTGGTGTGAAGTGTCCTGTGGGGTGCAGGTGTGTGTGTGTGTGTGCCATTACCGAGGCAGCCTGCCTCTCTGCCCGCCTGCTATCCTGCCTGTCATTTTGCATCACACGCCGCTTGACCGACAGCCTGCGAAAGCGGCTTGTCACCTAATTTTCAAGCTCTGTTTTTGTGTCTCTTTTTCTATAAATCACAAGTGTGTGTGTGTGTGCACGCGTGTGTGTGTGTGTGTGTGTGACATGAATTCCAATGTCTAATTTAAGGTGTCTGATTTGTTGAGAATGTCTGCAGGTTGGACAAATATAAAGGACTGATCCCTGAAAGCAATTACATCTGAGACTCACACTGATAAAACCAAACAATTATTTCTAATGAACTGAAGACACTATATACACTGCCATCATAGTCGACTGTTCACTAAGCCCTACTGTCTGAAGTTATTGTTGCAAGCTCTCCATTTGCACCCATTAAACAGGCCGCTTACAATGATAACAATAGCAGATGAATCATTTTTCAAACGTTTTTTTTATTCTAGACAGACGCTGATGAAAGAAGCTTTTGCGTTTCTCGTCTGTGGCCATCACTTTCACCACTGATGGATGATTATATGATAATTAATAGAATTAATGGATATGGATAATTAGTAGAAGATAATTAAACTGACAAAAATTGAGGCTTTTTCTAACAGACATTTTAATATTTCAAATTGTCTTTTTATAAAATTTTCGAAAAGGGCTTCATGTACATGACTGGTTTTTAATAACACTAATAGGCTCAGCTTGAGCAGTGGATGTGTAAAACAGGGAAATAAAACCACATTGTTTTTATGCAGTCGTTCATAGGTTCTTAATCCGAAGTTTAAGAAAACCTGAAACACTGTTATGTCATCACAAAACTTTTTGGCTGATAAGCATAGTTGTTGCATTCTGACTATATAACCCTGCTGATGAGCATTGTGTAGTGCTAATGTGCTAATGCTGCTTGCTTCTGGTTAACTATAAATTCCTCAAATCCAGTAAAGGTGGAGAGGTGAGCCAGCACACAAGACAGGACAGGACTGTCTTGTGTGGGTTTTCTTTATGTACTCCAATTTCCTCCCACAGTCCAAAGACCTGCGCATTACATTAATTAGTGAAACTGAATTCAGCATAGGTGTGAATGGTCGTCTGTCTCTCTGTGTTAGCCTTGCAATACATTTGCAACCTGCCCAGGGTGTTCCCTGCCTCTCACCCCAACACAGCTCGTTAAGTAACGAGTGGATGGATAGTAAAAATGGGGTGTGGACCGTGTCTGCACACTGGAGACTAAATATGTGAAGGGACCTATGACCCAGGTTAAATATCATGAACATGCTTAGAGTTGTTCACATCAGAGGCTGCACTGAGTGCAGCATAGATAGTGGCATAAATGGTTGCATGTGACTGTGAAAGAGGAAGATTTATCTTCCCTGTGTGCATCTCCTGTTGCTCCCTTTAGTGGTCGCCACAGCAGATAATCTGCCTCCATCTCACCCTACCCCGATCATCCTCTTTTGTCACACCAACCGTCCGCATGTCCTCCTTCATCACATCCGTGAATTTTCTCTGTGGTCTTCCTCTTTTCCTCTTACCTGTCAGCTCCTTATTCAACATCCTTTGTCCAATGCATCCACTATCCCTCCTCTACAATTCGCTCACCCTTTGCAGCTATAATAGCCTCAACTCTTCTACCCAGACCTCTGCTTACTATGCGCCTCAGCATCCGCTGACCCCGCTCTGTGGTTTTACATGTACCTACCACTTTGTGGCTGAGTTGCTGTCGTTCCCAATCACTCTTACTTTGTTATAATACCACTAACAGCTGACTGTGGAATACTTAGTAGTGAGGAGATTTCACGACTGGACTTGTTGCACAGATGGCATCCTGTCACGATACCACGCTAGAATTCAGAGCTGCTGAGAGCGACCCATTTTTCACAAATGTTTGTAGAAGCGGTCTGCATGCCTAGGTGCTTCATTTTATACACCTATGGACAAGGAAGTGATTGGAACACCTGAATTCAAAGTTCAATCATTTGTGTGCAGCGCCTCGCTCTGGTTGCCCCTGGATTGACGTCAGATGGAAGGCTTAGCTCTTATTAGCAGAGAGGTTCGGTGACCGTGACACCATCATCATTGCAAACAAGAAGGGACTCAGAGCTGATCCAATGTAATCCCGCCACCACCTTGAACCCCATCTGTCACTCCTACTGCACACCTCACCAAAGTCTTGCTCTCCTCATACATGTCCTGCACCATCCTCAGATACGTCTGTGCCACTCCTTCATGCAGCACCACAGCTCCTCTCTTGGCACCCTATCATACGCTTTCCCTAGATCCACAAAAGACACAGTGGAACTCGTCACGATCTGTATTAACACAAAAACACTTGTAGCATAAAAGCTCAAACGGTTGCCAGATTTATTTATATATTGTTTTTTTTAGGTATTGCTCTGAACTGTATGTTGAATGGGATTAATAATGCTTGTTAAATCAATACAGGATGTAGATTACTGAAAAACAGTAACAACAGTAAAGAGCCCACCAGCAGACATTATTATTTTTTTTTTTTTATTATTAACCTTTATTTAACCAGGAAAAGTCCCATTGAGATTAAAAACCTCTTTTATGGCTCCCAAAGACAACTAAATTACATTTATAGACTATAAACGTCAAGAAGGCCTAGTGGTTCCATAGTGTAGTGGTTTTCACATTCGCCTAACAAGCAAACAATCCCTGAATCAGTCCTGGGAGGAAACACAAAATACCTTTGGCATTGCATTAAGAAGGGTTTAAAAAATCCAAACTAAATGTGAATTTACCCGATGTTGCGACCAGTTGTGAATACACCTAACTTGCATATGACAAATAAAACTGAAAACCTCAAAGACCAAGAAAACAGCTTGCTAAAAAAAAAGGCAAGTTTTAATAAGTTGTTGTTTTTTTTACCACATCCACTTTTTTTGTCTAGTTCCTAAAAAAAATCTGCAAAGCACTGAGGTACGTTTATTGTGGAGAAATGGGAGGGTAACTGTTTTGGTGCTCAGTTTGCTTTATTTATTTTTATTTTTTAATTTTGCCATCATTGTTTCTCTCACACTCACAGAGCACGTGTAAAGCTCATAAAAGTGGTACTCTTGAGTAATTTAATTATAAATAAATAAATAAAAGCAGCACATTTACCGCCCCATCCCTTTTTTCCCCTTCTCCTGTGGCATGTCATGACCATTTACTGTATTACAATTGTTTTTTTCCCACACTAATCACCACACTTGCTCGTTTTGTATCATGCCAAAGCTTCTTTTTCATCCAGACACATTAAACACGGCTCTGGTGTTTTGGCTACACTACAGGAATCTCTAAAAGGCCTAGGTGTAGCACCACAGAGTCTGCAACAGTTATTTGTGTCAATTGGGGGGGGGACGAAGGCGGGTGGAATCACTTGAGAGGCATTATTCAAACTTTGGGTAGATGTGACACCAGAGAGCCAGATAACGAACACAAACCTCTGTGTGTGTGTGTTCCTCCAGCTCCCTGAGGTACTGCTGCCTAACATGTGAGCATAACCTACAGTTAAATCAGTGACTCCGCACTCTCGCTGAACTCACTCGAGACCCAGCAGACGACAGAGATACCCAGTATTTTTAATGTGCACACTCATCTGTGTGTACATAAAGCACAAGTCCCCGCTGTGCTGGCAACTATCCCTCTCATTCTTACACGTATGAATGAATTATGTCTGCCGGAACAGCATCAAGTGGCTGCTGCATGATTTAAACCCATCAGGACAGCGGGCGTTGGGTGCGTTTGATTTTTTTTTCTTCCTCAGATCGTCACAGACACTTCTCTGGATACGTGGCCGGAGTCGAGGCCGCCTCTGCGGCTGCAGCCTCTGTGGCTGCAGCCTCTGCGTCAGCGAGCGGCGCTGTACAAGAGCCGAGCAGAGAGAGCCTCTAGCAGGAGGGCTGAAAGGATTTGGCAACTCATCTCCATGTCATGCCAATGAAAGCCTGTCTCCAATTAGATTTCCAGAGGAAGAGCGACATATCGGCCCACCGCTCAACAAGCCCTGGTGGGAGAGGATTGAAGGGTAAAGAGACAGCAGAGAGGAAGAGAGGCAGACAAAGAGGACAGAGAGTGAGTGTGTGTGTGAGACAGAGAGAGAGAGAGCAATAGCTGTTAAGGATGAGCAAGAGTAGAGTAGAGTCTCGCTTGAGAAAACAGGCAACCCTAAGAACTCCCAGAGACGAGGGCTCACAAACACACACACACACAAAACATGTGCACAAGTGGCAGTGCACACACATCCCACCAACACTCAGCTTATTCCACTTCATCACACTCGTCTTTCACCACCTTTCATCTTTCTCCCTCTGTCTATCTCTCCTCCGCACATCCCGAGCACCGCCGCCCGCCATCGCCGCTGTCAATCTCTCAGTTTGAGCCCAGCTTGCTTCATCATCATATTTTTAATCAAACACACACGGCGCTTTAATTAATCTTATATTCGGCTGTTTAATTATCAACGACCCTGTTTCGACGTCTAATCCTCGGCTCCATTCAGTACACTTCATTTTAAACATCCCATAATGTTCTGATTGAATTACCCTTGCTATTTTGGGTCTAGGAAATGATTTCAGAAGCGCTGAAATATGATTCACTCCCACAACTGCCAGTGGAGCGATGATGATGATGGCGGCGGCGGCAGCGGTGGTGGTGATGGGTTATTTTACAAACCCATCGTCTGGATACGAGGCAGCATTTGAGATCATAAAACATACAGACGGCGAGTAAAAACAACATTCATTAACTCGTTATCATTTAATGTCTTCATTAAACATTGTTAGCGCTGATAAAAGTTGGCTTGGACTGATTAAGCGCTGCTGGTGTAAAGAGCTGATTTCTATTTGGTCCCCTATCATGTGCATAATTATGTAGGAGTAAACATAACGGAGTAATTTAAGCAATATAATGTAATCATTAGTGCATGCTTGAACAACTCCCATGCTACTGGCTCAAGTCAGTGAAACGAAAAAAATAAATAAAAGAATAAAAATAAATAAATAAGAATTTATTACAATTTTTTAAAAATTAAATAAATTAAACAAAAAATGTACAAATATATATATATTTTAAATTAATTAAATAAAATAAAAACATAGTGACAAATTTCTTTTTAAGCTTAGAGAGAGAAAGAGAGGCTGTGGAGATGACTGAGAGCGCGCTTGTCTACATTTGCCTTAACAAGTAACCTAATGAAGCTTTTTGCTGTAATTAAAAGTGACGGTTTAATTCGACACTGTTTTGGGAACATTTGCAGAAGTACCAGAGGCCACTCCATGTTAGAAAACAGCAGAACGGTCCAAGCAAACCTCCTGGGATGCAACGTTCCCCCTCGCTGTGGGATTTAACAAAGACTACACACGCTTACTCTCCCCCTGGCTTCAACAAACGCACACGCGAGCACGCACATGCTACGCAAACAGATTTTTAAAAAGATGGTCACTGTTGTTGTCAAACCAACGTCCTTACATAGAGTCTAAAATAAAATGAATGAAGGATACATAAACCGAATGTGTATCGCGGCGTATTCTAACAGTCCTCAGATTTTGTGTGTGTGTGTGTGTGTGTGTGTGTGTGTGTGTGTGTGTGTGTGTGTGTGTGTGTGCGCGCGCATGTGCCACCTCATATTAATGTTAATGGAATGTTTCTTTCTAAATTAAGGCATAGCAGAGCAGCCATGTGCAGTCCTTAGGATGGAAATGTAAATGGATGTGGAGCAACTTAAGGACATCGAGGCGGGCTTTTAAATGGGTGCTCTCCACCAGGCGAGGAAACATTTAGACGTCTTTATTTTTTGTTTTTACTGACCCACTGGGTGTGTTCCCAGCGTGATGTGCCAGCTTTTGATGTTCCAAGGTCAACCATTTTTAGAGATGTGAACAGAACTTAGAAAGGTATCCTCATATGTAAGTGTGAGGTCATTTTCTTTCCCAAAAACACCTCTGAGGAAGTGAGCTGAGGATGTGGATGGCTGACACAACACAGGGCCTTCGGTAAGGCTTGTGGGGGGAGGCGGTAGATGGCTGTCTCATATGAATTTCACCACCAGACAGTTACTTTAACTACAGTTTCATCCAATTCAACTTTAAGGCATCCACAGACAGTAAAGAGCAGCATCCGCTTTCTTTACATCTACCTGTTCAACAAGCCTAAACAGGCAGAAAAGACTTTTTTTCAGATTCTTCCATCCACCACTTGTATATTTGTGACAGCACGGATTAATTAGGAACGAGCTTAAATAAAAACTGTGACTACTTGCTCACTCAGTTTGCCACCTTCAAGTCCTCTCAATGAAGTGGATGTCTGGCGTAGCAGTTTCCTGTCCTATATGTGCCGCAAGAGGAGTAATGATTAGCCGATCATGACTCAACTAAAGCAGGGCTAAGACCATTGTCAAAATTTGCTGAGTGGAGTGCCTCCACCAGGATATTTTAAATATCCAATGCCATCCTGGAGGCACATGGTGAACCAATCTAAACTGTTTTGTATGAATCCGCTCCTATACTCCTACAACTCAGTATGTTGGCATGGCTACAAATGCTGCCATTGGCTTCAAGAGCTTATATTAGTTTCTAGTAATTGGTTGGGGAAAATCGAATCCCTTCCTGCAAGGGAATCAGCTAGAGTGGAGGCAATGCCAGAGTGAAGAAAAACAGTGCCAGGTAACTTTTTTTTTCTTTTCTCGTATCAAGCTTTGAATCTGCAAAACAGTTTTAAACTGACCTGCAGGCTGAGAGCATCTGTATACTGTGTATATGCCGTATTATATATAATAAAGCAAATACACCCTGTTTTCTGGTGAAGGAAGAGAAATGAACCCGTTTATTTCACAAACCATCTTCAGGCTTCAGATTATATTAATTTAGAACGATAATTGTAGTCATAATTATTAGTAATTACAAGTTTATTAACAACTAAAAACATAATCAAATGTTCTTTGAAAACAATTTCTCTTCTACTGAAGAATCTGGATTGAATTACCCTTTTTAAAGATTTTTAAGGATATTTATTCTAACTAAATCTGTCTTTACAAAACTGCATCAGAATGTATACATGGAAGCACGGTGGATCCAAAAATAATTATATGTTGAGTCTCCCACTAGTGACTGGAAGGCAGCTCCTTTCTTCCTCCCCACCTGCTGAGTAAAGCTCACACATCTGCAAATTACATGCTACAGCCTTACAGCAGGCTCAGTGCATCAGCTCCCTGCAGAAAGCTGTTATTGGTTAACAAACAGCACACTTCTGCCTAAAGGTACCGACTGCCATCAGCAGGATCCTTGGTTATGTGGTCCCTACAATCTAAATTAATTTGTAAATGATTTCTTTTAATGCCGTCACCTAATTATTCTTTATCTTTATAAACACTTATTCGACTGAGTGTTGCCTTAAATATGGCAAATATAAAACCTCTGTGAACCAACAGTGCCGATGCAGTCTGCAAGAGTCTCATGTCTGACGAGTGGGACTTGAATTTTATGCCTTCATTCAGAGCATCTGGTGCTGAAATTTCAGATTTCCACACAGAGAAATAAAAGCTCAGCTCTCACCATAATGCGTCTCTACTGCTGGGATGCTGACAGCGGTGATGAACGAGTCAATGACAGTGGACGGCAGCATAAGAGGCTGTACCAGCATGGATCAACAGCAGTTTAACCAACTTCAGCACTACGGCTAAAAAACCCAAGCAGAGCTCCAGAAAACAGAAATGGGGGACACTGACCCTTTTTTTCCCCCTCAAAATATATATATATTTTTAAAATAGCTCACTATATGTTTCTAAGTAGCTCTGACTACAATGTTACAGCTAAAAGAAGTTCAATTTTTATTCTTCTTCACTCACGTACTGACTAAATCTTTTTTTTTTTCACTTATTTCCATGTTTTCATTTGATATAACGCCTCAGGCGAGTTTTCAGTTGGTCAAAACGTACCTATAAGATTACCTTTTTGTTTACTTAGAAAACACATGATTTCTGCAGAATGACTTTTTAAAAATAACCATATAGTACGGTGCAAAAGTCTCAAGCTACCTCTCACAATTTGCTATCACAATAGAATGCAGGTGCAGGAATTAATTGAAATGTGCAAACATACAGGGAAAAACAGCAAATGAGGCAAAAACAGAGATTTTACGACTCTAATGCGCTTATGTTGTGTATGTTATGCAGTGGTGCACATTTTGATGCAGTATGACTGCCTTTATTCTTCAAAATAGCTTTTCTTCTAATTTATTTAAGTAGTTTTCAGGAACAGTTCTGCAGGCTTCTTGAAGGACATCCAAAGCCCTTCTTTGGATGTTGGCTGCTTTTGTTCTGTTCTCTATTAAAATGATCCCACACTGCTACAATAACATGTAGGTCCGGGCTCTGGGAGGCCAATCTATGACTTTTAGCGATCAATTGTAGGATTTTGTTGTCAGGTATGCTTTTACGTTCAGTGTTTAGTTTTTTCACTGACATGCTGAAAAATTAATTAATTTGCCAATCAGATGCTTTCCAGATGTTATTACCCAGTGGATAGAAATCTGACGGTACCTTCCTGTCTTCATAATTGCATGAATTTTAACACCACTGACTAAAATGCAGCTATAAACCATTTACAAGCACTGGCATACCACTCTCCTGACCTCAGTACATACTGCCGACGATTTGAATAAAGATTTTCAATTTGGTTTCATCACTCCATCACACCTGTCGCCACCGATTTTCATCCAGTTCTTGTGTACCTCAGGCTTTTCTCTCCGTTTCCCTTTCTAAAGAATGACATCTTGAAAGACACTGAGATCATGTCTGCTGAGGTTTCAGCCGACAGCAGATGGATCTAATGAATGGTCAGGTCCTGCGTCAGGTCTGAGGTGGATTTTTTCCTGTTTTAACATGTGATTTCCAGACACATGTCACCTGTTGTAGACAGTCTGACCTGTCATAGAGCTGCCACCTCTTTTTTGTCCTTTACTTGACCAGGTTTCTCAAATCCTTTTGAGAACGCACAGTACACCACACTAGCAGATGCAAAGTTTTCAATTAACAGCCCTTTGCCTGTCAGACTAAATTACCTTTGACATTTATCACAGATTCATTCATTCAGATAATGATGTGTTTTTGTGACAGACTGTTAGTAACAAAGAGCTTAAAGACACTACTTCAATTTGGTTCTTTGCTAAGTTGTCTGTTATCTGTTCACACGACACTGGTTCATCCATTTTAAGCAAAACAGAGAGCCATGAGGGGTGGCTAAAGACTTGTGCACAGTCTCAGTTTCAGTACATTTAAGCCTTCCCTTCTTGGTCCTCTTAGATCATCCTAAATTACAGTCATACTAACGAAATTATGAGTCATATCTCTATTATCCCCAGTAGTGAGGCAAACTATTTTCTAGCTATTCTGAGAAGAATAACAGGATTATCAATACTCACGCCCTCTGCTATGTCAAAATTAAAGTGTGTAATAGAGTAAACATATGAAGTCATGTTATAAAGTGTTTAAAGGTAATTGATCATTTTTAAGACATTAAGCTGCAGCAGGATCTGTTATTCACAGATGAGAACCTGCTGCAAAATCCAGCCTAAAGTTTCTCAGAAAGGTGATGCACCACAGCAAGGCTGTAGCACATGATTCACATCAACTTCATACTCGTCCAACCTTTCAGGGCTCTCTTGTGTCTCTTCCAGGAAGAACAGAGGTGGTGGCATCCAGGAAGAGACCACTCCCCACAGGACAGAAATGTCTCATCACATGATAAAGGTGATCACTCAGAACAACTTTGTATTGATTTGCGGTAATCCTCCCCTCTAGAGGCAGGAGTAGACCCAAACCATTTTAAACAGTGACATCATCTTCAAATCACACACTAAGCAGGGAGAAAAAGGCTCAATCACTGGCTGAGGAAGAGTGCCACATGGCTCACACTTGGCTAAGCGAGCAGCGCTAGGTCACAGCTGACAGACTCAGAGGAGGCAGCTGCATTCAGTTATCACTCAGAGAATAAAAGTCCCTTGTGTTGTGTTATATTCGAAGGGTTTATGATTTTACATCAAACTTTAAATTGTCCCTTAAAAAGCTTATTATTTGAATGAATGCAGGCAGTGCTCATATTTGTTTACTTCCCCTTTTGAAGACTGAAATTGAATGAAATACCGGAAGGTACACCTGTGCAGTGCTTTTGTGTACTCAGACAGCTGCAATTCAATAAGCCAGCCCAAACATCAGCCTCCAGATCACATCCATCAAGCCCTCTCTAAAGCGATTCAACTAAACCATCACGAAGACAGGATATATTAGAGGGCTGTTTAGAGTGTAAGTAGTTAGGTGCTTCACTGTGCAAAGGTCTTCAGTCACCCCTCATTTCTGCACTTCTGCTTCAGAGTCTGTTCTAAGTGGTCTTAAGCAATATTTTTCCAGACTTTCTGGAGGTCTTTAAAGCTTTTCTCTCAACACTGATTGCTTTTTCACCCATCTTCAGTCAAGTCTTTGTTCCATTTCAGGTGTATGTATTGTTTGCTTTCTTGTTTTTTTAAGCCACTTAACATTGAGCGAGGAATCCTTCAGGCACAAGAAAGGCACCTAATTCAAGGGATAAACCACTGTTGTGTCTGTGCATAATGGACAACTTAACAAAGGACAATTTTAAATTGTATCTTTATGCAGTTACCAGCAGCCTAAGATTTATGATCCACCATGCAATACCATCTGGAAAGAATCTAGCTGGTAATGGTCCCAAACACACTGTCAGTGTAGTCAAAGCATACCTGGGTAGAAAAACATACCCTGTAGCACTGTTGGTCATGGATTGGCCTCCCCACAACCCAGACCTCTCCATTATTAAAGCAGTGTGGTATCATCTTAACAGAGAACTAAACAAAAGGCAACAAACATCCAAACAAGAGCTCTGAATGTCCTTCACGAAGCCTGGAAAACTATTCCTGAAGACTATTTAAGGAAATTAGAAGAAAGTTCCGACTCCACAGTGCTATAAACACTGATTTAAAATGTTTTTTTCCCCTTACGAGTTCTTCTCTTATGGTAAACCAGATGTGATAAACCTACAACCAGCACTCTGCCATCAGAATTCATTAAAACACCAGAGGGTTTCTATTATCTCCTCTAAAAGACTCCATCATGGATTCAATTCTGCACCACTAGCTACTGAAACATAATCATCAACTGAATGTCTAATTAGAACAAATTAATCTCCCTGTCTCACAAATACATTCGCTACTACATATAAACACATGCACACACTTATACACACCAAATGACATGTAATGGCCAGTAAACCCCTGCAGCACGCACACACACACAGAAACACAAGGGCTCCTTTGAAAGCACAGAAAACCACTGTTTGCCTCAAGCTTTCTCCACCATTCCATCACCACTGTGTGCACCGAGAGGGAGATACAATTAATTGTCTGATTCAATCTCCCACTGTTACATGTGACGCTCCGGCAGCACTCACGTTATGTCAGTCAAGACCAAAGCCTTGTCCTAACACGGAGTGGCAGAGAAGACGGCAGAGAACAACAGATTAAATCAAGTCTGCAAAGCAAATGTGTAAAAGACGGGAAACCGTTCATTATAATAAAAAATGACAGAAGATAAAGGTGAGAATGTAGGTTTTTGCTCCACGTAGCAATCTCCGACTAAAATAAAACATGAACGGAGGGAGCTTGTCAGACATCGCAAGTCTAAGTAAGACAATGAGACAGGGTGGAGGGGGTGGGGGTGAGAGGTGGAGGGTAGGGAGCATCACCTCTGGCCCAGCCTGCTAATAGAAAGCTCCTTCATGAGGAGTTGATTAAGCTCGTTAGCACAGCGGAGAACGCAGGTAATTAATCACTGACACATGGGAGCTTGCATGCTGATTGGGCCATATCCCACCAATCCAAACGAGCACGAGACATAATTAGACCTGACCCCGGCTATCACGTGGCCCGGAGAAGCGACTGGTGTGCCAAATAAAAATAGGAGAGACACATATGAGCATTAATAGATGGATTATAGATTTTTTTTATAAAGTACGATCACTTTTTCATGAACCCTGTGAGTTTTAAAACTAATTCAATTACTGCAATGTAATGAGGGCAGACAAGCAGAGACTGAAATATGTGAAATATATCCCCAACTTCTCACAATGCAACAGATTACACTGTTTTCTTTGACCCAGAGAGCAGCGCAGTGGTGCAGTATTTAGCACACTTCCTGTTCGGCCGTTTGAATGTTCTTCTTGTGATTCTGTGGGGCTATTGCTTCCTCCCACAGTCCACAAATATCACCCTAATATTAGCATGTTAGGGTAAATTGACCTCTCGCTGCCTCACACCCCATGACAGCTGGAATAGGCTCCATCCCTCGAGCGATCCAGCTGCATGATTTATGTTTCTGTGCTGATAAAATCAAACGATATAAAAAGAGGTGATTGAGTTTTATATATTTTCAGGTTCAACAGTGGCAAATAAAAAATGGCAGAGAGACAAATAAGGTGCAGGACTAGAAGAAAAGTGGAGGTTTATTTAACCCTTCGATTTTAAACCTCTGTAAATTGTTAAGTTACATTTTTATATTAAATAAACAAAATATACCATCAATATGTGACAAAGCTGTGTGAATTCCAGCACATTTCAAGAGAAAATGCTGAGCTGGATGACCAATTATTCACCGCAACCTCCAACGGATGGTGTTTGACGTATTTTCTTTTCTTTTATATTTAATTAGAATCTGCAATAATTTGTGAGGGACAGTTAAACTAAAAGAAATGATCATAAACTTATTGTAAAAATAAAAAGTTAAATTACAGAAGCAATGTTATGTGGTTAAATCCTAGTTTGTCATGCTTCAGAAAATATTAACCTAAATTTGATGTTAAGATAAGAAAACTGATTTCTAAGCACTAACAAGTCACGTCACATAATTTTTTTTACATTGTTAATGTAATTGTTTCTTTCTCAGCTACAAATGGCACCGATTCTGTAGAATCACCTGTTTAACTGTGCGTTTTTTGCCCAAACCTAACCATACAGCTTGTGAAAACAGAAGAAATGTCACGAGATAATGAAAGGTAAGCAGACCAGAGCAGAGAGCAAAGTGGATTCAGGCAGCGCCGCCTCTTCAGCCTTCAGATATGGATGTTTGCTGTTGTTTTAACCTGGAAACGCATGGCTGTGTACTGCTTCTGTACAGCAGGGTGCACAGCCTCCATTTAATGAGGCGATAATGACCTACTGCTAAGACGGAGGAGGCCGCCTTCTGGTGGTATGTATTTGACTGATAACATTATTCTTCAACTCCAAAAGGGTTGATTGATTAGTACAATCATTGGATTTGTTGAGCTCTGTTGCCGACATAACCTTCATGATATCTTTTAAATGGTCTCTAATGATCTCCTATGTGTGTGTGAAGGGAAATAAAGTTGGCAACATAAACAAACATGTGCTAACTCAACAGCTGGAAACACTGACTGAAGATAGTGGAGCAGAGAGTAAATCTGAGTAAATCTAGTTTCAGAGTAAATCTGAAACTGGATGATCTGATATCCTCGTGTTGGTGTTGTTCCCAGACCATCATGAAAATGTTGTTCCAGGTTCAACATTGCAAGTGACCAATCACATTGTTGTGACGTTATTCTTTTGCGCGCCAAGCCATTCATGCATTTATGAAATTCCAATGTTGCAAGGACAATATCAATTCTGCTTACTGTTTATTAAAGGGTTACGGTTAGGGTTAGGGTCCGTTGATCGGCGGACAGAGGCGGTTTCTCGCAGCTTAAGTACAGTTTTTTGTTTTACGGCGGTTTTTCCCGAAGTCGCAAAAGTATGACGTCACAACATTCTGATTGGTCACTTGCAATGTTGATCCTGGAACAACATTTAGTATGATGATCTGGGAACAACACCAACACGAGGATATCAGCTCGTGCTCTGAAACTAAATCACATAAATCACCCTTTAAAAACATGTTGAATGAATAATTAAATATTTACCTGAAAGCCATCGTGTAAAAATAAGAACTTGTGACACTTTTGAGAGGAACAAATATTAACCAACTGTAACGTTTAGACAGTATTCTCTGACCTCCAGGTAATTTTAAGTGTATAATAAAATAAAATCTGTATTATTTACTTAGTATTTATGGAAGTATTTATTTTAGTTTTATATGCAGTCCTCAGAGTGCAAAGAATCTATATCCTGCATGTAGCATCTCAGCAGAAGTAATCTGAGTGAGCTAATGCACATCACACAGCAGAAACACAATACTCAATGAAAGAACTGCTCAGGACAGCAGAAACTCAGGTTTAAGTTTAACGCTAATCATAAATCTAAAATCCACTCTGTGGAACTACAAAACACTTGAAGTGTTTTTGTTTTAGAGGAAGACCAATAATAGGTACAAGCCTAAAAGCAGAGTCTTTAATAAATGGACTAAAGTCATGAATGGATGACAGGCAAGAAGGTAAAGTCCAAAACCAGGGGTGGAAAAAGGAGAAAAATTAGGAAAGAAACTAAAATATACAAGAAATCTTAGAACTGCAGAACTAAAAAACAAACAAACAAACATGAGGAACGCAAACTGGCTTGCAAGCTTGATTGATTAAACTAACAACACAATCTGGCGAACAGAGAGGGAAAGGGAATGCATGAAACTGTCAGGAAAAGAACAAAGGCAGGAAGCAAATAGGAAGCATAAAAACCAGGGATTACAAAATAAAAGAGGAAGTTACAGAACAGAAACCCTTCACTCCTCAACACATCAGGAGCAGAAAAGCTATTTCATTTTGAATCATAACATCTGCTGCAACTAAAACGACTGCATGTGTGGCCAGTACAAACAACAGTTTTGATGGCAGCTTCAGTAACTCTGGACTGCCATCAAGGCTAATCTAAGGTTCGGTGTCTCTTTTTAGAAGCGGAGGGGCCGGGGATTTAACTACCAAGCCCCGTGATTAACAGACAATCTATTCTACAGCTGGAGCCAAAGCCACCAATAAAAAGTGGATTCAGAGCTCGATATGAATTCAATAACAAATCCTCTCAAAACCTTCTTGAAGCAATTAACGGGTACCTTTAGTCTGATCGCTCACATGGGGAATTCAGTGTTTCATTAGCAGAATAGGCTCGTGACACTGTCGCCACTCCATTTCAATATTTAACAGATGTCCTGCTTTCACTTATTCACTAATTATTTGCAGTCAGATTAACCCTGCGCTGTCAATAAAATCCTGCACTTCCTGCAGGTTTTTCACATTAAAAGCCTTGCAGGAAAAGGGGGGGAACTCAAAGCTTTGAATGTGGAACATTTATGGAAGACATATGGCTTGACAGCAAATTTAAAGAGAAAAAAAGAAACATCAAGAGGAGAAATAATGAAAAAAAAAAAGGTCTTCCGCACACAGGGAGGGCACATGTGACGTGAATCTGTTGCGGTGCTGGTGGAGGAGCAGGAAGCAGCAACTGCAAGGTAAAATCAAAGCAGATAAACACTAGAGATTCAATATTTGCTTAAAAGAAGACAAATCAGGCAATTAAAGTGAAACAAGGTCGTAATCTGCACTGTGAATGCGCAGCATACTGCACTGCATTACTAGGCTGATCTACAGCTGTAAGCCTTTAGTGAGCCTTTAACTGTGTCAAAACTCATATTTGCCCTCTCTCCTCCCTCTGCCTCACCCTCCTGCTTCCCTCTATCTTCCCTGCATCCCCACACTCAGCCTTTTCAATTCAGCTTTCCTCTCTAACAAGCACACAGGGTGAGAGTGCAGGCTGAAGTCAAGAGCGCAGCGCAAAGAGAGACATGCGGTTCAAAACCTTGTCATGACGCGCCTTCCCTCATCACGTCTTAACTCCATTTCCCTTTCAGAGTTCCCTCATCTCCTCCCTCCACTTTTCTTGAAGCGTCAATCTCTTACTCCTCCGCGACTTTCAGACATTCATGAGAGCCCGGTGAATGAAGGCGATTTCCCCCCCAATATGTCATCATCCCAATGCCTCCACTCTGCTTTGTCTTCTTCTCTCTATGCCTCTCTGAGTCGCTTGCACTTTTTCTGCCCTCTTTTTTTTCCTTGCATCGCTCTCTCTCCCATCCCTTTATCACGCGCGCCTCGGTTAAATCAGATAGGCCGGATAAATGTGGCAGCATGGTTACACAGATACCACGGGCACCAGAGAGAGCAAAAATCAATCACTTCACCCCTTCCCTTTCATCAGCTATCTTTTCCCTCTGTCTTTGTAGCCCTCCCTCCTTCAATCTTCCCGCTCTTCTGTTTCACAGCATCTTCCTCCTCGTTATCTTCTGAATACCATTCAGCATTTCCTTCCTATTTCAATATGTTGCCTTTTCCCTTCTCACCCTCTAAAAAATTAAAAAATTAAAAAAATAGGATGCCCTCCCTCCCTCTGTCCCTCTCCTCCAGCACAGATGCCAACCCATCTTTCCCGCATTTCCTCCATTTGTGCTGCACGTCTCCTTCGACAGTGCAAGACTTTTTTGACTGACAGCAGCTGGCCTGTCAAAGCCAGGGAAGTCGGGGAAGAAGAGGACTGGGAAGCAAAGAGCGAGCAAGAGACACGCGGAGAAGGGAGAAGCGAGGGATAGAGAAAGACATTTCTAATTCAAAGAGACGTGCAGTGTTTCCGTGGCAACTCGGTTTCTATAGAAACGGTCTTGCTAAAGATGCCATTAGTGTGAAAAAATACCTACTTACACTCCGCCGCACTGTATGCACACAAATATAGGAACATATCCGTTCCTATGTGCTTAGTCTGCATTTGAAAAGAGAGCGAGAAGAACGCACATGTGAGCGCACTCCTGCTCGTAGTTTTACTCATGCACACACCTGAGGTCAATTATAATAGCTCAATTACAGGCCACTTATGTTCGTAGCTCAATTACACATTTGGCCCTTTGGGAAAAGAAGTGAGAAATTGTCTCGCTAATATTATTAGCTGTACTAGTCCCAATTTTGTTTTGACTTTGCTCTTCAAATCAGTTCCTTCAGATCAGGCTGAGGAGGCCAAATTCTCCGTATATCATCTCATTGACGCTGACGGTGTGCAGATCGCAAAACGCCCACTCGTCCTCACACATGGAGTCTACTACATGTAACTAAAATAGGCTAACTCAATCTGACAGAAGTGGACTGTATATTGAGTCCTGCCTGCTCGTCGTATGAGCTGGCGCCTATAATGAAGAGCGAGCCGTGTGTGTGTGTATCCTTGTAACATCTTTGCTGTTTCGTGGCTTATGATTCAACATAATGAGGTCTCGCTACAACAGCGGAGGCAGAGTTATGTCACCGTTTCATCAGAACAAAATACCCCACCGCCACACCCTTCCCTACAGCACATGAACATGGGCCTGCTGCTGTAGGACTGCAAGTAACAAATCATTTTTGAATAATCTGTTAAATATTTTCAAAATGTAATGATTCATCATATCATGTTAAAGAAAAAAAGACCCCACAAAGACTGAGACTGTCATGCAAGACTAGCATCACAACCTGACATTTGGAAAGCTTACAAAGCCGCTACTTGCTATCGAAACATTTTATTTTTCAAGATTTATAATAAGTTGATATAATAAGCTGATTCCTGCAAGCTCTTATTTTATGCTGGATACATTCAGATTTTTCATTTAAACAAAACATATTACCTATTTCAAAGAAAGCCCACAACTCTGCTTTAATGAGACAGATCAGCGTCCTTGAGCAAAACTTCAATTTTTATTTACCATTAATTCAGCTCACTGATTTCTAATAATCAAGCATAGCGTTAGCCCAGGCAGGCATCTCATATAGGGTGTGCTATTTAAGCAACTTTAGTCTCCTTACAGTTGCTGTGAATATTGAACAACTCAAATACTGCATGAAAAGGAGGAGCTGGGACAGAGGTGGGTGTCAAAGCAACTTACACATTCAGAATATTTGGAATCAGAATCAGAACCAGAAGACATTTAGGGATTAAAAAAGCATTTGATTCTGATCTTTCTGAATCTGCAAGCTGCTTTGCAACCCACCTCTATCCCAGTTCCTCCTTTTCATGTTGTGTTTGAATTGATCAATATTAGACCATCTGCCTTCTGCTGTGATGGGTTTCTTGTTGCTCTTCTTCCACCTCATGCCTTTCATATATGCACAAAGTATGGTGGGGAGGTCCCAGAACAGAACCATACGGGTAAAAATAAATCAACCCTGTGCAAGACCGTCTTTCAACATTTACACTACTCTACTTTACCCTCCTTAAATGCACTCACCTATTAAAGTGAGATCAAAGGAGCGCCTCCTGCTGCTTGAATTAACTACCACAAACATAAAAAATGCACATTATGCTAACAATAAAGTCAGTCTGCATGAAAAATAATGGTGTGATTGGCCTGAAAAGTTTACTTTATTATCATTAGTTTGCATTTATTACATTTTACATATTATTTATGGGAACGTGTGAAAGGTCCCTGGTTCAAGACGAGGAGGAGAGACAAACCCGGCGTTGGGGGTCTCAAGCTGATGCCAAGCCAAGATAAATGGGATGGCGTGTCAGGAAGAACATCCGGCACAAAATCTGTACCAAATCAAATCATGTGGATCGCCACGGCGACCTCTTGGGAATATGAGAGAAGCCGAAAGTACCTATGAGATTCACAGAATAACTAATAACAAAATTTTGTTAGGTATGATGTAAAATATGTGTGATAACTGAAGAGGAAATGCTCCTAAACAGGCAAAAAGCTTTATTATATATGTGTTAAACCCTCTAATTGGGTTTCTGATTTTCTTCCCCCTTCTGCCAATTTCCCCTTTAGACATTTTAATTTGGTAAGAGCCCATGTGAAAAGGCATGTACTGACTCTGGTTGGTCAAATTAAACATTGATATTTGTCTTTAATATATTGATCAAATTTGACAAATTAAACCAAAATAATATTTTGTTGCATCCCTTTAGTTGAGAGAAGACAGTTTTACCTTAAGCACTGAGTGTGTGTGAGATTTCTGAGAGCATTTCATTTGTTAATTTTCACAATGATAAAAGAAGCTTTACACTTATTTTTGTAAGTCGACGTACAACAGGACCCTGAATGAGGAAACGCACTTCTATAATTTACCATTTATACTCGTATTTCCCTTGACATCTCGAAAATGCAAGCTGTATTGAATTTGCTTCACTTATACCCGAGCAGTGGCTTTGAAGGGCGAGAACGTAAGCTTTGAGCCGGTGCTTGCCGGGAAGCTCTGGCTTACTTTGAAGCAGAACAGAAGGAAGAAAAAAAAGGAAATAGGGGAAGATTAGAGGGAAGAGACGAGCAGGAGAAAGATGTGGTTTAAAGATAAAGTAGGAAAGGAGAGACAGTGAGGAATCCGCAGAAACAATAGGGAAAAAATGAGAAAAACAGTGAACACACAGAAACAGGCAGAATTTATATACAGTAAAGCTACACATTCTGGGATTTGGCACTCCCCGGCAGTGCTTGCTGAATGAACTGGACTGTGTGTGATAACACTCTGCAGGGTCTAACAGCTGCACTGTCACATTCCCTCTTCACCTTGGTATCATCAGCCTCAGAGTGAGCATACTCATAGAAAAACCCAGCTCGTGACAACTGATCTCTCCAAAGGTGCTTTGTGGTAGTGCATCAACTAAGATTTCACAATCACACTGTTAGCAATAAAGTATCCTGTATCTGCAGTGGTAGAGACTTACATGACGCTTTCTGTGTGCTTGCATTTCACATCCCTTGTACTAAATATAGAACGCAGCCCCCAGAGCTGAGAACCACTGATATTTAATACAGGAGTTATTGTACTGTAGAGTCATTGTATAACTCCGTCACTGTCATCGTTTGGCTGTCTCAGCAACAGTTTGCAGGCCCGGTCCTCTGCAGAGTGACAGTTTGATGGCTCTGCAGCCGGCAACAACCTGAAGCTACCTGAAGCACAGTGTGCACGCTCCACTGTATATTTTCCATCTGAGGCGAATTAAGCAAAGCGAGGCTTCAAGTGCACACTAACAGCCGATGTTGCTGTAAGCCGCAGCAGGAGGCCCGAGTGCAGCGTAGCGTAAGTGTTGAGATTCAGGCCAAAGCTGATTGAGATAAGTGCCAGCAAAGGTGCCACTCACTGGGTGTCACTCTCACCACAGATAAAGACCACTGAGCCGGATGTGTCAGTCTCTCCTACTGGAGAGACTCGCCAGCTGTCACCAACAGATATTACTCGCCGCTCTCCATCACTAGCACGCTCGCAGTCCGTGGCAAACAAACACTCGGCTGGGGAAGATATGAACGTAGCAAACATGTTTCTGCATTCAGACAATGCTGAGAGCACATTTTCATTCTTTAAAAAGGGCATCAGTGTTTCTACTGTGCAAATACACTCAACGTGAGACAGGATTACATAATCGGAAGCTGCTCAGGTGGCGAAGTGAGTGGGCCGGCCATTAATTGAATGATTGGGGATTTGATTCCAGATTCTCCCTAACCTCACATCCGAGTGTCCCAGAGTAACACATTCAACCTAAAATGACTCCTGAAAGAAGAGATGCAATGGGCTTAAGATGTGTTTTTCCAATCCATGACAACAGCATGGATTGGAAACAACAGTTTGTTGCTATGGACTCCGTCAAAATCCACACTGGATCCTGTGTCTTTGGGGATCTGGTGTAAAGTGCATGCATGTAAAACAATCTCTCAACAGCTTTAGTGCTTCATCTTTGATTGCCTAGGACTAGTTTGACTAAAACACCGCTACATGGTCAATTATAGGTGTTTGCAAACCCACAGTTACAGACATACAAGCAGGTTCCACTTAAAAAAAAAAGTTTTCTTTCTGTATTTTGTACTTCTTGTGTTTTCACTCAACTTTTTCTTTTTTTGCTGAAACTGACAAAATGCATCATAATAGGATGACGGTAAATTGCACTTATAGACAGCATGGAGCAACACATTGTGGAATTTCGTTGATACGAGAACAAAACTTCAATCCTGCACCAAAATGTCTCTTTCCGCTGCTGCCACGCCGCCGCTCTCTCTTCGCTTATCTCAATCCCAAATGGAGGTTCGCTGATGAATGTAAATGACTGCACTCCCCTGTTCCATGCAATTAGAACAAACTCAACCTTCCTGCCTGTTTGGGATTAAATACCCACAAGTCAGCCAGCTCTCTCTGTATTTAAGAGACCTTGCTCAGCCTGATGCAAAAGCATGAAAACCACCAGAGTTTTTGTGACAGTTTTTTTTAAGCTCTGGCTCTTATCTTTATATCTTTTATCTCTTGTCGACTTTTTTTTTTATATCTCTCTGTATTCCCTAAACATAACAAACAGTACCACGATGAAGGTCAGTTTCATGAGCAATGGCATCGGGAGCTTGCACTAATATCCGCAGCAAATACAAATTCGACATAGTGTGAGTTTTTGGGGTGTAACAAGGCTTTGGGATCTGAATGGTGTGGAGTTATGTTAGTGTTCTGTATTGTAAAACTACAGGATTATTATGCAAGGTGATTTAATGTAGGCAGGCTTTACTCCATGAAAGTCCATGATTACTTGCCATAACTGAGGCATCTGTCAGCATTAATATGTTCAATCCCACAGGCAACAACTTGATGTTCAGATTTGTAACCGACCAGACAGCAGCTGTGATTGGCACACAAACAGAAAACACAGAAAGCAACAGGATGGTCCGTCACTCAATCTGATCACTGCTTTTTTCTTAAAGGTCACGGGAACCAATTCTTTGTCAGTCTGTGATCACAACAAGTCCTCTAAACTTAAAAAAAAAATATTTGCTTGTTACTGCCTCCTAAAACAACACATCTGAGCTTTTCCTAATCTGACGTCCCCGTCGACAAAAAGATATCCGAGTGCTTTCCAAGAGAAATGACTCATGCAGTAAAACCAGGTTCTTATTTTTAACTGCGCCATAATTTTTAACATTGCCTAAAAATCAACATTTTCACAGTAACAATATAAAAACTATGAGGTATAATGCAAGCTAAAAACCCAGTAACCAATCCCCCACTGTGGGAGCGTCAAGTTGACTTAAAGTCTGAGCTACTTTATGTCAGTCAGGGGTTTCTTTCTCCTCTGAACTATTTTCAGAAACATGTTTGTATGAACTCATGCACTGAATTTAAAAGATGGGATAGCTTTTAGGTGACACCCTGCTCGGTGTTTATGACATATATCTTTATGACATATTCAACAAGAACTGGAAGCATTCCTCAGAGACTTTGGCCCATATTGACATGATAACACAGAAGGGCATCCATGATGTGAATCTCCGGCTCCACCGCATCCCAAAGGTGCTCTATTGGATTGAAGTCCAGTGACTGTGGAGGTCATTTGAGTGAAGTGAATTCACTGACACCAAGAAACTAGTTTGAGATTAAGCTTTCTAAGATCCTGTAAGTAGCAGAGGATGGGTACACTGTGGTCATAAAAGGGATGGACATGTTCAGAAATAATACTGAGGTGGGCTGTGGTGTTTAAAACAATGCTGTTAATGGGCTAAGGAAGGATACGAAAATATCCTCCAAACAATTAAACCACCACCAACCAAAACTGTTGATACAAGGTAGGGTGGATCCATGCTTTCATGTTGTTTACACCAGGTTCTGACCCAACTGGTGTGCTCTCCTGCTCCTCTAGCTGTCTGCTTCAAGGTGCAGAGATGCTCTTCTGCTAACTAGGTTGTAGTGAGTGTTTATTTAAGTTACATTTTCTTTCCTATCAGGTCAAAATAGTCAGGCGATTCTCCTGTGACCTCTGATATCAACTAGGCATTTTCTCCCCGAGAAGTTCACTCACTGGATATTTTCTCTTTTTTGGACAATTCTCAACCTAGATATGGTTGTGTGAAAAAAAATCTAATCTCATAGATCAGAAGTTTCTGAAACACTCAGACCAACCATTCCAACAATAACAATCATGTCACAATCGAAATGGCTTAACTCCCCTTTCTTCCCCATTCTGGTGCTCAGTTTGAACTCCAGCAGGTCAGCTTCACCTGCTGAAGTTCAGAAATGCTTAAATTCACAGAGTTGCTGCCATGTGATTGGCTGATAAGATATTTGCAGGAGTACACTTGTACACCTGTAGCTGAACAGGTGCACTTAACAAGTGGCTGGTGAGTGCTAATCAATACTGACATTTAAAAACAAAATAAATGGAGACAGTTTTCTTAAGGAGAAAAAGTCGTGTTGATCAATATGTGTTAACATAACTGGTCCCAAACTGTTTGGTTGGAGAGGCGCTTGAAATATAATATCTATCTGCTGGTGTCATGAAAGGCTAATCTGATTCCATTTAAATCATATTCCATCTTTAGTTAATAAGATTAGCCGGGTAATTAGGCCTCATTTATTGGAATGCTAAAAAGCTGGATAGTTACTGCTGGCAGGGAGAAGCCAAGTGAGGCTCCCAAAGCCTTCTGACAACCTGTTGTAACCGAGTGCAATGCAGAGAAGTCTCCTGTGATCTCGAAAATTACTCATACTGTCCACGCACAGCGCAGCGGCTGATAAAACGAACTCATTAAACGGGAAGAAAGACAAGGAGGGAGAGAAAGAGAAAGCGAGAGGAAAAGGGGGATTTGCAGCTCATTTGAAGGGCACAATTAAAATGTAGAAATTTATCAAGAAAAACTTAGAGTAGAGAACGAGCTCATTGTGTGCGCGCGGCCTGATATCATAGGACAGTGAGTGTGGGACCACATTCGTAAACAGTCTATGGTATGTTGTTTCAAAGACCCCCGTACAGAAGATGAAGATGAGGAGATGAAACGGGATGAGGAAGCGATGGGATAAAACACTTTAGCCGCACACCGCCTTTTACCTGAACCTTGATGCCCGCGGTCCCTTGTTTGTGTTAGAGAGAAAGTGCTTGAAGCGGTATGAGTAAATCTGTCTCATCCTGGGAGCGCTTTGAAAACAATCTAAGTGGCCCACTGTCAGGAAACAGCGCTGACATTAAATTTTTAGCTCCACAAACTGGCAGCTTGAATGTTTTTTCTTGCTGCCGCTGCATGTAAGCTGTAAGAAAGCAGAACTGTGCTGGCCATAATGAGCCAAGGTAGAATCACTCATGCACGAGTATTCAGCTGGGATTTCAACACATTAGGAGAAGGAATTAGATGCTAAATTACAACTTGGGCTCATTGAAATAAATTATACAGACCATTTTATTTCCCATAAATATGTTTTAAAACAGGAAAAGTGACCACAGCAAAGAAATTACCAGGAGCCCTACTGAGTGAGCCGGCAGAGAAGAAGGGGGGCACGTGGTTAAGTAACACAATGATTTGGTTAGACGCTCGACAACCAAACTGTAAACTTTAATTTAAAACACAAGAAGCAGTCTAAGAGTGCAAACCTCCACCAAGGCAGCTCGCTCCCTGCACAGTATGTACTTCTAAAGGAACAGTATTGTATTTTTTATATATATTCATTTTGTTTTCTTTGTTTTTTTAATGTACTTTAAGAAGTCGTGCAAATTAGATAAGAGCGTGACAGATGTTTTCTCCGACTACACAAACATTATGTAGGAGTGGGTAATGGATAATAAGTATCGATTTGTAAATAAGTGGACATGAATAGCTTGAGCTGATTATATAATATTATATAATAGTGTATTTTTAACTAACTAGGCAGCTCATAGTCTTCCTCTTTACAACACGTTATTTAAAGATATAACACATTTTGGGAAGAAAGACAGATGTGAAATTTAAAGGTCAGAGGTCAAATGTGACATTATATTTTAAATCTTTATACCAGTACTTTCTATATGTCGACACACCACACTCGTAACAATCACAGTCTCTATGTTTTGTGTCTATTTTCAGTATGTCATTAAGTTGACCTTGAAGACTTACATCCACCACAGTCACCACAGTGGATCGTTAACATGACTCGACTCTACATTCCTAGTTTTTATCAGGATTTATTCAAAACTTGACACGCATGCATGCAAATAGTACCAAAAACATAACCTCCGAGGCAGAGGAAATACTTTACTACAAAAGTCTGCAAACTAATACTAGAAAATAATGGTTACGTTTTTTTGGGGGGTTTTTTGAGTAGTAACTTACAGTTGATGATAAGTTAGAATAATATCTTTAATAAGAATGAGCAGTAATTATCTTAGTAGCACAACGAGCATAAAAGTCCAGCCACACCCAGGCCTGAGATCTACTTAAATAGAACCCGTCTGACAAAGTAAAGTAGGCTAAAAGAGCTCAACAAGCAACACACCATGCCACATTCGAAAGAAACTCAAGAACAGCTGAGAAACAAAGTCATCAACAAGTCATTTCTAAGGCTCTGGAAATCCAGTCAACCATGGTGAGAGCTGCAAACTTGGAACAGTTGCAAATCCTTCCCAGCAGTGGGAAGGTTTCCCAAAATGACTCCAAGAGTGCATCGATGACTCATTCAGCAGGTCACAAAAGAATCCAGAACAACATTTAATAACTGCAGGCCTCACTTGCTTCACTTGACATCAGGGTTCATGATTCAATAATATGAAAGAGATTGGGCAAAAATGGCATCCATGGGAGAGTTTCAAGGAAAAAAACACTGCTCACCAAAAAGAAACACAGGCTTCTCTCACATTTGCTAAAAGAAATCTTAATGACCCCCAAAATTTGGGGGGAAATATTCTGTGGACTGAAGAGACAAACGTTGAACCTTTTGGAAGGTTTAAGTCCTGTTACACGTGGCATAAAACTAACACAGCACTTCATAAAAAATGCAATATAGCAACAGTTGAATATGGTGATGGCAGTGTTATGGCCTGAGGCTGCTTTGCTTCTTCACGACATGGAGAACTAGCCATATTTGATGGAACCATGAATTCTGCTATCTAGCAGAAAATCCTGAATGAAAATGTCCGGCCATCAGTTCATGCCCTGAAGCTCAACCAGATGTCAGGTTATGCAGCAGGACAATGATGAGAAACACACCAGCAAGTCCACCTCTAGAAGTGGTCTAGTCACAGTCCTGACTTAAATCTGACTGAGATGCTCTGGCCTAACCTTAAACAGGCTTTTCATGCTCAAAAATCCTCTGATGTGATTGAGTTAAAACAAAGAAGAGTGGGCAATAATTTCTCCACGGTGATGTGAAAGACTTGCTCCCAGTGATCACAAATGCGAGATTGGAGTTCTTGCTGCCAAAGGTGGCAGAACAAGTTATTATGTTTAGGCCACAATTCTATCAGCCTACTAAACATACCTCCGTTTGGCTGATCTAGAATAATAATAAAATAATAACTCAGTTCTCCTTTTCTGGTCTGAGTGAGTCTTTGTCAAGTTAGTTTCTTTCATGCAAATTATGGTTGACTGTGGCTATTTCCTTGTCACCAAAGCAATTTCAAGGTGGTTCTTCATGTTGAACCCTCTTCAGACTGATTTCAACTGATGACAGCCAGCAACCTCAGGGAACCACTCACCAACCTGTCAGGGAACCTACAGTTTTCCCTTATGACCCAAGGCTGCCAGGAGTCACTGACTGATTTCTAGGCCTTTGTGACTGAGGCCTTAGTCTCTTCATGAGTCAGCATGGACTGAATCCGCTCTGCAACTACTGGATGATGCAGAAAATTCTCACTGCAGACAATGACTCTGGTAAGCTGCTCAGCAATTCATGAATAATGACTGATAAATGAGTGGTAGCACAAGACTTTTGCACTATATTGCATTTGTCCTATGTTAGGCAATGCTGTGATATATATGTGTAGCCCCTCAAACTACATATCATCCTTAAAGGAGTACAGTATCAACTTCGGCATCTGATCTATGACTTTGCTGTCAGACTCTTGATGGATAGCAAAAATTAAATTGATGCGACAGATAAATGGGTGATGTCGTGTAAGTTGCAGTCTATGTATCGTCCAGTGAGAAGGTGGATTTTGTTTCGTATTTCTTGAGGTATGATTTTCAGATACTGTTCATCTGCTGTAGATAGATTTTTAGGGTTCCCACTTTTATCCTCCACTCCACAGTTGTTTTTTAAGGATGAGCAGAGAGATTCTCCAAAATCTCCAGTTTTTACTCACTGAAATATTGCAGTGAGTGGTGTAAACAGATTACATGTGCAAAGATTTCACTTTGTTAATATAATACTGTTTTTCTTCTTTTTAGAAGTGATCTAAATATTGTTGGCATAAGCGGGCTTGTGCTGGCATTGTGGGGAAAATATCTAAAGTAAGTTGTCAGTGAACATTTTTCAACTTATCTGATATGTTCATTAAATTTTTTGCCTCATTTGGACCAAAAAGACGTGCGTCAGACCGTGTCCCATTTTACATGCAAACTGTAGGAGACAGGTCTGAAAATTGAGCTGCAGCTGCGGGCTTTTAAAAACCAAATCACTAAACTCACCCTGAAAAAACTACCTGGACGTCATTACAGATTTAATTAACTCCTTTCCATTTGCGATTCACTACGAAAGACCAGCTTCAGGCTTTGTTGTTTCACGACACCTCAGATTAGACTGGGCTGCCTTGATTTTTAGCTTTGAGATTCAGGCACTCGTGTCCTCATACAGTACCTAAATTCAGCTGTCGAAGGCCAGAAGAACGACTGTCAAGCAGGATTATTTCAAGGCAGATTTCTTCCCTATCACAGCCTCCATCTGTTAGACTGGTAAAGGGTTAAACGTACAGCTAGGCTAGGAAAATAGGGACATCAATCAAATGCAGACTGCCACGGTACGTCACGAAGACAAAGTGAGCGAGAGAGAAAAGTATGTTTAAAGCTCTAATAGGATGGGATTCGTTTTACAGAGAGAGAATGAATAGAGTAATCATTACTGAAGCGTGCCTGTTGTTTTACCCTATCCAAATCCAGTCACTTCTTTTCTTCCCTGTGCAAGCCTACAAAGTAACCCTAACATGCCCAAATAAAAACAATCCAAAAAAAGGTAATGCCACAGATAAAATCTGAATTGGGGCCAGCGGCTCCAACTGACAAGAAAAGTCTTGTTCAGACTTTTCTTTGCTCTTGTAAACCAGCTGTATCACTGCAGTACAAGTGCATCAGCATCAATTGTGGAAGTTACATCAGACATATGGAGCATTTTTGTTGCGGTGACACTACACAAATGGGGCCGACACTCCCGCCTGTGTCATTTATGAGACTGATTGCAGACATCTCCTGCACAAATTGTCTTTCCACGTTACAGATGCCCTGTGTTAATGATTATGTTCTGCACATTTTCTGGAAATGAAGAAATAGGATTTAAAAATGAAAGTGACAAAAACAGGAAAGCTGATGAGCTATAAGTGATAATAGGTATACATGCAGTTTGTTATTGTAGTTTGCGCCTTAATTCTCTTGCCTTTCTGGATTTGAACTAATTGCCAAAAGGGGGCATTACGGTGGTAGCCCATTATCCCCTCATGTACAACTAGCAAGCATAATGGGATACCTGGTGCACGCAGGATGAAAGGACAGCACCCATAAAACCACAAACTGGGAATGAGAACAATCGCATGAGGAAACAGAGTGCACCCTTGGCTCAAAAAATCATCAGCTGCAACAGATTGGCAAGGACACGCATCACTGTACAGCTAGCAGTTGGCCTTACTAATGTCAGACAAAGTGGCCAAACAAGTCCGGAAAATAATTTACTTCTCCGATCATGTCTGCCTTACAAGAAGTCCACACATGCGTCTCTGAAAATAATGCCTATTTTAAGATAGAGAGGGTGTATAATTGCAGTAATCAATCAGGGAGCAGTGAATCAGTTTTCAGTGGCAGAGAGAGCTAGGTCTGCATAAAAAGATGAGTTTTTTGTTTTTTTATCCTGAGGAGATACGAAAGCAGCTTGTTCTTCTTATACAAAGAAGTTTACATTTCTTTCAAATGGACAAACCACGAAGCCACAGCACAGCAGCCCATTCATCCATGTGCTGTATTACTGCCCACCTGACAGACAGTTTTTCACCCAAGAGAGGCAGACGTTAAACAAGCAAGAAGTGCAAGCTGCAAGGCCCCTGTATGGGTTTAAAAAAAAACACAGTAAGAAGTATTGAATAGAGCAACAAAAGACTGGGCAAAAAAAAAAAATCACCTTTAAGACAAGCAGACCATTTATGAGAAATAGTATCTGGATGCTGTATGCCTCTAGGTACCTTGTTTGTGGCGCAGACAACTGCTGTAATCTCCCCAAACACAGGCAAAGAGGCTATTATCACTGAACACCAGCATGCTCGACGTATCCACATGCATGCACAGACACACAGCTTAAGTCCCAACAATAGATCTGAAAGACCTCATTAGTCTCCAGAGCCACAGTTGAGTGCGGGCCAGGACCAACTCTGTCGCCCTATTATGCCAATACCAACACATGGCACACACTGAATTAATGGCTAAATGGAAGCGTGCAAATGGTTTGGTGCATAATGGGCCTACCTGCAACTGTCACAGTTTCATTACAATGAAGTACTGGAAAGGGAAATAAAGCCAAGGACTCTGCAAAGTATGAGATCAGTTTATTATTTGCTCGCATCATCTCAATATAGACTGTAATGCATGTGGAGGAGTCTCGTTTAAAAGACTGAATGCGATAAAGAGGACAAGCATGTCTAGTGCTGTTTTCACCAGTTCCTGAGAAATCGAGTGGCTTGCTCTAAAGTTTGAAATAAATTAAAGGCTTCAGCAGGAACAACAGATTAGACATCTACTGTCTGAGAGGGAATTGACTGGTTACAGTATGAGAACTAAGTTACTGATGCAGGAAAACCTCTCCATGTTATGGTCCTGGGTCTTGCGCCAGCATTTTGTGTTTTTGGATTTCTAAGTTGCGTTGATTATCGCTTATCTTCAGTTTGATTCTTAGTTTGTTTATTCAGTTTTCAGCTTTGTGCTTTTGTTCCAGTTACTGTTTATGATATTTACCCTGCCTCCCTCGTGTCCATTGTGCATAGTTAAGTCTCTGTCACTGATGTTCTCTTGTTTAGCTCTTCCTGCGTCATAGTTTGGAGTTTTCTAGTTTTGTGTATCTTTATATACTTCTATATTCTGTATTGTTGACATTCAGGCTTTCTGTTATGATGTTGTAGCTCTGTTCCATGATCTGTGCCTTAAGTTAATGGGAGGTTGTTCATCACCTTCTGTATCTCCATTTTGTTCCCTTGTGTCTTTTAGTCTTGGTTTCTGTTTGTTACTTCCTGTTTTATTTTGATAGTCTCCCGTCTTGAGTGCATTATGTTCAGTTTTGCTTCCCTTGTTGCTTTAAGCCCCTTTTCTATTAGTACCTACTCGGATCGACTCACCACAGCTCAAATCAGATCGACTGTTTTTTTATACCACCTAATGTGCGTGCTTGTTGTTATAGCAACATGTCCAAGCCCCTGTGACGTAATTAGTATATGAGACCAATGCTAAAAATTCGAGGCAACGATATACCTGCTGCTTGGTCTGTGACTTCTCAGTCCAACGCGTTGTTTTTGTAGCCATTTCCCTCGTTGCTGGGTTTCAAAAATGGTGGTTGTAATTTCTGTGAACGAGATGCTGTCATACCTCATCAAGTGACGCCACTGACCAGTCAATCAGTCGAATGCTGTCGGACAATGTCGCATTTTAGTACTTGCTCGGATCGCTTGGAACACCAGCTAAGCAGGTACTATGTCCTGATGGAAAACCCTGAAAACTGTGGCAAATTGATCGGAGTAGGTACTAATTGTTTCTACTAGAACCTAATTCATTGTTTCTAACAGCAATAAAACTGTCTCTTTTAGTTCATCTCTTGTCTCTTATAGTTAGTCCTACTCTTCCTGCCACACAGCAAACCTGACATCCTGTTTGATTTTTGATACTCTCCTGTGTCATGTACATTGTATTTGGTTTTGCTTCCAATTCCAAGTTTTCCCGATTAGTTATAGCTGTGTTTCCTGGTGTTTCCATCTCCATAATGACCTTGTATGTGTTTACAACTCTTGTTTCCCCTTATTTTTTTCTGGTTACTGTTCCTGTCGTCTCGTTTCATAGCTCTCTGTGTGTATGTCTGGAGGTCCTGTGATTCCTTATGGACCAGGTTTCCTTCTTTAATAAAGCTTTTTTTCATTTGACACCAACCTATGAGTCTGCATTTGGGGTCACCTCCATCACTAAACCTGACATCCAGCTGCTTTTTTGCAGACATAATTGCACAAACATGCAAACACATTGTTAAAGATATTCTGTTATCAAGTACTCAGATGCAATGAAATATCACTCAGACACTTAGAGCAGTTTTAAACGTGCACGGGTGAGAGACTCAGGGAGAGACTCACACACCTCCTTGGTGCAGTCTGGCTTTATTTATACACATCATGAAGCATACAAAAAAGGAAATATCATCCTTATCTTGTCAAGAACGCAGGTGTGGTTTCTCAAAAACTTTGTGTTTTCTACAAGGTTGTTTCTTACTCTTGGGTGGCGGTTTCCTGCTGCTGACAATTAATGTGAAGGCAAACAGTGACAATGTGAAGGCAAAAGAGTGATTATGTGAAAGCAAACAGTTTCCGTTATAAAGTAGGGAGCCAGCAATTAAAATATACAGCTGGTTGAGTACAGAAGAGAAATATAAACACTCTTAGTTGATTATTATATGAATAATAAAACCTTTAAAAACAAAAATACTCTGACACACATGTTTCTGCAACTTGTTGTGTTTCTAGTTTGGTCTTTTGGACTTCCTGTATCTATTGCCAGCTGCTCTAAACTAAGTCAGAGGTCTTCAACAGTTCACACATGTGAACTGTTAAGAGCTCCTTTTTTGAACGAGCAGCAAAGCCAGTACAAGAAGAGGAGGGGTTGCAGAGGTGTTTCGATTTCACTCACATTTGTTTCGATTTACCTCACTGACTAGCTGATTAGGTTTAGGAGAAAGTCAGGGTTTGGTTTAAAAAGAGACATAAATAAGTTCACAGAAATAAATGCACACTGTGATGGTGAAGGTCACCAGTCTGTTGTGCCAAGTTGGGAGAGACACTGGGTCATTAAAAGCTGAACTGATCGGGTTTTCATCTCCATGCTTTGCCACAATTGTATAAAATCATGCACCAAGCCGTATATCCTGCATTTATAAACATTTACGAAAGAACGGCGTCGGTTTTGAGAGGTCACTGGTTTGGTAGTTGGATGGCACCACAGCAACAAATCAGTCTCTAAAATCTATTTCTTCTTAGACAATCCACGATCAACTATCAGTAAAGTTAAAGAGTGTTGTCGTGGAGTGCTGAGGTGCATAGTACATAAAAGTCACGAGTCCTTTAGGTGTATATATGGCTCCATTACTTTTGCCATATATGTAAGGTTTTCCAGGCTGGTCCTCTCCTCAAACTATAAAACCTCAGGTCAGAGTGGTGCTACTTGAATTTTTATGTTAAGGAACTGACCAAAATCTAAAAAAAAACCTGATGTGGCAGTAGCACGCCACTGTTAAAGGAGACATTAATGTCAGTGGTTTGGAATATTTACAACACAGTAATCCCAGTTTACTGATGAAAACATATCAAATGCAAAATTTATTTGCCTCCTGCAGTAGAAATTATTAGAAAACCAAAATGTTCACCCCAGTCTTATGACAGCTCATAAAGCTATTTGTTACTGTGCAGGAGTGACAACATCATTTTTAACTGATTTCCAAGAGAGGCTTTTTACTACTTCTTCCTCCCAGCTTCCTGTCGTCTTTCCAGTGACTCAGGTGTTAGAGTGGTTTAAATACCAATCGGGCTGATCCCTGATTCTCCGGCCACATGCCCAATAATCTTTGAGCAAGATACCGAACCCCGAGTTACATCCATGAGTGCGAGTTTGTGTGTGTGAATGTAAGAAAGATAAAAAGTGTGTGTGTGTGTGTGTGTGTGTGTGTGTGTGTGTGTGTGTGTGTGTGTGTGAGAGACTGGGTCAATGAGACCTGCAGTAGAAAGTGCTTGGAGTGCTGAATTGAGTAGAAAGGTGCTATATAAGTACCATTCCATTTATACCCATGAGGGATAAAACCTCCAAAATATATCTTTATAAAACTGCTTCAAGCATGATTTTGCACTTGCATTCCTGAGATTATTCCCTGAAGGAACTCATCACACAGGTAAACTGGAAGATAAAATATTTTCCACCAGCTTCAACTAAACATAACCACAAAGTTTTGGCTTCTTGCTCTCAGCAAATCTTTTTTTGTCCGCCTAAAGCTAACTAACCACTGAATGAAAACAAAATTTAAGTATAAAACTCTCAAAGCTGAAGATCTTGTGACTTTTGCCACCACATCCAACAACACACAGCTCTTTCAAAGACTGGAACCGCAACAAATTTGGTCCGCGAGCACAATTCAGTAATTTATTTTACACTAGTTTGCAAAGTGTCACAGCTGTTGTTTGCGTGAATCTACACAGATTACATGAATCTAAATCGGAAAAACGGGGCAATTTTTAATGGTTTGTGTGACTGCACAGTTCAAAATAAAATCCAGCCGCTTTAAAAAATTTGAACTTACGCCACTGAAAGGCAAATCACTTTTCCTCTTAGTCTCGCTGGCCTGTTTTGGATCCTCTCTGCATTTTTAACCTCGTTTTTTTTTAGCGTTAATCTTTTCATCTTTCAATTCAAAACCTCACCCACCGCCACATCCTTAGCAGCCATGACCTTTTCTCTTTCAGCTCTGCTTTTGTCAGACTCAGAAATAATCATTGCTTTCCTCTATCTCACACTAATTGCTTTTATACAGTACGTAGAGGGAAATGTGTAAGCAAGTGGTTGCCGTGCCAACCGTATCCACTGCATTCACCCCCTCGTGTGTGTGTGTGACTGACAACAAGCAGAAGAAGAATAAAGGTTTAAGGAGAACGAGCCAAGTGAGCGGTAATCACTGAGAATGAGAAACTACTGAGATTTCCTGAAAAACTGTGTTCAGCATCAAATGCATTAACCCACACACATGCACACATTTCTCTCTCATGCGTCGCATTTCCTCAGCAGTGCTTTTACATGACTCTCACACTCTTATCAATCCTTTCGCCTCTGTCACTCTCAGCCTGTGGCCTCTGTCTCCCTGTCAGCTGCAAAATGCGATAATTATAGGTTAAGCAAACTCCTCTTCCTCCTTCACACCCACACACGTTGTGTTATGTCATAACCTTCACCCCCCCCCCCCCCCCCCTCACTTGTTTATTCTGTTCGCTCTGTCTTCATCTCTTCAGTATCATCTCTTCATTGCATTCTTTCTCTACGCAACGTCCATGCAACTGTCTTTTAGAGAAGCGGGGAAGAAAAGGCTGCGTAGGCTCTGAGTGTTTCTCACTGGAGAGAGCTCCTTCTTGCAAGGACATTAAAGCAGCTCTCTTTGATTTGGAGCATTCATTTGATTCTTTGTTTACTCAAATTGAGAGGTATCCTTGATTGAAAATGTTCTTTGAAGCAACAAGTCAAGGCACAAGATGCGATTTCCAGATCATATTAAACTCACTTGCTGTTTCGGGGGATTTTATGATCCATAATAAACATATTCGAGCACAGAATCAGTTCAAGCAGGCACAAATTCAAGCCACAAACAGCCATAACAGGCCGATTTCAGTTCAGCTCGGGCTCAATCACTACCCAGTTCTAATGGATTGCTATTTAAGTTGTGGTATTTTAAGTCACTTTAGCCTGCCTACAGTTGATGCATATCTGCAAGCTACTTTGCAGCCCACCTCCACTCCAGCTTCTTGTTTTCATGCTGTGTCTAACTTAATATCTGCTGTTGGTTTTGATGTCTGCTGTGTTCTGTGCTGGGTCTTGCTGCTATTCGTGGCAGCAACCCCTGGCCTAACCGAGCTGCTGAAGCTCAACCTGAGCATCAGAATAGAGGGATTTAAGTGAATCTGGATGTCGCAAGGTTGTTGGTGCCAGGCGGGCTGGTCTGTGTATTTTAGAAGCTGCTGATCTGCAAACTGTTTTTAACAGTAATCCAAAAAACACCCTCACTACAACCAAAGTATGCAGAAGAGCACTGAATTTAAAAAATACTGGAGCATGATGCAGATGGGCTTCAGCAGTAGAAGAACGGGACACTTGATCTAAAAGTCTCACAAAACTGGTCTACAGAAAATTTGAAAAACATTGCCTGGTCTGATGAATCTCTATTTCTGCCGCAACATTTAGGTGGCAGGGTGAAAAAACGGATCGTTGCCGTGTAGCAACTGTTCAGGTTGGTGGTGGAGAATTTACATTTTCACAATACACACGAGAGCTGCTAATGTGAAGTCTTTAACTGCAGCAGTTTTAAGCAATCTATCTGTAATTTTTTCTAATGATTATTTTCATCTCTGAAAAATTGCAAGTATGCAGTAGAGAAAAATGCATGTGCTATTTATTGCATGATAATATTTGCAGCTTTTTCATCGGAGGTTTTCAATCAGTATGAGCATACAGTGGTTTGACTTTTATGTGAGTTTTGAAAAATTATGGGCAATGGAGCTTTTCCGAGCCGACCCGAATCCCTGATTTAATTGCTGTCATTTCCTTAAAGTCCTCACCAGCCTCTAACATAATGCAGTACTGCGATAAAACTTTCAGGACTTTTAAAAATGTTCAATACACTTTAAAAAACACACTCAACTTATTCCACTAATAGATATGTGGCTGGAAGGTAAGATTTGTTTTTCCAAACTATAACAAGGTCAACAGAAACTTTTGCACTTGGTAACAAACAATATGTTGAATCTACTGTACGCCCCACAGCGAGCATGCATCTAAAAGTTAATTTAAAAAAAACTAAAAGCAAATTTTTTAAAAACTCCTCCTGCACGCTTGTACGGACCCCGCCATTCCTCTGTGAGAAACTTAAAAGGCTATTAACATGACATCTTTGAGGCTACATTTCAAAGCTGTTCTTCCATTTCGGGGTTATGGATTCTACTTGTGCAGCCCAGTTTGTGCCAAATCTCGTGTATCTCAGTCCCACAGAGATGGTTTTTTGACTTATTATGTATTCTTTTGTTTTCCACTGTGAGTCCTTTGAACGTTGAGTCGACTCGCTGTCAGGAGCTCCGATGTGACGTCAGGCTCGGAGGGCAGGGGGGGGGGGTCTATTAACAGCAAAGTCAATCAGTCGAGAGGCTGGTTTGGAATAAGAAGCAGCACCGAGCACCGAGGGGCTGATGCAACATAAAAAGTACAAGGACAAATTAACAAATGATACTACTGATAGACTTCACACTCATAAAAAAAAAACCAGTTCATTATCTCAGAAAAAATGATTCAGCTATTTGTTTTCTTTCAGTGAATTTTGACTGGAATTATTGCAGCTGATATGATTAATCTAGAAACCTGCACGGGAATTATATTATTAGTCGTAAGTACATTACTCTAAATTGTATCTAGGAGGCATTATTCTACAGCAGGATGAGGTGTATCTCTTTTCCCTTCACCTTAATATTTGTTCCCGATTATAGTGGACTGTGGATCAAAGCATTGATGCACTCAGCCGAGTTCTCCTACCTTAGCAGCCATGACCATGGCAGATCCTCCTCTGATGCCCAGTATGGGGATGTGTGTCTGTGCAGAGATGAAGTCCAGGATCTGAGCGATGGCCTCCTGATCTGTGTCGTCACCGAACACGACGCCTTGCAGTGGGTTCCTTGTCATTTGAGCGCAGATCCGATTGATGATACTTTTGGGGTCGGTCTCGTTCATGGTGACCACCTCGACTTTGGGAGGATACGGGATGTGGAGGAAGTCCTCCTTCTCAAGTCCAGCCCCCAAGGCTACTTCACTAGAGTTGCCCACCAGGATGACAGCAATGCTGAGCGAGTTGATCAACTTGGGACTGATGGGGGGAAGTGCTGGAGAGCCGGGGGAGTAATGCGGAGGGATAACTACACCCCTCTGGTTGCTGCCTCCCCTCTGGCCTCCTTGTCCCCCTGGGGAACCTCCAGGCCCAGTTCCTGGACCTCCGCCCCTGCGGGACTCGCAGACGGGCAAGAGGACAATGGAGAGGAGGAGCAGAGAGAAGGACAGAGAGAGGAAAGGCAGCGTCAGCCGAGGGCACGGATAAGGGTGATAGGATGACTGGTCTGGAGGAGGGGAGGGAGGATGGGGGGAGGAGGGGGAGATCAACTGCTTGTCCTGAAGATGGGAGTGAGAACGGTGGAGGCTGACAAGCATTGTGGAGGAGTGTAAATGCCGTCCCTGGAGGCAAAGAGAACAGAGACAGAAAGAGAAGATAAATGCAAAACATCTGAAAATGATGTTTAACACTTTAAATATGAACTGAAATATAAATTAATTAATACACAACAGTGATGATGCAAAACACGACCACCTGCAGAAAATGACAGTAACCACAGCCCACGTCAAGAGCTGGGACATATCAGATCACAGTACATTCAGAAAAACAGTCAATGACACATCAATTTGCAAAACAGGTCATGAACAGCCTGCAAAGTTTATCATCATCATGTTCTCATTTTTTCAGCTTTGCGAAAAAACATAAGAGAAACTTCAACAATATAACTCAGTTTACCTGTCGGTTTGCTGTAATTATAAAGAAACATTACTGTCATAAAACAAAAATGCGTAGGCACGGCTTCTCGAATTAGCCGTCCTACTTCGGTGGTATGGCAGAAAGGACGCTGTAAAACTGACAATAACACAGATAATAATAAATCATTTTGCTCTTGGGATGTGATCTTTTCTTGCAACCGAGTGCTTCCTGATGCAAAATACAGGAAAAAGCCAAAAGGTGTAGCCTAAATCGCTGCAATTCCATCCACTGAGCTTGATTGGACCCTTTTGTAGGTTGATTCTGGCCTGCGAGTCAGCTTTTTGACACTCTTTTATTAAGCTTGTAAGCAGCTGGATCTTACAGTCAACATCTTGCATATTGAAGGTGTAAATACCTGAGCTGTTTTGGCATGGGTTGCCAAGGTCCTGCTGTTTGAGAAAGGACAACCCCTGGCTAGGATTCAAATCACCTCACAACTTAAGGACTTGAAATTGTGTCCAACATAATATTTTTTCCCAAAAGTTTGCACTGAGGAGTGTTCCTAAATACACTCCTCAGTTTGCCGACATCTGTTTTCAGTCTCACTACAGCTTTCCTTTCAAACGGGCCAGTAATTCGCCATTACGCTTGCCGGACATACACTATATTGCCAAAAGTATTCACTCACCCATCCAAATCACTGAATTCAGATGTTCCAATTATTCCCAAGACCACGGGTGTATAAAATTTAGCACCTAGGCATGCAGACTGTTTCTACTAACATTTGTGAAAGAATGGGTCGATCTCAGGAGCTCAGTGACTTCCAGCGTGGTACCATGAAAGGATGCCACCTGTACATCAAATCCAATCATTAAATTTCCTCACCAATATATATTCCAGAGTCCACGGTTAGTGCTATTATAACAAAGTGGATCAGATTTGGAACAACAGAAACTCAGCCATGAAGTGGTAGGTCACATAAAATCTCAGAGCTTTCTGCTCCGTCAATCGCTACAGACCTCTAAACTTCATGCGGTCTTCAGATTTGCTGAAGAACTGTGTGTAGAGACTTTCATAGATTAGGTTTCCATGGCCAAGCAGCTGCATTCAAGCCTTAAATCACCAAGCACAATGTAAAGTGCCGAATCCGGTGGTGTAAAGCATGCTGCCACTGGACTCCAGAGCAGTAATAATGTCTTTGCTCTTTGCTTTATGTTAAGGATAAGGCTAATAAGCCCAGTTCTGGCCAGGCTATCAAAATACAGAAAATTTGACCCTTTAACCGCAGAACAAGCTAAGTGACCCATATAGCTGGAAATAAAACCTCACAGAGAGAGAGAGGGCTGTGAGCTCTCATAGAGCATCAAGTGACAACGCCACATCCATTAAACTGTGCCGTGACTTCCTCGGAGGAACCCTGTGGCACACATCAAAGACAGAGCAGGAAAGAGAGGGAGTTTTGTGTGTTTGTGTGTGTGTAAGTGAGTGTGTGTGCGTCTCTGTTTTAAGGGAGTCATGATAGCACTGGGTGCATTTTGACAGATTGACAGCCTCACAGCTTCATGGACTTGCTGCCAGGCTAAGTGACCATTAGACACTCACTGAGTGTCTCTCCCTCCCTCCCTCCCTCTCCCTCTCCCTCACTGCTTCCACTGCTTTTCTCTCCTTAGCCCTCCAAACCTGTCTTTTTGGTCGCTCCCTTCAACCCTCTGAGACCCATTTGCTGATCTTTGAAGTCAACTGCAGACCTGTTAGTCAGTATTATTGCCGGTATTCGCTGCTACTATTAGCACATGTACAAAGATGAGCGGAGACGAGCATGGAAGGAAGAGGGGCGAAGGGAAAGAAAGTGGGAGAGATAGAAAAGGCAGAGGCGGGGTGAAAGATGTAAGCAGAGGGAGGTGACAGGCAGGGAGAAACACAATTAGTCATAGCCTGATGTGAGAATTGTGGTTTCTGAGTGCGCGCACATACAAGTGAACAGGGAGTGCAAATTTGGGCATATTTTCTGCACAGATAAAGATGAGGAATCCTAATGAGTATATGTTTATGCCTCTATTCTAAATTAAGCACAAAGGAGCACTTGAGGAGAGGGATAAATGAAGGGTAAGAATAAAAAGCTTTGTCTCTCTACCTCCTTCACACAACACCTTTGCTAATCTTTTATTTATCAAGCAGCCTGTGTGTTGCGGAGCTGATACAGTCAGCACCCATAGCATAAAAGTCCAAAAAAACCAAAAGAGGGAGAGAGAAGTTGTGAGCACTGCTGATGTCTGACAGAAACCAGCAAATCTGCGCTAAAAGAAAGAGGCCGAACCGCCTGGATGTGATCGCCACATACCAAAGAAAAAAAACCAGACAGTTTGTCTAAAAGGTCTAATTACCAGAGGTTTGTCAGGCTTAATTGCAGGTGCACATGCTAATTGTAAACGAGCTGAATTCTCCATGAAGACACCAGAGCCTAGAGAGAGAGAGGAGGAGGAGGAAGCGAGTGGGAGGAAGGCAGCAGAGAGAAGAGGAGAGAGAAGAGAGGGGCGAGAGGAGAGAATAAATAGAGACATACACAAAAGAGATGGAGGTGGAGGAAGGAACAGCAATAAGAAACCCAAAGGAGGGAGTGAAGGAGGGAGGCGTGGAAGGTGGAAGAAGGGAAGATTAAAAGAAGACATGATTACCATGAGATGATAAAAGAAGGACCAAGGGTGGGGAGGAGGTTAATGAAATGTTTTGGGGTCTATTTTTGTTTTGTGAAAGCTATAGTGTACAGTAAGTTGGATAAAAATGGCTGAACTTCTGAAAATGAGCAGATGAAATCACTCAGAGAGGGCAGTGGAGAGAAAGTATGAAAAAAATGTTTAAAATCCCACAAGAAGTGTGACAGCAGCAGGAGAGGGAGAGAGAGCGGAGAGACGCACAGAATCATCCGGGTTCCTGTGTAACGGCAGAGCTCGGTTTCCATGGTAACAATTCAAATATGCCTCCACATAACACCCTGGACAGGAAGATACACACAACCCGCACAGTACACTACATGCAGTGCGTGCCCCTAATAATACACAATTTACTTTTTATCTAAGCTGGCGCATATTGCCGGCGCCGACTCTCACTGACAAAAATAAAATACTTGTAACATAAAACAAACAGCACGAGGGCCCCTTCCGCGCAAACATGTGCACAACACCTGTGAGGTGAGTTAACGCGCTCCTGCAGACGGAGAAGATCCAGTCCTCCTTTTTTCTTTTTTTTTGACCGTCCCTCACATTAAAAATGGATGTCCAGAAGTGCTACCGGCAAATAAACAGAAATAACACGATGGATGGGAGCAGCCAGCCGGCAACACTGAGCGGGAGCGGCTGTGACATGTGGACTAATCAGACCTTCATGCAACGTCATTAACAGCCCCCCCCCCCCCCCAATTAATAACATTTAAACGCAGGGTGTCGAGAGTGGATTATTTACTCACAGCCTATTAGAACAAAACAGCATCAACAAATCCGAGCTGACATTTGAATCTATGTGCTCATGCGTGCCCATTACAGCGCACACACAGCAATTACAAAGAGAACATGGATAAGTGGCAATGGGCGCTAACACAAGACACTGCCATGAGTGCACTTCTTGTATCCAGTAATTTACTGCAGACGTGATTAAACGGCACGTGCAGACACAAAGCCCAAATGTGTGCTCCGTGGGTCAAACACGTTTCTGAAACCAACAAATTTTCGATACACCCCTCTGCCCTTTTGTCTCTCATTATGTTTCTCAGACAGTATGGGCTCAAAATGTGGTCATAAATATTTTGTACTTGTAAAAAAGATTTGTGTGTGTAAAAAAGATTTGTGTGTGCGTAAAAAAGATTTGCATGTGTAAAAAAGATTTGTGTGTGCGTAAAAAAGATTTGTGTGTGTAAAAAAGATTTGTCTGTGCGTAAAAAAGATTTGCATGTGTAAAAAAGATTTGTGTGTGCGTAAAAAAGATTTGTGTGTGCGTAAAAAAGATTTGTGTGTGGACTTAGAAAAAAAAAAACCCTGCAAGTTACAAGTACGGATTTTTGACCCTATTTTTCTTCCCTTCAGCTGATTGGTTAATGTCATGTCAATCACAAATGTAACAATCCAATCAGAGAACAGATGGGTTTGGCTGTCGAGGGGCGCTTTTTTTGAACTGCAGGTCTTTGAAGGGAATAAATGCCCTTTTACATGCCAACCCAGCGTTTTCCTTCATCACCACGAAGGAAAACAGTCTGTGGTCGTCCGAGTTTGGTGATTTTTATGTCACAGGTCTACGTGTTTAATACAGGGACTTCCACAGCCTTTTCAACAGCGCTGCGGACTGCGGGGTGGGGGCGGGCAGTGTTTTGGAAATGACAGTCTTCATTACAAAGCTTTCTTCGTTATGAATTAGCATACATGTTTTTATTGAACATTTGAAGAACTAGCAAAAAAAATAAACTCTTGTAGAGGACATAAAGTCAGAGATAGAAAAGACAAGGAGCAGGTGCATCTAGTACAGGTAGAGCAGCTGCAAAAACCCACAGAGCCCAGCAGCCAGCGTAACAAATTCTGGATCCTTTGCTTTTAGTTAGCATTAGCAGCGTATCCTGCATCCATGTGAAAGGACTTTTATGCTGCGCACTGTGACTCACAGCAATGGTCCTGGGTCAGCCCTGACTTTGTGTTAAACTAATCCTAAAGTAATAATGTTATTTCTAACCACTGACATACCACAACTTTATCCTTTCAACAGCTACTGAAAGTTAGGGGACCTTGCTGCTATCGGATATTTATATAGCGATCCTCCAGCTTCAAACGGTATCACCCTTCAAGGACCTGCAGTTCAAAAAAGTGCCCCTCCGACAGCCAAACCCATCTGTTCTCTGATTGGATTGTTACATTTGTGATTGACATGACATTGACCAATCAGATGAAGGGAAGAAAAATAGGGTCAAAAATCCGTACTTGTAACTTGCAGGGTTTTTTTTCTAAGTCCACACACAAATCTTTTTTACACATACAAATCTTTTTTACGCACACACAAATCTTTTTTACACATACAAATCTTTTTTACGCACACACACAAATCTTTTTTACGCACACACAAATCTTTTTTACACATACAAATCTTTTTTACGCACACACAAATCTTTTTTACACATACAAATCTTTTTTACGCACACACACAAATCTTTTTTACGCACACACAAATCTTTTTTACACATACAAATCTTTTTTACGCACACACAAATTCTTTTTACACATACAAATCTTTTTTACACATACAAATCTTTTTTACGCACACACAAATCTTTTTTACAAGTACAAAATATTTATGACCACATTTTGAGCCCATAAGACAGGCATTGTTAAAGTTAAGCGAAACAGCTGTGAGGGAAACAGAGCCAGGTTTTATGGTGAAAACATGATCTGTATATAAAAGATGGCCTTAACAATGTCAAAAACTTGAATAATGGCCAATAGGGGACGACTCTGCTGATTACATAATTAAAAAAGCTTGAATATAGATGTCTATGACAAAAAAATGTCCTATTGGCTCGCATATTCTATTGCTGTGTTCTTGAATAAGTTGGAAGTCTAACTTTCCGAATCCCAGTTCTAATGTTAATCTGGAACACTCCCTCAGCTTTTACCACTTGGAAAGCTAGAGCAACCCCAGCAACTCTGAGTTAGTATTCCAAGATGGCAGCACTGGATGTAAACAGTAGTAAAACTGCAAAACCTTTCATTTATATTGCCACTGTTGTGTATTTATGACTCGTTAACTAAGCTATGCACAGAGCACTGACCAAGCTCTATCCACAAATGTCCTGTGCAGTGTTTTTAAGTGCAAATAAACAATTATTATGCTGTATTGCTAGTGATACCCGAATGGCTCTACATTGCTAAGAACCAACACAAATCCTGTTTTTCCTGCTCTTCCTGCAGTGTTCCGAGCTATCTGGAAGGCAGCATATACAACACAAAGGGCAACATTTGCAGGTGAAGAACAAAGCCAAAGAATGCAGTTCCTATAGGTCCCACTAGAGGCTGCCTCCAATGTGGATTCAGTTCTCATGTTAAAAAGTTTATAGCCAGGTACAAAAGATCAGATCAGAAAAAGTGAAAAGTGCAACACAATTCAGAGATGGAGAGAATTTGCCTTAAAAGTAAAAGTTGCACATTTTAAAACACGTTGGTAGTTCCAAGGAACAATTCTATTTTGAAGTCAATTTACCATTTGTGTCGCACTTTTCCAAGTTGTACTACTAGTACACAATATTTACAGACAAGCATGAAAAACTACAAGCAACTATGGCAATCTGCTAGCAACCAAAGCAATCTCTTTGGAAGTTTTTGGTGCAGCACCTTCTTTGCATCCAGTTTAATCCAGTGAGAGCCAGGAACCACTGCCAGCCAGGGAAGGATAACACATTTTTCCCTAGCAACTGGCAGTTGTATCACATATAATATTGTGGACAACTCTTAGGCAATCCACACCAAACTTGCTTTAAAAAGCCAAAATGGCAACAGTAAAAATGCTCAGCTTGAGGCTTCACAATATGACCTTGTTAACTAATGGGTGGTGGTTATGTCCATCTTTTGTATACGGTCTGTTTGTGAGTGAAATAAAGATAGCTCTTAATGAAAAATGTCCTATGTGTTGGTCCAAGCATGAGTGTAAATATAGGTCCAGAAATAGCTTCTTGCATTAGGTAACGCTATGTTAATTAGCCATGTGCTCATGTTGCTATTTGGTAATACAGAATTGATAATGTAAGGCTAGAGCAGGTGTGCCTCAGGTTAAGAGTGAACAGGTTCATCATCAAGCCTGCAGTTGAAAAAATATTTTTTACTTATTATGAGCAGAAGATAAGGAGTGTGGATCTGGAGAATGGTTAAATCCTTAATACAGTCAGACATGTCATCCCTCCTGATTGAGTACGTGGCCTCATGTTTTCCCCAATGTGAGAAGATGAGTTTGTGCCCTCCCTACATGCACCAATACACACACGCACACCGTGAGGTTAATGTGCGCACAGCACCATCTGGGCTGAGCTAGATCATGCCAATAAGATGGCGCCATCAACCGTATCGGCCTTAACATTTACAAAGAACATTGATCACAGAAGTCTGTCAAATGGCACAGACCACCAATTGAATAACCAGAGCTGCATAAGACATGCAACTGCACAAGCTCGCCATCACAGGGCTCCAATCTGCCAGTGAAAAATCGACATGATCAATCAGTCCATCAATAGTTTGCTTTGATCAGCTTGTCCCCTGTCAATTCCCCCAATTTGTGAGGACTTTACTGGTCACATGTTTCCCATGGATATTGCAGTGGATTACAGACTCCAGGGTGTATGCTGCACAGGCTCTAAGCAGCCGTCTGAGACATTAAAACTCAAGCTGCCACTTTATTTGAAACATACGTAGGCCATCATTACCAGGCCCTGCTATATCCCTGGGGGCTTGATGTGGTGGGTTGAACTGTATAGTGACTGAAAGGCATTGTGGATAACATAAGCTGACAGGCATATCTATTAAGGAGCCCATTTACATTCAGTGGGTGGTCAGTTAAAGGTAAGAGTGGTACTTTTCTCATCCGAGCTGAAGCACACGCTGCATCAGACATGACTTATAAGTAATATCAAATTGCACTAAACTCGACGCTTTGGTGAATTAGAAAACTACTTGACTTCGAGGAATACACACAGTATGAGCCGACAGTCCAACAGCGGAAAAAAAATCTCAGCGTTGAGGGTTTTTATTTAATTTAAAGGTCTGGATTTCCCTCGGTGAGACGCAGCAGCAGGTGACAATGTTTGACATTTCTGCTTATTGTCGTAACTCCAACACAGCATCAATAATTCAAAACTGTACTCTATTAGCTGGTGGAGATTGGGAGACTGGTTTTTCAGCCACACAGGAGCAAATCAGCAACTGTCTCGCGTACTATATCTCAATGTCCAAAGGGGCCTTAAAATCACAGAAGGAAGCTAGTTTAAAATAGAGATGGACCGATCCGATATTACGTATCGGTATCGGTCTGATACTGACCTAAATTACTGGATCAGATATAGGAGAGAAATAAAAACTGTAATCCAATCCATTAAATATCACAAAAGCACCTCACAAAACTTGCCACATGGCGCAACTCAGCTGATAACCTTAGCAGGTCGGGGCAGCATGTGTAACATGATAGAGCGGCTTTGGAGTACTAGACCTGTTGGCGGTCTGGTTGAGCATTTGGAGCCTCGCTACCAACCGGCATTTCATCTCTGAAAAAATTATCCAAGAGAGAAGTAAAGCAAGTGTGTAAGTTCATCTCTGAATGTTTGTAAAGCATTTACACGTTAAGCTTAACAACCGATACATGGAGCGACTGCCTCTCTCCCCCTCCCTCTCCTGTTGCTACTTCAATCATGACACTGATCAATGATCAGCTGATCGGCTTTTCTGTCGCGACTCTCGCCTCTCTTGTTTGTTTTTGGCCCACTTTACACCAGAAAGAGGAAACCAGCGGATAAACAACAGCAGCACGTTTAAGCTTAATAAGCTGTTGTTAGAATTTATTTAATATTACTTTCTACACCAGGATCCTTTTTTACGTAGCTGACAGCTGGTAACCAGAGATGGGCAGTAACGCGTTACTGTAATCTGATTACTTTTTTAAAGTAATAAGTAAAGTAAGGGTTTACTATTGCAAAAACGGTAATTAGATTATCGTTACAATACCTTGGTCACACTAGAATAAAAATAGGAGGGAAACTTCCTGACTCTGATTGCATTGCTATAAGTAGCTACCATAACCAGTTGGTCACCCAGAGATTGAGCTTGCAAGTTTGGCAATAATTCTGGTCATGCTTTATTCAAGGTAAATGTTGAACCCTTCATAGCCGCATAGCAAGTAGTTGGTGAGTGTTTTACTTCCATGCAAAATCCACCTAATGCACTTGAAAGGAGGAAACCTCTGTGCGACCAGTGTCACCAAGTGACACCAAGCAACCTCCTGCCAGGCATTTTTGCCTAGCGACCAGTCGTTGCCAGGCAGTCACTGACCGATCTCCAAGCTTGTGTGACTGGGGACCACAGTGAAAGTACCTATTGATCTTACGTTTTAGCTCAATGCTTCCATTCATGTGCTGGTGACATAATATGTATTTTAATTTATTTTAACTTTTTGCTGACATAATTTTTGTTATTTATTAAGCTGCTAAACGACACATTGAAGTGAAATTCTGAAAATGGGTTTTGAGCACTCACTCTCACTTTCATTTTGAGGACAGTCGTTTTCGGCGTTTTGATGTCACAGCTCTTTAGGATGTAACCCTTTTTATTTTTAACAGAATTAGAAAACTGACTCACGAGCTGTTTCATAGATGGAAAAGACGTGTGCTCCATGGAACAGCTTGTATTTCACCAAAAAGTGATGTGTCAGTCAGACTCATGTGACACCGTTGTATTCACTCAGGTAATCAGACATCATGCAGCTATAATGACTCTCCTGCAGAGGTGGTGGAAGCTAACAAAAGTTCTATTTACATCCTCTATAATTATTCAATTCACTCTCACAAAGTCTCACAAAGTCAACTGTCAGCGAGGCCTGGCTGTTAGCAGCAAAATACCCTGCCTCCCCACTGTGCTGTTACAGTCATAACTGGATAAAAAGATACAGACTAAGCTGCTTTTGTTCACCGTGAAATCAAATGACCAGAACCAAATATGCCTCGGTCCATCTTTAAACGCTTCCCCACCCTGCTCTATCTGTGCCACTCCCGTTTACATTTTCCTAAATATTATTCACCCCTCTTAAACAGGAATCTAAACATCTTTTTAAAAGACGAAAGACCTTATTAAAACAGCCCGATCCTTTCATTTTTCAGCCAATATTTCTCAAACATGAGCAAATTGTTTATTTGCGTGAACTATTTCCAGCTGTGGACGAATACTAAACACAAATAATAATTTGGTCCTCAAATGAGTATTTAAGGCTGCGGGATGGTGATTTAAAGACTAAAGAAAAACGTCAACAGCTACAGCTGTGTGGATATGCGTGTGTTCTTTTAAATTACAGCGGAGGGTCTGTAAGGAATAAACCATATAAACCACATCGCACTTGTTAATTGGTTTTTGCCTCATATCAGGAATGCATTGACCATTAGATAAATAGCCTCTTGTACTGAATCATGCTGACACTTTGGATGCTTCAAGATTTTAATTTAGTCACTGAGTGGGATGAGAGAGGCTGAGAGAAAGCAGATAAAAAGATATATAGTTTTGAAAAAGAAAGTAGACCCTCTGAAAGTTCTAAGGTTTTACATATTAAAGCAATAAAAATAAATGTTTCTCTTTCAGTTTGTAAAATACAACCTCAGATGAACAACAAAATATGGCCTATTATACCTAAGCCAAGAAGCAGAAGCAGTGTGTGAAATCTAAGTACACCTTCACAAACGAGAGGGTCAGTAACACCAAGGTGCTGCTAGTCAAATGCACTTGATTACCTGATCATCAGCAAATGTGAGGACCTCCATGAAAGCAGCAAAAGCGGTTTTGGTAGTTAGTAGCAATTGTAACCACCCATCAATCTCAGAAGGCTTATAACACTATTTCAATTTGTAATCTTTGTATAGTTAGAAACATCTTCCCAGGCGTCGATGTCCCAGGAAACCTACCACAAGGTCAAACCCTGCAATCCTCAGAGGAATTGCAAAAAACCTTGAGAGCCACTTCACAGACTCCATAGGCCTCAGTTAGCATATGAAATGTTAAAGTTCATGGCAGAACAGTTAGAAAGAGACTGCACATGTATGGCTTATTTGGAAGGGTTACCAGGAGAAAGGCTTCTCTCTCTGAAAATAACATAGCAGCAAAGTTTAGGATTGCAAAGGTGCAACTGAACACAAGACTTCTGCAAAAACCATATCTGCACAAACACCTCACAGCAGCTGTTAAGCACAGTGCCGGTGAGGTGATGATCTGGGCTTGTTTTGCAGCCACGGGACCTGTGCACCTTGCTGTCACTGAGTCCAACCCCAAACTCCTTTGTATACCAAAGTATTCTAGAGTCAAATGTGACACCATCTGTCCGGCAGTTAAAGCTTGGCTGAAAATGGTCATGCAACAGGATAGTGATGCCAAGCACAGCATACTGCAACAGAATGGCTGGAAAACAAAAGAATGAACGTACTGGAAAGTCCAGACCTCAAACCACTTGAAATGCTCAAGACAGCTTTCCAAATGTCAATCTCCACAAACTTCAATGAACCTAAGGAACGTTGGAAAGAAGAGAGGAGTAAAATCTGTTTAAGTAATCTTTAATACTTCTTCCCTACCGACTAATCTGTCACCTTGCGCACTGCGTTGCATACGGGCCAGAATGGCAGAGAAAAATCACTGCCTTATTGAAGAGGGTCTTGGGTGTTTCATTAAGTGCACTTTAGTTTGGTCGAGAATCCTCTCCCTGCTAATTGCACTTATAACGAGACGCACTGTGGATCTCTACTGTTGTACTGAAGCTGCCTCAGCCCTCGAAACAACATTATATGGTCTCTTCATCAGAGGCAAATAAACTGACTGGGACAGAGAGTGCGCACACGCGGACAACAGAATATACACACTCAGGCAAAGGGACGATGACAAACACAGGGTTGAGGCAGGATCCATCTATCCCCTGAGGTCTTCATTACCTCATTGAAGCCATTTATTCCACTGAGGTTACACTGCCACAGCAGTCCTCTGTTTCGTCGGTGCATGCTTCTGCAATATGTATGTAATGGTACAATAGCCTACAGTGCACACTGTTTTTTCTTTTTCTTTTTAAAAAGGGTCTTGTAACTCACTCTGATACAATGTGCTACCCACAGCACAGTGTATAAAAAGCCACTCACACCATGTTTTCAACCTCGGCTGAAATGTATTTTCGCAGGTTTCTTTTAGTGGCCTTTCTGAAAAGCAGAAACATGATACCGTAGTTTTCCATCCACAAGCAATTTTGGTCTCAACTGCTTCTCTGGTGGCACAATCTGAGTGTTGAACAGCTACAGCTCTCTTGAGGATTTGATAGCAAGCCTGTGGCATCAAGGGAGTAGATAAAATAACTCAGTGGCTATCCACTCTGTCTGTTTTATAATTCCCCTTAATTACCTGAGGCCACAGACCTTTGAATTCCTCTACTACACATCGTCATACCTCCTCCAGCATCGGCAGCTGGTCTGCCCTCTCTGTGCCAAGAAGACAAGTCATTTTGTTGGATTTACTGAGCTGTTGTGCAAATATAATACCCAGACTGTCAACCACTGATAACAAATATTACAGGAAAAAATGTCCTTGATGTGTCTTAGAGCGAGTCTAAACGCTCAGCACCAAACCTCTCAGCTCTGTCAGCTGGTCACCATTCAAATAACATCCAGAAAACATCTGCTCCAACCTCTGGCCAAGTTTTCCTCAGTGTGCGGATGCACGTGTCACACCGAGGGCTATGGTGTGTTTCTGTTTTGTTTTCTCCCTTGCACGTGGCAAAAGGTGGAAATTCAAATAAAGACCTGACAAATTTAATGTGTTTGAGCCAATGATTTGGGGGGGGGGGTTCTACATAAAACACATTTTAGCATCTCTAAAAGAGTTTTGACTTTCCATCGAAAGAAAATCAGAAGGACAAAGCTTGTGACTCTGAACCTGCCAGACAACACTGTTTTGCTTGTTTTTTTGTGATTATCTAACCAGAGTTTCTGAAGTACAGTCATTAAAAATCTTGGCCACAGACAGAAGAAAAGACTGTGGAGTTCTGCAGATCCAGCAGAGACAGACAAGCTTATTCCTTAAAACGTGACAACACAGTGACAGAGCTGCTAATGATGAGGACACTGCATACAGACAAGCTGCACAATGCTGAAACAGCTGAAACATTCAGATTAACACATGAGCACCGCATGAAGTGTTACGCTTAAATGTGGATAGCAGATATTTGCAGTATTAGAAGATTATGGTGTTCAGTATTAATATATTATATATTTATTCTTTAAAAGGTTCCGTTTCTGTTGTTTCAGTTTAGTTTGAGATTGTCGTGATTACACAGTGAAACGGCTTTAGGGGATTTATCCAACTAGGGCAACAGTTATTTTTATTACTAACTGATCTGCAAGTTTTCTTCAAATTGCTGTCCAAACAACTCATAATCCAATGATATTAGGCTTACAGTTAAATTAAAATTGAGCAGCAAATCCCCACAACTGAGAGACTATCTCATAATGGGCATTTTTACAGAGGGAAAAAAACCCATCAGTTAATCAAACTGTTGGTAATTTCTAATCAGCTCCTCTTTGTTTAAAAATGGTCTTCACAGTCTGCGTACAGTATCTCCTGTAAGGATGAAACATTCTATTTCTGTGGGGCTGTTTTTTAAGAATAACTACAACTACATGGTGGCTTTTTAATAAAACGTATTCCAACTGTGAACATGTGTGTATTTAATTAAAACCCAGTAAGCTTAACAACATATCTTAGAGGTAAATAACCTCCATGCAGTACCGCCAAGGCTTTACTGTGACCAGCTGTAACACAGTGGTTTTATATTTACCACTTTATATTTTATATTTACCACATCCACACGCTGTTTAGTGTCAGGCTGCATCCACACGTATACGGTTATTTTTTAAATGAGGGATTTTTAATCTAGTCTACATGAATGCACGAGAGCATATCAAACAAACAGGTAATATAATCAGAACACTAAAAAACGTCTGGCTTATCAGAAGCCTATAAACAACAACACAGGCCGATGTGAAGAAAAGAACAGATAAAGTGTGCACCTTGTACAACAAAATCTTTATTTTGGGTTTCTTGGATTATATAGAGTTTCTGAAAATCTTCATCTTAAAAGTCCTTTTTGGAGTCTTTTATTTTTTCAAAAGCTCCATTTTCATTGACCTAAAACACAATTTATGTGTAGATGAAAATCCAAAAAGCTAAGAAAAAGCTGCATTTTCCAAAATATCCCAGTCTGTTACTTCCTGTTTTACTTTGAAGGTTTTGGTTTCACGTCCTGTTCTTTTCCCACCTTTTGTCATCGTATAGTTCATAGTGCTGTGCCATACTGCACATTTTAGTATCAATCAGTATCAAGTAAATGCAGGGAATTGCAGATACCAGTACCGATGCTGATACCTTAAGCCTATAACGCCAGTTTATGCAGGGCAGAGCAGTGTGTCATGGTTTATGAGATGAACCATCATCACTTGTGTGATGTATTTTGAACCTGGATTTTTTTGGTGACCTTGAATGTAAATGTGTCTGTCTTTGAATCCCTCTGGGTCAGCTTCTGCTTAACTGTGCTATAGGCAATAAATAAAACAGAGGTGACAGTCAAAACACGTATATTTCTTTCATTTTAAAAGGAACAATTTATTTAGCACAATTCAGTGGGCTACTGAACCTGATGGACTTTGTTCAGTAACAATTTATCGATGCTATCATGCTAGTATCAATCCAATATCACTGTCAGCATTGTTATCAATACTATCGATATTTAGATTGATCCACCTACGTCTAATAGATGAGCTGAACTGCTTTCATCTGCGTCTCATCCACAGTCATCTCTGAGTGTGTACGCTGCACAGTCCTGTCTTTCCCTTTGTCATCTGCTTTGTGTCACGATGGTCCGCTGTGCATTCCTGGACTCTTTGGATTAAACTTTTCTTGTAAACACTGTCGACTGAGTACATTACAGTAAGTGCAATCAGCAATCAGGGTTGATGATTTTAGAATTGTTATATCTGAGGGTAAATCCACTGGAAGTGTACACACATAGTATTTTTCTGTTAAAAACCTTCCCACCAGTACATTCTCCATCATTTGGGTTGGCCTTTACTGAAAACTCTCAGGAAACAGGAAACTGGTTTTAAATAAAAATAGTATCTGTAAAGCGATACTGGGTGTACTTCCAGTTTACTTCTGAGCCTTTGTTATGTCTCAGCTCCAATATTTTCCTGCTATTCTCCTCCAAATGGATGGTTTTTGATGGGCTGAGGGTTTCAACAGATGTGGGAAAAACTCTATTGCTGAATCTAAAAGCATCACCCAGAATGTGGTGAAGGAGACTTGTGGTTTTTTCCTGAAAGGCAACTTGTGTTTCTTTGTTGCGGGTATTTGTGTATTGTATATCATGTTGTAGAGCTTGCATTTTATGTTGTATCTGTGGCATTTGTAAAATGTATTGCGTTTGTATGGCTGCTACCTTGGCCATGTTTCGCTTTGTCAGGAAATCTCAGCTTAATGGGGCTTCCTGGTTAAATAAAAGTATGTAATGAATGCTAAAAGATTGTTTTGGGGGGTTTTTTTTGTTGAATTATTTGGCCTACGGAGCCCTGCACTTGGATCTCCAATGTTCTCTTCAGTGAATCATAACATCAGGTCAGTGTTTTACCCGTGAAGTTCACCTGTGAGTGCATCGCAGGCGTGCACGGCTGCTGTTGCTGGAGGTTTTCAGGAAACATCAGTGCGTTTTCTAGTTTGAATATTAATGTGAGAGCTTTCTTTCAGCTCTTGGAGGCATTTGATGACTGATTGCAACAAATGTCGGGAGGGGCAAATTGAAATCTTTTATACACTGAGGATGTGATCTGCCCTCTGCGCTTGGCTCACACACACTCCTACACTTAGACCTAAATCTCGCAGAAGCGCTCACCTTCCAGTTTACCCTCCCGAGAGGTTAACTCTACCTTTAATCCTCCTCTCTGTCTCACTGATCACCTGTTCCACAGCTTCATTAAGGGGAGAAGAAGAAGAAAAAACGCTGACAGCCGCAGCTCCTTCCCCAATAAGTACATCTCGCTGCTTCTTGTTCGGCTCTGTATTTGAGCGGGGGCATTTTCCTCCTCATTCCTGCAGCTGTCTGCGCTTCAAACCCACTCTCGGTCTCAAGTCACGGCTAATTAATTGACAAGTTGCCCCCACTGAGGGTCAAATGGAGACAGATTCACTGACACTTTGAACAGGTTTGGCAAGTAGATACCACCTGCTGTTAACACTGCTAAATATAAACAAGACGGCACGGCACAGCAAGCCCTGCAGTAAAATCCTGATTTTACCTTACAGAAGATGGAAACTATGTTACTTTCTTATCCAGCAGGTGGTGTTTCTAGCATATCTGTAAATAAATTAGCCATCTGGCAGCAAGTTTTGTGTTCTGATGAGTGCCATCACACAAACCTATTTCTTCTTTTGATTCTAATATATTTGTTCCTTCTCTATCTTTCATCATCTCCCTCTTTGAAAACATAATTATCGCCTTATAATCCCCTCTTAGCGAAGTCATCTGCACAACGTGATTTCTCGGGAGTCCCGGTGTCTCTTTCTTGTGAGCCTTTTGAGGACAATATCATCAAATATGACTCAATCTTATTCTGCTATCTAACCCTCCATCAGTTCTACTTGTCTCTGCACCTCGGCCCTCGGTGCCAGATCTTGTCTTTTGTTTCAGTCTCTTCTATCTGTGTTTTAAAAAGAAAACCGATTAAAAAAGCCTCTCGCTCTAGTCCCTGCCTGTCGGTGGAGGAGCTTCAAACAGGCTCCCCTTGGCATGACATAAAGAGTGACTGTTTCTGATTAAATCTCTCCATGTGTGACAGTCAGATCGTGTTATTATCGAACACAGGAAGGATGAAAGAGCCATTTCTAGCTGAACTTCTGCATCTGATACCTTGACGAAAAGAAAAGTATTTCCACTGAGGTAGCTGCAGTGTATATGGTGAGCAGAGCCTGCACAAACAGGCCAGCAGAAATGGTGTCGAGAGCACGCTCAGTTACAGAACGTGGGTAGCGGCGGCATCACAGCATCGGGCCCCCTTTTCTCTATTCTTAGCTCTTCCTCCTTCTCTCGCAGTCACACATGACTAGGTACTGAAGAGGAGAGGTAGAAGAGGCATCTTGGGTTTCTCTCACTCTCTAATAAAAATGAGATTGCGTGTACACTTTGTGTTATCACACTGTCTGTATGAACCACCAATCACCATTTTAATCTATCTTTTATTTTTTTTATCATGTAAATGTATAAAAGTGCAACTGACTGTCCAAATGACAAAGTTCTACGCTGGGCTGCCATTGTTTTCTATTGCTATGCTATTTCTCCAGCTAAATACAGACCACTTTTGGCCCGGGCAGTTTAATTATTCATCGCTTAATTTACATGCCACACAAACACGTATAAATATGAACCCCGTATGTTGCGGTAAACACATTTAAATTGCCATTTTATGTTGCCAAAGCTAGATGTAGCACAGGTTAGGCCAGGCATTACAAATGATGTAACACCAATACAGCCGTAAATATCAAAAGATGCTCAATAAAGATGTGAAATAGCTGGTTATCTAAAAGCTGATTCTCACAGCCAGATGGTTTCTGGGCTAAGAGCTTATATGCGCAGATAAAGACCAATAAATGAAATTTATTGGATGTAAAAGTAACATCTGGTTGACAGCGCATATAATCAGAACCTCAACACAATGGGTTCTTATTATGGGGTGACAATGTCTCTTGTTTTCTCTCATATTTGTATATATTTCTCTTGTTTGCTAGAGAATGGATTTGAGCTGATAGAAACAGGAACTTAAATAACCACTTGTTGCAACCAAGGTATGCAGAAGAGCATCTCTGAAACCTGTCAGACCTTGAAGGAGATGTGCTACAGCAGCAGAAGACCGGGTGTCATTCCTGTCCCCCATGAACAGAAAGTGAGGCTGCTGTTCACTCAGCATCGCCTGCTGTCAGGTCGTCTAATTTCTCGGCATACCTTTGGGCCCTTTAGTACCAACTGAGCATCATTTAAACGCCACAGCCTGCCTGCGTACTGTTGCTGACCATGTCCAAACCTTTGTGACCACAGTGCACTCATCTTCTGATCGCTGATTCCAGCAGGAAAGCATCGTGTCACAAGGCTCAAATCATCTCACCAGATCACAGTTCAGTAGACCACCTTTGGGAATTGGTGAAGTGGGAGATTCACATCATGGTGCGGCTGACACATCTGCAGTAACTGTGAGATGCTATCGTGTCAACATGGCTCAAACTCTCTGAGCACTTATTTGAATCTGTGCCATAAAGAATTAAAGCAGCTCTGAAGGAACCCGCGTGACAGCCGAGTAGCTCATCCAGTTTGGCTCATTTACCTAAAATTATTTCCAAATATTTTTTAGTAGAAGAACATTCTGATTCTTGCCTCCTGTACTCGATGCAAGCAGCACCCTCACCTAAGACACGCTGAAGTGTTTTTTAGCAGTAGCCTGCTGTGTGCTAAATATTAGAAAGTATGACTTCACAGTTCATGTGTCACAGACATGAGTCTCACCTAAGCTTCTCTCTCTTTGTTCCCTGTTGCAAGATTTCTTTTTGATGCGATGACAAAACAGCAGCTGGGTGTGAGTTTGACATCACTTTTACACCAACAAAAAGCAATTTTAACCTCACTGTTTGTCTACCATTTAGACACCTAATCACCGGGAAACTGCTCAGTGGGTCGGCCCAGGGACTTTACAAATTCTGACAAATAAATAAAAAGAACAACAAATCACCTGAGAGATGACGCGAGGAACCAGTCGCTCTGCATAACAATGAAAAATTAGGCTGTTTGTTGACCGTAAAAAGGCAACTCCCGTACAGCTACTCGTACCGTCGATCAAGCGAGCGAGCAGAGGTGCCGCAACCAGAACAGAACAATGTTACTCCTACAGCGTAATTTAGAAGGAAAGTCAGACTAAAGAGCTTTCGCTACATGTCGTCCTACCTAATCAGCTCTGAAGGGCCTCACTTGAAGGTGAAGTGAAAAGCTGGCCGTCATCTCAAGAGAGGAGGTACAATTACTATTAGAAATTCACATGGCTACGCTCTGAGGGTTTCTCACCTGCACTGAGCGGGTCAACCGCTGCGTGGAGTGAGTGCGAATGTTAAATTGTTGGTTTCAAAGTTGATGAAACTTGGATCTAAAGCTGTCGTTCGTCAGCCCACCGGTCGTCGATAAGCACGGTGGAAGGGGGCTGCACTGAAATGCATTCAAACTGATAACGTGGCAGCACGTCTTATCTGTTCAATCTGGTTTCTAATAAGGTGTCAGAGCTGTTAGGTGTTGCGTCAGTTCTACCTTCAGGCGGGACTGTTGTATTTACCTGAAATATTAACACAGTAAGATGCTGTGAGGACCTGCGTGCCAGGCAAACTAATTGGAAGCATGGAAGCAGAAAAAAAAATACCGAACAGGATACACATGGAAGAATCCAGATTTCAGCTGTGAACTGGCGACTGAGTGAAGAGCATCTTTTCAGAGGTTTTTTTTTTTTATCATTATACACGAAGGAAGAACCCCACAAATGCATGGGTGGATGAGGAATTTCTGCACCTTAGCTGCTTTGCACTTCTGCCTCTCCCTCTCTCTCTCTCTGGCTCTGGGTAAGCAATAAACACCAGGCTGCTCAGCACCTGTAATCCTTCGACGACTCAATCAACATTTGTAAAGCTGGTCACATGAGGCTCGCGTCCAAAACTGACTCAGCCGGCTGTCTCTGAGCTCCAGCATCAAGATCTCGGCTCGGTACAGTCATGGCAGTTCACTGCTGCCACTCCGTTCACGGTTCACCGATCAAACTAAGGGCCACGCTTCCCGCCTGACAAGAGAGCCAGTGCTCAGATCCAGTAATCCTCTCTGCCCAACCCGCCCTCCGGAAAAACACGCAGCATCACAGCGGCGCAACAACAACGCACACCCCTCCAAGGCCTTGCTGCTTATGCACTCCGAGGTACATCTGTCTACAAAGCTGCCTCCTTCATCCAGTGTCAGTGAAGCTCCCTCAGGATTTGGCGCCTGCGCCTGGATCTTTGCCTGTTTTTCTTCCTTTTTCTTTTTTGTCTGCCACGCCTTAACCCCTCTCCTGCTCGCTGTCATCATAACGGAAAATCAGAGTGTTGAAATGGAAAACGAAGTTTTGATTGAAATACTGTGGGCAGGAATTTGGACACCGCGGAGCCTGAACAGCATATGTTAATAAGTGAGCAGAATACAGCCAGTACATTGTTGAAGCTGTTGTGTTTTGCGAGGGAGGGACACACCAGCTGTCACACCTCCTCCAAGTCACGCTTCGGCAAAGACGTGCATCATAATCAGATAGTTACATCAGACTCCTGTGAGCCGGCGAGCGCAAATTAGTTCAAAGATTTGGGAGCGTAAACTGGCCTCACCCGTTGCTAAACACCAATCCGGCCAAGAATCTAATCCGCGATGCCACCAGGAGACAAATCCTAGAGCTGCTCTGCTGGCAGGAGCCGGACGCAGTGACAGAACAAAGGATTTTGCACATATTCTGTTTCAAAACTGTCGAGGAAGACACGAACGCACTTTCCCCTGATCTAACGGTGCGCTCTGTTGCTAATGAAAGCCATGCAAATTCTCCTTTAAAGGCTTATTTTACTTGCAGCCTCTCAGACACCTCGTTCCATTGTCTTTCTGCGCCCCTCCAACTTTTAAATATGCCTTTCATCGGTCGAACTCCTGAGCGGCTGCCAGGAGCACGAGCTCAGCAATAAAATCGGCTCCAGCTTCCTCCACTCTGTTGCTTTATGCAGTCACTATTGTCTAGACCTGTTTTCCCTCGTAAAGCGGCACAACTCCTCGTTTTGATGTGCTTATTGAAGCTAGTGTCTCGTTATCCCTTATCTCAACACCGAGCTCCCTCACAAAGCACCACGAGAAAGAACAAGTGACAAAAACAAAAAAAACCCACACACACGCAATTTGTACTTTTTTTCCTTTTGCACTATAAATGTTTTGTTTCTTCTGTTTCTTGTGATTGCTCACTCTTACTGAAAATAAACATGGCCACAGAAAGTGACTTACCCTCTAAAACAGGCCTTTTGTTAAGCAATGTGCATGAATAGAACTGAAGATTTATTTAAACTGCATGAAAAATGTGCAGTGTTTTATTATCAGACCTTTTTTTTTAACTATACGGAAAAATACATTTAGTTTGACCCGATCAAACCATGAAGGAAATCCTTCATATTTCACAAAGCGGCCATTAAGCCATTATTTCCACCTCCTCTCGTAGTTTACATGACCTGAAATTATCATGAACGAGGGCAGTTTCTAAGAAGGTTAAATAAGGGTTGAGTTAATCGCAACTGCCGGATATCAGCGGTCACAGTGGTGGCAGCGTTTCAGATGTTACAGTACATGTGAAAGTTCATTAAGTTGATTAAAGTAGTAAAAGCTGTGAAATGTGAGAAAAACAAGGCAATCTAAGTCAATTTTCAGTGGGAAATGCCACCCATTTGCAGCCTCTGAAATAGAAAGAATCTGCATTTGCATGGCTGCTAAATGTCATTTTAAATTGCACGTCGTTTATATTTGTGTGTGTCACCTTAGACTCCGCTGAGCTGCTGCGATAGAGATTTTATTCACCATTTTCTGATTCCCCGGCTTATCAAAGATGTAATTTGGGGTGAAGTTTTAAGCGATACCCATGGACACATATGCACAGCCCCAATTACTTAAATCACTGGCCTACCTTGAACATTGCCAGCCCGGATCTCCTCTCTACTCTTCAGAACTGGCATGATGGAGTGATCTGGGATTCGACTCCTCCTCTCATAGCCTCGGATGAAGGGATGGTGGACAGACGAAGGCACACGCGGAGGGCTGAAAAGTGAGGTCTAGCAGGCTGAGGGATGAGCAGAGTTGTGCTTGATGGGTGGAGAGGGGTGACGCTTGGGCTGTTATCAGTGTGAGGGGGTAGTGGTAGTGGTGGTGGTGGTGGTGGTGGTGGGGTGGGGGAGAGCAGGAAGGTTTAAAAAACCAAGAACAAAAAGTCTAATCTGCAAAGAACCAGATCCAAACTGGCTGAAAAATGCTTTTCACTGAGCGTTTTAGAGGAATTTAAAAACGGATCATCAACTCAAAATGTCAGCACTCTTATGGGGAAGAAAAGCCGAATGATGGCGAACGGAGAGTGTCGAACGGGCGGACTTTCATTCGTCTTTTTCCATCTGATTGTCTTTCCTCTTCCTCCAAAGTTGGTGATGCAGGTCTCCTTCCTCAAGTCTGCAAGTGTGTGAATACTGTTGCCGTGGAGATGAGGAGATGAGCAGCAGTGTGTGTATATGTGCGCGTACTCTTCGTCTTTTTCTTCTTCTCCTGCTTCCCTCTATTCCTTCTTCTGTCGCTCTGTGCCTTTGCTTAATTTAGCCAGTCATGATCCTCGGCTTGCCGGCCCGCTCCTCGTCTGAAAGAGACAAGGAAAGAGTCAGATGGCCGAGTAAGGCTGCGGATGGCTGAAAGCCACTGTGTACACAAGTCAATTGCCTCTGAGGTCAAGGCTTAACTCAGTCAAGCCGCTGTGTCTACATGCCCCTTTCACTGCAATCTGAATGTGCTGAATGTTGTTACATTGTTGTTGTTGTTGTTTTTTCACAGGAGATACTTTTGGTAGTTTTTTTTTCCTTCTCAGGCCTTTATAAGGTCTGCCTGTACTCAATAAACACGCTGGCTTTAAGGCTCGTTATTAAATTAATGAATCAATGCAACACTGATTTTTTTAGGTACGATTTTTTGGAAAGATATGCTAAAAAATTACTTTCTTCCGCCAGAATATATACCAACACAGAGCACACTAGGAGATTATACATCCACATCCTGGTTTTCATCTGTTACTGTTTCAGATTGCGATTGTTTATGTCTGATCATTTCAGAATTGCAGCCCTCAATTTATCACATGTCACATGATGCACATTACACCAGTGGGGATAGGCATGAAGAAGACAGCTTAAAAAGCAAATGCTGAATTTAAAATATTCAAAAACAGGAGTTGGCTAGTAGAGTGTGACTGAAATCCTCAAGACTCTAATATTTTATAGCTATAGATATTTATTCCACTATGTGCTCAGGTCAGCGCACAAAACAAGTGGCTGTTGTAAAGAATTCAATGGGCTTCTGGGAGTTTTATGGGAGCAGGACAGTACTTTTGGCTTTAAGCTTAAAAAGTCTCTGGTGTGATTCCCCTTCATGGTTAAAAGTGTCATTATTGATTTTTGATCAATTTATTGTTTTTCAAATGTGCAGAATCCTTAAATCTATGTGCAAATTAAATGATTGTTTTTAAACTTGTTTGTTCCCTGTTTTTACACAGATCTTCCAGGGCCGACAGAGTAAAGCAGCGTAGGCTAAAGGTGGGAGGATCAACCCAAATATCGACAGTATTGAAAACAACGCTGGTATAGGTGTCGGACCGATACTAGCACAATAGGATCGATACTTTGTTTCTATCCTCTAACTTCAGTATGCCTGTTGAATTGTGTTGAAAAAATAGACCTCAGACATGCAGTATGAAAAATGTTTAAACCTTTTTATGTTGACTGTCACGTCTATTTTATTTTTAGCATATTTAAACAACAGAAGCTGACCTAAAGTGCTTTAGAGACAGCGCCATTTACATTCAAGGTATCCAAACAAAAAACAACCCCAGTTTCAAAATACATGAAAATCTGAAAGGTGTGTTTTTAATTGTGATGTAATTTGGCACATGAACAGCTGATCACAGGAATCATCCAGCCTGCTTCAGGAAATAAATAAATAAATAAATCCAAACTTTCCTAACCTTAATGATCTAAACCAGTCTCAGGGATAAAAAGCCTGCAAATCACCCCTACTTTGTCTTTCCCATGAGTCTGAAGACATACATCTGCATACATTACTGAAAGATGATATCCTTTCAGGGATGACAGCTTAAATTCTCAACACTATCAGGGTCATTTAAGTTAAAAAAGTGTGATCTGGTTGTTTGGGCTCTCTCCTCATGCCAGGCAGCTCTCTGTCTCTCTCTCTCTCTCTGTATTACCTCCCTGTCGTTTGCATCAATGGTGAAAATAAAATTAGGGCTAAAGTTCTTTTGAACCAGAGAGCTCTGACTTTCTGCTTGTCCTGTCCTGCATTCATTAAACAGCGACATTGTCATGCAGATTATAAGCTTCAGATATTGCATGCCTTTACCTTTATCTATTTTGTTGATTTTGCTATTGTTTCTATGAATAAAAATATAAAAATAAAAAGCAGGATTGGCTTTGAGGTATCTAGGACAACGCTCTTTGGGCGAACTACTAGAGGCATAACTTATTCTGCAAGTGGACTAAGAGTAGTGGCATAGAGGGACCAAACTTTGAAAGAAAGGCCAAAGTGGCAGAGATACAATCAAGAACAAAATCAGGGAGAGAGAACACAGAAGGTGGAGATTAAAGAGTCGAAGTGACAGGCTTTGTATTGAGGCTAGGCTAAATTTGGGCGCAGCATTGTGACTCAGGTTGTGGATTTTAATTCGACCCTAAATCATCGTCAGCTGATCTTTTGGACTCCTACGTGGTGTCTTAAAGGGGAGAAGAAGGTACAAGTAAAAAACAAGTGGACGTCATCATCAGACAGCAGGTTGAAAAACAAACACAGTATATACGCAGGACTTCTAACTGGTGCAGCAAAAGTTGGATGCAGCCATGCAGATGCATTATTTACCTTTCCGTGCTTGCATTTTAAAACAGCGGGAACGGATAAAGCCTAGGCTGTTAGAGACATGAAACATTTATGGGAGGAAATTAACAGCACTGTGCATTATTCTACGAAAGAACAAGCAGAGCAACTAATTATTATTTACACACTACAGGAACATTTTACTTAATATGTACAAATAACTTTGAAAGTAAGTTATTTTTTACAAGGAAGTGTTTAAGAAGTGTTAGAAATCATAGTTAAATGTTCACGGTGAGTTGTTTTTTTATACAGAACTACGTGAACTTCTTTTTAATGTTGGCATTAATTGTACATTCATATATTAAATGAATGTTACATTTGGTTTGTAAGCTGAATTAAATGGTTTTTCCTCACTCTGGGTCGGACATCGCATAAAAAAATTGAATAAGATTCACCGGCCACCACTGACAAACTTCAAAACACTGATTAAGTTTTAACGGACTGCAATTCAAAATTGCAAAATGTTTTTGTGTATCGTGTAAAAGCTCCACTAAGGACCAGAGTTGCTGCAGCGCATCAGTCTCGTGCTCTGTGATGGCTTGGTCACATTAGATGACCACCAGCTTGTGACCTGGAAAAATCAGCGGTTCCCAGTTGCAACCAAAGACAAGGTCACCCAAACATCGAGCACGCAACATCCTCATCATCTGGGCAACCACTTTAGATTGAAAGGTGACTGCGGAGGCAACCTGTCTCCAAAGATTCGCAGCCCACCACAGTTTGCGGAGGAATTTTTAAATTTCTGTTTTATCTCTCTGAGGTTAGAGCTCAACTCTGAATGTAAGGAGTTAATGTGCATTGCTGTGTATGCAGATAGCTGCGCATTTGAGATTCATCACAGTCAACTGATCACAAACATGTTGCACATTAATAAGGTCAAATTCCCAATTTGACCTTATTAATTTACAGACTAATAGCAGACTAACTCTGTCTTGATGCATCGAGGACAGTAACTGGTCCCCATCTATGCATAACCATTACAAAGGCAAGAAACCTGCAAGTTCATTGCACATGGTCGCAGTCTCAAATCACTAAGTTCCCTTGTGGTGGTATAAAATGATGTAATGATCCATCAGTATTAAAAATATCTAAGCTGTAGCCTGACTAATGTATGCTATGTCTAGTTTTTCATCCTTTAACAGATCTTTACTGGCACACGCTCATAAGATGGGATATGCCTATTTCTGGCAACATGTGCGTATTTATTGCATCTTGAAGTAGATGCAGGATATGTAGGTACACAGAGTTTAGCCCTTAGGAAAACTGTCAGAGGATATGTGCATGTGTAGAATTTTAATCCCGTCTGGCAGTGAAATGAATTATTCATTCAACAAATTTTATTTACAAAAATCCATCTTTCTCTCTGACTCCTTCTAATTATCTCTGACTCTCATAGTGGCATTAATATGATTCTGATGGCTTGACTCGTAGAATAATGCGGTACATCCTTACATAAACCTTTTGCATTAAACAACTGGACAAGGCTTATTTGTTTATTCATTTAGTATCCTCGCTATGAACCAACAGCTTCTCAAAATATTGAATTATGCAATCCCAGAGAGCCATTTTATGGATGTAAATGTGAATGCTTTTATGGTTATGTATACGTAACTCAATATTACTCAAAATGAACAGCGGCTAACTGATTACTTGTTTTATGGCATGTGAAATTAGTTTGTTCTTAAATGGTGATTTTGTGTTTTTCATGTACAGCATTAACGGACCAAAGTATTGAACCACACATCTGAATTCAGGTGTTTTCAGCCCAGTTGCCACTGATGTTTAAATCAAGCACATGGCCAGCCTGCCTGTACAAACATATGTGAAAGAATTTTAAACGAGCTCTCCGAGTTTGAGCGTGGTACTGTGATAGCATGGAAACTTTGTCAGTTTTTAAAATTTCATCCCTCCTAGATATCCCACAATCAGCTGTTAGATATATTATTGCAAAGGTGAAGGCTTTAGGACTTAGACCGTGCCAGGTTACAGAGCAGTGCGTAAAAGTCGCCAACACTCATTAACATCAGCACAAAAACTGTGCGCCGGGAGCTTCATGGCTTTGGCTTCTATGACCAACTGGCTGGTGTAATGTGTGGCCCAGTACTTTGGTCTATATAGAGAACGTCCAACATCATGTATGAAGACTGCCTAAAAATCATGTTCTATTTTACAGCTGCTTATGAGAAATGCCTAGAAACTGTTTTCATACTGACACAAAACAGATTACATTAATAGGAGATCATTAAAAGGTGTGACTCTTATTATTTAGTTATTGTTATCCTGTAGTTATTCTTACCTACAGACTCAGTTCACTTTTGCTCTCTTTTGTCTAATGGTGCATTTTAATCATTTTTAGGATATTTATTCTGTTTTTACTTTTTAACAGCTAACTGGCATCAAGAATATAAACACATTACTTGAGTACAGGCAAATTCTCACTTTGTATTGATTTTAAAATCTCACTGATCATACATCTTTCATCTGAAGCACATTAAGGGCTTATTAACCTGTTACATAGGGCAGGGCGTATACAGGGCGATCTGCTGGTTATCCCAAAGTTTCTGCTAGTAGACAAAGGTCAGCAGGTGCTTGCTGTCAGAGCTGCCAAACTGTGGCACAGTCCGACCTTTGAGGTCAAAAAGGGAACTTCTTTACTGTCTTTTAAATCTCTTCTTAAAACATTTTTATGGAAAAGCTTTCATGGATGTTTAAAAGGTAGCAATGTTCTTTTATTTTTCATTATTTGCCTTTCTGTTTTTTTCCAGGAGTTTTTTTAAAGCTTATAAATTTCTTCCTGTGAAGCAGTTCCTAACTTTGTTAAATATTAGTATTATTTACCTAACCATTTTAAATTTGAAATGGGACTTTATAGCCTAATTCCCAGCATACAGTCTTTTGCATCGCCTTTAGTGTGCACTGTACTCAATAAAGTCCTGCTGAAGAGTCAATTAGAGCAAAGCTGGTGTATGAGTGATATTAGGTCTGTGATTTATTCACTGTCAACGATCTGTCGCAGACCCACTGGGGAGGAAACAAGAAGAAGAAAGGTAACACAGGAGGAGGATGACATCAGTTTGGCACTGGCTAACGCACCTCCACCAGCTTAGGCGCACAATAAGGAATGAGAGAATAGTAATGAACAGATGTAAATCCATGCACCTGCACGCTGCACTGGACTAACTGAGTGAGTCACCTGGTATAAGCTTCATTCTGCGCGTTAGAAATAGTGCATGAGTGAGGGATATTTTGTGCTCCGAAATGCAGCTGAACGTGTGAGAGTGTGAAATTCTTGAAGATGTAATCTCAATTATACAGACTTTTTTTTTTAAGTGGATAAACAACCAATTAGTCACAGAGCGACGACGAAAGGTGAAACCGTGCAAGCAACTGTGGTGGAAAATACAAAAACAGCCATCACCTGCAGATGAAAGTTCATGCAGAATACATTTCCACCAGCTTCATGCAGACTTCCGAATGTACACAAACGCATGCACACTCTTGCTCCGTCAGCTGTGCTCTTGCACACGTATTTAGGGTACACACCTTCTTTTCATGCATGTGCATACGCTCACTTGCAAAGAAGAAGTGAGTGCTTTATTAATTCACTACTCACCTAATTAACTCTTTTCTGTAACACATAATTTATAGACTGTAGTGGAGATGTTTTACAGAGGAGCAGAGTTGAGACACAAAAGCAAAGACAGAGCAAAACGAGCGGTCCTTCATATTCCTTCATGACGACATCCCACTCTCAGAACAATCAAGAAAGAGGGATTCATTAAGCCTCTTTATCAGTCCATAAGAAGGGGGTGGGCGGTGAGACTAAAGTAGCTGGTGTGGGCCTATGTTAGTAGGCAAAATTTTTCACCTTACGGCTGAGTGCACAGGCAATTTTCAGTTAAATGTCCATGTGTATATGGGCTAATTGAGAATAGACTAGCAGTGGTAACGCTTTAAAGCAGCTCTCCCAAAAAAGGTGTGGCGGTGAGAAGTAGAGACGTAGCGTCAAACAAAACACAGAGGGAAAGGGGACAAATGTGACAGAGGAAAAGAGGAAGGTAGTGATGAAATGGCGCGTGAAGTTCTACCTATTTTAATCTGTCTATCAGTCTGTCTCTATCTAAAGACCTGCTGTCTATTACACCTTAAATCTACAGCAAGGAATTACCCGCTGAATCCACTGATCAACATCCAGCTAATGGTAACCGGTCTCTGTTGGCCCGAAAGGGAGTGAGAATGAAAGCGGGGAATAAAAGAAAATGGAGAGATTTGGGTAAAAGAGGGAGGAAAACTGAAAACATGCTGAAGAGGGAAGATTGTGTGTCTGTGTGCGTTGGTGTGTGTGTGTGTGTGTGTGGGATGGGAAGGGGCAGGGAGGCAGTAAAAGTACTAATGGCTGCTGATGGACTGGCAGAATCAAAATAAGCACAAAATCAAGCATGAAATGGGATACACTATTAATGACTTGAGATGGCCATTAGCGCCAAACTTTGAATGCAGCTCAGCAGATCATGTGAAAAGAATATCATTCCTTTTAGGACAAATATCCCAAACTTTGCCAAAATTCGGCTGTCAAAGTCAATAAAATTACACCAGTGAGACTGCAAACTCATTTTTTTCCATTTCAAATGTGTTACAAATGTGTTACTAAACAAATAAATATATATAAAGATTTGTTTATTATTAAATCATGACATGTGTACAGATAAAAAAAAAAAGATTTCTCAAAGACAACAATTAAAAATGGGCGCACTTGGCCATGATGATGAGGACAGATGAGGAGAAGGATGCGAGACCAGACCGATGTCGACTCACTGAACGCTCATCCTTTAGGCGTAGTTTAGTGTGCGAGTGCATGTGTGTGTTAATGTGTGTTTTATGTATACGTAAAGCACACACAAATACACACAGACAGACAGATAGACAGACACTAAACGATATTGAACCTACCTAGAGTAACAATTAAGAATCCCGCAAGAGTGTGATGCAAAAGAAATGGGTGTGGAGGGGACCAAAAGAGAAGGAAAAGGGGGGGAAAAATAGTCATTCATGAGGAGTTTTTTAGTTGTCTTTGAAAAAAAAATCATCCAAGATCATTAATCATCAGACTTTAGACACAGAAAGAGGCGTAGGATGGGGTATGATGACCTGACGAGCAGCATTTTGATGTGAAATGCAAAGGAGGGAATGACAGGAATGATATGGTTTGGTGAAAAGAGAAGAAGGAAGAGTGAAGAGGGAGAAAGAAAGGGCAAAAAAAATTGGAAAAACAAAATTCCCTTCTTTCCCCTCTATCTCACTCATAAATATAAGAAATTGTACACCAGGTAGATGGAGAAATAGATGAGGAGGCAAATGACGGAGAGAGAGACTATATGAAAAGATGAAGCACCTCCCAGCACTGCGATGAGGAATAAGAAAAATATAAAACGAAAGAAAAAATTGAATACTCCAAAGCCTTCCGTTTTTGCTCTGTTTAGTGAGGCGAGGAGGGGGCTTTCAGTTATATCCCCCCCTCTCTCTCTCTCTGCAACTGGTCAGTCTTCTTTTATCTTCTGTCCTCCTCAAAGCAAGACGCTACCTTCCCTTCAGATGAGCGGTAACCCTTTGCCAACACAGCTGTTGGACATGGCACTCAGGCTGGCTGCATGGTTGGGTGCTGCTACGCAGAGATACAGAGTGTGGAGCCGAAACACACCTCTGGCTGGCGTAGAGCGGCGAGCGCAACTCAAACTGCGCTCGCTCTCCTCCCCCTCCTTCCAAGAGAGCGAGAGAAAGAGAGAGCGATGTGGAGGTGGGTCCTTCTGTAGGGTTGTGAATTAGAGATATGCTACAGTGAAGCCAGGCTGCTGCAACAATTGTCAAGAAAATTGTTTCCAATACAGAAAGCAATGGCTCCCTCTGTTGTTGCTCTGTTTTAATTGGAGATTAGACTCGGCAGCATCTGAGGGAGACAGCGGAACGAGCTGAAAGAACAGTGCCACACTGCGAAACGATACCCCATTACAAGTAAAACACCTGCATTTCAAAGTACATTAGGACTGCTAATGATGCTTTTTACAAAAAAGTAAAAATCTAAAGTTCTGCAAAGCCGAAAGTCACAACTTAAAACTGTATTAAACTCTATTTTGGCATTAAGACTAGTTTACTGTATCTAAAATAATAGCAAGCATATATATATATATATATATATATATATATACACACATATAGATAGATAGATAGATAGATAGATAGATAGATAGATAGATAGATAGATAGATAGATAGATAGATAGATAGATAGATAGATAGATAGCAGGAAAATGTGAAAAAGAGAGAGCTCCATTTTCTTTGACTTAAAACAGGAATGTGTCAAGAGTTAAAGTGGGATTCAGTGGGGGGGGGGGGGGGGTGTCTTAATGTACAGACTGTGATCAGCTGACCTCTTGCTCTTTACAAATTTACACACCTGACTCAACCAGGTGTCAGCAGATGTTTCATGAGTTGTCCTGGCTGATTTCCATCCTCTGCACTGAGGGTACACTGTTTATACTAACTAGACAGTCACTGTGCACCAGTCCCACACTTGTTCTTTACTTTAAATCCATCACAGTACAGCAATCTAACCTGTTAATCCTGCACTAATCAGCAGAGGATTTTCATGCTTTTAATGATTTTGATCCATAACACAGTCAACCTCAGCTTGTTTAGCCATTTCACACAATATGAAAACAGATTATCTCACATGTAAACTTTAAATTTCCAGTTTGTCAAATCTCACTGAGCAGTCCTTACCTTTGCATCTAACCTCTCTTCTTCCTCTCCCCATCTTTCTCCATCTCTGAGTGAAGTTGGCTCTTTCTTTTCTCTCCCTGTGAAATACAGCAGCTGGACGTTAAGCTAGCAACAAACTGCACACAAACAGTTCGCGTCTTTGTTGATGTTTGTTGAGTTGAAAGAAACGTAGCGTTTGAAATGACCTGCCACTTAAAAAACGTCGCTCCAAACAACAGTTCTGACAGACAAAATAAACAAAACAAAAACCTTGCTTCCTTCATGCTCGCTACTTTTCATAGGGCTATCTACATGCTGAAGTACCAAAACTACCAAAACTTGTGGATACGTGCAGTCCTTGTGATCGTGGTGTTGTAGTGACTAAAGTAGTTATTTTAGCACACATTAAGCTGGGCAAACACTGCGATTTTTTTCAGTCGCGTTATTGCTTCTGCTCAAACTGTACGATTGAGTCGCAGGGGTTAGAAGTTCGTAGGTCACGATGCAGGGTCTCAACTGAAACAAATTGTACGCGAAAACAAAAAAATTTACAGTTTCAATTCATTGTTTTTCACTATCATTTTTTTCTCAGTTTCAATACAAGATTTTTCAGTACATTTATTTCAGTTACAATATTTTTTCTCGGTTTCATTTCAAGGTGGCATCGTTCTGATCCCATAGAGCGACAGATTTTCTGTTATAACCTTCATTTTTATGGACGCACAGTGTGAGCACTCGGGTCGCATCAGAGCATCGGGCCGTATAGTGTGAGACCCTGCATCGTTACCTACCAATTTCTAACCCCTGCGAGTCAATCGTACAGTTTGAGCAGAAGCTGAATAACGCGACTGAAAAAAATCGCACAGTGTTTGCCCAGCTTTACTCTGTGAATGTATTGCCTGACTTTTCTGTTGTTAGCTGAAGTGGCAACTTGTGCTCTTCTACGCATGTTGGTTGTAACGAGTGGTTATGACTAATGGCATCAACAAGGCATTTTCATAAGTGAGCTAGTGGATATTCTCTGTTAACACTATGACAATAGAGATTAAACAATAGAGATCATTTCTGAAATACTCAGACCAAGCTGTCTGCCACCAGCAACCATGCCACAATCAAAGTTACAAAATTACCTCTCCTACTTATTCTAATGCTCATCAGTTTGAACTTCAGCAGGCTGTCCTGACCCTGTCTACATGCTTAAGTTTGTGTCATCTGATTGCATTAAGCAGTTAAGCAGTTAACCAGGCGTACCTAATAAAGTGAGAGGTGAGTGTATATTTGACAGTGTGTTCTGTGTTCCTGTGCTTGTACATTCACCCCCATAAAAGCTCAGTAAAGGCCCAAATAAAATGCTAATGGAAATTCTTTGCTTACACACAGTAGGCTGCAGCTTTTTTTCAATTATTGGGTTATCTACTGTATTCGATGTGTGTTCACTTTTTATATTACAGCTCAATTATTTACATAAGAAATATGCACGCAATCAGCCTGTGAAATAGAATTTACACTTATTTACACTCATCAGTATATAAAAAAGTTACATTTTGCTTGAAGTCTTTATATACACTCAGCTTATTGTACTAAATATGAGTGGTAGAACTGGGAATTTTGAGTATTAGTTACATATATGTTAGGATTACTGTTGCAGTGTGAAACTAAGTTTTTCTAATTGTGAAAATATAACTTACATAGGTTTGTTGTTGTGATTTTGTAGTTTTTCTTCTTCTTTTTCTTAAATTCATTTACTCTTTCCATCGCTGACTTGTGTTAATTCAATAGACAAACAGGTATGATTCTGTACCTTCTCTTTGGTGCAGAAAGTGTGTTATTTACAGTTTCATTCCGTGGGAAATATAAAGCAGTAGATTATGTGAGAGACCTCTAGTGGTAGTTTGTATAGGTGCATGTATGATTCGCCTAACAACACAGAAAATGGAGCTTTCTAACATGTGGGGTTTTTTTTTGTTTTTTGTTTTTTTTGACACTGATAGTTTTGTCACATCTAACATGTGGTTTTAATTCAAAACAAGCATTTTTTTTTACTTTATTTTTTTTTTTTATTCTTTGTGCCTGAACTAAATATGTAATAAAATCAAACAGAAAGGCATCCCGCTTATGTGGCGTGTTGCCACAGAAACCTGCCAGCTTGTGAATGAAGCTGCCTACAGGTAAAGTTTATGGGAATGTGTGCTTGAAAAAGGGTATCCAACAACTCCTGTAGTTCGTATTACTGCATCAGCATGATTCTTACGGTGCCTCGTCACTTGTCCATGTGGGTCAAAGACTGTATTTAAATGATGGATGTAGCCACAGAGCTATCACCCACTTGTGTTGTGCTAAACATTTTGAATCCTTAACATTAGTGCCAAAAAGTTCATTTTTTTCTTCCATAGCCAGCCTCAATAGCCCGACATTGAACTGTCAGAGCCCCCACTCTTGATCGCCGTACAACAAATATTGTACTAAACGCCATACAGCACCTCCTTCAGGAGGTGGGCCCATGTCATCTCTTTGGTCTCCATCGGCCCAGCCACCAGGCATGTTCCCTCAACTTCCCTCCCCAGGCTTGCCTCCAGGGTGCATCCCTGGTAACGATATCCCAGGCAGGGTGGAAGTGTCCTTTGATATCTTCTCTCTCAGAGGGATTAAATGTTCCAGGCATGTCTTAGTGTGAGGAGCCCCCGGGGCAGATGCAGGATATGTTGGAGAGATTACATCTTGCGGTTGGCCTGGTGATGGATGGATGTTTGGAGCCAGATTTGGAAGACAGTATGGATAAAATACATAAAATACACCATTATCAGAGAACTTACTTACTGTAGGAAGCTGCAATAAGGAACTGTGGATTACTGCTAATTTCATTAAAAAAAATTGTTTTCAGTTCTTGTTGCAACTAGTTATTATGTTTAGGGAGCATTTTTTTTTCCACATAAGACCAGGTCGGTTTGTATAACTTTTTTCCTTTGATAAATGAAGTAATTATTTAAAAATTGTATCTTGAATTTACTTAGGTTATCTTTGTGTAATATTTAAATATGAAACATGTAAGTGTGACAAATATCCCAAAAAGACAAAAAGAAAGAAAGACTGAAACTTCATGATGGCAGTAACAGGATCCACAATATTTTCCATGTATCTGTGAGACATAAAATTCCACTAAAGTAATCTTTTAGCATTGTGTCGTGCATTATGATGAGAGATTAGAGCACCAGTCTCATGATTTTTCTTCTCTGTCTTTTGTGTGTTCTTCTGATATGTTGTTGGTGTGGACTGTGTGGATTTGCTGTTTAGCTGTAGCATATTAAAATAAAATACACAATATAACAAAACATTATCTGCAGCAAACCTCGATTGTGATTAGGAGAGCAGACCATGATGCACAAAACAAAGAATAATACAGTTTGGTGAGTTACCAGTTGTTAGAATTGTAGCCATGACAGCAATAGCTGTATTGGCAGTACTTGATTTTGAAGGCTCCAGGGCTCCCCTCTGTGGCAACTGAAAGTACTGCAGGTCAGCAACGAACAGTGGCCACAAACTTGACTTTTCGTTTCATATCATTACTTATTGTAGCTAGGATTAAATAATATCACAGCAAAACCTGTCAACTGCAATGATAACCACAGACATTAGTGTGGAGGTCGCAGCATTAATGTGCAGTTCTTACGCTCATGTTAACAGTAGCTCACATGCTTAATTTAGAAAAAAGAAAAAACACTGAGCTGAATAAAACCATAATAATTCAAGAATCCGGAAAGATCCACCTTTAAGTCTCTGTGTCTTCTCTTTTTGTCATTACAGAGCCTTTGAATCAAAGAAGTTTATATGTAAGATCATTTTCTTTTAGGCCAGTTTACCTCTTTTACTTATCGTGCAATGTTTTTTTCTGTCAATGGAAACTTAAAGTTTCCATTAGGCATCTGCTTACTCTAATGCCACTGATGTATGCGTTTACCTACTGTTTTCTCTGCACTGTGGATTATGCTTTAATGCTTTTATCCTCTCCCTCCCTGCACTTTTCTGCAGTATCAGTGGCGCCAGCAATGTGTGGTCCAGAGTTGTGGTGGCTACTGGATCTGCTCAGTGTTTATTGTCTGTTGTTTTTACAGTGCTCAGTTTTCCTCACTCTGCAGTCTGTTGAGGTAAATTGCTGCCAGAGGTTTTTTTTTCCTTTCTTTTTGGTAAGTGCTTCCTAAATGGGAAATGTTGGGTTGTCTATGTGAAACTTTAAGGTCTCTGTTGAAGTCAAATAATCAAAATGTATGGCACTTCAGAATGTTTTTAACCCAAACTGACCAGATGTTATTTATAATATAAGAGAATATAAAATGAATTTCACTTCAGTGCTTAATGTGATGTGTTCATCTTTTCAATTCTCACTAGAAAGGCACAAAGGAAACACTAAGATATACAAAGCAGCTCAGCTACTGAGAGCCTTGGTCTGACTGTGGCCACATTAAAGCAGCAGTCCCCAACCTTTTTTGCGCCACGGACCGGTTTATGTCCAACAATATTTTCACGCACCAGCTTTTACGGTATTGCCGATAAATACAACAAAATAAAACCAGTACCAGTACCAAAAAAAGAAGATTTATTCTAGCGCTGTCAGTGTTAATCTCGTTAAAATGATGTTAACGCCATAACCACATTAACGCTGCAAATCTCCGTTAGCAAGTTAGCGCAGATCGCCCCGTGCGTGGGGGGTGTAAACTGAGACCTTTTGCACATACAATAATAACAAACCATGGTTTAGTCCAAATCTGGGGAAGCAGTGCCAGACCAAGGAGGAGGCCTACAGCAGCGGGAACCGGGCCCTGTACAAGCAGGCCACAAACAAGCTGAGCAAGGAGATCAGGGTCGCTAAGAGGAGTTACAATGAGAAGTTAAAAAAAAACTACTTCTCAGCCAATGACCCTGCTTCAGTTTGGAGAGACCTGCAGCACATTCTAGTAACAGGAGTCCATCCCCCCTCTGTGAAGAGGATCCTCAATTGACTGACGACCTTAACACCTTCTACTGCAGATGTGAAAGACAACTATTCACACCTCCCTTATGCTCACCCTCACATCCACACAAAAAGAATCAGCAGCCCTCACTCCCTCCCCTCTGACCCCCTGCTTACATTAAAGATCTGTGAAGAGGATGTTTGTCTGCTCTGTCAGAGACGGAACACCGGGGTTCCAGGACAGTTTGCCCCCCTTGTATCTGAGACTCTGTGCTGACCTATTGCCCCCTCCCCCCATCATCTCCACCATCATCCTGCCGCCATGATGTCTGTTGTCATTAAGTCCTTTGAAAGACTAGTGTTAACCATACTTGCCAACCTCAGAATTAGTGAGACATTCAAAAGGGCTGTTGGGGGGGGTAAATACATTTTACAGTGTTTATTTATCGCATAAAACGTTAAATGTCACCGTTGTAAACAACGTCCCGAGGGATTAATAAAGTTAAATTAATTTAATATAATCGAATAACTTTAATCTCAGCCAAACCGAGTTACTCACGAACAAATAAAACACTGAAAAAGCCAAACAATAACATTTTTAAGTTGTCAAAGTGACTTATATATCATGTTTAACCCGAGTAGCGAAAGACCGCGGGGGTTTGAAAACGATGTGTCGGGAGTTTGGTGTTCTCGCCGGCTCAGATATTTGAAGTTTACACAGCTACATTCTCACCTGAAAATATGTTAAAAGTTTATTTTGCGACCCTGAAAGAATAATAAGAGGAATATTAAAACTAAGTAGCTGCCGCCATTGTTGGAAACTGGAATTGGCAGGGCCGCGCTATGAATTCTGCGATATGGCTTTTCAATTTTGTAGTCCGGGTGGAAAATCGGGAGAAATTCGGGAGAATGGTGGCTCCGGGAGATTATCGGGAGGGGCACTGAAATCGGCAGGGAGGCATGTATGGTGTTAACACTCCTGAAAGACATCAAAGAAATCCTGCTCGAACCCCTGCAGTTTGTCTACTGGCCAAACAGGTGAACCAAGGATGCAGTCGACTGCTCCAAAGACGCTCCAAGCGTGATGTCACGGGAGGGGGCGTGGTCAGGATTTTTGGTTGAGGCGCCATATTTCTGGGTCAAAAAAAGCGCTAGCGAAAGAGGAGCGAAAGCACACGGAGAACATTAGCTATGGTTCGTACTTGCTGTGTAATCGGTTGTAACGTTAGTTCGCGCGACCGGCAAAGGAACAAGCCTGAAAACGGTTTATCTTTTCATTCTTTCTCCACCTGGAAGCAACATGAAGGAGCTCATGTTGCTGATGTAACCAAACGACGGCGTCTAGCCTGGATAGCAGCTGTGAGAAGACCTGATATCAAGTTCTCTTCCATCTCCAAACATCTGTTGGTGTGCTCCAGACATTTTCAGTCCGGTAAGTTCTAAATATGTACAAATCAAGCTTTATAGCCTATTAGTTTTAATGTTGATGCGCTCAGAGGTGCTGTATGTATTGTGATTATTTCTCTTAAGACATAGTAATTTCAAGACAGTTGGTAGTGCGTTATGTTATAAAAACGTTGTCATTACATTAATGTATTTGTAAACTGTAACTGACACTTATTCGTCACTGTAACTACTTTGATCGCCTTTGACGTTGTTGTAATAAAAGTAATGAAAGGCAAGAAAAAAATCTTTTGTTTCTTTATTTACATTTTGTAAAGTGGTATTTTGTTAGTACAAAAGTAGTGAAAGCAAATTGTGAACATGTCTACGCACATCAGGCATAAAAGTAGACCCCAGAAAGAAAGAATTAGATATTCAGAGCTGCACTACGCATAGAGAAAAATATTCGAAGTTCAGGAAGGCACTTTTTTTTTTTTTTTGGATTAACTCCTGTGCTTTCTTCAATCGTGGTTCACAGAAGTCTACATCAGGGAAGATGCTAACCACAGCCATGTCTCTTTGGGTCCATACAATGAGGTCACAGTGCTTGGCGCTGGTCACGAAGATTTGTGTTTGCACTTGACAGTAGTAAGAGTGCGTCCTCTTTAAAAGTGAAGTCCATTTGCAGCTAACTCCAGGCAGAAGTCTTTATCCTGCGCATCCACTGCTTGCTTAATGCTGTCCGTTCTGTATTTAAAAGCACCCTTTCCCACAACATTCACGCATAGTGAGTCCATCAGGAGATGCTCCAAGTTCAGGAAAACGTGTGTTCACAATAAAACTGCACAAACGAACCTGCAGATAGTGGTGAAGTGCTGCAATTTTTTCAGTGTAGGCCTTTCATGCGTCCTCCTCATGTTCCAGTCCCCATCTTGTTTGCACAATACACATAGACTTTTCAGGGTAGCACACACGATTAACCACGCTTTGGGCGGGAGTTTCTAAACTTGTGGCAAATACAGCGTGCCTCACCGAAGCTGTGATTCTCCCGGCACGCCATCGGAACCAATCAGGGCTCTTGTGCTGAAGTCTTGTGTGTCCTTCAATAGCTTCTGCCTGCTCTCCAGTAACTGTTGCAGCATTTTTATACCTTACACAGTGCAGCTGTAGATCAGAAAGGCCAAGGTCAATCGATCAATCGCATTCAACTAGACTCAAGCTGACGTACCTTTGTTTGAAAAACGACGTACTCACAGTTTGACTGCTGCTTTTCTACCTCTACAGTAATCACTGCACCTCAGAAGAACCATCTGTGAAACTCCTAAAGTTTGTGGATGACACCACTATCATTGGTCTGATCCAAAATGAGGATAAATCCGTGTATAGTTAGGAAAGCAGATAAACTGGTCCACTGGTGCAGTTAGAACCACCTGAAGTTGAACCCGCTCAAAACTGTGGAGATGACGGTGGACTTTTGAAGAACCCAAAAAACCTTTCCACCTTTTGCCATCCTCAACAATACAGTAGTTACTGTGGATTAGGGCTGCCACGATTTGTCGACTAGTCACGATTACGTCGACTATCAAAATCGTCGACGACTGATTTAATAGTCGACGCGTCGTTTGAAGCTTTGTAAGATCCCAAAAGACGCAGGAATAAGTAGCAGGATTTAAGAGTGTAATAACGGACTGAAACAGAAGATGGCAGCACTGCATGTACAAGGATGTCAGCTGCCGTTAAAACCCGAAGAAGAAGAAGAAGCAGCTGTGTCCCAGAATTCATAGCGCGGCCCAGCTTAGTTTCCAACAATGGCGGCAGATAGTTAGTTTTAATATTACTCTTATTATTCTTTCTGGGTCACAAAATAAACGTTTAACATATTTTCAGCCGAGAATGTAGCTGTGTAAACCTCAAATATCGGCTCAGTTTATCAGGACACCACATATTTTCAAAAGCGCTCCGACGTTTTCGGAGACGTCTGTTACCCACTAGCTCGATAGCTAGCCGGGGGCTAGGTCACTAGCGCGGTGAGAACACCGGACTCCCGGCAAATTGTTTTCAAACCCACCGCCGTCTTTCGCTACTCAGGTTAAATATATATGAGTCACTTAGATAAATTAAAAATGTTGTTGTTTGGCTTTTTTTTTTTTTTAGTATTTTATTTGTTCCTGAGTAAATCGGTTTGTCTGAGATTAAAGTTATAGTTTTTACACAGCTGAATAAACGTCAAGCAGACAGCTGATTATCAGAAGTGTGAGATGCTGGAGAATATACTCCGTTGTCCTGTTATATTTTAGATAGCAAGGAGTTTATTAAACTTCACCGAAACAATCTGCAAATTTCATTAAAATTGAATAAACTATCATCTTGTCTTTATTTTTAGTTAGCACCTTAAAAGCTTAAAGCTGTAAGCTAATGATAGTTATATAAGAGCAGATGCTGCTGGTGCAATAAGCTGTAGTTTTACGTCCAGTGGATGATGATCTGATTAGTCGACTAATCGCATAAATACTCGGTGACTAGTCGACTATCAAAATAATCGTTTGTGGCAGCCCTACTGTGGATCACTTCAGATTCCTAGGATCTACCACTTCACGTGATCTAAAGTGCTCCTCACATATAGAATTTGTCTGGAAAAAGTTGTGGCAAGTCAGAAACTTAACCCTGTCATAGGGTCATCTTCTTCACTGCCTTCATCCAGACAGTCCTGTGCAGATCTATCGCTGTCTGGTTCGGCTCAGCCACGAAGCAGGACAGCGCCAGAGTGCAACAGACAATCAGTCTGGAGACAGGATCATCGCTGTGGATTTTCCCTCCAGAAGGACAGAAAACATCTCTGCAGACCCCTCACATAATTTTGATGAGCCCACGTAAATTGTAGCCTCGGTTTCCTGTTCTTAGCGGACAGGTATGGCAGAAGTTGTGGTCTTCTGCTGCTGTAGCCCATCTGCTTATAGGCTCGACAAATGTTGTGTTCAGATACGCTCTTTTGTATACTTTGCTTGTAACAAGTGGATATTTGAGTTATTGTTGCCTTCCAACAATGACACATTGCTGCTGGCCATCTTGCTGTTTTTATTTTTCTAGCTTATGGCAAAACCCTTAACTTCAACCCAGGATCTGACTGAAGGCCTAAGCACTAAATCTTTTAAGGCAGCAAATGGTGCTGTCTCAGTAGTATTTGAGTGTGAATTCATAAGGGCTCAGAATGATATGAATCTCGACAACCCCAATAGTTTCTTGATACTTGCAGTTGGATTGGAAGTTAAGATTGTTTACTTTCTTTATGGTGAAAGAATTTAATTGTTCCATTTGAAACCTTGCCTTGCTTACGTGGATAGCAAATAAATGTCAAACATCAATGACGAGCCAATGAAGAAAAAAGGTAAACAAACTCAAAATGTAATGAAGGGCACGCTACAGTCATCTGTAATCTCTTTGTTGGTTTTAAATATCTACCTGGATGTGAGCTTGTTTACATCGTAATTTTCCACAGTTTTTTCTAAGACATCTACTCACTCCTGTATGGCATAACATGTGGGCAAGGACTTTAGGCAAAATTTGCAGAAACACTCATTCAACCCTCAGCCTTCATGGACTGAGAAGACTCAAAGGCCAATTATACCTGCACGCTGCTTGTCTGGGTGGCGACACCTATCATTTGTAAAAGAATACTTCAGCAAATTCTCACGTCCTCAGTTCTCAAATGGTGATGGGCTGTAGTGACATGATTGTTTGTGAGTGGTAGAACCAATGCAGTAACCGTAAAAAGCCCCTGAGTCAAAGTCTGTAAGTGTGGAGATTGAATCAAGCCTCTGTATGACCTGGAAGAACCAAAGCCATCACTAAGGTCGGACCTAATTAAATGTTTCCATGAAGGCTGGTACCCATCCCAGGTGAAGCCAGTGAATGTGATGTTATAGCCTGTACAGCTCAAAGTTCCAACACTGGCTCGTACAGACCATCGAGAAGACTCCATTAAGACTCCATTAAGCTCCAATTTCAATTTTGTCACTATTCCCTTCAAGGTACTTTTTATGAGCAGTGCTGCGCCACTTCCAGCAACCTTGCTACTTCCATTTTTTTTTCTATGGATGTTCTGTACTGACCAACTGCATGTTCACATTTTCAGTGCACATTGTATCATATCCATCAAAACAGTGGGCCTCAAACCTGGATCTGAGCGAGGAAGGTGGTTCTGTGATGAATGTGCACAACTGTACAATGGGAAAGTGCCACAGTTCAGATCTTTTGTCCCAAATTTTCTCTCTCGGACCTTTCATAATGTTACAGTCTAGAGATATTTTCCAGGTCTAGTTTTATCTCTTGATGCAATGCCCTCAAAATTCCACTCATCCACTGAGGACTGTCTGTCTCTTGAAGGCACAGCTTATCACCAGTGATGATCCTCAACATGAAGATTGAGCTTGACACCTATTTTGCTCACTGCGCAAATTTGAGGTCCATGAAAAAGTCAAAAATGCAATGATACTAAAGACTTTGACAGTGATTTAAAAATTTCAGATGTCATCTTCCAAGGCTTATATTGATGCAGCACTGTTGGATCCAGGCATGTCTTGTCACAGCCTAATCTGGTGAACCAGTCTCTCCCTCTGCCAATCACTTCCAGAGGACCACTTAGCTTTTCTGTCTTGATTTACCATAGTTGATTTTATCATATTGCAGTGAGCTTAGTCTATTGCACTTCAGATTTTCTGGACTGAGTTCCTCCATCCTTCATCAGAGCAGTGCAACATGCCCTGTCAGCATTTTCATCTAATCTTACCAGGGAAGTGCACTTCCATATACCATCCCTGAAGCCAGGACTTTTTAGTAGATTAGCAGGACACTAATCAGAAAGTTGGTGGCTTGATCCCTGGCTGCTCAAATCTGCATGCCAACTAGTGAACCTTGATGCATTCATTGGAGTGTGAATATTACGTAGAAAGCACTTGCATGCTTGCGCGAATCGATGAATGAGGATTTTAGTATGTAGTGCTTTGAGTGTTCGGAGTAGAAAAGCACTTTATAAGAACGAGACTGCACCTCTTCCACCTAGTCTGTTTATAGATCCTCATCCGAGACATGCCAACGTCAGTCAGAGCTCATGGCCAGCCAATGTACACAGTTTGTCTCAGTCCGAGCTAGTTTCTACTTCCCTTTCTTCCAGACATTGCATTGCCAGTTTCCTGGAGACATGAGACTGTCTTTTTGTTAAAATTCCAAACCAGATCATCTACCAGCCTGGCAATTTTCTTTACCAGAATGGTTCGTTTCAGTTCCTCTTTCCGCTAAGACTAAAATCAAGTGTATTCTTCTTTTGACCAGCTTCCACAGGTCAAAGCCCAAGAACTCTTTAACGAGGCAGTCTGAGAATCAATTTCTGCTTTGATTTTAATGGGGCTGTGCAGCTAGTCCCACTAGAGAAGGATAGGTAGCACATTTGAGCAGTGGTTAGCGCACTGTCGCCTCACAGAAACAAGGTTCTCTGCTTGAACGTTATGGTCAGCCGTGCACTCTGCATGTTCTCCATGTGGTTCATTGGGTTTCCATTTGCAGTCCAGAGACAGCTTTGTTAAGGTTAAGTAGCATCTCCAAATTATCTGTCGCTCAATAAAATAACGGAGTGGTTACAGCTGTTTAAAGCATTTCAATAATCCTCTTGATGCCTTCACAAGGATTTATCCAAATAGTTGTTCTGATCTTGTTCTCGCATTTGAAGAACACCAGTATAAGACATCCACTGAGTCACAGGACTGTCATCTGACAAGGTTTATTGTGCACATTCAGAGACAATAACATAACCTTTTTGATTTTGGTCCCCACATGACTATATTTTCTGTATCCTGTTACCAAAGTCCATGTCTTTGTTAGGCATTGGTTTTCCGCTTTGTGGTTTCTGTATGGTCCGAGCCACACAGGCTTAATGTCCACTCTGTAATCATCCGGCAACCACTGGTAATGAGGTTAAAAAAAAATAAAAAATAAAAAAAATTTTTTATATATATATATATATATATATATATATATATATATATATGCGCTTTGACATCGATTGCTGAAGCCTCATTCACATAGGCCTAGGGATCAGTCAGTGATCCACTGGCAACCCCAGGTTGTTTAGGAAAAGTATGTATCCCACAACCAGCTGGTGAGTGGTTGCTGGCAGTCGCCACTGTGTCGGTGACGATTTGTCTGCACCAATTGGGCAATCACAAGAACGTTGTGGATGCAGCACTCTTTGAAACAGATTTCACATAGCATCACCCACAAACCTCTATGAACAACTTGCCAATCCTATGGGAACTACAAAGGAGTCATCCAGGCTCTCTAGGCCTAGGTGACTAAAGTCTAACTGCAGAGGAGTGCTATGGCATTAAATACAGAATATTTAACCTGTCGCTGACTTTAATAAAACCTCTTTATTATGCTTGTGAAAGTCTGGTTGCCAGACAAAACTTACAAAAGTTATCATTCTGTTTCTACCACACATTTATACATTTCTGTGCAATTTAGTTTACATGGAAAAAAAAAAATCCTGTCAAGTAAAAGAGGAAGAAAAAAAAAAGAAAAAAAAAAGATCTGGGTCTGAAGATCAGGAGCGAACAACACAAATACCTGATCTGGCAGGAGGGGCAAACTTTTTCAACTTATATACACAACAGCTTAAGTCACAAAAAACACATTACATATGATGAGTCAGACAAAACCAACCGTTTGCCACTTGAACTCTCCAAGTCAGTTTGTTGCCCAGTTGTTATGTGGGAAGACATTTACAGGTGTTTGTTTTTGTCCAGCGTACAATATTTCAGTTCCTAACACAAAACAGGTGAAAAGTCATAAACTATCAAAGGCAAAACGCTATGTCTTTTCTGTAACGGTTCAACTAGAGCTGGAACTGATGACATTTGTGCACTGAGGTTCGCAGAAAGAGCCAAAGCGCCCATATACATCTTTGGCTCGAACAGCAAAGTGATACGTGGAGCCAGACTGGAACTGGGTCAGCGTACAGGCCATAGGCAGTGGAAGGGCCTTCACCTCCCCAATTTTCTTCCAGTGCTGCTGAGATGCATTGCTGTTAGAGTTATCTTGATGAAAGGCATAAAGGTGATAGCTTTCTACAGCTGCGCAGGTCCGATCAACTTCTCCAACACACCAGGAGAGCACTATACCAGTCTGACTCTGCACCAGCTTTAGCTGAGGTTGTTGAGGAGGTGAGGTCCGTTCAGCCTCTGGGGGTAAGCGTGATGGTGCGGGTGCAGGAGGGAGCGGTGGAAGCGCCATGCTGGAGCCTCGAGTTGGTGTAGTAGTAGTGGTTACACTGCGGGATTTTAATGGAGTATCCTGCAAAAAAAGAAATCTGGTGTCACAGCTTGTTCTTTCCTTTTAGTTGTGGCAAAAGGATCATTCGTGCTTGGATAACTCCCAAAACAGCTAACAGCTGTAGTTTTCAACAGAGAAAAATCTAATAATAGCTTTAGAAACCAACCATCAGCAAATCATGTTAAAATAACAATTCACCAAGACTTAAACATTGAAGTTACAGAACAGAAAAGTAGTGAAGTGCCTGTGTGAGAAATATTTAGAATCCAGTTCTAAAAGCTCACCACCACTGGGGGGCGGTGATGTACTGTCAACTGAGGATTGCCAGAACTGTTCTGATTGCTTAGAGGGGATGCTCTTGCTCCTGTATCTGAAAACAAAAACAAAAGCAAACAAAACAAGAAACTCAGATTATATGTATAAGTTAGAATTAAAGCACAGGATACATATGCATAGGCATCTGCCTAAATTACTAGATACTTTATAATTTGCCAGAGTGATAAAATTTGTTTAGTGTAATTTGGTGCTCTTACTGTTGTGGATGCTGATGACTGGGTTAGTGCGTGGGCTCGGTGAGGGAGTTGTAACAGTAGCATTCTTCACTCCAGTCACTGAAAACCATAAAACATAACATAATTAGCCTTAATAACATATATTAGGGGAAGTAAAAACAAAACAAAAAGTTCGCCAACTCTAACCTTGGACATCATCATCGTCCTCGGTGAGGTCAATTACGGAGCCTTTGGGTCGTGCCGCTGGTGCAGCTGCTTTAGATGCAGCGGTTACTGTAACTTGGTTGTCTGAGAAATACAAAACAATCTAAATTTAGTACCAAGTTAAGGAAAATGAAATGTCAGCAGCACCTCCGTGCTCTTCAGTCATCCTCACCTGTCTTTGATGTCAAAGACATCCCCTGTGGAGGTCCCGGAGCAGTGGATCCGGTTGCTGCTGGCCCAGATGTTGTAGGTGAAGAGACTGAAGACATGGCCCCGACTACAGAGACAGACTGAGCTGGTGTCCTGGCCGTGGTCACAGATACCCCAGCATGGGGTGTAGTTATTCCACTTGCACCGCCTTGATACACAGCACGAGCAAGAGAGATCTGGCCAGAGGACATCTGGGCACTGGAGCCATGGAGGGCTGGGACAGTGGCCACGGCTGGTGCCGAGGCTGTGGCTGTGGTCGTGACAGGTGCAGGCTTGAGTATAAACGTGGCGGTAGAAGCAGTGGTTTTGGACTTGTTCAGTGAGCTGGCTGCAGACAAAGACGAGACGGGGATGTTGACCAGTGTCCCTGCCTGGCCGTTCACTGATAAAGGCAACTGGATGAGAAGCGGCTGGCCTGTAGCCATCATGCTACTCCCAGAGGCAGTCTTCAAGAGGAGGGTGCCCGTTTGACTCTGGGTGGTACTGCCAGTGGCCAAGGTGGAGGTGGGATTAGAGTTGGAAGTGATCAGCTGGAGGATAGGGGTCTGCTGAACCATGGCAGTTGAAGTGGAGGTGGGAGTTGGAGCTGAAGCTGCAGCAGGGGCTGAAGCTGCGGCAGGGGTTGCGGTAGGAACTGGAACTACTGGGGGGGGGAAAGAGACTTGTTAGAAGAGACTTGAAAATATCTGCACAGGGTACACTTTTGCTCAAAAGACTGTCAATCATTTGTTAATTGCTAGTAAAGGTGATGGCAGTTAAAAACCCATCCCAGCATGACATGGACAAAAGATTTTGAGACATCTATGCAAAAATACAACATGCAGACAAATTCAATGACACTTTTCCACACTGCTCCTGGAAAACATGAAAGGTAAGATGACCTATTTTCTGTAATTCTGTCATGGTCAATAAACTTCCAATTACAAACATGGCTTCTTAACAGGAATAAACATTAAAGAGCAGCCAGAAGTTTGATACGCTCACTTTCGCGGTGTTTCTGTAACCAACTCAATTAACATTGCTGAAAATTAAAACTAGGCAATATTTTTTTCCTATATATAATTGGCTACATTGTAAACACTTACTAAGAAGTCGACTGTTTTCTTATTTCTGAAGGTTTCGGTGTATTGTGAAAACTAAATAAAAACAAGACTTCTCCAAAAAAAATTGTGAAAACTAATCAAAATAAAATAAAGAGTGTAGGAGAAAGTTTAGTACTTATAATGTTTGGTAAAAATTGTATCCATTTTCAGAAAGTTCAGTGTTTTTTGATTCTAACTGCTGTACTGATTTTCTTAAATCTTGTCTCGGACATAAATAATTATAAAGATCCAAACTAAGTGTAAAACAAATAAATACTAAAACAAACTAACTAGACGGAATTTTAAACAAAAGGTTAAAATGAAAGAAAAATAAAAACTAATTAGAAAATACAGAACTATAATAACTATAACACTTTCCTGAAGAAAAAAACAAAAAATAAAGAATAAAAAAAGAGGCTTTGACTCTGCTGTTTACAAAAGTCTCACCACTATTTGCAGCACATGCAGCAGAGTATGCATCAGAACTGAGCAAACTATGGTGCAAAGTTGAGCCATGTCTTCAAAATAACACAACAGTTAGGTTTGTGAAGTAAACTATCAGATCTGCCATAAAGAAATCTGCCAAATCAAACATGCAGGGATCTCTGCTGTGGAAACCGCTCATAAATAACGAAGCAGACAAAAGCAACTTTCTGTTGCTAGAAAGTAAATAGGTAAGGACAAGTCTAATGTGCCATTTGTTTAACTGTGTAAGTATGCATTAGGGATATAGTATACTTTGTCTATTATTTGAAGATCACTCTAAACTGTTCTGAAATGACTGCATTGTTGTGTCAAATCCTAGCTTTATCTGTCACAGCTTGCACTGGATCCCATTTTCATTTATTGTTTAGCCAATACACCAATACCTGAATTTGTACTACCTAAAACCTGGGAATAGGTCCCAAATATCCAACACTGGTCAGGCTTCAAGTACACACAAAGAACGAACAACATGCAAACCCACATGAAGAAAAAAGCTAAAGTTTCAAAACTCCCACAAGAAGCCATTAATTCTGTCAAAGAACAAACAAACAAAACGTACACAACATTTACCATAAAAAAAATTAAAGACAGATCTTTGTTACTCACCTGCTGTGCTGGATGAAGAAACAGTTGTGGATGTCTGCTTTACCTCCATGGAAGTCCAGCCTGGCCTGTTTAGAAAGATTGCTGATACTTAGAGTTGTTGACACTTGAAGTTGCTTATGTCCTTTACAGGATGAAGAGTGAATGAGGTAAGGTGTTGACATTTAGATTTATTCCATGTAACACAGTCATCTTTGTGGTAGGAACGAGAATCAAACTTAAAGCGTGTGTCCGAGTTTTCACAAAATCATTCATCGGTATTTAACTGCAGTTCGCTCTCTTCAAGCATGGTGCCAACTTCACAAAGTCTGTCAGCAGAGATTAATATCCTTTTCAACATGATAATTTTTAAGAACACCTACAAAGATCTAAGTGACTGGAGGGTGATATTTTGACAAAATGTTTATATATGTTCTACCACGAATAATGACAATTGTCCCAGTATGCTTCAGTTCCTGTGGCGTTCAAGCGTCAAAACGACATGCCAGTTCTTTCCTCGTACTCTCGAAAAAACTCCGGCCTTCTCTTTACTCGCAGTATTTCATTGATAACGTCTCGAATTTCTCTCCACTTCTCACAAGACAGCACAGGAAATCGACGCTCAATGTACATCCTCATCGCCCTCCTCAAGTTTACGGGCAAGGCCTCTTTGCCCAATAATCCAACGTAGTTGACCTTTGCGACCCAGTCACAGTAGACATCGTATGGCACTAAGTAGCGGAAAATGTACGAGGCGTAGCGGTCAGGTCTTGGGTTCCCTGAGCTTCTCTTGCAGTTGTGGTAGAGCACGTTTTCCAAGTGCGAGGGAATCGTGCGGAGTTTAATGTCTGCTCTGCATTTCCCTTCATTGTACTCTGCCAGCTTTCTCGCCATGGCAACATGGCGGGACATATCTGCTTCCTCTTCCTCCTCCATTTCCTCGTCTTCTTCCTCCATCTTGACAGACAGTGCCGGAGTCTTATCAACAGAGGGCACCAATCCCTCTCTGGGCACCTCAGGCTGCGGCTCTATTGTCTGTCGACGGAGCACGCTGTTGGGAGGAGAGGTGCAGTTTTAACTACACTCTGCACTGCCTGAAGAAACGCTCAGGCTTCATATTGTAGAACGTCACAAGACTCAGGACCTGGACCCATGTGGGGTTACTTTGCAGGTGCAAAACACACACTGGGGCATGTGTTTGTTTATTCCAAACAAGTCTTTAGAAATATTTGGAGCGAAATTAAGACTTTCAAAAAGATGGTCCTGACAAACCGAACAAGGGACATGGATTCTTGTTTCCAAAAAAGTATGGATTTAGAGGACGTAAAGATTGATATTCTGTCCATTTGTTTGTAATCTAGTGATTACACTTAGCAACCCGGGACAATGTCAACTATTCACAGTGTAACGGTTTCGTGTGTAGTAAGTACTTGCTTTAGTCCGGTATTGTCACGTTCATACAAAAGCAAAATTATATTCACACAAAATATCATCCTGCACAAACTGCTGTATGATTCAAAGATTACATGTTTAAATACACTGATGCTGTCAGTTTTGAAACCTCAAAATCAGACTGACAAGTGGACTGTCAAAAGGTGTTAACTTCCACTGAAGGGACTAAAATGTCTTTTAAAAAAGCCATGGAGATTTGTCTCTCAAATACATGACTTAACATACAAAGCATAGCTGACAGGGATCTAGACTGAAAATGAGTCCTGAACACTTACCGCTGAGCTTGAGGGTTATTCGTAACCGCTGCCGTTTTGGCAGCAGTAGCAGCAGCAACAGCAGCAAGTGCCTGTAGAAAACAAATAAGAAGTTTCAACATTTTTCATCACCTGCATGCCAAATGGAAACATTTTAACAAGTTACAAAAAAAACATCTTACCTCCTGTTTCCTTTTATTCTCCGATACCTGATTAGCCTCTCCAAACTTTTTTGATAGTCGGGCAATCTTGGCCTGAAGAGAAACACCAAGTAGACTTTAGATACTTGTCAAATGGAAGCAGAGCATCTTCCAATGCCCAACATGTTCTCCTTATGGGACAAATTTAATTTCACATAAAAAGTTAACCTGCACTCACTTGGAGTGTGTTAATGGCAGCTTGGTGTTTAGTGGCGCAGTCAATTTTGTCTACTCTGTCCTTCAGCTCTTGGAAATGTTTGTCGAAAATGGTGAGCTCCAACACCTTCAATCGCTCCTCCACTAACTGCTGCACAATCTGCGAAGAAGAATGAGGTGAAAGGGATGAAATGTTAGGAAAATTGGTGAAGAGAAACTTATATTTATCCAAGCTCAGCTATATCAGTCAAAATTATTATAATTAAGGCCACAGAGCACTGTGAAAAAAATGAAGTCGGCATCAATTATGCTGTATGTGTGAATGGATTTAATGCAACCAGTGTTTAAAAGCTATTAGAGTAAAAGCATATCTGAATACTCGAATACAAACCTTCCCGAGTTTATGATGACTGCCAGCTTTTGTAGTAATTTTAAGTTCCAGTTGGGCCTCCAACTCCTCACGGTCCATCTTGGGCCTCTTACCCTCTATTTTTACAGTTTGCCCATCTTTTTCAGAGCCCTCCGATAAAGTGCGTTTCAGTCCCGAGGTTGAGCTCCTCTCCTCTTTCACTGCTTAGCAAACAAAGACAAACACCAAAATATTTAAACTTAACACAGAACCAGTAACAGTTACTTTCAATAAGAACATTTGTTGGGTCTCCCTTTCAGTGACCCGGGGCCCTCAAAAAGAACTGCATACCTCTGAAGGCTTTATTTTCTGTTTCTATTGATACTGCCATTATGAACGCTGAAGTTATGTAAAAGCTGATCAGAGGTTAGTTAGTAATTGAATCAAAGGCATGTCCTAATATAAACTGAGTCCATATTCATATGGACTTTACCAGTGGTTCCTTACTCTGTGACGCCGTTTTCTTTTTTACAAGCTAGCAATAAGAGCCGTTGTTTACATGGTTAACATTTTTCCAGTGTTTACACCTGGTGTTTTTTTCTTCTTCTGTTTGTTTGACCAATCAGCATATGAACTGAAGTCTAAGCGAATCCCTGTAAACTTACAAAGGGTCCTCTTGTGCTGGATGAGTCCCTACCCTCAAGTAAAAACAACACCAAATATAGAGTACTAACTGCAATCTTTTCCTACTCCTGCAGTCACACAGAAAAAAGGCACAACTTCCTCCAACTCCAAGAACTGCGAAAGAGTTCCACGTATCAAACTGCAATATCATCCAGGAAATTTATTGCAGTAAAATCCTCAAATGATAAATTTCCTGTGACAATTTTCCGAAAAAGAAACCACCCAACTTTTCCCTTCAGGATCAGAGGAAGCCGATTTATCCCATGGTAAAGTATGCAAGGATTCTGCATTCTGACTTGAAATCTTATCAAATCATTTATGTTTTGAGTACAGTGTTACATTATCCTATTCACATGTCATGTAGTATATAATTGCTTTTTGCGTTGCAACATCCACCATCTCATACCTGTATCAGATGGTGGAGTGGACGATGGTCGAGATGGCTTTGAGGCTTGTCCCACATTAGTTTTTTCCTTTTTGGGCTCCACTTTTACAGAGCCCACCTCCATCTTTTCCTCACACGTCAAGCCTTTCTTCACATCCGCTTTGTCAGTCTCTTCTTCTTTTATGTCATCTTTGATTTCCACTGATTGTTTTTGGTCCGCACAAGAAGAAGCTGGATTGGGTATAGAGCAAGAAGATGAGGAAGAATCGGAAGTGGTACATTTAGGAGAAGAAGGCTTTTCATCTGGTACTTTGGCTGTGGAAGCCTCAGTGTCCATTTCCTTTGTAGTGTCACTATCTGTTTCCATTGGTTCTGTGAAGTCAGATACTGCAGGTGGCACAGGTGTATCCAAACCTTTCAGTGGGTCCACTGCCAAATCTACAGCTGGGTCCTCTTCTACAGTGTGGTCCTCCTGAGAAAATTAAAAATGATAACCAATTAAACGTTTTTCGGGCTCTCCACTTTCAATACGAACTACAGTATAAACTAATTTTTTTAAATAAATATAAAGGTATCTGACAGTTTTGTTCATGTTTCCATGCATTTACCTTCTTCTTTTCCTCAGCTGGGATCACCTCAGTGTCTTTTTCCTGTTGTCCCTTGCAGTCTGTTCTAGCTGTGACAGGTTCACTTGATGATGATGGTGTGCCATCTTTCTTCTCATCTTCTTCTACCTTTTTCAGTTCAAAATTTAGAGGATCCACTGGTGATCTCGGAGCAGTCATTTCTTCGAGTCCTTTTGGACTTGAAGAGGGAGGGGAAGGAGACAAATTTAGGGACAGGGACGGTGTGGGAGAGCTCAGAGCGGTCGGAGAGACGGGTGGTGTAGTCTGGGGAGTGTTCAAGTCCAGGATGTTGTTTTGCTCTTTGTCGCCCACTTTTTGTCCGTCCTCTTTATGTGTTCCATTCATCAGAGGTGGTGGAGATGGGTTGGACAAACTTGTACCCACAGTGAGCAAAGTGCTGTGCAGGTTCTCCAGCTGATGTCTATCACTGATCTTCATGGTTTTCCTGGCGCGGAAAATCTTCTTCTTCTCTTCTGTCACAATAACTTCCATCTTTGCCTGTGGAGTAGAGATAATAGATAACATGCATTCAGAAGGGATTAATGAGAACAGACAACACCCAGAGCTGTAAAAGTTAATGGCACAGTGTCTTCCGCTAATTAACCTTTCCTGATTCTGATCTTTACGCATTGCACAGTATTGGGTGCACCGTTTCCGAGAAAACACTAGAGGACACTGCAGAGCTCTTTGGCATTAGCTTTTTCTTTCTGGAAGGTTCTTCTGTCACAGCTGTCTCTGCACCAAACTGATGGTTCCTTAGCAGCCCGTTCCTTTACTACAAATTTAACTCAGCATCCAAGTCAAATCACACTCATCCATCTGATTACACATTGCTTCATCTGTCCTACAGTGACTTAAGTCAACAAGCAGCTCAGTAAGCCAGGAAACCTTTTTTCATGGTAGTCAGAAAAGCTAAACTTGCTTCTGCAAATCCCCTCTACCTCACTTTTCTGAAAAACTACGGATTTCATGTTTACCTAAGCCCCAATCCTGAGAACAGAAGTGGCACGAGTTAACAACAGCAGCAGCTCAACCTTCCTCCCATCCCCCCATCCTCCTATTGGTTCCCTCGTCAGCAAATCAGAACGGACCCATTCAGGCTGTGCTGGCAGCAGCAAAAGGGTTATGCAAAACATGAAGGACTTTCCGTATAGTTGTGATTGTTGTGCACAATTTACTGTTAAGGCTAGTTGTCACATTCTACAAGGATTCATTTCATGTCTACTTATTTTATATGCGTGGAAGCATGTGTTGATTTTACCTTCATTTTATGGGTGTCAGAAGTAAAAATGAACCTGAGCTGTGTGCAGGAGATACTTTACTTGCAGTAATTTTCTTCTTTTACACTCATGTGTTATAATATTAAGTAGCATAGAAAAAGTATTTAGAACTCACCTTCAAGCCAAAGGGTTCCTGACAATGGACTTAATACAGGACTTGTCGACAACCTGAAGGACAAATGAGAATAATTTGTTAGCAAATGTCTTAGTAACTTGAGCTCTAACTGTCTCTTTGGCTTCAAAGTGATATATTTTTCCAGGTCAATATGAATTGCATCAACTAAAAGTGCAATTATGTCAATTACTGTATTTTTTAACATACTTATTTATATCCAGATTTAAAATAGCATACAGTAAAGTAGACTAAGGACACTAAATCCCGGATTTTGATAAGACTGATGCTTCTTCCTTACATTTGTTTCTGCAGTGTAAAATTATCGGTCGTGACCAGCTTTCGCTTACTCGTGCTGGTAAAGCAAATGAAATTGCCTTAATTTGGAATTTTTTAGGAATAGTATTTATGACGTGACAAAACTCGAAACTATTTTTTTTTCAAAATTCAGTAACTCACAAGGCAAAAATTACTCAAAGGTAAACACAATAACGTAATATCACAATTATATTTTGGGCGATTATTCAGTTATCTGCAAGCAAGAGGCTTAAGAAGAACACCAATAGAGTGGTGACAAACTGGTGAAGGTCGCCAAAGTGGTGACAAACACACAAAAGGTTAACACAAAAGGACGCAAAACAGGAAAGTGGTTTGCCAGAATGATGGACAGAAAAAGATGTTTTACTGCAGAAAGGTTGAACTTAAAAAAAACCCAAAAAACAAAACATAATTATGTACAGGTAAGAAGAAAAAAACAAAAACATGCAGTCACTGACAGTTTTGTTATATTTTTGGTCTTATTTTTCCCCCAGCTGCTAAGATCAGACTGTCGCTTCTAGTGGTAAAAAGCAAAAACAGACATTCAGATGGTAGGAACCTCAAACAGCCATGTCTTTATACTGGTTTCAGTGCAAAAACACAACATAAAAAGTGGTTACTACATGAGAAACCTTTAAACTCCGACCAGGAATGAGCAGTAAGCCGTGTCAGTTTCACACTGTAAACTTGGTTAGCTTTACTGCTACTGCAGTACTCACATGGTGCAGAGAGAACCGAGGGAAAACAGCCTCAACTTGCAAAAATCTCTCATTTAGCCTTGTGTATGTTGAAGCTTAGCAGGCTGCCACATGTATATGGAAAAACACAAAGACTAATGTGGACTGAGCGTATAGCTCCAGCTTTAATGCTGAGCAGCACAGTGAGATGTTTGTACACACGTTCAATATGTTAGGCCTTCCCTACTCTGTTTTTACATGAGCATGCATGTTTCTTGCTGTTTTCCTTCCTATTGTTCTAAAAATAAGTAAGGCAGCATTTCAATACAATTGCCTAAAAAAGATCTGACCTGAAAAACAAGAAGAATCAGAAAAAAAAACTCCTAAAAAAGCGTTCACAAATATGTGGAGCAGTGAAAACTGCAAGAACAATTATTGGTTTGCTTCACATTCCAGTGTTACTGCACACTGCGCAGAGCCGACTATCCCCCTCCCCCGTCCCACGGCCTCATTTACTGCTCCTGGATTTAGTGCAGGAACTCAAAATGGCCGCTGGATCTGTTGTTTAATGTCAGCCCGAGCTCTCAGTAGCTAGCTGAGAAGGATTCTCATTCAGGTGTATCAGGTTGCAGCACAACTCTGCTTAGCAAGAGTTTTCTATTCAGCCTGACACTTCGGCAAGCTGTCACATTGTGAACAAATTGTAGAACATTTAAAGAAAGTGCTAATTAAGCCAAACATAATCTCAGTTATTTGCTGATAATATTATTAAAGTGATCTTTAAATCCAACCTTTTTATTGCTATAAAACAAGCAGAAAAAGTATTGAGTCGATTTTGTCAGGTTTTATTATTAATCATTGTTATGGTCTTTAAAAATGTACACAGACTGTAAAAAAGCGCAGTTCTGTGTATAAACGCTCAGTGCATAGATTTTTAATAGTTGCTTGCAGCTACGAGAACTAGTCATCTTGCCCCTGTAAAGTGCAGAAAGCAGTCATAACATGTATGAGTAGCATCAGGGTGTGGCATTTAATCTTCACTCCAAATTAGGCCAAAAAAGGTAAACACTATTTTTAAAAAAATTATTTATCCTAAATCAGCAGAAACAGCACAACGTTAATCAAACTTCACACAACAGAAACCCATAGGAAAGCCAACACATGAAGGTTTATAGATTGGAATTCAAATCACTAAATGACGATTCATACAAGTTGTGAATGTTTCCCAAGAGAGAATCCACTGACTACTGAAACAGCAGACACCCACTGTTTCTGTGTCCTTAAAAACACAACTATGTGATTAAACCGAGTTCAAGGATCTTACTATGCACAGATGCACTTTTTAATTTAACACTTGCGTTTTATTTTTGCAATGTTTTCTAAGCCAGGCTATGACTAACAGCTTACTAAATATGAACAGCAACTGCTTCATTTATTTGAAGCTACAGAGGGTGCATCAAAGGAAAGAGCCATGGAGAGATATTCAGACTCCATCCTTGGACTTAAACAAATCTTTACTCCAAGTTACAAAATAGCTGCTCATTCCTTTAGAAGTATTCCTTGAAACTCACTGTGTCAGCCCCCGATAAGCGGTCATTAAACTGCCGATTACAAACTCTGTCAATCTCGACTACAAGCATAACTACTTCCAAATAAAGCAGAAGCAAGGTCACTTGCTTTGAGAGACTGGAGAGGAGTTTGTGTTGCAGCAAGAAAACCTCTAACCTTCTTCAGTCTTTTAGCAGCCAAGCAAACAATCAAGACTTGACATTCATACTTTGTGGTTACATGCAACATCAAAACCTTCTCTTTCAGAACATCGCTGGTACAGATGGAAGACACGGTCATACTTAATGACATCTTGATCATCAGTTTTCAAGACAACATAAGACAACCTGGCTTAACATCTTGGCCTTTCCACCAACACACGCTGTCGAGCATGTTTGTGACGAAGCGCGAAGTTATTCATCGTCACATCTCTGGCTGACCTACAGATTTCAGTTAATGTTAAATCCCTCGTTACTTTGTTTGTTTGTCCACTGTGCACCATTAAACACTAGAAACAGTGTGTGAGTGTACCACGGGTCAGCATGAACAAATAAACCAGTGAGTTCAAAGAAAACACACGTGTTTATCAGCAACTCAAGCCAAGAAAGCCCGCTTTGGACTAAGACAACACAGTTGGGCAGCTGTGTTATTACAGTATATTGTTATTTGAGATTTACAACTTACATTTTGAGGGGATGATGACAGACTGTCGAAATGCTACCTTTTTGAGTGAAGTAAAAAATCTTTCTTTCTATTAAAATAAAACATAGTTAAAAGATCTTCTAGATCTTCAAGTTAAAAAATCTCATTAGGAGAACTTGAGATCTCTTAAAAAGACGTCAACTTAAATAACAGAGAGACTCTAACTGTTGAAATACTTTAAAAACTAATTTAAAAACCCACAATTTAAAAGCAGGTTATGTAGGATTGGGGCCTACTGACTGTGAAGCAGGCACTGGGTAAGAGGCCAACAGCAGACTACAAAAGAGAGGAGGGGCTCAGTTAGGACCAGTCCATCAAGCACATTGCAGTCATATAAAGTCTTTATAAAGTCTGTACTAGCTATTAATTAAACCATTTTCAAATGAAAAGCCTGTTGAGCACTCCTGACACAGCAACGTGTCTTGTTGCATAACATGAGCCGCTAAATTTTTTCCTCCCTTCCTGCTGTCACAGTAGCAAGATTTATTTACAGCTTGCCATAAATACATGCAAGTTTAATCCTTTTATCATTTTTAAATGTAGCGTAGTGATTATCAAGGCAAGGCAAGGCAAGGCAAGTTTATTTGTATAGCACAATTCAACAACAAGGTGATTCAAAGTGACAACACTAGCTAGCAGCGCACAGACAGAGGGAAAGTACCCTGCACAGACTGTTGCATGGCAACACCCATCCCCCAACTCTAGCACAAACTAGTCCACTGTATGGAAATCTACAGCCAGCACGGGACAAACCATTTTAACAAAGGGCAGGGGGGGGGGATCTGTCCTTTTATTAAAAACATCACCGGCAGAGGACATTTATGATGAAAAGGTTAAGGGCATTATGTTTATTTGAAAGCACAGTATTTTATGCTGTTCTGTGCTTGCAGTGTTAAAAATATTAAACTGTTTCAATCCACTGTTTTTATGCAATTAAAAATATTAAGCCCTTTCAGGGAAAATTTTACTGCTCCCTCTGGGCTCTCTGCTAAATCTTTGATAGAATTAATCTGAACTGGATACATATATGATCGGCCATGGTTTACTCCAATAACCTGAGGACTTGCTGTTCTTGAGCTGAGCACCGTGTTAGCCACAGTTTTCAACGCTCTCTAATGACTCCTGAGGACCGGAGTCAGACTGTAACATAATCTCACAGGACTCTTCTTGGCCATGCTAAATGCCACACTTTCACACAAAATGTTGAATTTATTAGAAACCAGGGAGGGGGAAACAATAGCTGTTTTAAATTCTTTCCATCGCATAAGTATTTACAGGCGGTGCACTAGTACCTTAGGGATAGGTCTCACAGAAAGCAGTAATTTTGTAATGTTTTCCTCAAGACAAAACATGCAAAAAAAAAAAAAAAAAAACCCTCCAAAAAACCTTAAATAAACATGAATTCATATTGTTCAGATATAAACAATTTAAGCCATGTATAATGTAGACAGTGTGCACACGCTAATCAGGATCACATTTCCTTTCTGTTCAGTGATAAGCTGACCATACATTTGCAGGATGTGTTAAGATCCGATGAAAGGTAAAGGCACCAAAAGGTTTACTGATTTTTTTTAATTTGTTGAAATATTTCAAAACCTAGAGCCCTGCACCATCTCCACAGACATCCTTTGGCTTAGTATTCACTGTATTCACACTTTCAAAACAGAACTGGAAAAAAAAAAAAAACCTAAACCTTTAGACTGTTAAGGCTGAAACTGAAAATCAAACTGAGTGGACCAAACAAACCCAAACAGCTCAATGCGCCAAATCTCTAAAAAAAAAAAAATTAACAAAAGCCTCAATACTAAACAATGATAGAAATTATTTTTTTGTATGTGTTCACCTTTATCAGGATGACTCTAGAAAATATGGCATCCACTGAAGGTCAGATAAATTACTGAGCAGAGGACGATCAAAGGTAAAGGGGAGGAGTCTATGTTTTTCCTCTAAAGCTACTACGCAGTCTGTGCTAAAGACAAACCAAACAGTAAAAAAAAAAAAGTTAAAAAAGAAGTGACATTACATTATATATACACAACCAAATGAAAAGCAACAACACAGAAAACAAATAAAGTCACTAACACAACAAAAAGCAGCACAATGTGCACTTTAGTCTCAGCTTAGCTAGCACTGCACAACCAGCGCTAAATTGCACACTTTCGACACTCAACCTAGAACAAGCTGAAGCCACCCTCCCCCTCTCTCCATCTGTCTCTTTCACACACACACACACACACACACACACACACACACACACACACACACACACAGAGAAAGGCGCTCTCTCTGGAACAGCCTCTCCCTCTTGCTCATGGGCTGAACCATTCTGCTGTAGGGCGGAAGTGGGGGTGGGGCGTTCAAACAAAGAAAATTTTACTTTATTTCTTTTTGAAGTAATACTGCACTTTCAGAATTACCAAGGGAAAACCAGAAGTTTTTTTTGGTTTTATCTAAAATACTACCGCTAGAATGTTCTAGACCCGCTGAAACGTCTTTAATGTCTTCCTAAAACATATCAAACAAGCCAGTTAAGCAATTTTGTACCAAACTGTGTATACAGTCTATTGTTTTTATTGAATGTTAAAAGATTATCTCAGCAAAAAAGGAAAGAAAGTGTGTGTATATATCTTTTATTGAGAATAAATGGTGCTTTCTTAGCCCCAAAGTATCATGCTAGCTGCATCCAGTAAGAAAAAAAAAAAAAAAAAAAAAAAGAGAGCAGAGTCTGACACAATAAGCAGCCTCTACCCGCCCAGCCTCTCCCTCAGCAGGGAGGGCTGCTGTTAAATGAGACTAAACCATTCCTATGCGGGGGTGGTTCCTCTACTCAAGAGGAACAAAGAACACACACCTAAAAATATAAAATCAAAAGCCTACATGGTTCATTTTTTTAATCACTTCTTCTAATTAGGTTTGCTTTGAATGATTCATCAAATTAAAAAGAACTATTTATGGTAATTTCCTGATTTGACACAAAAACGACAAAATAAGATGAAGTAGGATAGAAATACAATTTTATTTAAATTGTCATTCATATTCAACCTGCACCTGTCTTCATCAACAGCCCTCTTGCCAGAGTCAATAAAAGCTTGCAGTGCACTCTTTGCCTAACCCTCCTTTCTTCCATGACAGAAACACAAAATGGCCACCAGCGCTGCTGCGAGGAGCATGCAGAGTACAAGCTGGATCAGATCACATAACAAGCCCCACCCACAAAAAAAGAAGGGGGGAGGGGGGAAAGCAATGCGTATCTGCAGAAATCTTGATATGCATACGTAGATCTTGAGGAAACAGCAAATTTGACGACTGAGTGTTATCTCTGCATGTTAGTGATCTACTGTAAATCCTGGTTTAGCTTATTTTTGTTACAAGAGACCAGAAGTCTTGTGCTCACTTGCTCACTACCACCCTAAGCTAGGATTGAAGAATTAAGAAAATCTCGACAACCTCAAATATTGCCAAATATTTTATAAGTCTGAAGAACTGGGTAATAAAATAACGCCTTTTCTCTTTCAGACTGCCGTATGTCCTTCAACCAGTAAACCTGAGACTTCGCTGTCTAAGCCTGTCAGACACTCAAGATGTTGTTGGTTTTATTTTCTGATTAACTATACACTGAAAAAGCAATTAACTGCTATCTGATATTAGACATTTTTATGAAGGCTAAATACTGTGGGGGGGGGGGGGAGAGATAGATGTCAGCCAGTGAGGTCAGAGCCTGCATTCCTACATTACTGCGCAGAATGCGCAGTCTTCCCTTCCCCCACCCTCTCCTCCTGCATCTGGATTCAATGAAACCTAAAATGGCCACGCTGATCTGCTGTGCGCAGGCACACTGAGCTCTTACTGCCTGCTACACCGGCAACAAGATCTCATGTTTAGTAGGAACCACAACAATAACAAAAAAAATCATATGTGGTAAAGTCTGACCAAAACATTTAATGTTAGCTGAAGTGATTTTATATCCTTAAACACAGGAAAAAACTTTCAAAATTCCCCTAAACAGGTAGCAACCTTGGGTCTATGGCTGTCACACAATCTAAAATATTCGTACACAAATTCAATCAAAGCTTTCTTAATATTATAATACTAGGACTCTGAAGCTCCAGTTTCCAACCACAGTGGATGGAAAAGTCAGGTGAACTGGAAAATCTGAATCACCCAGAGGTTTGAGAAAAAGTGCGCGGATGTTTGCTCTGAGATAGTGTATGCATGCCAGGAGAGGTTCCAGTCTGCCAAGACCTTGAACAGGGTGAGATGTATAGAAAACATTTAGATGGATACATTCAAACGTGGACACTTTAGAAGGGAAGAGCACGTCCAATACCAAAACTGTTAAAAGGAAAAAATGTGTTCAAGTACACATGATGGTACTGACGATACTTTCCAGAGAAACAGGTGCAATTACAAGACTTTATCCTTGAACACATTCTCGATATGCTGTCAAATTCATAATTCATCTATAAGTGGATGCAGTCGCAGTTTGAACTCACTCAGCGACAGCAATAAAACTGAACACAGCCCATCAGGTATAGTCTGCCACCTGCCACAGTCAGTTTTTATGCTTTCCTTATGGATTTAGTTTTCACTTTTGTTCAGCAGGCATGTGGACAGATCAACTTGGGGACCAAGCTATTGCCACTATATTTGATCATTCCTCTCTCCAGTGGGATTCCTTTATCTACATATATCCAGCTATTTGCCATCAAGACAGTGTGTGACGTTCCTTTAACTGTTCCCTTAGCTGAAAACCCCAAAGCGCATAGTAATAAAAACAACACGTAAAAAAATAAGGAAATTACAGTAGAAAATATAAATGTAGTAGTATTGTAGAAACCAATTTCTGAAAAGTAGTCAAAAGAAAGGAAATTTCTTTTGACATGATTTTAACTGTTGCGTTTAAAAGCACTGACTTTTTGCCTACCATTTCTCAAACATTGTACGCGTGATTGTGCCTCCCCCCCCTTCTTGTGACAAATTAGACTCCAGCGAGAGCTGGGTAAAAGGAAAAAAGGGAAGAAAACTAGGGAAAGGGTGGGGGTGGGAGAACCAGGAGATCCATGTGAATCAGGCAAGCTGAGCGGGGTTTGTGTAATGACTACAGAAAAATGCTATGGATGGTTACAAATACAAAGTGAAGTACACCATCCACCAAAATAAAGTCGACCTTAAGTTAATTTTAAGGCATTAAATAAACAAAAAATAAACAAAAACAATAACCCCACACTTTTGGTTAACTGCAGAACCAAAACATCTGCATGTAGTTGCTCCATTTTATTTTTTCAAGAGTCTGAAGGCTGTGTGGAATAATTTGAGTTTAGGTCACATTGTATGAAATAGCTACAGCTAGCACACAAAGTCAGAGCCACAGCCTGACAACAGAGCACCGAACCCCTCCCCCACACCTGCAGTCGGCTCTCTGGAGGTTTACAGCCAGGCATGGACTAAACCATTTCAGGAGTAGGGGGGTTCTCATAAAAAGGGAGGGAACTATAAAGATAAATTACAATTTCAAACCTACCTAAATGATTCAGACTCTATAGTTACATATTCAGGTCTAAATAAGTCTATGCTGAACAGGAAAAGATTTGTTGTGTGTTCTAGTCCTCTTGTGGAGGCAGATATTTTACCCTTGGCTTTGAAAGACCTGTTCATTCTCCTTAAGCTTTTTGATCAAATTTTACTTCTGTCTGTTCTGCAATAACTCATCCTTGTTTATGTCTAAAAGTGGGTTTTCTCGGAAGTTTGCTGCGTGGTAATAAAGTCCAGAATTAAGGACTCACAAATCCAGTATTAACAGCTTCCTCCTCTCTGTCTAAAAACAGACATTCAAGCATAAAGAGGCCATGGAACTCACACACTGTTTTCTGTGAAAAACTTTGCAGGACACAGCTAAAATTTCCTGACTCGATAATTTAGACAAGTCAACAAGCTAGCAACTTTGACACTTTTCCATCCCCCACTCTATTCCTTTGATGGGCTGCAGTGAATGCTAGAGCACAAAATGGCTGACTGCCTGAGAATGCCTTTTGTAATTAATATAGCTAGCCTTTCCCCACATACGCCTGTTTAATACCACTCTATTTTAAAAAGAACTATATTTGTTTCTCCCCTCCCTGCTGGTTTGTATAAACAGAAGACTCTTTTTAAGTATAAAAGGAGAAGACATATTCTAATTAACATTCATTGGACCCACAGCAGTAAATGGTCATTTCAATTGCATTTGTTGACATGTTAACATAAATTAGCCAGCTTCATAATTTGACAGTATTTATAGCAAATGTATTTGTTAGCAATGTCTCAAAGTATTCCTATTTGGCTAGGCTACAATAAAATAATAGTATTTGTAAAGTACTAGTACTTTTTCCCATATATTTCTCTCTTTTACTTCTGAAAAATATATTTGTGAAATATTGGTACTTTGTGGGTGGCATGAAGCAACCCACAAGCACACCGAGTATTACAATGGTAACTGTAAGGTAAGAGAGCTAATCCTGCTTTTGCAACTAACTTTCAAGAGAATGCGTTTTCTCGTGTTTAAATTGTTGGATTAATCTAAATCTAAAGCTTGACTGATAAGAAATTAATAGCTGGGAACAACCCTACCTTGCTCCAGATTCTTGCTGGAAGACTCGATGACACTTGGCAGACACCAATACAGATTCAGTGGACTGACTGAAATGATGTATGGACGATGGCACAATCCTAGGCTTAGCCTATTTAGTAAATGTAGTAAAGGCTAGCTCACCTTTATGAACGTGGTTAAAGTCCAAGTGCTCCAAATTAAAGGCGGAGACATTTTCCCTTTCACTAGTTCTACTTCTTATTTAGAACCAAACCTAGCTGGGTCAAGCATACCCATTTCACATTCACATATCAAATATCACATATAATTAAATGTTCAAACTATAATGGCAAGACCTCTTCCCAGTTGAAAAAGCACCAAACCCCTACGCTCCCTCCTGTGATGGGCCCACGTATAGCTTTTAAGTTACCCTGCAAGGCTGAACAGGTGACTGGCCTGTCCCTTAAGTCATGATTTTACTCTGTTGCAGAAGCGAACATCGACAGCTGGAGACCTGACAGTCAAGAAGTCATTCTTGTTATACTTCTTGGACATCAGCTAGAATTCTGCTGCCTGAGGAGCATATGTAGTTGGTGCATTTTAATGTAAATTCTCCATGGACGTGAAACAGGAAAGCACACAAACCCTCATGCTAAACATGTGACTTCAAAATTTATGTAATTGAGATCGGAGCGGACACACTGACAAGGAGAGTATAATTCCTGCTTTAGAGACAGGATGAGGAGCTCAGTCATTCAGGAGAGGTTTAGGGTAGGGACAGTACTCCTCCATGCAAAAGGGGCCCATTGAGATGGCTTGGATGGTTATTCTGACACATCCTAGATGAAGTTTTTCAGGTGTTCCGAGAAGTCCCTGAGATAGACCAAGGACACACCATTAGGTCGCTTGGGAACAGAATCAGCTGAAGGAAGTTACGTTGTAAGTTACGACATAACCAGAAACTCCTTTTAATGCTACACTGTAACCTTGCACACAACCTGACATGCACCTCCTGAGAAATATAACTAACTAGGTTGACAGAGCCCACAACAACTTCAGTGACATGGAAGGCTATGGTGATCTTTCACAGCACCTTGGCCAAGAGCCTTCCATCACAGTTACCAATACTGCAGTAGAATCACGTTTGACAGCAAATTTGTTGTGACTGGAGAAAACAGATTAATGCTCTTAGCAATCGTTGCAGCAGTGGCCTGGTTACTCTGACAAAGGAAACACGGTCGCTAATTTTCTAGTGCTGCAGAATTACGCTGGTTTGTACACCTGTCATCTATTGACTTTCAGGGATGTTTTAAAGTATAACAGGAATCAAGCCTGAAGTCCACTGCCAAGTCCATGTGTTGCTGGTGCATCGTAATGTAATTTGTCCATGGACAATTGCACAACATGGAGAGTTATGCGGACATATGTACCAACCTTTATGTTCACTCACTGAAGATGAAATTCTCAGGCATCAACAGATGGAAAAGGAAAAGGTTATCCAGGCTTTAATCATGATTATACTCTGATGCGGAGCTGAAGACCGGACGGCTAAGTAGCCATTCCTGTTATATTTCTTTGAAATCCGCAGCCTGGGCAGCATGTATAATTAGTACACTGCAAAGTAAGTTTTCTGCGGATGAGTCCCTATGGTCACAAAAAACAAGAAGGCACATGGGTGTCCGAATGGACCCTCGAGCTAACTGCCTTATGACAAAATTTCCTTCAGTAGATATATAGTAGTCGACTAATCATTGCTGTTTTCACTACTCTCTATCAGAGTTACTAGTCGTTTGAATAAATTGTTAAAATTTTAATAGATTCCCAATCCCATGAAATGATTGTGTCCTAAATGTAATGCAGTCACCTGCCACAAGATGGTGCATAGTTGTTTAGAAACACCTTACATTTGTTAATTTAGGTCTGATCTTTTTGTTAACAAAATTAGAATGAGATCACAGATACAGGCCATGGAAATTAGCTTTCTCCGAAGCATGGATAAGCTTTCCCTTCGTGATCGGGTGAGGAGTTTGTCATCTGAGAGGGGTTCAGAGTAGAGCCCCTACACCTCCACATTGAGACATCTGTCATCTCCTGGGTAAGGTATTCCGGCCAGGAACCTGCCGGGAGAAGGCACAGGCGTACACCCAAGATATGCTGGAGAGATTACGTCTATTGGATGGCCTGGAAGAGGCTCGATGTTTCCCTGAATAAGCTGGAGGAGGTAGTCAGAGGGAGGAGACACAAATCTCTCTGAGACTGCATCAGGAAGGGTATCCAGTAAAAATATGCAAAATAAAACATCGGGAGTTACTTAATGTGCCAACTGTTTGTGAAAAGAATAGCTGAACACAGATTACAGGTTTTACAGTTTTATTACTGGCTAGAGTGCACAATTCGCTCAGTGTGGCCAATGAAAAATATTTTCTACCTGGGTAGTTGTAACTTGCTTCAAGCTTTTTGACCAGTTTGCTTAAAGCATTCCTTGACCACCATGTAACAGTATTGGTAATATTCATCAAACATTTGCTCCTTCTGTCATAGGGAGTGCAGCTAGTGAGTGCAGTTATGCACAGTCGAGTCTTTTTTTTTTTTTAACATTTCGGTCGCACATCCCCTGCTTCATAATCTGGCTGTACTTGACAGTGTGTTCTTCTTTAAGTGGTGAAACAAGTTTCTTGTTTCCATTTTCAGTGGAAACAACATTCTTTACATATTTTACACTACTACTTTATTGGAGGTTGCTGAAGTAGCTCCCTTTTTAAGTATTAAATCATCACCTGAGACTGGCAGGCAGCTCTTGCTATCAGACATGCCTGGGATTATCTCTTTGTTGCATGACCTAGACAATGTATAACCATAGTTTTGCTACAGCAATGATATTGAGATATGACACTTATCATGTAATATATATTCTGGTATTGCAGACAATATGACATTACACAACCCTACAGACCACAAAACCCTGACTAGGTGACTAGATGTTTATCTATTCTGTTAAGAAACCGAATGGAAAGCCAACTAATCATTACGGCTGCAATTGTGTGGAAAAACCCCCAAACTAGGAGACAGTGTAGCTTCTCCTGTTTAATGGTTTACTATCACATTTCACTTATTAGCTAACAAAACTAAAATGGTGTTCGCTTAGCAAGCATTGTCATAACATTATAACATTAAGTATCAACGCAACACATTAACGTAAATCTATAAAACTGACCCATTCAGATTTGATATCATAGATCAAATCTGGGGATTTAAATATTTATGAACTGCAGTTTATGAGCATTTAAACTACTGCTGTCGCTTTGCACTAGGGCTGCCATGATTAGTCAACTAGTCACAATTACGTCGACTATCAAAATCGTCGACAACTAATTTAGTAGTCGATGCGTTGTTTGAAGCTTTGTAAGATCCCAAAAGACGCAGGAATAAGTAGCAGGATTTAAGAGTGTAATAACGGACTGAAACAGAAGTTGGCAGCACTGCATGTACAACGATGCCAGCTGCCTTTAAACCCCAAAGAAGAAGCAGTGTCCGGTATCGTAGCTGTGTCCAAATTCAGGAACCGCATCTTCCTGTGCCCGCATTAGTAGGCCAATTACGTTACAGCGACACGACGAAGATTGTCCAAATTCGAAGACTCCGACAAATGCCGCCAACAAATGCGTCCTTTATTTCCCAAGATTTGAAGGATGGGTCGGGTGTATACTTTGTAGCCCAACCCTGTCCCAGAATTCATAGCGCATGCCAGCTCAGTTTCCAACAATAGCGGCAGCTAGTTAGTTTTAATATTACTCTTATTATTCTTTCTGGGTCACAAAATAAACTTAACATATTTTCAGGCGAGAATGTAGCTGTGTAAACTTCAAACACCAGCTCAGTGTATCAAGACACCACATATTTTCAAAAGTGCTCCGACGTTTTCAGAGACGTCTGTTACCCACCAGCTCGATAGCTAGCCCGGGTTCAAGGCTCACTAGAGCCGGTGAGAACACCGGACTCCCGGCAAATCGTTTTCAAACCCACTGCCATCTTTCGCTACTCAGGTTAAACATATATAAGTCACTTAGATAACTTAAAATGTTATTGTTTGGTTTTTTTCAGTATTTTCTTTGTTCCTGAGTAAATCGGTTTGGCTGAGATTAAAGTTATAGTTTTTACACAGCTGAATAAACGTCAAGCAGACAACTGATTATCAGAAGTGTGAGATGCTCGAGAATATACTCCGGTGTCCTGTTATATTTTAGATAGCAAGGAGCAGACGACTGAGATTATTAAGCTTAGAGCTGGGCGATAGAACGATAACGATATGTATCGCGATATAACTTTTACTCGATAGAGAAATTAAGCTATCGCGATAGACCTCGCCGCTCTTGTCCTCTTAAAAAAAAAAAAAAAAAAGGTCAGCCAATCCAAATTAAGTAGCGCAGAGCCGAACCAATCACAGCCGCAGCGTCACGTGGCGTGACTTGTTACGTACAGCACAAGTGCCAAGCCGCACGTGTGTTTGTTTGGGAAGCAGCCAGCGGGTAATGGAGCCAGCGCGTAATGGAGGAAATGAGTGTGCCGACTAGAAAAATCAACCGAGCGTGACCGAAGAGAAAACAGATGATGGTTCCAATGCCGGAGAGATTGTCGAACGGAAGAGCCATAGAAGTTCCGTAGTGTGAAGGTATTTCGGCTATTTCAAGTCTGACAAAAAACAGTAGCGTGCACTGTAAATTGTGCCGAAAGTAAGTCTGGAAATACAATAAACTGGTGCATGCGTCACACTGTGCGCCACGTTATTGTTTCGGTGAAATGAATTTCTACAATACTGTTACTGTTAATTCTACTCTCTGCAGTGTTTAAATGCTTACATACACACACAGTTACTGTCCCTCCACACATACGACTCGGTTCTGCTTCTATGCCCCAGCTTTGTTTACTTTTTCCCACCGAGGCTTCTAGACTTCTGATTGGCCAATATTTCTGCACGGTTAGGAATCTAGCGCCACCTGCTGCTTTGGCATGTTCATAGCAGCGTTTTCCTTCATTTCTGCCTTTATGTGTAGACGGGATTATTTTTTAAAACGAAAATCTCCGTTTTCAAAAATACCCGTGTACGTGTGGACGTAGCCTCAGTCTCTGACTGGAAGCGCTAATTCGTCATTCGGCTTTTGTCAGACTAAAGTAACTGTTAAAACTGTTTGAAAAGCTAAGCTATACAACAAGGAGAGATTGAGAATTTCCTTTTAGTTCTCAGTTTATTTGATATTGACAAAAGTTAGTCAGTTTTGTCTGTTCTTCTGTAAAACAAACTAAGATTTATTTTTAGAATTAATATTTTGTTTCTAAGTGGAATTGACAATTTAGTCTGTTTCGTTTGTTCTATTTTGAAACTTAAACGCTTTAGCGGCTGCCTTTTGTGTAGTTTGCAATATTTGCCTTTATTTATCTGAAAAAGTCTCATGTTCCTTAAGTACATCTACCCTGTTGAACTTATTATGGGAAATAAATATTTAAATATAAACAAGCTGCTGATTATTTCACATTTTACTTGTGAGCAACGGCACATTTAAATCTTACAAATATAGTTATTTGGCTTATATCGTGATAGATATCGTTATCGCCTGAAATGAAAAAAACATATCGTGATATGAAAAAATCTCATATCGCCCAGCTCTAATTAAGCTCCACCGAAAAAATCTGCAAATTTCATTAAAATTTAATAAACTATCATCTTGTCTCTACTTTTAGTTAGCACATACCTTAAACACTTAAAGCTGTAAGCTAATGATAGTTAAACAAGAGCAGATGCATGCTAGTGCAATAAGCTGTACGTTTTACGTCCAATGGATGCATGATCTGATTAGTCGACTAATCGCAAAAATAATCGGTGACTAGTCGACTAGCAAAATAATCGTTTGTGGCAGCCCTACTTTGCACAGTCTGCATTTAAGTTTGTTTTCTGTGAAATGCTTTCGCATTTTTTAAAATCTCAGTTTCCATTTTCTTCCGTCTTCCTGCTTTGCCATTCGCCTACACTTCTTCTTTGTTAATATTGAGTGCAGTCTTGCAGATGGAAAATGTGATACTGCCCCCATACCTTCCTGCAGTGTATTGCAGTTACAAAAACACATTTATGTGGTATGTATATGACGCGTCAACAATAAAATGATGGACTAACCACTTTTTAATAGTCGATGTCATAGATTATGTCAACAAATTGTGGCAGCCCTACTAGCCAACTAGTGTTTCTGATGTCTACTAGCAAGGGGAGTAACATCTATACATCTAGTTAAGTAGTCGCGCATATCCCTATGTAGCAGCAACTGAACTTTCTAAATAACTGAAATATAGCTAGGAGGCCTGTACAGGTAACTTGAATACATGAGAAAGACTTTAGTCGCCTAGTCTAAAAACTATTGTAAGATTCACTGCTTTAGGTAATGTTAAAAGGTCAATTTTTTCTGTAATTTTACAAATAACTTTCCTGATATTTCAGTCTTTATTTGCCACATCACTGCTCTTCTGTGTAACATCCCCTTAGTACTCATATTGCTACCAGACAGCTACCAGGATTAAATAATTACAAACAGCCACAACAAAATATGAAGCTGGAAAATACGCAAGTGTAGCATGTCTTAAGCACAAACATTCTCATTTTAATAGGATAAAAATCTGTGTAAAACCTGACCACTTTTTTATTGTTATTATCATCATCATCATTATTATGTGTGAAGTACAACATTACATCTGAAACAACCAAGATTTCTAATCAGCAGCACAACAAGACATCAACGACGAATAACCAGCACACAGAATTTTGAACCTAGATCACATTTCTCATCTCTCTCATTTTCAGCCCAAAGCAAAGGAACCGGCTCCAACTGGCTGAAACCGGTTCTCATAGACTTGGCATGCTTTCAAAATCTCACAAACAAGGGCAAATTTTTTCCTATTTAAAGTTAAAAATACAGTACTGGAAGCCAGCATCACGCCTGACCTAACTTCCATAAGAATAATTTCATAACATAACATGTAAATGTCAGAATCTGTAATTAAATGAGAAACACACAAACTGATTTGCCTTTTCATTGTGGACAAATCAGTTATGTCTCTATATTTCTACATTTGATTTATTTGATCAATCTATTAAGAATTAGCTTAAATTTCAATAAATAACCATGGTGACATGGTTTTAACCATAACTACTATGATATACCAACATGAATACCATTTCATGTTGAAGTGCACCGCTTTGTAAGAATTTAAGATACATAACAAATAATGTCACACAATACCAGTGGCACGTATTGAGAGTATTGAGAATCAATATGCATTTTGTCACTTGACCAGTTATATAATGTGATATATTATTTTTAATTATTTCTCTACAGAAAATGCTGCAAGATACAAGTATGCTCTGTGTGACATGGTACAGTGATGTGGCCTACCTGAATGGCACTTTACGCCCTTGTCTAATATACACATTAAAATTTCAGATGAATCTGAGTTATGTCATCAAATTCTGCTCATATTTATCACTGAGGCCAAAAACTCTTGGCCTATAGTTGTCATGAGCCAACAGCTGCACAGTGCCGACTTACATCTGGTAGCAAACATGTATAAACCAGGACTGCTGTCACACTAACTCCCCCTTTTCTCCACATGGAGCTCCCCAGAAGGTCTCGATTTTAATGATAGAAAACAAAACAAAATATTTTTTTATTTACAATCTTAAAATCTTAATGAAGCTAGCTCTACAAATTGCTGATTTATAAAACTCAATACAGACAATCTTACACGGTATAAGAAGTTAAATAAATTCAGCAAAGTCAAATATAACATCTACAAGAAAGCTTTTGAAAAATGTATGTGGCGCCTTTAAGGGCTGCTTCCTCTTCTGCAGATAAAAAAAAAAGAGAGACTGTAATGAATTACAAGTGCACCATGTGAGCACTGCCGCTGGGTGAAGCGGGGGAGGTGAAACCAAAAACAAGGCCATACCATGTTCTAAAAGGGTAAAAACCAAATATTAAACTCTTAATTTTCTCTGTTTCTATGGACACGGTTATCAATAACATTATAACGGGGAGTTGGAAAATATGAAAGACTCCAAATCTGAAGACAGATGAAATTGCCCAAACCACTTGGTGCCTGATATTTTATGCAGTTCAGAAATCACTCCGCTGGCCTTATATCTATTCTGCGCATCAGTTCACCAAAACCAAAAACAAAGTGAGATTTCTCATTTGTAGTAAATTTGTGTGATAGGTCAAAGACAAAACCTGCTTAATTCTTGTCTGATGAGATCGACTTTAGGCCACACCCACATCCTAGGACAGTGGAATGGAAAATTACTAGACTGTACCACTTTAAACCAAGAGGGGAGGGGTGCAGCTGCCTCTTACTCACATTAGCCATTATATTTTTCTATTCTATCACATTGAAGGCTCTATCTAGATTGCAGTTTGATAAGCTACAGCGATTCCTGCAAGTGTATTTTTTAAATCGCTAACTCTTCAGTAAAGCTGCCAATCCAACGACACAAAACAGAGTGACATAGTCCATTTATTACTTTGGCACTTTCTTCATTAGTTTCTATCTCAAGATAAACAACTACACATTAAGATCTGTCATTTTTTTTGTCCCTCGCCCAAATTACCACCTTTGCAGGACACTGATTATGTCTGCAGCTTCCTAGCACCAACACGGCACAGTCGCTACACTGATGTTGTAGGACTGGCTTTTAATGTCTTGAAGTGAGGTATGAACATACCCAAGACACAAATGTACATTTCCAGTTGTGAAATTTGGGAGAAAATTCATTATATTTTTGTAGTTTTTCCCACCTGAAACAGTTTGTTACGAACAAAAACAGTGACAATGTTTAAGTAGCTTTTTGCTGTTTGTTTTAACATTTAATGTCATATTAATCAGAATTTTAAAAATTTGCCAGTGTAATATTATCAATTCTATGGTATTAGAAAGTAATTAATTTATCACTGGCCACTGCCACTGCTAGCTGACATTTTTTGTTTTACGCATTTCTAACATATACGAAGCTAACCTGGAAGTGGCTTCTATCTGACGGCCACCAGAGGGTGACAGTTGTGGTTGCAAAAAGAACCTCTGGTTCTACAGAGATCTATGGGGGGGAAAAAGTTTATTTTGACCACTAAACATTTTCGTGCGGAGTTTAGGGCTTAATCGAGCATTCTGTTTTTTTGCAACCGAAAGGGCACCGGTTAAAACACACATCCAAACTGAATACAATCTTAAAGCGAACACAGGTAAAACTACAAACTGTAGCATAGCATATTACTATTACAGTAATTGCAAAAACCTGGATTACAGGAAAAGCACAATAAATAGCTACAGCAAAGTCAAATATAACTTTAAACACACACACACACACAAAAATAGGTTGTGCCTTTAAGGGCTGCTTCCTGTTCTGTAGGGAAACAACAGTCTCTGTAATGAATTACAAGTGCACCATGTGAGCACTGCAGAAGTGAAGAGGGGGAGGTGAAACCAGAAACAAGGCATGATTCAAAAAATTAAAAGCAAATATGAAACTGTTGACTTTATATTAACTGATTTTTTTAAAAAAATATGTAAGATGTTGGAAAATATGATGAAAGACTACAGCACTGAAAACTGAGAAATTGCCCAAGACATTTGGTGTCTGATCTTTAGTGCAGTGTAATGATCATGTACATCTTTCCATCTTTCCACCAAAACCATAAAAGGTGGAGATTTCAGTTTTCAAGTAAAGTCACTGGCAGGTAAAAAAACCAAAACCTGCTCAACTCTTGTCTGATCATTGACTTTAGGCCACACCCACATCCTAGGAGAGTGAAATGGAAAATTACTGGATTGTACCACTTTAAACCAAGAGGGGGAGGGGGCGGGTTCAGCTGCTCAATATGAGGAATGCAGCTTTCTCCTACTCACTTCTAGTCACTTTAGACAGCTAAGTTAAAAAGATTATACTGTAGCAGTGAATTTAGGGATACCATCTAGTAAGAGCTAAAAAACTTTTGTGGATATTATTTTTAAAATAAAAGCCACATTTTCATTTAGCATCCACAGAAGATCAATAACGGACGCCACAAAGCTTTTTGTTATGTCAACATGCTGATTATATTCGCTGCTTCCTAGCACCAACATGGCGCAGTTGCTACATTGACTTTGTAGAACTTTACCTAAAAAGCCATAAAATGAGGTACAAAAACATCAGAGACACAAGTGTGCATTTCCACATTCTGAATTGGGAAGCAAACTTAAAGTATTTGATTACTGATGAGATGTAAGAACTCTTTCTTCAATCAGCAGATAGTAAAGCGACTATTATTTATATCAGCTGTCCCCAACCCCTGGGCCTCGAACCGGTACCGGTCCGTGAGTCGTTTGGTACCGGGTCGCAAGAGTTGAGGCTCAGGTGTGAAATGTATGGTTTTCAGGGTTTTTATCGGTTTTCAGCGTTATTTTGTTATCGTTTTTATCGTTAACTCGGTTTTCCTGGGTCTTTTCACCTGTGTTATGAATAAATCTTTTTTTCGTTACCGGTACTAGTTTTATTTTGTTGTATTTGTCCGTGAAAATATTGTCGGGCACAAACCGGTCCGTGGCGCAAAAAAGGTTGGGGACTGCTGATTTATATAACTAAAGATAAAGGTGACTTGTTTCACAACGTTTATCAGAAATCAAGGAATAGACATGTAATTTTTTTAAAGCTCAAATGTTCTAAAATATATGCTGTATGTAATTTAAAAAAAACTACCTGAATAACAAATGTAAGATATATCAGCATTCAAATCAATTCACAGTTTAATGCTAGCATACACGGATGTTATGACTCCAGACTGGTTATGCAAATGACTTTTCTAGCACACAAAAAAACGAATCGAATATAAGCCATTAGAGAATTTTTTTTTAAAAATGTCTGTAAATAAAAGCTGCAAATAAAATGTTTTCACTCCGTGATATCGATTAAAAAAACCAAAACAGTATCAATATACCATTATTCATTTAGCGAACACTGACACTGCTAGCTGACAGGGTTTTCATTATGCATGTCTGCTGTAATCCCGGTCTGTAGGGGTCACTGTTGCATTGTATGCAGCCAACTACCAGTAACAGATTTTTTCCCCTAATTCATATCAAATGTTTCTGTTCAGAACCACAAGTTCCATAAAGGACTACATTCACTGCTATTAAATAAAAGTACAAATAAGCTGTCTGGGTAGCATGCTAACTGCAGTACCTCGACTCACCGAATTTCTCTACGCTGTCCGCCGACGTTCCCGCGATTTTAAGCTTCGTTCCGTACGGTCCCCTCCTCACCCGCTGGTGTCCAAACCAACTCTTACGGACCCCCTGTGTGAAGCGCCGATGCTCTCGGGATGCGTTATGAGTGCTGCATCAAGTCCACGTTCTCAAGATGAACCGGGGAAACTAGTGAGCTGTGCCACAACAACAACTGTTGTGTTCGCGGATTCAACCGACTGCTCCGCGCCCCCTCTGACTCGCGAACAGACTCCTCCTCCTTTCGCGCACGCACAAAAAAACTCCAACGGCTGACGTTGCGACCGGGGGAGAGGGGGTTTGGTCGTTAAACGACTAACGGTCGCGCAGTCCAGAGATGCAGTCTGAGTGGTTCACCCGGTTTTTTTTTTTTTTTAAAGCATCCTGTTGGTCACCGTGCTGAAGTCGGTAGATAAAAGCAGGCAAGGTATGTATATGAACCGCTGCAGGATGTTTTAGGTCGGTTAGTATGGAGGATATGCAGGACTCAAAGAAAATGTGCTGCAGCTTGTAGTTACCCTGCAGCAGGAGGAGCAGGTTTGAGACAGAATCACAGAGCCAATGAGTGGTAGAGAACAGGCAGCTGAACATTGGCATGGAGGGGGAGGGGTGTCCAGACAGAGCCCAGAGACATTACAGTGCTAAGGGGGAGGGGTTATAGGGAGGGGGAGGAGCCTTCTGCCAAACAACAGCCTGAAAATTTGTCTGTAACCTAACTACAGACAGTAGTGTGATTGTAGTTTTATAAACCTACACTCACAGTTACACAGACCTGCTGCATCGGCAAGCATGGTGGTTATGCAGGGTGTTAGGTACATTGAAGTGTTGCACTTTCTACGCGGAAGTGCACACATGAGAAGAGTCCACCTGAAGGTCCCAGCGAGTAGTTATGTTATGTTATGTTATGCTATTTATTAGAAACAACAGTCTTTTTGCAGTCATTTCCTTCTGAGATCACAAAGCATTAATTCAGGTCAGCCATTTTGTGCACTCACTTGTGCTTGAGGAACTTGCTGTTCCCCAAGAGGCCAGCAGGGGGTGAGTTATAGTGGTCTTATATTCTCATGTTTGTTGGTATTCCAGAAAAGGAATAGCTTAAACCTTTGCACCTCGTGTTGTCTGAGTCCCTTTGCAGCAGAATCCATGTGATCGGGAGCAGGGGAGCTGGTATCTGTGCTCTCCAAGAGCCTGCGTGTCACTCTCTTTCTCACACCCTTTTGCACACCGACATGTCTGCAGTGCTGGAGAAAGCAGCCTTGAGCTTAGACAAGTCACCCCCTGTGGTCAAATCAGCTAGGCTACACTGTAGCTTAGTTCTCATACATTGATATTGGGGCATAAACTGAACACACAGCAATAAAAAACGTTTACATTTTCCTTCGCTTAGGCAGTACAAGCAGCCTGAAAATAGCCTGCATAGCTGAAGCTCTCAGTTTGGTGAATCACCGTTTAGAGTCCTCAATAAATCATAACACGCTGCTTTGATGGTAGAAGTATTTTTGCATAGTTACCCGTGCAAGTGAAGGAATAAATTCTTTTAAAATTAGAGTACTTTTCAATTTATTTGTCGGGATTATTTAAAATTCCTAATGCTGGAAATCTCACTATATCGGCAGGTGAGCTTGTATGTTTCGGCAGAGTTATAAAGCTGTCTGTACACATGCCTCTTTATTTAAAAAAAATAAATCTCAATAATCGCATTTGTTTCACTCTGTCTTTACACACTCATTTGTAGCCACAAATTTGCTTATTAAAACCCACAGCAGGCTTGACTTCCTGCAGTAATAAAAAAACTACATTTGTATGCATTAGTTTGAAGTACTCACACTTTCACATAATACTTGTTGATAATTGTGAGTTCTTGAGTGGTGTTTGTGTATACATGTATTTATAACAGGGTCCATTCTTCTCAAGCCTTAAAGCAGAATTTTTCCATGTTCCCATTTCCTCCAAATATACCTTTGGTAAGATTTGCAAGGTTGCAGTCTCAGCTGCCACCAGTCTCTCACCTTAATCGAGCTTTCAGAAAGGCGTTGGCTTATCCAGAGGTCATCTGTGCATAGGTAAGGTCTCCCTTTACCGATGCTGAGCCGGGTCCCTTGTCATCATATGGAGTTTTCAATTGGCCTTTCTGCCCAGCAGTTCTACAGTGTTCCTGTTAATTACCGTTATTAATGATATTATAATAGGCTTTTAAGCATCAGTTAGCTTAACTCGAGATTTCCTAAGTAGGAGAGCAAAGTTGGAGTGGTCAGAAAATTTGTCGGTACAAGTCCATTCACCCACTTTCTTCAGGGACGCCAGCGAGCGCTGGAGCCTATCCCAGCTATCATAGGATGACAGGCGAGACACATACATGAACTGTATGAGACCTAATGAGTTAATTAATGCTGACTTCTGAGAGTTTCATTGAATGTTTGGGATGGGAGTTAAATATATAATGAAATGACACATCTTATTTCCCCGAAGGGCTTTATTCATTTCTTTTTACTTTGAAATTTAATAAACGTTTAATTTGCCTTGAGGTGTCCAAACTTCTGCATGTATTGTAGTGCTTGTTTATAGCAGAAGGAGATTTTGGGTAGGCATGAGTAACAGACACTTGTTTTCAGTGTATAATTTTATTGACTTTGTGAAGCTAACCTTAAACTAACAAGCTAAATATATAAATCTCCACAAAAGCTATGTAGTCTGTTTCAAATAGAAACAATTCTGGAAGGACAAACAATTCTGGAGGATCATTTTTAATATCATTATATTAAAAATATTAGTTTAATACCAAAGCCCACATTAAATTTAGCTTTAACCACCATCCGCACACACTGTTTTTAACCTCAGCTGAACACGATAAGTCAGCCACAAAGCCAATGATAAAGAAACTGTAGCTCACGGTAAACCACAATCATGATCTGCCAGCCAATTTGTCTACATGGTGTGCCAGATCCTTTAGAGTCTCCGCGTAAACAAGAGAACGCCAGAAAATCATATTAAAAATTAACTAAAGTTCTTTATGAGCACAACAAAGGGTGCAAAGTTTCAAATCGAACTTTAGACAGTCTTTAATTTGCCATCTTCCCAAGACAAAGTCCACGTAAGGTCAGTTTACGCTAGTACGTGTTGGTAATAGTCTGGTTGTCATGTGCTTCCTGCATTCAGTCAGCTTCCTTCCCGAACCGTGTGGTATTTACAGTAGTGTAAGCATGTGGGAAGAGGACTGTTTCCACCCATGTGCCTCATGTCAGAGAAGTGTAAATAGCATCCCAAACTGAGTGCAGTCCTGCAGATGGAAAATGTGATACTGCCCCCATACCTTCCTGCAGTGTACTGCAGTTACAAAAACACATTTATGTGGTATGTATATGACGCGTCAACAATAAAATGATGGACTAACCACTTTTTAATAGTCGACGTCATAGATTATGTCAACAAATTGTGGCAGCCCTACTAGCCAACTAGTGTTTCTGATGTCTACTAGCAAGGGGAGTAACATCTATACATCTAGTTAAGTAGTCGCGCGTATCCCTATGTAGCAGCAACTGAACTTTCTAAATAACTGAAATATAGCTAGGAGGCCTGTACAGGTAACTTGAATACATGAGAAAGACTTTAGTCGCCTAGTCTAAAAACTATTGTAAGATTCACTGCTTTAGGTAATGTTAAAAGGTCAATTTTTTCTGTAATTTTACAAATAACTTTCCTGATATTTCAGTCTTTATTTGCCACATCACTGCTCTTCTGTGTAACATCCCCTTAGTACTCATATTGCTACCAGACAGCTACCAGGATTAAATAATTAAAAACAGCCACAACAAAATATGAAGCTGGAAAATACGCAAGTGTAGCATGTCTTAAGCACAAACATTCTCATTTTAATAGGATAAAAATCTGTGTAAAACCTGACCACTTTTTTATTATTATTATCATCATCATTATTATTATGTGTGAAGTACAACATTACATCTGAAACAACCAAGATTTCTAATCAGCAGCACAACAAGACATCAACGACGAATAACCAGCACACAGAATTTTGAACCTAGATCACATTTCTCATCTCTCTCATTTTCAGCCCAAAGCAAAGGAACCGGCTCCAACTGGCTGAAACCGGTTCTCATAGACTTGGCATGCTTTCAAAATCTCACAAACAAGGGCAAATTTTTTCCTATTTAAAGTTAAAAATACAGTACTGGAAGCCAGCATCACGCCTGACCTAACTTCCATAACTGGTTATTCCATATGGATTTGTGAAAACAGCTTATGTAAAACACTGAATCTGTTACTGAAATGGACCTTTATAAGAGTAGAGAACATATCTCTACATATGAGCAAAAATAAAATGCAATAACACAAAGTTTTCAAACCACACCCAGCATTGACCCGCCTTCTCTTGATCTCATAGGTAAAGTTTTTAAGTTATCCAGTAATGCTGCACTAATGAATTAGACTAACTATTCACTTTAGCTAAAGTTATTAAGTTAGCTAAAGAGTTGGGATGCTGTGTAAGACATAAATAAAGCTAAAATACAAAGGTTTGGACACCGTTTTGCATGTTTCCATACTGTAGGGGTCTCTGCAAGCATACAGAGGGGGTACTCTGAGAGGGTCCAAGATGACAACTTTGGAATTCTACTAGAAACAGTCGATCATATTTGTTGTCAAAGCTGAATTCAGGGCAAACTACGCTAAATTAGCGTTTTTAGCTAGCAGCTACAATAAGCATAAAAGTTACCGTACGGCTATCATTTGTTAACATGACGCTTGTTCTTATACATGTAGTACATTTATTACCAACCTGAGAGTTCATCCGCTGGTCATTCGACATGACGAATGACTTCTGAAGCCTTAATTCAGCTCAAGACGCTGTAGATTCCCGTCAGTAACACTTTCGGTCCGCTAGTAAAACGTAGTTCTATTAATCTGCGCTTGAACCGGAACCGGATGTAAGTTCCAAAAAACTGAATTTTGGAACTGAAATTGAATTGTAGAACTGAAACTGAATGGTGAGAAGTGAAACTGAAAGTATTCGAGAGCTGAATTTTTAAAGGATAAAATGCAGTTTCAAAGCAAATCAATTCATTTTCAAAATCTAAAATTCAATTTCAATTTAGTGATGATCATTTTCAAACCATAAATTCAATTTCAAATTAGACTAATTCAAATTCGGTTTTCAAAAGCATTTATTCAAGTTACAATTCAGATTCAGTCTGAGCAATTCAAATTCAAATTTAACTTATTCAAATTCAGTTTCTGATGGCACAGATTTCTGCCCATACTTAACTTCTGTCTCGCTAGCTTGCCCTGCGCTCAGTGAATCTGCACTCGACTACTCCGCCTAGGCTGCACTGTCGAGTGCAGCTTGCCCTGCGCTCAGTGAATCTGCACTCGACTGCTCCGCCTAGGCTGCACTGTCGAGTGCAGATTCACTGAGCGCTCAACACAGACAGCATCGTCAGAAGGAAAGTTGATAAAATAAATTAAAAATTTTGTATTGTTCGATACATATGCGTACCGAACCGAAAGCACTGTATCGAACGGTTCAATATCGATACGAATATCGTTGCACCCCTAGTATTTATACACAAGCATTCATATATAGTCAAATAATTTAAAAAAAAAAGTTAATTTACCTGTTATTACCACACACCAAATCCGGTCGTTGGTACTTGCTGGCTTGTGTAGCCTCTATGCAGTGTTGCCAACTCCTCAGTAGGGAAAATCGCTATTGGCTGTCCTAAAAGTCGCTAGAAGTCGCTAAATGATGTCATCACCTAATTTGCATAATTGGTCATGCTAATATAATTGTAACCTACGCTGTTGGAGAGAGAAATAACATCGTGGAAGAGACATAAAGTGAGCAAAAAAACGTCCTAAATGCATTTAGAATTTATTTAGAACTACAAATTAAATTTCTTTTAGCAATTATTGTTTTTTAATGTCACAATTCCAACCCTGCTCCTTTATCCGGGCTTCGACCGGCAAAAGTGACTCGAAATAGGCACTCTGGTGGAGTTACGTTATGTGTGTGTGTGTGTGTTTATAAGTAGTTTTAAACCTTGTGATCCACAAAACAGCATAACAGTAAAAGAAGAACTGACTGCGTTACAGTCAGTGCGGGAGCAGCGGCTTCGCTCATGTGTGGTTCATTTGCAGTTTGGACGCATAGGTGTGAACATCTCCTGCAGCTGGGGGAGGACTATCCTCTGCCCGTGAGCGCTTTAGCACGGGTGAGGTGCCCACGGCAGCACCGCTGCTTTTTGAGAGTAAGAGCAACACGCCCTTTCACGTCAAAAAGTCGTCATAAATAAGTCTCCAATAACACCAGAAAAAGTCGCCAGATTTGTCACTAGTCGCTTTTTAGGAAAAAAGTCGCTAAGGGGGTCTGAAAACTCACTAAATATAGCGACAAAGTTGCTAAGTTGGCAACACTGCCTCTATGTAACAAAAGCTCAACACTGCCCCTAGCATCCTGGAGCACTTCTGTTTTGTACGTGTTTTGAGTTTTTATGTGCTTCTGAGTTTTTACGTGTTTTGGAGTTTGTACGTGTTTTTACGTGTTTTGGAGTTTGTACGTGTTTTTATGTGTTTTGGAGTTTGTACGTGCTTCAGAGTTCGTACGCGATTTGAAGTTTGTATGTGCTTTGTCTGTAGGGGCCACCGTAAATATACTTTTATTTATTCACTCCACATAAAATGTAATAAATAAATCATATAATACAAAAATCAACTATTTACATTTCAACTTTTAACTATTTAAATTTTCAGCTTTTTCCTTTTACAAATTTAAAGTGAAACAACACAAAACACTGCAAACCACAACACAATTAAATATAAATTATAATATGAAAACAAAAAGAACATGCATATTCTCTGTCATATGGACCTGCATGAATAAACTTTCTGAATCCTTTATCATCTGCAACTGAAAATAGTTGTGGATGATTACCAGTGTTGGGTAAGTTACTTTAAATTAGTAACTTAGTTACATTACTAGTTACTTCTATCAAAAGTAACTCAGTTACTTCAAGTTACTCGTTACTTTCAGAGTAACTAGTTACTAGGGAAAGTAACTTTGGTTTTACTCAGAATTCTCTTGTTAATGTGTTGCTTCCGTAACTGGATACCCAGCAAGATTGCCAGTCTTCTAGCTTGCTTACATGCCACAAGTGCACTGTGCCACCTACCAATAGAAAGGAAAAAATAATGTGCACATTTCCACGAGAGAAATCCCACACCTGATTCTATCCTAGCCTGCTTTTTACATCCAACACAAAAACTGCAGTCGTGGTGCTTTTGATTGTACTCAGAACTCGGAAATTCTGCCTTCTGAATAGGAAGATGTAGGCAACACCAGACTGCAGATGAGCTGCATACAGAGCTGGACTGGGACAAAAAAATCGTCCCGGGCATTTTGACTAGAGACCAGCCCACCATTATAGGAAAAATCATAAAGCCTTTGAATGAAAATAAACGCTGTTGTGACAGTGATGTACACTGTTCTGATGGTATATATGTATCAATCTATCAATTGTTTGTTGCAAGACTCAGATAATTATTTTTTTAAAAGTGAGACATTTTAAATGAGAATAAGAAAGTATTTTCTTGTGCCCCCCTTTTCCTTTTAATGCCCTACATGGACCCCTGGCAACACTTTGCTAGACCCGCCCCTGCACAGTTACCAGCTGTCAGCTACTTAGAAAAGGATCCTGGTGTTATTTGTCTCTCAGAAACAGTTCATAACTTCCCTTCAACTCATTCATGTTAACTAAAAGGTAAGTCTGTTTCTCCATCACAGCTCTGATGATTCAGGAAGGACATCTCCTGGTTTCATCTTCATGTTTCCCTCTCATCACATATTCAAACCGATATCATGACCAGCAGGTTTACAGCTGTGGCTCCAGCAAACATCAGCTGATACTAGAAATTAATATTAAATCAATTCTAACAACAGCTGATCAAGCTTAAAAGTGCTGCTGTTGTTTTCGTGGTTAGTTGCTGGTTCGTCTGTGTTGTTTCCCCTCGGTCTCCCTGCATCTCTCCATGTGTATTTCCTCGGATCTCCCTGCATCTTCGTTTCTGGTTTGTGTTGTTAGTTTACCCAGTTTAGGTTTCCGGTTTCATGTTCACCCACCATTGCTGTTTGTACCCACTCCTGTAAATAAATACTCACCTGCACCAGAGCTGCCGCCTTTTGGGTCCTTTCTCCAACTCCACACGGCTTGCCCTGGCAAACCGTGACAGTACGAACCAGCCACTACCACGACCCAGCAGTTTGCAACCCTTCTGAGGAGCTAAAGGACGATATCATTTTCACTGTGGAGAATCTTCTCAGCCTATGGCTGGAACACCCCCCGGAAGAGCTTCGCCGCGCAGCGGAAAATCGGCTGCAACGGCTCTTTTCCGGCCTGCCATGGCTATTGGAATCGCTTTCCCCGACCATGCAGGCCTTTCTCCACCTCACACCACACCTTCTCTCCGCCACTACTACCTCGCAGCCCGACTCGCCGGACGTGATTTTGCCCGGCCCGTCGGAGCTGTCTGCGGGCCGGGCCGGGCCGGTACGCCTAACTTTTTAAAGTTAGGCGTACCGGTACGCCCATGGCAAAAAGTTAGTCTAGAGCCCTGATTGCTGTTTTTACCCACTCCTGTATATAAATACTCACCTGCACCAGAGCTGCCGCCTTTTGGGTCCTTTCTCCAACTCCACACGGCTTGCCCCGGCAAACCGTGACAACCGCGACATCCGCTGGTTTCCTCTTTCTGGCGCAAAGTGAGCGACAAATAAACAAGAGAGAAAAGCCGATCAGCTGATCATTGATCAGTTTCATGATTGAAGTAGAAACAGGAGAGGGAGGGTGAGAGGATGAGAGAAGAAGAGGCAGCTGTGCAGCGTAAACACAGAATAACTCCAGCTTTGTGTCTTTTCATTGTAGCTGAAGTCCGGGACAAAATGTTCTTTTTCACCTCAATACGAAACGCGTAATATTTTCTCTGAATACGAGACGATTCCGTTTTTTACTGGATGCTTGGCAACTCTAATAATTAACCTTATGAACAAAATAAAGTTCAACATCAGTAACATAGCACCCACCCAGCTGTATAGAAACTCCGTCATGCTAGCTAGCACGCAGTACGAAAAAGTCAGCATAACGAAAATAAACTCCACCTAAACTTGGTTTATATCTGACCCAGATGGACTGCAGGTTATAACTTCTTACCTGAAGTTCAGTTCACCTGACACTCTCGGACCAGCGGCCGCTTCGGGTCTCTCCTCTTGGCTCCCTTTTCCTTCATCCACCTGCTGGCCTCCACCACTTGCTAATGTTATTGAATCTGTGGAAGCTCCGCGATAGCCACCACATGAAGTAACGAATAACGAGCCTATCTAAATCCCAGTAACGAGTAACGCGTTCCCGGTTTTGGCATAATAACTAGTTACTGTGCTCGTTACCACAATAATAACGTAGTTACTGTTAGGTTTTGTATTGTTGATTGTCATTTATGCTTAGAAATATCTACTTATATATGCTTAGAGTTTTATAATTAGTTGTAGATTGGTAGAGGTTTGATCCTTGATAGTCTGCAAACTTTGTGTGCATTAGAGAGCACTCTGGGAGCACGAGAGAGGTCGTACCTTGTCTTATTGTTTTACAGTAGGATTAACGTAGCTACGTCTGTTCTAGTCTAAGTGCTTTTTGTTTAGATGAACTGCTGGACTTCCTCACCGTGTTATCTAGGGTGAACCATCTAGGGTGAGGGGGAGACTACCCTCTTCCTGACCAAGGATGTACCTTTTGTGCTTTCATGTTATATGAGCCTTTGATCAGCAGGACCACACACACACACACACACACACACACACACACACACACACACACACACACACACACACAGAGGCAAGGTACTCTTTGTTTGTATGTAGACGTCATATGTTAATGACCCTATGCATGTTCATGTAACCACAATAAAAGGAGTGCTATGGGGAACCTGGCTGAGAGTCTGATGGAGGTCAAGTGGTGGAACGACACTTGGCTCCAGGCAGGTCTCCCTCATGCATGAGTAACAAGAAGAACTTTGCCTACTTCGTGTCTTGCTTGCTGTGTAATTATATTGCCTTCAACGTTCCAGCGAATAGGTTCAAGCTACAAACCTATCAGTTACTGTAACGCGTTACTTAATAACGCGTTAGTCCCAACACTGATGATTACTATACCTTTCTAATGTGACGTTGTTGTCCCTGGCTCTCTTTCTCTCCGGCTCTGTTCCTGTGCTACTGAGTGTAACTACCGCCCCTCCCCCCTCTTCCCAGCGTAAGGCACAAGGCACACTTTTAAAAAAGTTCAAATTTTCCACAGATACTGCAATGTGTTGTTGCAATAATCGTGTAGTGAAAATCAGGTATTCCAAATAGCATGTGTTTAGAGGTGCAGAAAAGCTTTAAGAAGAAGAAAATTGAGTGAAAGTAATTTAAATGCATTTTCTACTTGATAAATCCTGACTCTTAACACTAATCCATTTTAGACCTTACCTGAATCCAAGGCTACCTGTTATAGTGTCATCATCTGACAAGTAAGTGTAATTACAAACGTTTTTGACCTCATCTTTTAAATTGGGAAGAAACCCATGTTAAGTTGATAGTTGGACTTCAAGAAGTAGAAATACAAGGTTTTTTAACCCTAAAATTTGCACAATTTATTCATCAGATAAGGACTCAGCTGCATTTAGAGATTTCTGATTCCTGCCATAGTAAAGATAACACTTTTTATATAGCAATGCTATTATCAATTTTGTGTTTATAGATGAGAAATTGTTAGAGAAATTATGAGATCCCAATCAACCTTTATGTGTGTGGGGGGAAAAGTAAGCCTACATGGGTTTTTCAGCATCGAAACAGCTGTTTCCGGAATTTGAATGCTGTGTAGAAACAAATTTGAGAACCAGCTTCCCTATGGTTCAGATGTAGAAGTTTCATGAGATCACTGTTTAGAAATTCACAATTGTCAGGACTTCACTATATGTTGAAGAATCCAATCACAAAGCAACCATTCACACTGACGTTCAGACCTATAGGAGTGGAGCAATTTAGGCTACATCCACACTAGCCCGGATAGATTTGAAAATGGCTTTTTCGTCTGAAAGCGCTCCGCGTCCACACTAGCGTTTTCAGTCGTTTTCACAGAGTTGAAAACGCTTACGTTCCAGTCCTGCGCGTGCGCAAAAGCAATTGAGAATTAAAGAATTGAAGAAAAGCTATCCGGACCATGTACAAAGTGATATTAATCTTTTTTAGGGCTGTCAAAATTGAGAGCAATCAAAACAACTGCTATCTTTGTTTAATTGGTCACATGACTGCATCACATGACTAAAATGCGTCATCATTTTAGAAAGTCTGCGTTTTTGAGTGTCCACACTGCGACGGGACTAAGGATGGGTATCGTTTAGGTTTTATCCGATACCAGTACCAAACCGGTACTTTTGAAACAGTGCCGGTGCTTAAACGGTGCTCGAACCGGTGCTTAAAGAATGAAGAACACAAACTTTGTCCAAAAACCTCTCATGTTTAGCTGTTTTTTTGTAAAAAGAGAACAATGTTAGCCTTTTTTGCAGCTATAGGGGATTTATGGTATCACTCTTGGCTGGAAGCAGTGCTTAAACAATGGGGGGGGAAAAAACAAAACACCAACTTTGTCCAAAAACCTCTCGTTTAACTGTTTTCCACTTTTTCTTTGGTCATTTTAGCCTTTTTGGCCAGGGTGAAGGGAGTATTTGCCATCAAACAAGAAGACAGCCGCGTGTAACTACGACGGTGTTTGCTAGTTCACCTTACGTGCATTATTTTAATAACGTGGTTAGCCTACTCAACGTAAATTACACACGAACAACATTAAGCTACTGACCCAGAGAAGAACGGCTGCTGCTGCTGCCATCATCATCCGTCATCATTTCTGCTACACTGGCAGGGCTAGGGGCCAGGACTCTCCTCTTCGGAGTTTTGGGGGATGTTGCTAACTCAGGGTCCGATAACAGGCAACCCACCTGCAGTAGATGTGCTCGATGTGAGGTTTCGCAGCAAGCTATCAAATACGGTGCATTGCTTTTAAAAAAACGCTACGCGTCGCCAGGTGTTTCATCAGATTCGAGGTGTTACCTTCTTTGCACAGTATCAGCTTAAAGCACTTGTTGCAGGCTGTTGAGTTTGCATCTTTTGCTGTGAAGTACAGCCAGACTTTTGACCGCTTGGCCTTGGGCGTTTTTAATCTGTAGCTCTGCTCTAAAAGAACGTATGTACCTGGGCCCATGCACCTACTACGCTTACAAAGGTAAAATGATTGGCTGGAATCCAAAGTGTATGACATCTCAGACATCTTTAACTGGACCCATTTCATTAACTCAGAGCTCATGTCCAACTCCTAAATTTTATTCTTGGACTCAGAGTTTTTATGATTCACTGTTCAAAATCATCTTTATGAGCCTGGGTGGAACCCCTCAGTTCAGCGCTTGTGGAACAAGACCTTTCACCTCCCATCCCCCTCCTTTTCAAGCCAGCATTCCTCTTATTGGCTAGTGCTTGTAAAGAAAAGATTTGAACAGCAGGTAGGCGGGGGTTTTGTGCTTACATCTCCCACTGTGTGCCAGAGATGGCCATATTGAGGATATCTGCTGTCACTGACATCATCTCAAACCAAGAATATAAAAAAAACAAACGTTTAGAGCAACCTGAAGCTTGAGAATTGAGCTAGCAGCGGTTGCTTGTAACTTGTACTTGCTGACCTCTTTATTTGAAATCATAGACTGTTTGGGGGGGAAAAAAGACTAAAATCACTTTTATTGTCACATCATGTGTGCTGGTACACTGGTACAGCACATGTGAGTGAAATTCTTGTGTGCAAGCTTCACAAGCAACCGAGGTGTGCAAAATACAAGAAACATAATAACAAAGCAAAATATAAGAATAGCAATATGAGAATTATAATAAATATATGTACAAATATGAGAATGCATGCGCATTACTTAATATGTATACCAAATCATATATGTGTGTGTGTATACATATATATAAAATAAAATAAATAAAATATACAGAGGTTAGCAGTTGGATATTGTGCAAAAGAAATGGCATTTATGTACAGTATGGAGTGCATAATGTTGACATTCCGATAAGTGAAGGTGAGGTGTCTATGAAGTGTTTAGCAATCTGATGGCCTGATGGAAAAAGCTGTCTCAGGCTGTGTTCCAATTCAGGGTCTGCACGCTTGAAGTACGCGCACTACGCGTACTACGTACGGTGCGTACTATAAGTACGAGAAGTGCAGAAGTGAGAGGCTTGTGAAATGGGACGGTATATGCTTCGTTGCGCTGTTCAGGTTGCCTAGCAACCATGATACTAACCGCGAGACACGTTACATACAGCATTGTTTGACAGAAATGAAGGAGAAAAATGTTTTGTTGGTCATATATTTTTGTCATGACATCACTTTGATTAGTTGAGTATCTGAGGCTGAGACCACGAGACTGTAAAACAAAATTGTTGGGCTTCATTTCTGTGCTGAACAGTCATTTAAGATTAGTTAGTAAATAACAATTAGTTAATGTTGTTCATGAGACTAAAGTCATCTCACTGTGGTAATGTGAATATAATATGGCCAATATTATAGTATTGTCAGATTATTATGATATATATATATATATATATATATATATATATATATATATATATATATATATATATATATTACACACACACATACATATATATATATATATACATATATATATATATATATATATATATATATATATATATATTACACACACACATACATATATATATATATATATATATATATATATATATATATATATATATATATATATATATATATATATATATATATCACTGACTTTCAGCTTGTTGTGTTTGTGGATATATGACTGACTTTAATTATTAAACATTCGTACATAAATAAGTGACGTCATATTCAGTACTTTTGACAGTTCACTCTTCGGCTGCTCCATCTTATTAGGGAAAGTCCACTTACATAAATGTCAATTTCAAAACTCAACCCCATCATTTAATTAGTCTTTGATTGAAATTGAATATTACTTAAACTCTCTTAAATTAACTTCCAATAAAAAAGGTTTATCATTGATTGAAATTCATTCAGAAATGTTTAACGGATGAGCTGTCACAACTTTCAAGTACAAAGTTGTTATGAAGTCTGTCACATTCCCCCCCTTTTTTTTCTTTTTTTATCCTTTATTTATTTATCCTTCTTATTTCATTGTACTGTATATTGTTACTCTTATTTGCGTTGTATGTCTACTGTACAAACTGAACTGGAATGACTGACTGTTCGCTTTATAAGTTCAATAAAGTTTGGAAAAAAAAAAAAAAACCTCTTCGGCCGCTCCCTTCTGCCGTATTTCGCGGCAAAATTATCCACACCCACCGCCGCGCTATGAATTGTGGGATATATGGGACCACGAAGCGTACACCGAACCACGCTTGATATTTGGGGAAATCGACGGCGCATTTGGAGTATGCATTTGAAGCACACTTCGAATTGGGACAGCTGTCGTCGCATGGCGGTGACGTAACCACACTTGAAATGCGTACTTCAAGCGTGCAGACCCTGAATTGGGACACAGCCTCAGTCTGCTGGTTTGGGACCGGATACTGCAGTACCTGATGGAAGTAGTTTGAACAGTTGGCTGGGGTGACTGGAGTCTTTGATGATCCTCTCCGCTTTCCTCAGGCACTGCTTCCTGGAGAAGTCCTGGAGGGAGGGAAGCTCACCTTCAATTATCCTTTCAGCACACCGCACCACTCTCTAGATAGCTTTGCGGTTGTAAGGGGTGCCATATCAGGTGGTGATGCATCCAGTGAGGATGCTCTCAATAGCACAGCGGTATTTAGAACGTGCTTCCACCACTGTGACATGTATATGTATATATTAGGGATGCAACAATACATGTATATGTATTCTGTATCTTTAATGCTGTCTTCCTCTTACCACAAAAGTTGGAGCAGGGAGTCACATCTCTCAGACCATGTTACAGTTGTAGTCGGAAAAGCAAGGAAAAATTGTGGTAGAGCCAATGATGCTCAAAAACACAGCTGCAACACATCCACGGATAGTCTGCTCAGTGCTCTACAGTTTCATTGCAGATTACAGGATTTTACCATATTACTACTGTTTTTCTGCACTGTTGCCATCTTAGATTATAAATGGGGTTGGTGCGGCTTCTCCCAACTTTCTCTTTGGAAATCCGGAGAAGGCATTCCAGCTCACAATTCTAATTCAGAATGCAGGATTTCTGATGCTGGAACCCAGCAAAACCCCTAGTGAGGTGGTCCCCTTGGATGTGTTCCCAAAATTCGTTGCCCCAACCTGTCATTCTCTGAATTATGGGAATTTATGGTTCAGAAACCGCTCTAAGTCAGAGGATAGCCTGTATACCTGCAGAGAGCTCTGTTGTCAGATAAAGGCAGTGTACAAAGTATTCAGTTAAGGCGGTCATCACAGGAAGGGTCCTCAATTCTCAGGACCACCTCCACGGGGGCAGACCCACTAACCCCTTGTCTTAAGCTCTTGAGTTGCCTTCAGATAAAGTACTTAAGACTAATATAACCTGGATGACTGAGAACATGCACAGACAAGAAAAAGCATAACTGATTCTCTTTTAGTAAAATTACTGTTTTTAAAAAAATGTTTTTATTGTTTGCAAACAGGAACAAATAGGAATAAGCTTAATGTTCAACTGAAGCACTGTTTGTCAACTCTTGCACAATGCAGCATAAGATAAGATAAGATAAGATAACCTTTATTAGTCCCACATGTGGGAAATTTGTTTTGTCACAGCAGGAAGTGGACAGTGCAAAAGTTATGAAACAAAAATTAGAATACAATAAGAATAAATACAGTACACAACTGTGCAGAATAGAATAAAATAAAATACTATATACAGTAGAATAAAATAGAATAAAATATACAATAAGATAAAAATAAAATACAAATGCTATATACAACTGAGTAAAAATACAACGATGCCAGAAAAGATTATTGCACATTTGTGGATGTGTGTGTTTGATCAGTTAAAGTCTTTGTTGTGGAGTCTGACAGCAGTGGGGAGGAAAGACCTGCGAAATCTCTCCGTCCCACACCATGGGTGCCGCAGTCTGGGATGACAGCTTAGCCGCCATTCTCCTGTCACTCACCACCTCCACTGGGTCCAGAGGGCATCCTAGAACAGAGCTGGCCCTTCGGATCAGCCTGTTCAGTCTCTTCCTGTCCCCAGCAGAGATGCTGCCACCCCAGCAAACCACGCCATAAAAGATAGCAGAGGCCACCACAGAGTCATAGAAGGTCTTCAGGAGTGGGCCCTCCACTCCAAACGACCTGAGTCTCTGCAGCAGGTACAGCCTGCTCTGCCTTTCCTGTAGAGGGCATCTGAGTTATGAGTCCAGTCCAGTCTGTTGTTCAGATGAACACCAAGGTACCTGTAGCTGTCCACAGCCTCAATGTCCATACCTTGGATGTTCAGTGGTTGCAGTGGGGAATGCTTGTGCCTGCGGAAGTCTACCACCAGCTCCTTGGTTTTACTGGCGTTGATCTGGAGGTAGTTCAGCTGGCACCAGTCCACAAAGTCTTGAGTCAGTCCTCTGTACTCCTTGTCGTCCCCATCAGTGAGGAGGCCGACTATTGCAGAGTCATCAGAGAACTTCTGCAGGAAGCACTGGGTGGAATTGTGGGAGACGTCTGCAGTGTAGATGGTGAAGAGGAACGGAGCCAGAACCGTTCCCTGTGGGGCCCCCGTACTGCAGACGACCCTGTCCGACACACAGCCCTGAGTTCTCACATACTGTGGTCGGTCGGTGAGGTAGTCCAAAATCCAGGTAGTGAGGTGATGGTCCACTCCAGAGTTCTCCAGCTTGTCCTTCAGAACCAAGGGAAGAATAGTGTTGAAGGCACTGGAGAAATCAAAGAACATGATTCTCACAGTGCTTCCAGCGGTCTCCAGGTGAGCGACGGAACGATGTAGGAGGTGAATGACGGCATCATCCGCTCCAATGCCAGGCTGGTAGGCAAACTGAAGTGGGTCCAGTGATGAGCTTGTTAGGCGCCGAAGCTGAGCCAGGACCAACCGCTCCAGGGTCTTCATCAGGTGGGATGTCAGAGCCACCGGCCTGTAGCTGTTGAGGTCCTTGGGGCGTGAAGTCTTTGGCACTGGTACAACACAGGAGGTTTTCCAGAGCTGTGGGACTCTTCCCAGCCTCAGGCTCAGGTTGAAGAGGTGCTCCATCACCCCACACAGTTGATCCGCGCAGGACCTGACGTCCCTCGAGCTGATGCCATCTGGGCCCGCTGCCTTCTTGCCATTAATCCTCCTCAGTTCCCTCCTAACCTGGGTGGTTGAGAGAGACAGGCTGGAGCCTTGTGTTGAGTGTGTATTGGATGCTGTTGTTGGGGGTGGGGAGGAGTGAGCAGGGTGAATAGAGGAGGTGTGAAGTGTCTGAGGTGTCAGAGGTGGAACAGCAGCAGTGGGGGTGGGTGAGTCTGCAGCCGATGTTGGAGACTGCCTCATGGCTGAATGAAATCTGTTGAAGAAATAATTCAGTTCATTTGCCCACCTCACATCCCTCCCAGGCAGAGAGTTCTGATGTTTGTGGCCTGAGATGGTTCTGAGGCCTCTCCAGACTTCACCAACGTTGTTTTGCTGAAGCTGGTTCTCCATCTTTTGCCTGTAGCTGTCCTTCCCATTCCTTATCAGTCCCCTCAACTCTCTCTGCACCCTTTTCAACTCCTCTTTGTCTTTGGATTTGAAGGCCCTCCTCTTCTGCTTGAGGACAGCTTTAATTTCTGGGGTAATCCAAGGTTTGCTGTTGGAGAAACACTGTACAGTCCTGGTAGGTACGGTGTTATCCACACAGAAATTAATATAATCAGTAATGCATGTAGTAAGGCTGTCGATGTCCTCTCCGTGGTCGTCACAGATCACCTCCCACACAGTCGACTCAAAACAATCCTTAAGAGCCTCCTCGCTCTCCTCCGACCATCTCTGTACTCTGTACTGTGCGGGTGGCTGGTGGCTCCCTGCGCACTAAGGGCTCATGCACTAAGGGCTCATACACAGGGACAAGGTTGTGCCAAGTTGCATAACGATTCATTGAGAAAAAATACTGGTAGACCAGAAAACCAAAATATCAACTCAACTGTGCTGTTCCCTAATAGAATGGGGAAATTTGCTAAACCTTTCATGTTGCCTCATCTAACATGTTAAATATTGGTTCAGGTGCATGCCTAGTGCTGAATATGGGTCACATTATTCATTTATTCACAGTCATCTGGATTACATCTGCGTCCGTCAATGGAGGGATTAGGAAATTACAGTTATTCAAACTGGATTCAAACAGCAATGGCAATGATGCTCCTTCACAGCTTTATGTCCAGGATGTCCCTACTTTCAGCCATAACTAGTGCGATCTCCTTACTGCTAAGATTAACTGTCCACCTCAAAGTCCTGAAGCTAGGTACAGTTAAATAACCGTGGCAACATCTCACTGCAACACATCAAACCACACTCATGATGTTCCCTTTGGGTCTTAAGCAGCTCACTGACTTCACAAATATTATTGTCCAAACACCTCACATTCCCATGATGATGCCTGGAACAGTTAAAGAAATAAAACTTTCAGATTTTCAGGAGATTGTCATAAATTGTGAGGTAGACAAAGCTGTTTGAGTTCTGTTGAAGTTTTGCAGACATAATCGCTAACCACATGACATTTAATAATTTCAAAATTTTTGACACATGAAAATTATGTTGACAATGTAGGCTCCAGTCACCTAGAGACCCGTCCATGATCCTCTGGCAACCATCAGTTGTGTAGGAAAAATAAGTATTTCCCAATCAGTTGCATGGAATCATGGAAAACTACAGAAACCATGCCAATCTTCTAGCAACCAAAACAATAACTAGAAAGTTTTTGGTGGAGTGCCTTCTTTGCAACTGATTTTTACCCAACGATAGCCAGCAATATCCAAAAATCACTGGCTGACCGTGGCTCAGGGGGTTGGGAAGTGCATCTGTAACCCCGGGCTCGATCCCCGGGCTCTCTGTCCTGGTCGTTGTGTCCTTGGGCAAGATACTGTACCCTACCGCCTACTGGTGTAGGCCTCGCTTCTGTCAGTCTGCCCCAGGGCAGCTGTGGCTATAACTGTAGCTTGCCTCCACCAGTGTGTGAATGTGAGAGTGAATAGTGGCATTGTAAAGCGCTTTGGGTGCCTTGAAAAGCGCTATATAAATCCAATCCATTATTATTATTAAAGAGTTGGGGAATACACATTTTCCCAGAGCCACCGCTGTGCCATAATGCCATAGTGATGCCACGATCACTATGGCATTACTGAGAGTTGAAAAACTGTCTAAAGTCTTTAATAAAATGATCAGCGTTCTGCTCTACCAGGTGTAACAATTGAGTTTAACATCCAGGCATCCATGAAAACGGAATTTAGGACATTTAACGGAGTTAGAAGTTAGCAGGAAGTTAGCTCGCTAGCTTCTATCGAAATACAATATAGCATGTCCTGACTGCGGGGTTTTGGAAACAAATTAAAACGTACAGCTCTGTTATCACTTCCAACATAAATGAAGACAGAAAACTAAACAGCAGTGACGTTTGTAGGGTTACTGAAGTTTGGCTAGCTGGTATATAATGATGTGCTACGTGACCGCTAGCGACACAGCTATGTTAGCATAATATAAACAAGCTAACTTTTTTTCCATTCGATAAAAGTTAACGTGAGTGCTCTCGGTGGTCAGGAACAAATGTAATCGAATGGCAGGATGCTGTAAAAGGACCAAACTTCAGCCAGGAGAACAACTGAGATAATCCATCCACAATACAAGGTTAGTCATTCATATACTGCTGCATGGGCTGGGCTGTAGTTACATCCTAAGGTTTTAAAAACTGAGCTTAGCGGTAATAAAAGCCGAGGGAGGTCAACAGTGATCACTGACTGTTTTAGGAGCTTTTTGAGATTAAATAGAAGAAAATACAAAACATTAAACATGTTAACAACACAAAAGCCATATTATACGCAGACTACTTTAGGCCCGGAAGTAGGATTCATCACGTCATCACTTAACGACCGGATAGCTCTAAAAGCACATTTACAGTGAGCAAAGGATCATCGTTTGCACACTAGTATTGATAGCTTACCAGTTTAGAAATTGCATGAGGCCTCCTGATCAAAGAGAGCCCTGTCAGATTGTTGAATGAGGTTTGCAGGACAGCAGAACCTATCCTCTTGCTTTTTGATACTGCCTATTTAGCCTCGGGGAAAGGCATGGCCAAAACACCACTGACTTGGTTACACCCGTGACTCACACTGACTTCCCTGAAGATCAGTATTTCAGGTTTCTCTACCGATCTCTTAATACCTCTGGCATTGTTTAGTGAATATTACGACCTCATGTAGTTACAGGAAAAGGAAGGAGGAAACCCTGCAACTGAGCACAGGCAACACCTGAGGGACACATGTTTTTATTTTCCCACTTGCTCAAATCATGCAGATGAGGCACTGGAGGCCAAAGACAAAGTATTCCACATGGTTCATGCATTTCTTCTAACCTAAACAAGCTGGGGCTCCTACATGATCTCCAGCAGGAAAAGAGAAGAGACACGTGTTTACCTTGCTATGCAGAAGTTTGTGTGGGAGACCCCCTGGGTTCCTTACACATGGAACTTCCCATCATTCATGGTGTCTCTACACACAGAGAGACAAGAATAGCCTCTAGTCCCTCTCGCTGCGCCCCTGGAGTGGATAAGTGGTAATGGACAGATGAATGGTATGATCAAATAGTTTAACTGCATTCAGGTGTACGTAAATTTTAATTTAACCACTCTGTTGTTCATAATAATGTCCTTGTGCAGTTTTTCCTCTTCATTGGAAATATTTTTTGATCATCTGTATATATTTGCTCTCAACTGTATTAAAGGTGCTACCGTTTAGCTTGACTTTAATTTGGGGGAAAATTGCAGGGAGCCAAGTAGTGTGGGCAGTAAGGGACAAAAAAAAAAAAAACCAACCTCCTGCCTTTTCACTGTGTGACCAAGTGGTCGGCGGGGTTATGAACAAAATAAATAAACTTGACAACGCCACCTAGGGGAATTACACCCCCAGGAAATATATTTAAGAAAAATAAAGAAAAGGAATAAAAGAAGACCGCACAGATTCAAGGATGCACACTGAGGCAGGTTGGCTTCCAATATTAAAACAGTTTTATTTATAGAAATGAATAAAATATTATAAATAATATTTTATAAATAAAATATTAAAAGTCAAGATGTAGCGTCATTATTGACAGTGTCCTACAGTAAAAATAAACAATCGTGGAACTTGGACTTACCAGCAGCCGTGGAACCAAAAGAAAATCACACCACAAGAATCACTGCAGACCACCCAGTGCTGTACAAAAGAAAGTGTGAAAACGACCCACCACCTGAGGTCCCAGGGCCACTGGCTCGTCCTCCTTCACTGAAATAAAACACAGAAAAGTATGTTAAAAGAATAAAAGGACACTGAGCGTCAGGCTCGCTACAAATCATAAAAAGACTAAAACACACTTTAATAACTTTAATAAAAGAAATCACACGCACACCCACACACACACATACACACGGGAAAGGCTTATTCCCCACGGGTCAAACTACCACTCGTGCTGGTAATAATTATTCTCAGGCGTAGGCCGGTCTGGCTCCCCACCGGCTGAGACCGGCCACCCAGGCGATTTAGAGTCCCAGCACGACACTCGGGCAGAGGATCACTTCAGCCCGATCACAGAAGTATGGGTACGAACAACAGTCCAGGGTAAAATAAAACACCAGGCGAACCCAAAAAAGGTAAGCCTACTTAATAAAAACAAGATAAGACAAAACAAGACAAGACAGCAGACTCCACCAAGGAGGAGTTCACAACAGCAGCTGAGAAGGCAGTCCACTCTTCCAATTTAGGTTGGACAATTTACCATGGAGAGGTGAGTACAGCAGTGAACCCTGAAACAGATAAGTGTAACCTTAAACTCTTATAGCTATGAAGGCTAATAAAAGTAGTTCTAACAGCTTACCCCAGGACCGGAGGCACTATACTCTCATTGGTGGAGATACCACGAACATCTCTCTCCGCAATGGCAGAATTAAACAGACTGCTGCGCTACAACAGGCCGGAAAAGGATATTAACACCAATTCCAGTATTCGGAGGGAATCCAAGGTTAAGCGAGAGCATACCTGTAGCTGTCATATAATCGGCTCTTGCTGATCAGTCCGTCGCAGTACGCCAGCATTTACTGCTGTATCGTACCAGAAGCTCGGGAGGAATTAATCCAACAAGACATCGGCTTAGCTTTATACAGGCTAGCGCCACCCTGCAATCAATGTGCAGGTGGGTTCCCAATTAACCCGATCACCTGATACAAGGAGCGAGTGCAGTGGAAAGAGAGCGAGGGTGGTAGAGCGAGCGAGAGAGAGAGAGAATGAGAGAAGAAAAACAACGGAAGGCGAGTAGCCCATCTGGCTACAACTGCATTGCTGTAAAGTTGTTGAGTCATAGCTGGAAACCCAACAGTTGCCACATGTAATGGTCCTGCATGTAAAGCTTTAAACCACAAGTTATGGTGTGCTGGCTACATGACTGAGGTCAATGGTAAATACACACATGTGCAAGTGGTCAGAAGAGGACTTCCATTGACTTGAGTTGTATGTCCACATTTATGCGCAGATTGATTTACTTTTGTGTGTCTTTTAAAAGCTCTTCCTGCCTCTGCAAGCTTTACACACATATATACTGACTGTAAAATAAAAGTGAAACAGAAAAGTCCAGATGTTTGTACTGTGTGGTAAAGCACTCTCAACGCAGCTTCTTTCTCACTTGCATAAGGGAGGTTTGTCTTGTGTTTTTTTTTTTTTTTTGCTTTTTAATTAGCATGCTTGCAGGAGTGCAGAAATGCTCAGCACTCTATTTGATGTATGGCCATGCCTTTTTACAGGTGTCTCAGTGGAGCACAAATGCTCTAAAACCAATTGGGCTTCTCCACACACATTAATGCAGTGACATTACTGATACAAGGTGACTCAGCACATGTTTTTGTGGAAAAGTGATATCAATGCTGTCAATATGGCCGTAATGCTATGACTGGAAGTTGTGCATGCTTGCAAACCCAAGCATAATCAATGTTATTGAAAGGAGAAAACAAGGAAAAACAGGTGAACTTCTTAAGACCTCACTGAGGTTTAATGTAGCCTGAGGCATACTTTTTAAAACATTTTTGGAACCATTTGTTTCTTATTGTTTACAGATATTCTCACTGACATTTATATTTTGCTTTGTAAGTGATAAGCCTGCAGCCCACAAACAAGTGAGGTTGGATATTCTTTTACACCATGTTGTAACTGCATTGTAATCAGCCCCAGCATTCAAACAGGCAACATGTGATGCTGGTTATCTAATGCTAATTTGCATACACTCAAACATTGTCGGAAAAACTCCTCCTGCTGCAGCAGCCTCTTCCAGAACTGCCATGCTCCCCTCCGTAAAACAATTTCAACAAGTTTTATTTATGTTACTCTAAATCACAACAACTGTCAAACTGAGGCACTTTATAGTATATGATAAAGACCCTACAATAATACAGAAAAAACTCACAACAATCTAATGACCCCCTGTAAACAAGCACTTGGCAACAGTGGGAAGGAAAAACTCCCTTTGAACAGGAATAAAAACCCCTGGTAGAAACAGGCTCAGGGAAGGGCAGCCATCTCTCGTGACCAGTGGTCAGTGAAGGCAGGAAGACAGGATAAGAAACGCTATGAAAGAGATTCGGAGATGAATAATGACTAATGCAAAAATTCAAAGGGGTATCTAAACACATAGTGAAAAAAAGTGAGTTAAGTAAGTTAACAATCAGTGCCTCATGGGAACCCCTGAGTAGCCTAGCCCTATTGCAGCATAACTAAGGGAGGATTCAGGGTACCTGATCCAGCCCTAACCATAAGCTTTGTCAAAAAATTAAGTTTTAAAGCTAATCCTAAAAATAGAGAAGTGTCTGTCTCCCAAATCTAAACTGGGATCAGGTTCCACAGAAGAGGGCCCTGGAAGCTTCAGCTTCTAATTTTAGAGCTATTGTGCACAATGCATGAAAGTCATTCATATTTGTTTAACATACACATTGAAGGACACATCCTGGTAAATCCCTCGCAGGGTTACTGGAGGCCAAGGTAATGCTCCCCAGGTATCTATAATCTAGAATTTAGAAGCAGGTCTTTATGTCTTTAAGACATTCCTGCAATTTAATTGGTGTGTCTTATCTACGTAGATTCATGGGACGATAAAGCTGGGTGTCATCTGCATAGCAATGAAAATGTATGCTATGTCTTTTAATGATAGTGACTAAGGGAAGCATGTATAATGTGAACAGAAGTGGTCCTAGCATGGAACCCTGTGGAACTCCATAATTAATTTGGAGTATGTGTAGAGGACTCTCCGATTAGATGAACAAATTGGAGTCTGTTAGGTAGGTATGATTCAAACCATGGCAATACAGTACCTTTAATTCCTACAGCATGCTCTATTCGCTGTAATAAAATATTATGGTCAACATCAAATGCTGAGCTGAGGTCTATCAGGACAAGTACAGATAAGAGTCCACTGTCAGCAACCATAAGAAAATAATTTGCAACCTTCACTAAAGCTCCCAAAACGCTGATTGTGTTCATCCGGACATAGCGTTTTTAGTGGGAGAAATGTTTCGTCACTCATAGAGGGGACTTCTTCAATCTCAGCTGACTGCATGTTTCCCTAACCCACAGGTGTCGAACTCCAGGCCTCGAGGGCCGGTGTCCTGCAGGTTTTGGATGTGTCCTTGATCCAACACAGCTGATTTAAATGGCTAAATTACCTGATCAACATGTCTCGAAGTTCTCCAGAGGGCTGGTAATGAACTAATCATTTGATTCAGGTGATTTGACCCAAGGTGATATCTAAAACCTGCAGGACACCGGCCCTCGAGGCCTGGAGTTCGACACCCCTGCCCTAACCTTATAAACAGTACATTTGCATAATGAGCAGAACTAGCACCACTGACTAACAATGGGCTGTAAGGTCAGTTTCATGATCACTTAGAGCCCCCGAGAGCAGCCAGTTGGCTTTTCTACCTTTAAAACCTACCTTTAAAACCCGCCTACCAGCCAAATGGCTTTTAGCTAGGCTTTAGCTTCAGCCAAGTGGAAGCTAAATTTGCTAGTCATTCATATGTAAATTAGGTTGTTACCTGAGAATTCTGAAGGGGAGTGGGTGTGTGTGAATGATTGCTAATTTCTAACTGCCAACTGCCTCTTTGTTTGTCGGGGGGGGGGGGGGGGGGAGCTGCTAAAAGCTGTGAACTTCCTTTTGTGTTCGTCTTGATGCATTCTCAATCATCCAGGGAAATAAATCTCCAAAAGTCACCAACTTGGAGTGTTTCAGTTTGCCATCTTAGGGAGAAATCAACACACATGGGTGTATGTCCTTTGTTGCTGAGATTTATTGATAAAAACAGTACAAAAAACCAACAATTTGTACACATATTTACAAATAATAATAAAAAGTGAGCGAGTTCATTACTACATTTTCAGAAAGTCTCTCCCCAGTGGGACGATTGGGGTCCTTGCCAAGATATGGGAAGACATTGCAAATGTACTTGGATTTTAGGTCGCAAGCCACCCAAAACTTGATCCCAAACTTGTCAGGTTTACTTGCAATATACTGCAGGAAACAGCACCGAGTCTTTGATGGGAAAAGCTGTTCATCAACGGTGATGATATCAGACCACTGGTCTTTGATAAATATGCTTTTATTATACCAGTGGTCTGATTGATGCCACAATGGACCACTGACTCGAGTAAGAAGACTGGCGGGGGGCTGTGCATCTATATTAACAACCTTTGGTGCACGAACGTCACGGTAACGGAAAAACTGTGCAGTACAGAGGTAGAACTGTTGGTGTTAAAGTGCCGTCCATTCTATCTCCCTCGGGAATTTTCTGCCGTTTACATCTGCGCTGTTTACATTCCACCAGATGCTAATGCTAAGCTAGCGTTAGCACAATTGAGCAGCAGCATCAATAACAGCCTGGTAGCACACCCGGACAGTGTCTTTATTGCGGCTGGGGATTTTAACCACGCGGACCTGAAATCTGTACTTCACAATTTCCACCGTAATGTGAAGTGTGCTACCAGAGGAGATAGAACGTTGGACCAGGTGTACACCAACATGGCGAATGCGTACAGAGCCCAGGCTTATCCCCACCTGGGTCTGTCAGACCATCTCTCCCTTCTGCTACACCCAATATACACACAAAAGATCAAGAGCACTGGGATTACAACCAAAACCGTGAGAACATGGCCGCAGGATGCTATTCCGATGCTTCAGGACTGTTTCCACTGCACAGACTGGGATGTATTCAAGGTGCAGGACACTGACAATCGTGTCGCATTGGACAGTTATACCTCCACTGTCTTGGACTACATCTGTTTCTGTGTGGACAATGTAACAACTTGGAAACGATTCCGTGTGTTCCCTAATAATCCACCCTGGATGACACACGGAGTTCAACAACTTATTCGAACAAGGAACAACGCTTTCAAATCCGGGGACCAGGAGGCATACAGTGCTGCCAGGGCCAACCTGAGAAGAGGCATCAAGACTGCCAAGCAGCAGCACAGGAGGCGTATCGAGGCCAGGTTTGAGAACAACACAAACCCAAGGCAGGTCTGGGAGGGCATCAGGGCTATCACGGACTACAAAAGAAGAACACCATCACCCTCAGCCGACAGTTCTACTCTGGCTGAGGATCTAAATCTCTTTTATGCCCGTTTTGACAGGGAGAACACCGACCCTGTCCTGTCCCCTCTCCCCTCAACCGACCCTGCTCCGGTCCTGAGCACTCATGAGCTGAGGCATGTGTTCCGGAGCATTAACACCAGGAAGGCGGCCGGGCCGGATGGAGTGCTGGGCCGGGTGCTAAAAGACTGTGCTGCGGACCTGGCGGACGTCTTCACCTCTATATATAACACCTCGTTGTCCTGTTCACTGGTACCATCCTGTTTCAAAGCAGCAACCATCGTTCCCATCCCAAAACAGTCAAATGTCACATGTCTGAACGATTTCAGACCTGTGGCACTCACCCCCATTCCCGCCAAATGCCTGGAGAGACTGGTCATTAAACACATCAGAGCTGCTTTTCCACCATCCCTGGACTCGCACCAGTTTGCATACAGGGAGAACCGGTCAACCGAGGATGCGATCGCCACAGTGCTGCACACATTACTGAAGCACTTGGAACACAGGAACACCTATGCACGGCTCCTCTTTGTAGACTACAGCTCGGCTTTTAATACCATCCGGCCATACAAACTCCGTCCCAAACTCCACCAACTGGGACTTAACTCCTCTCTGTGCAACTGGATTGTGGACTTCCTCACTAACCGTAGACAGAGTGTCAGAGTGGGTAAGAACACCTCTTCCACCCTTGTGGTCAACACCGGTGCCCCTCAGGGGTGTGTTCTGAGCCCTCTGCTATACACTCTCTTCACCCATGACTGTATTTCCTCCTGCGCGTCCAATCTCATTGTTAAGTTTGCAGATGACACTACAGTGCTCGGACTTATATCCAACAATGATGAGACAAACTATAGGACAGAGGTGCAACAACTAGAGTCATGGTGCCACGACAATAACTTGGTCTTAAACACCAAAAAGACCAAGGAGATCATTGTAGATTTCCGGAAGAGGGGTCATAACAACCATCTGCCTCTCTTCATTGGCAGTGAGGCGGTGGAGAGGGTGAGCAGTTTTAAATTCTTGAGGGTAACTGTGACCGAGGACCTGTCCTGGGGCAACCATATCACCTCAGTTGTACGGAAGGCCCAACAGCGCCTCTACTACCTGAGGAGACTGCGGAGCGCACACATTCCCAGATCTCTGATGTTGAACTTCTACAACTGTGCCATCAGCAGCGTTCTGACGTATGGATTTCTAGTGTGGTTCCCCAGCTGCACCAAGGCCGATCAGCAAGCACTCCAGCGGGTGGTGAAAGAAGCTGGCAGAATTATTGGAACAAGTCTGCCAGAGATCAGTAATATCTTCCCCACTCGCTGTCTGAGGAGGGTGCACAGTATCCTGCGGGACCAACATCACCCTGCGCGCCACCTTTTCCATCTGCTGCCCTCAGGGAGAAGGTACAGGTCTATACAGGCCAGAACATCCAGACTGGCCAACAGCCTGTATCCACAGGCTGTGAGGCTCCTGAACTCTCTGCCCCCCTCTCACGGACAATAACCATATCCAACTTCTTAATAGCAATGAACTGGTCTGCATTGGTGCATCATATCTTTATTCTCTTCCCCCTCCTGCCCCCCCCCTCTTTCTTAAATAGATAACTATCATATCTGATATCATATCTCACAGTACAATAATATTGAATGGGTTGCATTGTTGTATTTTGTCATGTTTCTCAGGTCTTTGTCTGAATTTCTACGAACATTATTGCTAAGGATTGTCTTATTGCATTGGAGTCACACTGGGTTAAATATGTACACTTGGGTTTTAAGGGGTATTTATTATTTTCTTCTTTTTTTTGGGTTGTATGGAAGCCCCAAACGCAATTTCATTGTTCTTGACAATGACAATAAATAAATAAATACTAAATAAATACTAAATAATACTGATCAGTGGTCCATTGTGGCATCAATCAGACCACTGGTATAATAAAGCATAATCACAATGGACCACTGATCAATGGTCCATTGTGGCATCAATCAGACCACTCTCATGTAGCTGGGAAGAAGGCAAGAAAAGAACAGTTGCTTTGGACACAACCCTCCACACCTAGCCTTGGAAAAAGAGCCATGTGTCAGGTCAAACACAAATGCAAGAACAATCATGCCACTGTGCGATGTGTTCACTGCTACAGATACACATGTGGTAAATGCAGACTACAGATACCATGGCAGTGCCAGGATTGTGAGTGATTGCTGAAAATGTTGAAATGTACTCACTCACTTTTTATTATTATTTGTAAATATGTGTACAAATGGTTGGTTTTTTGTACTGTTTTTATCAATAAATCTCAGCAACAAAGGACATACACCCATGTGTGTTGATTTCTCCCTAAGATGGCAAACTGAAACACTCCAAGTTGGTGACTTTTGGAGATTTATTTCCCTGGATGATTGAGAATGCATCAAGACGAACACAAAAGGAAGTTCACAGCTTTTAGCAGCTCCCCCACCCCCTCATTCACACACCCCCACTCCCCTCCAGAATTCCCAGGTAACAACCTAAATTACATATGAATGACTAGCCAATTTAGCTTCCACTTGGCTGAAGCTAAAGCCTAGCTAAAAGCCTACCAGCCATTTGGCTGGAAGGCGGGTTTTTAAAGGTAAAAAGGTAGAAGCCTGACCGGCTGGTGTTAATATGCAAATTGTTATGACCATTGACTAATGGTCATGAGTACCAATCACAGCAGCGTAAGATGGTGTAAGATGTACCCTTTGGCCCCTTCCTCAATAGAGATTGAAAATGTGACGTCATTCAGGGGTAAAACTGCAAAGGATTCTGGGAACTCGTGGCAAGAGGTACTAGCGCACGCAGGCTTTCAATTGAAATCAGTTACACAGTGATAAAAAGAAACACAAAAAATGGCAAGAAGCTGTTGTATTATTAACTGCAATAGCCGGTCGCATGACAGCCACGGGAAGCCGACGGGTAAAGAGATCAGTTGTTGTCAGATTATGTCGTTGAAGAGAAATTGTTCGAGCCATGTTTCCGAAGTAACAAAGAGGCGACGGATGGCCTGGATTGCAGCCATTCGAAGACCAAATATAACATCCCAGAACACTCCAGCTCACATGTTAGTCTGCTCCAAGCATTCCCACAAAGGTAAGTGTTTTGTAGTAGTTAATACGTCATTTTTCTTAACATAATTGTTGATATAGTTTACAAGCAAGTCTGGCGCTGAACAGAAATTGTCGCGCTATGCTCCTTTGTTTATTGTGCATAAATAGTGAATTGTCCTGACACAATATTGCATTTCGCTTCTGTTTTTACCATGGTACATTGACAAAAACATATACTTTTATTCACAGTATAAAACAGTTTTTTTTGTATCACTAATTGCCCAGTACGATTACAGCATACAATATTATTGTCACTGCTACATTTCTGTAATGCGTACCAGAAATTATTTCCACTACTAATTAATTACAGTTGAGCTCAAAGGTCCTATTAATAAATGGTTAACGAATGTGTATTTAGGAAGACGATTTGTGACACTGGTAAACTTACGTTTGTTCGTACGATGGTCTTTCATTCTACACGGTGCATTTCAAGGTCCTGTACCCATCTGTCAGTAAACTGTACCTGGGCTTGTTGCAGTGACCTGAACTTCATGAATGTATGCACTCACTCCAAGAACCGTATAATTATAAATATGAGCGTGGTGAAAGTTGGGCAGCACGCTAAGGTATTTTGTCCACTCTGTGTGCTCGTAAGGGTCTAACCCTTTCACTCCTTTGATTTTTTTCCTCGTATCTTTTCTTTGACTTTTCATCAAGTCTGTCTTTGTATGGACCGGCATTGTTCTCCTTCGTTTTGTACATACCTTTTTTGGGGGGCAAAGAAAAAGCAAGAAGGTATTGGAACCGGAGAATGAACGTTTTGCGGTGCTGCAAATGCGGTATGCAATGCGCGAAAGTCACGTGGTCTGTCAATCTCTATTCAGAGATCGTCTTGGCCTTTTCACAAATCCCTCCTCAAATTCCTGCTCAAACCAGCATTCCCGTCATTGAAAGAGTGGCCACTGGCCTGTAGGCGTTATTAGGCTGCGAAGTCCTGCCCTGACGAGTTAGCTTTCTGTTTTGTACCATCCGCTTAGCCAGAGGTTGTTTGGTTTCCCTGATGTATAAATAATGGCCCTGAATATGCTCCAACAAGCCTGATCCTCAGAGGGCCCACTCTGCAACACAGTGATCCACAAGTATCAAGTGTCAGAAAACTGCACCATATGATTGGTGATTTTAATACTGTCATAATTTGGTTTATACACTACCGGTCAAAAGTTTTATTATTATTTCACACACTTGGCTGCAGCTCTCCCACTGCAAGCCGCACACATCACCCACACACTCAGGCGGCGTGATGAGCCGATGCAGCTCCGGTGGGTCTGCTTCTACTGCAACCGTGCCACAACCACACCCGCCACATACCCCCATCGCCCAACTGAGGCCGGGGAGCCATCCGTCCGAACTTACTCCCCCGTGCACGAGCAGGAGAGGGAATCACCCCAGACCGTCGGTGCCCCCGGTCCCCGGCCCAGCGACAGGGATGTGTCCATTCAGGAGGCCAAACGCGTATCCAGCAGTGACGGCGAAGCTGGTCCGTAGGTCGGTTGCGTGGCAGGTGGACGTGGCACGGCAGACTCGGTCGTGAGCCCCAGCTCACAGGTGGCTGGACCGACGTCCGGCGTGCAGGATCAACTGGCGCACCGGCCTCTGATGAAGATGAAGCTGGTCTCGCCAGCAAGCCAGACTTGGCTTGGGGGGGCTGTCGCATGCCTTGCCCTCGGGCTCCGGTCGAGCAGGCTCCCCTGCTCCTGGCTGGAGCGGCCCTGTGTGCCACCCCTCCACCACTACCACTCCCGGCTGGAGCAGTCACTCGCGCGGCCCCTTCTCCACCGCCGGCAGGCACGGACCCTCACACAGCTCCTCCATCTCCAGCAGGAGCAGGTCCTCGCGCACCTCGTCCACCTCCGGCAGGCATGGACCCTCGTTCACCTCCGGCAGGATTCATTTGTGGCTTTGGGTCTGCCAGACCTCTTCCTGTCAGAGTTTGCTGCAGTTTCCGAGTGTCTTTTGATGGTGAGGGAAGTTGACAACTTGACTTTCTTTGTAATTTCTCTGTAGGAAAGACCTACACAAGACCTAAGTGTTGTGATGGTCTGTCTCGCTTCCATTGTTACTTACCTTTTTCTCACCATTTTTGTAGCAACACACTACTTTCTGCAGTACAATACTGTTCAATTGATGCTCACAAGGGTATGGTACCACAGTGTGTTCCAACACTGCTTTTATTCAGAGGGGATTATTAGTAGGGATGGGTACCGGTGTCCGGTGCCATGACATAAACGGTAGTAACCAGACCGAAAAGCAGCGCACATTTTGGTGCTTTAGTTCGGTGCTTTTTTTTCCTGAGCTGTGATACACTTCTAGCCAATCATTTTACGTTTCCGAGGATAGTAGGCGGGTCCAGGTACGTACGCAAAATATGCAAAGTCAGCAGCCTGCAACAAGTGCTTTAAGCTGATACTGTGATACTGTCAAAGGAGGTAACACCTCGAATCCGATGAAACACCTGGCGACGAATACCGTTTTTTTTTTAAAAGCCGAGAAATGCGCTGTATTTGATAGCTTGCTGCGAGACCTCACACCGAGCACATCTACTGCGGGTGTGGTGCCTGTTATCAGACCCGGAGTTAGCAACATCCCCAGAAACACGAAGAGGAGAGTCCTGGCCCCTAGCCCTGCCAGTGTAGCAGAAATGATGATGGCAGCAGCAGCAGCCGTTCTTCTCTGCGTGAGTAGCTTAATGTTGTTCGTGTGTAATTTACGTTGAGTAGGCTAACCACGTTATTACATTAATGCAGGTAAGGTGAATTAGCAAACACCGTCATAGCTACATGCAGCTGTCTTCTTGTTTGATGGCAGATACTCCCTTCACCCTGGCCAAAAAGGCTAAAATGACCAAAGAAAAAGAGGGAAACGGCTAAACATGAGAGGTTTTTGGATAAAGTTTGTGTTTTTTCCATTGTTTAAGCACTGCTTCCAGCCAAGAGTGATACCATATATGCCCCATAGCTGCAGAAAAGGCTAACATTGTTATCTTTTTACAAAAACCAGCTGAACATGAGAGGTTTTTGGACAAAGTTTGTGTTCTCCATTCTTTAAGCACTGGTTTGAGCACCGTTTGAGCACCGGCACCGTTTCAAAAGTACCGATTTGGCACCGGTATCGGATAAAACCTAAACGATACCCATCCCTAGTTATTAGTAATCCAGAAAAGTTTTTTGGAAAAAAAAAATTTATCCAGTTGGACACCTGTAGCAATTAGTAGCGCCAGCTTTCAAGGCTTAATCAACCTCCATTGCTGCAGAACAGTTTTAAACATATTAATACATTTTTAGTTCCCTTTTTGCATAATTCTGAAATGTACATTATTTTTCAGTTTTGGGTAACCTTACCTTTTTTTTTAACCTCTGGCAATTCACCACTTACCTTTGTACCATTTCAAGCTATTCATTGGACTTGAATTGCAATAAATAACTAGAAAAAAGACTGTTTGTAGCTCAAAGACTGTGTGCGTGTGTGTATAATATATACCAGCGTGTTTGAATACAATATTTAAAGCGTGTGAAGCCATTCCAAAAACGAAAGTCATGACTGTATATGGTTCACAATTGTCCAAAATTTGCTGAACAAAGACAGTTCTTGTACCTTTGCCTCTGTACACGACCACAGCAAATCAGTCAAAATGTTTCTAAAGTGGCGACTTTCTGCTTTAATTCAAGTAGTTTAACAAAAGTATTTTATTGTTTCATTAATTGTGTAAAGAATTACAGTCACAGTCTCCCATTTTCAGGTGCTCAAATAATTAAACAATAGATTGACAAGCAGTTTTAAGGCCAGGTGAGCCCTGTTCCCTTGTAATATCATAATTTTTATATTTTTAAATGTCATAATTTAACAGATCATTTTGTATACTTCAAAGTCAATCACTGCCTGAAGTCACCAAATACCAAATTTCCTCTCTTAAATGCTCTGCTTGGCCTTTGTTGCTTCTGCCTTTAGTTGCTGGTTTCAGCCTTCAGTTTTGTCTTCATTAACTGAAAAAAAGCATGCTCTGCTTGTCTGCGAAGGTTCTCAGTCATCCAGGTCATCGTAGTCTAAGGAGCTTGAAAAGTAAAGCGTCTGAACTTCATAAAGTTTCTTCAAGACCTCTCATCTGACAACCTTCTTCAGTTCTAACTAGACTTGTAGTCAAGACTGCCTAATCTGAGACCAAGACAAGACCAGAGGGTATCGAGACCAAGACAAGACCAAGTTGAGACGAGACCAAGACTCTGCTACGTTTACTGGTGTCAGGCATATTTATGTGTTTTTGCTTTCGCACAGCCCTCCTCACCGCTGTCTACTGTCTCACTCACTTACTGAGAGGACAGACGCATGCTCCACTTGACTGTCGCGTCTCTCATCCTCTCTGTTTTTCACATAATGATATTATGATATTATCCTATATCCTCGCATGTGATTGGCCACAATATGAAGGGATTGGAGCATAGCTGAACCACTGTGTGAGAGCTGAGCAGCGAAAGGAAATTAAGTGAGGGTAGAAATGACTGAAAGATTAATAGGCTCTGTTTTGAGTTTTGTTCAAAAAGGAATGACTTCATATAGGGAAAAAATTACATATGCAGGACACCTTAAACTAGTTTTTTTTAATTAAGCAGCAAGGCAGAACAAAGTCGGGACTGTATCAAGACACAGGGAATAAACCCCAATTCAACCAGACCCAGAACTGATCTGGAATTAAAACAGGACTACAACAGTTCAAAATCAGGAGTACTTAGGATTTAACCAAAACAGAACCAGAATCAAAACTAGATGATACTAGCACTAAAAATCATCATAGACCTGCACTACACTTATTTTTTTTAATTCTACCAAAGTCCACTATTTAGATTCAGTAAAGTTTATATAATTAAAAAATATAATTAGCCTTGTTGTGCAAACAAGCCTGCATAACTTAATAAATGTAGAATTTGAAAAGTAACAAATGGTATCTAAAAAGTTACAGTAGGTACTAGATACATGTTCTGATGAGTTTTGGCAAACAACCATTTGACTAACATGTGTGTCTCACCTGCTCTTGTTCCATCTCTGTTCTGTCCTCTCTCTCCCTCTCTGTTCCTCTCTCTCCCTCTCTGTTCCTCTCTCTCCCTCTTTGTGCTGACAATCAAGCCAAACACCAACATCATCAAATATACAGTGGAAACCAGATATTTACATACTCTTCAGATAAAAACACAAACACTTTTTTAATTGTAACATCAAATCAGACTAAATGTTTATTTTTTTAGATTGATAAATATAAAAAACATATTTGTTAACTTTAAGAGTAAAGAGAGAAATTTTTATGTATTTCTTAATTGCAAATGGCACCAAATTGTATTCAAAATTGAGCCACACTTATGGAGCTCCACAGTTCTTTTCCTGGTGTTTTGGTTGACATCTCTTGATTTTCCCATGTCACAGAAACAGGCTCTGTGTTTTGCCTTATATGCATCCACAGGTGTGCCACCAATTTACTCACATGGACTCTACTAACCTATCAGACTTTTTTTTTTTTTTTTTTTTTTTTTTTTTTTGTGCCTGTCCCGTTTGGCTCTTTTGCCATCAGAATTGTTGTCTAAAGGCAAAGAAAGATGCCCAACGGATTTACTTTACCAAATTGACCATCCCAGCCTTGCCGTAATGGTCCATTTGATTCACCTTTTATTGTTTATTTTATTTTCACTTACTGAATACGGGACAGACTTGACTGGGGGAAAGAAGGGGAGAAAGAAAGAGGGAAAGAGAAACAGCTGAGAAGAGGGACGGGGGAGAAGGGCAAAAGACAAAAACCAACAGAACGGGCAGAAATTTTTTTTTTTTTTAAAAATGCATATATCAATCACCTGGATCACCTGCTGAGAAAGAAAAAAGAAAACAAGCAGAAGAGAACAAGAGTAATAGAATAAACAACATCACGATGATATATGGGAATATGACAGTAAATACTAAATATTAAACATTATTGTGCAGCACATAAGATCAACAGAACACAGTGTGCTTTGAGGTAGGAGCCAAAAAGGGTGTAGTTTGTGGGTGTGATCACCCGTGTGTACACCTGTGAGCATGGACGCGCTTGTTTTTTTTGTTTTTTTTAAAAGGTTCCTTCAAGTAATGATCTGCTAGAGGGTGTGGGGGGGCCACAGCCCCGTCCTCCAGGGTATGAAGCAGGTATGGAGGAGATCAAAACTCCAGACATCCAGAGGCCCCCAGAACACAAGAGACCAAGAAAGACCAACAGAGGGGCAGCCGCGCCACTGTCCCAGAAAGAGCTGAGCAGAGTCCCAGATGAGGGCTCACCCAGCAGCCGCGGAGCAGAAGCCAGGGGGAGTTGCAGTGACGCGCCCGTGAGCTCCGCCGGCAGCCAGCCGTGCCTGAGTGACCGAGCCCCAGGCCGAGAGGCCGGGGGCACCCCACCTCCGAAGTGGCCCGAGCGAGCCCCAGGCTCCAGGCCCCGATAAGCGGCCGCCAAGGAGTGAGCTGGTGTGTACCTGGACGCCCATCCCCGGACACAAAGAACCACCAACGCACCGATGTCTGAGGGGGTCCGCCACTGGCAGGGGAAGTGGTGGTGGGGGGAGATAGGCCTCCAAACCTTGGAGGGCCTGAGATGTCCCCAGAGAGGTGGCGTCTGATACCCAACCTGACATATAGACACAGAAATACAGGCACACACAGATACAAACATCCATTCCCACCCTCATGCGCTCATATGCACTTACTCCACACTCAACCAACGTGGATACAGACATAAAGAGACGCTGTACACACGATCACACTCCCCAAGCGTACTCTACAAACCGGGTCTAGGTACCCTTGCCCCTGGAGGGGGGAACTGCACCCAGACCCAGGTGGTGTTACCCTTTTCCCTGCAGTGGGGGGAGGCAGACCGCCCCGACTCCGCAGCAGCAGGAAGGCCCCACACTCCAGACCGCAGTCGGACGGCCAACTCCTCCTCCTAGCCCCCCTGCTCCAGCAGGTCGCAGAGAACGGGGGTGAGAGAAGACTCCAAACCTCCCTCCACCCGCTCATTGTAGTGTTGATGCATGTGTGTTCTAAGGTGCATTTAAAACCCAGGAGGGCATGGAGCTACCTGCCAGAGAGCAGCAGGTAAGCGCATAGCCCCTCCTGCTAGCCCTCAATGTCTACGTGGATTTAAAATTGAGAGGTGGGCAACGACGCCAGGGGTGGGGTGTACACCCTGATGGTACTTTGGATTCCGTGTATCGTGCCCACCCCCAAGATCCTATATGTATGTGTAATGAGAGTGTGAGTAATGTGAACGTCTAAGTTGTGGGATAAAATTGAGGCAGAGGCAGCCAGAAGGGGACGGGGGGGGGGGGGGGGGGGGGGGGGTTTAACAGTAAAAAAAAAAAGTTTTTATGTTTTCTCTCTAAAGTGTATGTAAATATCTGGTTTCAACTGTGAATATACTGCTGTGTATTGAAATTCCTCTTGTTTTGCATAGATATACTGAACAACATACAAAGCATAATATATAAAATAACATCTATCTGAGTTTTTTCTTTGGAAGAAGCTCCTTATGTCCATTGTTGTATTCATCAGTACACAGTTGAAACCGATTTAGAGAGTTTGTTTAGCTGTTGAGGGTAACAACTGAAAATATGAAATGTGAGCTAAGACTCTCTAAAAAATCAGCATTGATGTTGTTCGGCTTTTTATTTATCCATTTGTTGATTCACTCAAAGAGCAAGTAACGCAACCAAGTGATCAGTTTGATATCAATCTTTTGTGATACACCATCATATTTACATTATTTAATCCCGTCCACACGTAAACGCAGAAATGAAGGAAATCGCTGCTATGAACATGCCAAAGCAACAGGTGGCGATATATTCCTAACCATGCAGAAATGTTGGCCAGTGAAAAGTCTAGTAGCCTCGGTGGGAAATAGTAAACAAGGATGGGGCATAGAAGCAGAACCGAGTCGTATGTGTGGAGGGACAGTAACTGTGTGTGTGTATGTAAGCATTTAAACACTGCAGAGAGTACAATTAACAGTAACAGTATTATAGAAATTCATTTCACCGAAACAATAACGTGGCGCACAGTGTGACGTCAAAAAAGGCGCACACCTTTGACACTGCGTTTTTCTCTGTTTTTCTCGTCCACATGTAAATGCAAAAACGGAGTTTTCAAAAATATCCACCCTGGCCGGAGTTTTTAAAAATCTCTGTTTTCAGTGACCAAAAACGCCGTTTACGTGTGGACGAAAGGTGCAAACGCATAGAAAAATCTGCGTTTTCAAAAATACCCGGGTACGTGTGGACAAGACCAAGACAAAAGTCCGTTGAGACCAAGACGAGACCAAGACCACATAAAAGTGGTCTCGAGACCAAGACATGTCTGTAGACATCCAATTCTAGTTCTAACAGCAAATGGTGGAGAGTCCCAGATTTTAAGCCCTATGGGAGTGTCCCCCCCAAGGGGGTCATGGACCCCCTATTGATCCTCTACATAATCACACGAGCCAAGGTGTGAAAACGGGTGTAGGTCACAATCAGCCAAGGTTTCAGGTGAAACCATTGTGAAACCTACCCCCACCCTATCATGTGATTTCCTGAGGTCAGATGGCCCAGGATGTGAGTGGGCATTAAGGCGTCTGAGAAGGGATCTCAAAACTGGATTATAGATGGCAAACAGTTGGTGTCGTAAATCAGCGCCTCTGTTTAAAGATGGTCGTTCACAGTGGACATAGATGGCTTCTTTCACTCCTCTTTCAAACCATCTGTGTTCTCTGTCCAAATTATGAACATTGGCGTCCTTGAAAGACTGACCTTTGTCCTTTAGATGCAGATGGACAGCTGAGTCTTGTCCCGTTGAGGTGGCTCTTCTATGTTGTGCCAGGTGAAACGTCTTCATGAAACTTAAAGAAGTCCAGACGTTTTTCGTTTCCAAGCTCCTTAGACCACACTTTGCTTGGCTGAGATCAGATCAGGTGACTGAATTGGCCTTTTTCTTTGCCTTGAGAAACTCTCGGGTGTCACGTGAAGGCTGTGTGCAGGCAGGAGTGGTGGTAAGGAGGATGTGCAGACACTCGGAGACAGAAAGTCAACTCAAACTTAGATTTATTGCTAGATGGCAAAACAGAAAATTGACTAAACTGAGAATACAGAAACTAAACTGAAAACACAAAAAAACTAAGCAGGCAAACAGAACACACAGCATGAAATGAGGGTTGATGAAGATCACAACAGAGACAAAGGAAAACACAGGGCTTAAACATGTGATGTGAATGACAATAAAGCTTCCAGTGGCGGCTGGCCCATAGGGGGCGCTCGGGCTCCGCCCCCCCAAATGTGGAGGAGTAAAAATATATATTTTTAAAAAATTCATCAATGATAGTTTTACTATGTGTGTGCCCATATACAGCCAGGCGTATTTTAACATTTTCACCAGCTGACTCATTAAAGTTCAACCAACAAACGGTGTTTTTCTTCTTCTGGGGCGCTCGTCAAAGCGCCCTTGATATGCAGCGAAATAGCCTATCATTAAATGGTTGCCAGGGGAAAATAATAAATATTTGACCTATCAGCGTCGCTGAATTAAATGGTTTGGGGGCGCTTAAAATTGCGCCCCTGCAGAAAACGCGCGAAGATTTGCTGTTCTAGAATTTTACCTCAGTCAGTAGCCTAAGTGAGCTATAAGGTCAGAGAGAGACGATGGCAGCGGTATTGTTAACGGTTGAGGCACAGCCTCCCCCAAATTCGGTTAGATCGCTTCTAACCTACCCTTTTGCCAGAAGGACAATGGCAGAAAAACTGCAAGTTAAAGAGTTGGGACCTGACAAGCCCGAAATTCAACTAACCCAGGCAACGAAGGAGAAGTCAAAAGCATACAACAGGACTTTTTGTCGGAGTTGGTTCCAGCGCAAGTCGTGGCTGACAGGCTGTGGAACAGCTAATGCACTTTTTTGTTTCCCGTGCATACTGTTCAAAAGTGACAAGTGTGATTTGACGTGGACACAATCTGGACAAACCGACTTAAAGCACCTCTCCGAACGAATCAAGAAACATGAAAGCTCTCGAGTTCATATGGACAACAGTGTAAAGCTAGCTGTGCTAGGGAAAACTAGCATAGCGGCGCAGCTAGATGATGGACATCGGATTGCTTTAAGAAGGCACAACGAAGAGGTAGATAAAAACCGTCATATTTTATCTAAAATCATCGATTGTATTAAGTTTTGTGGTGCTTTTGAGCTAGCAATGCGGGGACATGATGAAAGTGATTCCTCAGACAATCCAGGGATTTTTAGAGGTTTAGTCGACTTGATGGCATCAATTGATCACGACTTGAGGCAAAAAAAAATCTGTTCATGTTCATTTTTACAAATCTATACAAATGGCCAGAATATGGTTGTTCATTTTTACAAATCTATACAAATGGCCAGAATATGGTTGTTCATTTTAAATTTAAATTAAAATTGTGTTGTTTGATGTACTCATTAAATGGGTCATTTTAGTCGATATCATAAAAATTGCCCCCCCTGAGATTTTTTTCAGGAGCCGCCACTGAAAGCTTCCTTGAATTCTTGAATCCTTGAAAGCTCTGTGCAGTCAGTTTTGCAGCATTTGGTGGAATCAGCAGAGAGTATGGTCCTTGCTTCTTCTATTGGCAGTCACATGATAAATAACTACTAGTGATCAAAAACTGGAAGCCGCAAATGCCCGTGCCACACTGCCTCGACTATGTTTGACAGATGACGTGATATGCTTCATTAAGACCTGTTTCTCTCATTTTGCACACTTTTCTCTTCGCATCATTCTGGTAGTTCATCTTGGTTTCATCTGTCCAAATATATTTTTTTTAATTTTCATTTACAAACTTGTGAAGGCTTTTATGTTTTTTTTTTAACCATTGGTCTGCACCTTGCTGTAAACCTCCTTTATTTCAAGGTGTCTGTTGATATTAGAGTTTGACAATGACACCTCCTCAAGTTTTGGACTTGATTAGATAATATAATATTGTTTTTAATGGTGTAAATAATTTTGTCACCATGCATGTACTGCTGAGCTGTTCAGTACGTTAATTCTTTTTAAGAATACATATTGTTGTCTTGATGCTCATCCAGTTAAGCAGCGGTCCCCAACCCTTTTGGCGCCACGGATCGGTTTATGCCCGACAATATTTTCACGGACCGGCCTTTAAGGCGGATAAATACAACAAAATAAAACCAGTACCGGTACCGGAAAAAGGAGATTTATTCATAACACACGTGAAAAGACCCAGGAAAACCGAGTTAACGATAAAAACGATAACAAAATAACGCTGAAAACCGATAAAAACCCTGAAAACCATACATTTCACACCTGAGCCTCAACTCTCGCGGACCGATTCACGGACCGGTACCGTTTCGAGGCCTGGGGGTTGGGGACCGCTGCAGTTAAGGACATCCTAGACAGCTGATTCTCTTCATTTGGACGGAGTGTTTTCAGTAGGAGAAATGTGTCGTCACTCATCCAAGTTTTTTCTTCAGTCTTTTTCTGTTTAATGATGATCTTCTTCGGTTGCACTTGAGATTATTTTTGGATTCATATTTAAAATTGCAATGAAAAGCTATAAAATAAAAATTAATCACTTTGAATTGACTTCATGTCTGCTTTATTTCTGATGAAACAACAAGGGAGCACCTGGCCATGAACTGCTTGTGAGTCAATTGTCCCATTAATTTTTAACCTCTGAAATTGTAAAACCTCTCAAATTAAAGCTGAAAGTCTGCACGTCAATCGCATATTGATTGATTTACAATCCACAGTGGTGGTGTACACTAAAACTATAAAAAGAGCATCTTTTTCCAATAAATTATGGACTTCACTGACACAGTATGTAACATCATTATAAACAACGAAGACAACAACACACAGTTGGTTATGTGAACATTCAGAAGAGAAATCATGACAAAATTCTAAGAACTTGATCATGTGTTTTTATTAAATAAAGAATAAGTTACAATAATAAGACATAATGTAAAAATAACTCCATACAAGACAGGAAATCATACATCGGTGTGTCACAGCAACTTTGTGAGAAGTTGTTAAATAAATGTACATTGCGAGTTTTCACTGAGTGACAGGGCTGGGTGATACGTGTGTGCGTGGGGGCCATCAGCTTAGTTTGGGGGTAAGACAGCAGCGCTTTACCTTATGATATATCAATTAAATTTACACATCACGCATTCAGAAACACAGTAACTGTTAGTGGATGTGAAGTTGCAGGAATGAGTCAACCGACTGGCTGTAATCAAACAGGCAATATTAACACAAGCATGCACACAAACACAAGAACAATGGTTCATTAACACTGCTTCAGATTTCTGCTCGAAAACCTCTGACTGCACTAAAATCACGGACAACTACTACCATACTGTTGCACACACTTGATTTCAAAATCATACAAATACATATGATTGATTAAAAAGGCTGAATGGATTTAAAAAAAGATTGAGATATGTTAAAAGATTTGTAGTTTGTGTTCTAATGCAGACAGCCTGTGGCAGAATATCATATTTAGTTCCTGAAGAAAACCTGGCAAACCCCTTGGCAATGTTATAATATTATGAAAAGGGTGATATTATCAAAGTTTTTTGTAAACCCAATGTCTTTGCTGCTGACAGCAGAAGAGTAAACTTCATCAGAACTGGATGTGACATATTTGAGAAAAAAATCTCAGCAGTCAGAACATCTGGGGCAGATGGAGCTGCTCCGTTAAACTTCTTTAATGTGGCAGCATGCTGCCACCAAGTGGTGCACAGCAGGAATTGAATATTAATACAAATATATCAAAAATATTTCAATTCTCCTGCTCTCCTGTGTGCAAAAAAAGATGCGATGACCAAACCAGTGATGGGATTTCTTTCGGGTTTAATATAATATTTTATTGAATGGCTACTTGCCATGAATGGTAATGATAAAGAAAAAAACAACAACCAAAAATATTTAAACAAAACAACGTTTGCACTGATAGTAGTGGCTCTCAAAGACCAAAAACAAGTCATTCCAGCTGGGAAAGCTTGTATATGCAATTTGTTATAATTCCTGCATCTATTGCCTGTCAACTATTTAAACAGGAAACATCTAACAAAAATCAGTCTGAACCTTGATAAAATATGCATGGTGGAACTCCAAGAGCACAGCTCATTGCTGCAAGTGAACACAGATGCAGTTTCCTGTATGAGCACTGTGCTGAAACAAAACACGGTGAGCTGCATCTGCATGAACAGCTAAATTTGTGTTTGTTACCGTGAATCACTGAATCGGCAGCGAGCAGTCACTCACCATGTGGACTCCTTATAAACTGCATTTTACATGTGACTAATGCTGCAACTCTCAAAAGAAAGTTCATTATTTTCCTTCGTGGACTCGGTTATTAAAGAAGGCAGCACAGCTTGTAATGTTCGTTAAACCCTCTTGACAGTAAAGCCGCTGGGATTCTTCCTTTAAATGAACAGCTGCTGCTCAGAATTTAAAATCGGCAATTTCAACAGAGCCAGCCGCAGAGTCGGCTAATGCACCGTTGCTACACAGGAATTATGATTTTAATATTTAGAGCAAATCACTTTGTTTGTCTAAACTCGGCTGTCAGTTGCTACACAACACACAGGCTTAAAAATCAGCCTCCCGTACACGAGAGACACGAGCACTTTCCATGTACACTCTGAACAATGAGAAAAGGCGCTGGCAGTGGAAAAAACGTTACCGGCACTAAGTCTCTTTTACATTATGTCTTTCCTCCAAAGACTCACTGGGATGAATGGAAAATGGTAACAGAGGGGTTTGATATGCTTGGTGGGGAAGAATATGAAGAAAAGGATGGGTGGAGTTTGGGGATTAAATGACACCAATTCTTAACACATTAATTTTCTTTTCCACGCATGCAGCAATGCTGTGGTGATAAGGATTATAGTATTTTGTAGATTCATCTATTGGACTCATTGTTTTCACTCTCTCTCTGACTACAGGTTGCTCTCCTGGGTATCAGCGGATGATATGGGGTGCAGACCTCCGTTCTCATTCAGTCTCTTGGCACGGTACGTTTCATAGTGAATGTTATGAGTGACTTCCTTCAGATCCTGCAGGTGAGACCTTCAAAAGATGAATGTAAATACAGAGAGTGGGCGAGTTATTAGTTAAGTACGTTCATTTGACAGAGGAAGGGATAAGAGTTACTGTGTTTTGAAATACAGTATTGTTGTTCTTGTGTTGTGGTAATAAAATGGTAAAATCCTCCACAACAGCAAACACAAGAAACAAACGTTTTCTCACAATCAAAGAAAATTGCATAGTCTTATATTCAAAAACTGCTTTGAAAACATTTCACATTTATTATAATAAAAATGCTTTAATTTTTTTTAGAGAGGAAATAACTTTAATCGCTTTATCAAATAGCTGATCAGGACCCATCTTCATAAAACTATAATTAATTAATGTAATTTATTTTAAATGTGAATATTTGCTCTTTCTGTGACGTTAAACTATCCCAGTTTATCAGAACAAAAATCCACCCTACAAATTTTAACTGTTTTTCTGACGTTTCAGAGACCAAATGGTCACTTAAATAAAATTTATACTCACTGGCCACGTTGTTAGGTACACCTGCTCAACTGCTTGTTAACACAAATATCTACCGTAATTGTCGGGCTATAAGCCGCTACTTTTTGCACCAGCTTTGAACCCTGCGGCTTTTAGTCAGGTGCGGCTTTTCTATGGATTGTCCATGATTTTTGTCATATCGTAAGACGATTTGTTTTGTTTGTTCCGGTGTTGTACGGCACTACGTTGCCTGGCGGAAGGGCATGTGATCAGACACACAGTATCGGGTTCAAGAGTGGTATGTTGGTCACATGTCCATCCGCCAGGCAACATAGTGCCGTAAAAGTAGCGCGAAAAACAAACTTCAAAGTAGTGCTATGCGTTCAGCGGGAGTCGTGGATGATGTGCGGCGATAAACATGCGAAAAGCAAGTTATGCCCAACTCCACCGGTGGAATCTGACAGCGTGGAAAAGTGTAAAAACATCCATGATCACCAACGGATTTCGAAGGGCTGGACTGCTGCCTGATGGAGAGGAGGACACCGCCACGGCCCTTCAGAGGGTGTTCGACTCTGACACTGACAACAAAGGAAAGAAGCTGAGAGTGGATGACGAAGCCATCCTGAGCCTGTTCGTATCCGACACTGGAGAAGAGGACTTTGGTGGTTTTAGTGCGCAGGAAGATGGTGGTGAATGACTGACTTTTCTTCTTGTTAAAGCCGTGTCACTGCACCTGAGCCTAAAAGGTAGTCCAATCTATTTTTCTGGTGTGCTGTAGGTTATTGTTATGTACTACATTTGTTACTCATTTATGAAGCACAGTACATGTTTCCTACTTGTAATTACCACTACTTGTACATATACCCTAAAAAGTTATGCAAATATGTACCCATAACTTGTTTTTCAAAATATTAATAAAAGTGGTGTGTCTCCAAACAGCCATCTCTTTCCTGACAATTCGATTTGTGCATATTCTCTTACATATGATAAGTCAATATTGAAACACCTGCGGCTTTTAGTCAGGTGCGGCTAATGTATGTACAAAACAGGATTTTCCCCTGATTTTAGCTTGTGCGGCTAATATTCAGGTGCGCTTTGTAGTCCGGGAAATACGGTAATTAGCTAATCACATGGCAGCAATTCAATGCATCCAGGCACGTAGAAGTTCAAATTGAGGATCAGAAATCATAACTAGAGTTTACAGAGAGTAGTCTGAAAGCAAGAAAATATCCAGTGAGTGGAAATTCTCTAAGAGAAAAAGGTTTGTTGATGTCAGAGAACAGAGGAGAGTGGCCAGACTGCTTCAAGCTGGTAGGAATGCAACATTAACTCAATTAAATAATTGTTACAACCCAGGTATGCAGAAGAGCATCTCTTAATGCACAGCACACTGAATCTTGAAGCAGATGGGGTACAGCAGCAGAAGAGCACTCTAGGTGTCACTTCAGCAATGCTAGAAACAGGAAACTGATGCTGCAGTTTGCAGGGGCTTACAAAACAATGGAAAATTAAAAAATGTCATCTGGTCTGAAGAGGACTGATTTCTGCTGTGACATTCAGATGCTAGAGTCAGAATTTTGGCCTTAACATCCTGAAAGCATGGATACTCTGCCTTGTATCATCAGTTCAGTCAGACGGTGTTGGGCAACCCAATACTAGCACTGTGTACCTAATAAAGTGACCAGTTACTGGCGATCAATACATTTGTGTTACTGTTAAAATGCTGAGAAAGTTTACTAATAGAGAAAAGTGATTTTTTTCTTTGTTTTATTTCATTTCTTTATTCCACTTTTTTTGCATTATTATTTAAAAAAATGCTTTAAAAGAAAGTTTTACCTGATCAGAAAATCTCTCAGCTGAGCAAACTCACAATGGTTTGGATTTTCAACTGCACAAAGCAGAAAAACAGAGACAGAAATCCATCAACATCAGTCCTGTGTAAAAAACCAAACAGAGAAACTCGTTCATGGAGAGCGTTTGACTCACCCTCCACAATTCCCCACGCTGTCTTCCTCCCCAGAACCCGTTTGCCGTTCACTTGATATTCTTTGTCACTCCCCACCACAGCAAAGGGCATCGCCTCCTGTGAACAGAGACATTTGAACATGGTTCAGTGTACCGAAGAGAGCTACGCGAGGTTTATGAGATGAAACAAATGCACCACATGCCCAAGTGCCCTGGCATTCTGCTTAGAGGACTCGCTGCATGTTTGTGAAAGAGGCTGGGTTAAAGCTGAGTATCAAAGATTCATTCTAATGCCAAGGAAGAAAATCGCTCCACAAATATCGTGTGAGACAAAAAAGCGACTTACTCTGATTTTATCGTTGTCACTCTTGTCTTCCATGTCATCATCAAACTCTTTTTGTGGGTAAAATTCAATCCCGCTCATCTCCAGCTCCTTCCTTACCTGGAGTGCAGACAAAAGCAAGGAAAAATGAATAAAAAAAAAACATTAGTCACAACGGTACCCAACACTGCACAAAGGACCAAAAGTCTTTTTTAATTAATTCATTCAGTTTTTCTCTACTGGGAAACAGCCAGGACAGACTTTTACCAGCCCCTTGTGTATTTTTACTGGCCTACAAACAGGAAAATGATTTCATACATTGCTAGCTTAATTTATAAACCTACCATAGATTAATAATCTATTAGTAGATTTATATTTAATATTATAAATCTATGTCAGAAATGTAATTAGTAACTGAAACTTTAAAATAAATGTAGTGGAGTAAACACCGAATCCTGGGGTGGATGACTACTATCAGCAAAGCATACAAGAAATCTGGGAAACTGAATTGAATTGAATTTCTTAGCAAATTAAACTAATAGTTTATCTGCACACAGATGTTCTTTTTAACTCCTTCTTAATTCTGTTGCGTTGGATGGACAGGAACAGGTAAAAATACTGCATTTCTTCACATTTAAAACTATCTGAACAATCGGTTTGATGATTGATGACAAACAGCAGAACTCTCTGCCTGGGAGGGATGTGAGATGGGCAAATGAACTGAATCATTTCTTCAACAGATTTGACTCAGCCATGAGGCAGTCTGCAACATCGGCTGCAGACTCACCCACCCCCACTGCTGCTGTTCCACCTCAGACACTTCACACCTCCTCTATTCACCCTGCTCACTCCCCCCCACCCCCAACAACAGCATCCAATACACACTCAACACAAGGCTCCAGCCTGTCTCTCTCAACCACCCAGGTTAGGAGGGAACTGAGGAGGATTAATGGCAAGAAGGCAGCGGGTCCAGATGGCATCAGCTCGAGGGTCGTCAGGTCCTGCGCGGACCAACTGTGTGGGGTGATGGAGCACCTCTTCAACCTGAGCCTGAGGCTGGGAAGAGTTCCACAGCTCTGGAAAACCTCCTGTGTTGTATCACGCCCCAAGGACCTCAACAGCTACAGGCCGGTGGCTCTGACATCCCACCTGATGAAGACCCTGGAGCGGTTGGTCCTGGCTCAGCTTCGGCGCCTAATAAGCTCATCACTGGACCCACTTCAGTTTGCCTACCAGCCTGGCATTGGAGCGGATGATGCTGTCATTCACCTCCTACATCGTTCCCTCGCTCACCTGGAGACCGCTGGAAGCACTGTGAGAATCATGTTCTTTGATTTCTCCAGTGCCTTCAACACTATTCTTCCCTCGGTTCTAAAGGACAAGCTGGAGAACTCTGGAGTGGACCATCACCTCACTACCTGGATCCTGGACTACCTCACCGACCGACCACAGTATGTGAGGACTCAGGGCTGTGTGTCGGACAGGGTCGTCTGCAGTACGGGGGCCCCACAGGGAACGGTTCTGGCTCCGTTCCTCTTCACCATCTACACTGCAGACGTCTCCCACAATTCCACCCAGTGCTTCCTGCAGAAGTTCTCTGATGACTCTGCAATAGTCGGCCTCATCACTGATGGGGACGACAAGGAGTACAGAGGTCTGACCCAAGACTTTGTGGACTGGTGCCAGCTGAACTACCTCCAGATCAACGCCAGTAAAACCAAGGAACTGGTGGTAGACTTCCGCAGGCACAAGCATTCTCCACTGCAACCACTGAACATCCAAGGTATGGACATTGAGGCTGTGGACAGCTACAGGTACCTTGGTGTTCATCTGAACAATAGACTGGACTGGACTCATAACTCAGACGCCCTCTACAGGAAAGGGCAGAGCAGGCTGTACCTGCTGCGGAGACTCAGGTCGTTTGGAGTGGAGGGCCCACTCCTGAAGACCTTCTATGACTCTGTGGTGGCTTCTGCTATCTTTTATGGTGTGGTCTGCTGGGGCGGCAGCATCTCTGCTGGGGACAGGAAGAGACTGAACAGGGTGATCCGAAGGGCCAGCTCTGTTCTAGGATGCCCTCTGGACCCAGTGGAGGTGGTGAGTGACAGGAGAACGGCGGCTAAGCTGTCATCCCTGATGGACAACATCTCCCACCCCATGCAGCAGACTGTGACAGCACTGAGCAGCTCCTTCAGTGGGAGACTGCGGCACCCACGGTGTGGGACGGAGAGATTTCGCAGGTCTTTCCTCCCCACTGCTGTCAGACTCCATAATAAAGACTTTAACTGATCAAGCACACACATCCACACATGTGCAATAATACTAAGTGCAATAATCCTTTCTGTCATCGTTGTATTTTTACTCAGTTGTATATAGTATTTGTATTTGTATTCTATTTTTATCTTATTGTATATTTATTTTATTTTATTCTACTGTATATAGTATTTTATTCTATTCTGTACAGTTGTGTACTGTATTTATTCTTATTGTATTCTAATTTTTGCCTCATAACTTTTGCACTGTCCACTTCCTGCTGTGACAAAACAAATTTCCCACGTGTGGGACTAATAAAGGTTATCTTATCTTATCTTATCTTATCTTATCTTATCTTATTGTTGGTATTTTCAGGTGTATGACTTGACAGGTAAATCACTGTCTCTGGGCCAAATTGCTAGTGGCTGGCAAACAGTTCGCCCCACATTCTGTGTTTACTGGCCTTGGGATCATTGAATAAGACTTAAAAATTAGTGCCTGAGAACATGAAGTAATCAGAAAAAAGTTCACTGAAGGTCACTGAGGTTCTGGATGAGAAGTCAAATCACTGAGAAAACTTTTTAGCTGTAGAGTTTAGTAACTTGGATCCACTGCTGGTATAAAATGTTTATTACAGCAGCTTTGCACACTCATCAGTAAATATCTATGAAGAAAGACATTTTGAAGTCAGATTATTGGTGAAACTCACCCTCTGCTTGAACTCCTGTCTCTCCTCAATGGTCAGTGTATCTGCTTTGGCAATGACGGGAATAATGTTGACCGAGTGACTCAGGCGCTTCATGAACTCAGTATCTAGCTGTCGAAGACTGAAGCAGAAGGACAAATAATTACAGTGAGTCATGAGGGCAGATATAGGAGATGTGGAAGCTCATAAACACTGAATAAAAGAAGGAGGCGTCTGGAATTCATTTGTCATTTCTCATACGTCTCATTACCTTTCCTTGGCCTTGCAGCGATTACAAAAGACTTACAGTGAGAATCTTTTCTTTTCAAGTGGGCTTATCATTGAACAAAGGTTGTGTCCCAGCTCTTGTTTGCTTGCACATAAGACATCCTGTCGGTCTCAATTACCCTGGCTAAGAAAGATGAGATACGCTGGCAGTAATACACAAAAGACTGTATCCACTTATTCATTAGAAAGCAATTTCACACTTGTCAGCAGGAGCTAATTGTGAAAAGGAGAGAGAGGTGTGTGCTGTCTGCAATATAAAGTAGCACACTCAATTTAAGGCTTTGATAAAGTGAAATTAAATGTTTTTTGAATAAAGAGACATTAACACTGTGAGCTTTGTGCGTGTGTGTCTCACCAGCCAGCCAGAGCGTTCTCACTCCCGAGGCGTAACATGTCGACGTTTTGTCACGTCCCGCGGCGTTCCTGAGGAACGTGAAAGGAGACCTTCGGCGTTCTTATGGTACGCAGCGGGTTATGGCTGGAATCCAGTGCAATGACGATCCCGCGGTAATAGACGTTCCAGCCCTGTATTCCAGCCCTAAACCTAACCTTATCCCTAGCCCTGACCATAACCGTATTCCTGACCTTAACCAGGACTTTAATGATGTTAAATAGCGTGTTTCTAAGCGATTTGAAGAAAAAGAGCGAACATGTGTAGATTCAGTCCAGACGGTTCTCATATTTCCTCTGTTTTCCGAGGTCGTCATTTAGGAACGTGGTGGGTAGCCGAAAACGTAATATGGTGACGATTTGTCACCTAGCGTAAAATGTTACGCTTTGGGAGTGAGAACGGGTTGCAGCAGCAGCATACAGTGTGTGAATGTGTGTGTGAATGGGTGAATGACTGAATGTCTAAAGCACTTTGGGGTCCTTAAGGACCAAGTAAAGCGCTATACAAATACAGGCCATTTACCATTTACAGATTACTTAAAAAACCCCACATCCCTTAAAGAATCAGATACTTAAAGATGGTCTGATTGATTTACTTCCATACAGCCAAAGCTTAACTTACGAGTGTCCGGTTGGGGAGATAAAATAGAGACAGCAGTGCACCCTGGTGTCCGGGATTCGCTTCTTTCTGGTGATGTTGACCTCCTCCTTCAGGAACTTCTCATACTGCTCATTGATGTATTTGGAGATGGGCTCCCAGCTGTGGATACAACAGAAGCAAAACATCACCGAGGCAGGAAAAAACATGTTTGAGGGAGCACTGATTCACTCCTAAACCTTGAATACAGTTTTTAAAGATGAAAGGTGGAGATTTGTCCTCGGTGATATAAGGCAGTTATTATGACATTTATGATGCTTTAACAGTGCCGGAGCTGGAAATCTCACCAGTTGTCGTTATTGATTTGGTCTCCGAAGCCCGGAGTGTCGACAACTGTCAGCTTCATCTTCACACCACCCTCTTCAATAACTAAAAAAAAACAAAAAACAAAAACATGTTCACACAAAGAAATCAGCAAAATAAATAATAACAGCTTCAAGTCTTCTGGGAAGGTTTTGCAGAAGGTATAGGCCTGTGTTTATGGGACTATGTAACCATTCTTCCAGAAGCACATTTGTGAGGCAGTGCACTTGACATGCAAATCTTTCTCTTCTTTTTTGAACAATGGCCATAGATACAAGTGATACAGTGAGAGATAAACATCATATTTAGAAGTTATTTTAAAACTTAATTATATAATAAACAAATTATTTGGAAAACTAAGGTACATGATTTTCACCTTGAAATTTTCCAGATTATGTACCAAGTAGTGGAACTAAACCTCAGAGATTTAGGATGTTCTACTATAAAAATAAAAAAATCTACAAGTGGCTACAAGAAATTCGTTTGTCCAGGATCAATCAATCTATCGCCTGAAGCCAGAGTCAAAACCGACCCAAAAACTCCACATACAGAGGCCCAAGCCAATCAGTGAGATGATTTCACTAACCACTATGCTGCCCATAATTTAAAATCTCACAGAGCTGCAAAATTTCATCACAGGATTTGCAGGTAAGGTAGTGCATGCACCTCCATGAAATGCCTGCCAGGAAATAGCTTCTGCTTTTCAAAGAGAGCATCAGAGAAAACTGACTGTTAACCAGTGGCAATAAAGGCAAAGACCAGCTCTTTTAGATAAACAAGACAGTGGCGAAAGCAGTTTAGGAGATGTCCGGGGTCTGGGTAGCGTCTGCATCATTTCAAAGTGTTCTTCAGGATGTGACGCAGTCTGTGCAACTACCAATTCCTGCACAGCCAACATCCTCTAACATCCAATAACTGAAGGAATTTCACATAGAAAGTCGCAGAAAGCAATTACACACCTACAAGAAGTTATTTATGCTGAAGGGGGCAAAGGTAGTGTCTAAACCAAGGATGTACTTACCTTTACCACAGAAGAAGAACACATTTAATGTTTTTATTTAAAAATAAATAAAAACTTGAATATTCAACATAATGACTGAATGTTCGTGTTTCCCACAATCACACAAACAGCAAATACAATATTAATAGCATGGCCAGAATTTTTTATGCTTCGTCTCCTGGCATAATAATATCAGGGTACTGTCATCCGCAGGCAATGGGAGCATGATCACGTAAACTGTAGCAGCCCACAGGCTTGACATGTCCCTACAGTTTCCTCGGGAGCTCATAAGTCGTCAAGGACGTGCAAATGGCAGCTAGGTCCCAGAAGGCATAATGAGCACAGGCTTGAATGCTACATAGTGAGCTGTCTGCCACAGTGAGGATTTGATACTAATAGTGGGGGAGGGGCACCAAAATACGACATTTTCAAATGTTATACAGAGTAGCTGTAAATAGCGATTTGTTTGGGCTGCACTGTGGATAATTTAAAACTTTATTCAAATCAAGCACACGGCTGACTGTCACTGCTTGCCCCTGTTACCTGAGTGGAAAGCTTCTCAGTTACACAGATGTTCTACAAGAACAGCTTTCTGATTCCTCATCCTGTAACTTTGAAAGTGAGCCACAAATTGAGCTATGTTTACATCTTTGCATAAGCTGTCAGGCTGATCTACGGTTGTTACCATGGAGACATAACTCTGAGCTCTGAGGTTATCTCGCATTTTACTCACAAATACTTTGGGCTTTAAATTGGGTCATGGTTGGTCCTAGCTTTGATCAGGCTCCACAAACTGAGTTCAGCGATGTGGTGCTTTGTGACTCCTGTGAAATATGACCGACTGCCCGCACTCTCAGAAACTTCACTGAGGTTAAGTAAGACCCTTTTAAACCCCCAGTCAGTCAAACACAAGTGAAATGAAAGCACACGCAGCACGCCAGCAGATCTTAAAATGATAGTGAGCAACACCCTGCAATATGTTGGCCCTGTGAGGTCAAATGCACTGGAGCTTAAAAAAACACTGTTATCACTCATCTGCCTGCTATCCTGGGTGTTCAGCTGCTATGATCTATACTTTTCAACACATCCACTTTTCCAATGCTGTCAAAGTCAATACTGATATCATTGCTCTTTCCCAATCATCTTCTTGCTTGCCTTCAGCGAACCAATAAGCCTGCATTCTGCATACTTTAAATCTCGGCAACCCACTTCCTCACCATTTCAGAGCTCCATCCAAGCCGTCATCTTCATCCTCACCACCACCAGTGTCTGGACTCTGGATGCTGGCATTCTGCTGCTATGATGGGTCTAATTGCCAAATATTATAACTGATTCTGTATCTCAAAAAAATCATGTTTAATTCTTCCAAAGGATTTCTTCTTAATTAATCTGTGTATTGGAGAAACAATTACAGACAGAAAGACAGAATAAACTATAAGCAGCAGCAGACCAAACAAATCTGCCATACAATCTAAACGTTGGATAAGAAAATAACACAAAAAAGTTTTAATACAAAATTGAAGCTCCTTTTTAATCTGTCAAACTCCAAACAGTCCATCATAAACGAGATGTAAAAAAAGTGTAGAAATATCAGAAGCCTGTTTTACTTGATGTTGTGTTATAAAACATGATGACCCAGCCTTAAAAGGTAAGCTCACAACTTCCCAAGTCTATCCTAAAACACTATAGCTATTTTGTTTTGCTGAAGTTATTCCACCACTATCACTGTACTTTCAAAGTAAACAGGGCGGCAGCAGAAATCTGCAGTCTTTAGTAGCAAAAACATATTCAAAGGATTATCTTAAGTGTGCATGAAACTCCAGCAGCCTGAGATTGACAAATCCAATGGATATCCACAAGGCAAAGTATTTTCTTTTTTGCAACAGAACACAAAATATCGAAACAAACAGTTTTAGTTTTCTTTTTTTTAAGTTGGCTTGAACATCAAAGTCAACCACAAACAGGAGAGGAAGCATAAAATAACAATAAAGATAAAACAGTTTGTTTTGTATATTCTTACTATTGTCTTTGTTGCAGAGGCTAAGCTAAAGGACAAACAAGCACAAACAGCAGTGACCACATTAGAGGTTCTTCCACATGCTTTTAACACTGCCTCCTGGTGACAGCATGCAGCAACAACATGTAGACATGTGTGCAAATCTCTGCATTGAACATCGACTACTCAAGTACCATGCCAGGATCATTCAGCACCACCTGACCTCTACACCTCTGCTGCCAATCAGCTACTATCAGATCTTTAGCCTTGGTTTTCCATCATATTTCTTGCTACATGTTCCTGTCAGCTTGTTTTTTAAATGTTATTATTATCTATTTATTTATTTTTGGATATTGTACCTTTATAATAATAATGCATACTTTATTAATACCGTAGGGGATTGCTTAGTCCTCTGCACTTAACCCATTCATTCAGTGAAGCAGTACGCAACTACCAATCCAGCGCCCAGGGAGCAGTGTGTAGAGACCCTTGCTCAATAGTACCTCAGGGTAGCCGTTCAGTGGATTTGAACCCCCAAGCTTCCGATCATGGGGCGAATACTCTACCTACTGAGCAATCCCTGCCCTTGATTTTGTGCCTGTCTTTAATGAAAAACGTTTCTACATTGTAAATATTGCCTGGAAACCCACAGTGTGCCCAACTGTGCACTGGCACATGACAGCAGAAAACTGAGCAGAGATCTGTTTGCTGTTTTTCAGCCATCTCTGAACTGAATTTCAGCATCTGTTCATTTTTAGAGATTTCACCAACAGACAGCGATGAAAACCTAACCTTCTTTCGACTTTGTCTGTACAGCTACAAAACGCAAATAAGGTAGGTCTCAGCATTGATTTATTTATATGACACATAAGAGAGTTATTACAGAGCAGCTTGAAAAATTAATTCATGACAATTAAATTCCCAGCACACGGACAGTCGAAAACAACAAGTGATCAAAAGTGCCTGCAGGAGAGGCAGAAGTTGGCCCATCCTTCAGCTGCTTAGATTTCTTGGCAGCTTCCAGGGTGCACTGATGAACTATAAGTAGGCTATGTGGGACTTTTAAGAACATGGCCAAAGATTGTTCATTTTCTCTCTTTAATTAAGTGCTATATAAATGCCTGGCTCTAAAGAAAGAGCAGCCTCTCTGTCCTTGCACTCACCATGAGACACTGCCTTGATCTCCACAGTTTTGGGGATCTTCTCATCACGAGCCCATCCTGCACTCCTCCTGCTCACTTGGGACTTGAATAAGGTGTTCACCAGGGTTGACTTTCCCAGACCACTGTGACCTGAAGTGAAAGGCAGAAGAATTAAGGTTGGAGCACCATACAGGAAGAAAGTGTCCAGGCATAAAGCAAGTCTACTGTGACGTACCTACTACCATGATATTGAAGTCAAAACCCGTCTTCATGGTCTTCTTCCTCATCTGCTCAATGATGGTGTCGATACCAATGTATCCCAGCAGAGTGGATCCCCCGCTGGAGCTGTGGGAGCCACCATGACCATGACCGCCGCTGTGTGGTGCAGCGTGACTTCCAGCGTGACTAACGCTGTGTCCTATGCCATGACCCACGCTGTGACTGCCACCATGGCTCGGACCATGACTTCCAATGGGAACTGGAATGGCGCTCGGTGGGGGAGCAGAGATGCCGCCTCCTCCGACACCCAGGCCCTGGGGTGGGAAGGGGCTAGAAGGAGAAGGAGCCCCCACGTTTGGGGGTTTGGCAGGGACAGCTGGTTTGGGTCTAACCTCTGGAGGAACGATGTCTGACATGTCTACAGAAAAGGAAGGAAGATGAAAATAAGTCACACTGAAAAAATGACGAGGAAGTAGGTCAGTGGATCAGCCGAGGCCTCTCCTCTAGTTACTCGTTCTACATTGAAGAAATGGGTTATTGCAGCAGGCTTCGATCACCCAAACAACAGAAAAATCCTCACATTCATCTAGTCAGGCAAACACTGCTTTGTATAATTGGTGTAGTTGTATAATTTGCTTCCCAGATTTTGATGGTTATGATGAAAGGTGCTTGTAAAACAAACGTTTTATCTGTTTATTTTAAAAATATGAAGCTGGAGCTATACAAACATTATGAGGTGAGCAAAATCAGATGTTTACAATAAAGTTTTCCTTGAAGAGCGCCTACTGTGCTCATGTCCAACTCCATGCTGTTATTCTTAGACTCTACTAGAGTAGCTTTGCATGATTCACAGTTCAGAATAATGTTTCTTTACTTTAAAGTGAGTCTCAATTACCTCTTATTTCATCCACTGTATGAAATACTATTTTAGCCCTATTCTCTCCCATAAAGTCTTCTTCTCATTGGCTGCCCCTTGTAAACAAAAGGGATTTCTGTTCTCATGTCTGAGATGAGCATATTAGGAACATCTTCTGTTTTTGACATTATACCGAGGCATTGAAAAAGGACTGAAAAGGAGAATACGTTATGATCACAGTTTATGAACTCCTCCCCTTCCTCCTTCCTAAAAAAATCTGGTACTGACTGGAGCTGTGGTACTCAAGGCTAGCAGACACATGGAGTTTACGTATGAAAAATGTAATTAATGCATAACTGTCACTTTCAAATTTCATAACCATGTGAATTGTATTAATGAATGAATGAATGAACTAGCTGATTAAAATAAAAGTTAAGAGAAGTTGAAGAGACTTAAATGTGGCTAACATTTATTTTTCTTTGTCAGTTATGTAATAAAGTAAATATCTTTGAGTTTTCAATTAAACAAATCAAGACATCTGAAGGTCCCAACATGGACACAGATGTACATTTCAGGAGGGATCCAGTCCACTGCCTCATCCGACCCAAACCCCACACAACAAAAGCACAAAAGAAAGCTGATGACTGAGAAGAAAAACTGCTATAACATCATTTGTTTCTTTTTTACCAACAGATAGATGTTATGTCTGCGCTCATATTTCACACACATCCATATACAAAAAGAAAAGCTGAAGAATATGACAGAGATGGAAGGAAAAGGGAGAGGGAGGTCCAAGTCTGAAAGCAAAATAGCTCTGAGACACAGTATTTGAGTTTAGCAGCATAGTTTCTAGTTTAAAAATAAGATTCATCTTCGGATTAATGCTGCCTGTGCTTTTTGAGTTTGCTTCAAAGGTTGAGATAAACCTTGTTCCTAAAAGTGTGCAGAATGTTTTGAACATAAGCAGAAATCTTGATGAAACACAGATCAGCTGTTAAAGTCCAGGGGTTAATAAATCAATTTATAAAAAGATGACTCATGCACAGTTTGAGCTTGAACATAACATATGAGACAGAACTGAATCAACTCGTTATGCTCACATCTAACCACAAGAGTCCACACGACCTTAAGCATTTAACTCAGCAGGTAGGAAATCAAATGAGAATAGCTGAGAATAATGACTGGAGAGTTAAGCTGTTATTATTTTATTAAGTTATCACATATTACACAGACAGTGTAAACAGTAAAATCCACTATTGGTGTGCAGAAGTGCCTGACAGAACCTGAAATTAGGGCACTGTGAATAATTTAATTGATTCCTGGAAATCTAGCATTTATAATCGGGGAAGTTCTTGCACTAATGAGTAACAACTACCCCGAAAGACTGCAGAGGTGGGGCAGCATCTGACCTGACCTGAGTTACAAAAGCGCTGCTCTAACCTCCAGCCTTCATCACACCCAGGTTGCCCATCTATTATTTCTATCTGCTCAACACAGCAGAGTATGTCTCAGCCCTGATCACCCCCCAAGTGTAGAAATCAATGCCTGACTGAACAAACTCAGGTCTTCTTAATAAAGGTGTCCTCCAGTCAAAACAATGAAAAATCATTTACATTTCATTTTAACCCCCAAAACTGAACTAACTGTTCTTTTCTTTCACCTTTTCAATGTTTATACAGTGGAATTACAAATACCTGTGAAAGCAACTCTGATGTTGATTCGAAGATTATTTTCTTTTTTAAAATAAAAGAAATTATTATATTTTACAGTGTGATACTTAATAAATAGTTGATACTATAGGGGCAAAGATAATAGCCAGCATTCTTAATATTACGTTTTTTTTTTTCAATAAAACTACCAAATTTACAGCAATTCAGAACGCCTAAAAGTGTAGAACTCTAACATAAAACAGAAACATATATAGAAATGTCCCTGTCTAAAAAGGCTTTATTTATTAGTTAGCCTAGCAAACTTGCATTTAACCAAAAATCCATCCAACAATGGACACACTTTGCTTGACAAATATACCCCCTAATTCAGAGGAAGCTAAAGGCTCAGTCAAGAGTAAAAATAGGACGACAACCTCCTTGTATAAATTCCCAAAGCTTGAGCCTGTTGTACATTCACAACTACTTTTGATCTCAAGGTAAATGCACAGGTTGTCTAATACGAGGCAAACTTTCTGCAAACAGTCACAGTCTGACTTGAACTGACTGCAGTCACTCTTAAAGAGATTGTCAAAGGTTTGCTGTCTAATTGATAAATGCAGATACATTGCCAACATGTTATTATCGGTGTGAATGAGTTGATGTCAATTTGCACAACTCAAGGGGACTCGACTTAGCTGGCTGTCAGTCAGTTCTGGTTATTCCTATAGACCTGGAAGGTTGTTGAGCTTAAATGTAATAGTTAAATGTGAATTCCTGCTGATTTAAACAACAGTTAAATGATGTATTATTGCAGATCGCAGATGTAACTGCCAACTTCACTCCATTCAATCCCAGACTGATCCCAAACTGATAGCAGACTGACTCTATCTGATATTGACAAAGTTTAACTTTGAGGGCATGATTGGCAATTTTTGTTATTGCAATGCTCAGCATAGATGTTAAAAATCGCAATGATACTGTATCGTGAGTTGAGTATTGTAATTATATCGTCTGGTGAGTCCCACCTCAAGTTTTAATCATTAAAAACGAATGAAAACGAAACTAAAATTTGCACTTTGGAAAAAAGCAAAACAGGAAACTAATTGGAAAAAACAGATATAATAATTCTGGCAGAGAACCACGGATGAAATTACAATCAGCTGTCTTGTCTTTGGGTTGGCAGCAGAAACGTCAAACATGGGACACAAAAATCTCAAAAGCCTGGCCAGAAATGCAAAAAAAACCTCTGCGAGCAAGGCTTTGACACCAGTCGGGTCTAAGCAAGAAAAGATGTTTTTGTGAGCTCAGCCTTTAAGTGAAGCAAGCAGTGCAGGCAGATGGTAACAGTAACAGGCAGCAGGCCGAGCCAAGATGTTGATGAGCTTAGTCCTTCAGGGTGTACAGCCTGCTGCCATGCTTTAAGTCACAGTCCTAGATACATGAGTCCTGATCATACATACAGGTCACTGAGGCAGAGGCTGTCACTTTGATTCATTCACTGGCCATGCAGCTCTGCCCCCTCCCTGCCTGCCCTCACAAGCCCACACTGCAATGCAATTATTTCGAGCTACACACTACAGCAAATGTAGGAAACTGAAGCGTACGATATCTGAGGATGCTCTGGCTACATGAAGGCTAAAACTCCCTTTTTTAAAATCCCTGTTTGAAAAAATAATAAAATGGCCAAGCTCATGAAAGTTAAGAGCAAACGTGCTTTAGCATATAACATGAATAAAAGCGTCCTTTTCTGCGTGTTTTAAGTGACTACCCAACGTTAGCTCTACCAAAGCCTGTCGCCCTCATTGTTTCTCTCACCAGTCACGCTGGATAATAACGTTAACGGCTAGCTGCTAGCGTGCACCCGCTAACGGTCGTCACACTCACCAGCTCCCGTTCAACTGACCAAACGAGCTCGTGGAGGCAGCGGGCGACCTACAGGCGCTCTGAATTCGAGAAGCCGTAATATCTATCCACCACACTGATAACAATAACAGGAACGCTCATGTAAAGAGGAGTCCGGGTACCTCTCCTTCCCTCTGGCCGTGAGCCCCCTCCTTTTCCGTTACCAAGGCGACAAGAGGACAGGGAGTGGGGAGATGCAGCGCACATGCGCAATATGACTTTATCTCAAAGGGACTTTTTTTTTTGGGTACAGTGTCTTCTGTCAGAGCTAGAGTATTTATAGCGAGCAATTTGAATTGTGTTATAATCAGTGTCAAGTCCAGACATGGGAGATGATCTTTAACAGTGTTGGTGGATAAAGAAGATGGATCCTTTACTAATAATGTTGTGAAAAAGTACTTGCCCAATTCCTGATTTATTTTCTCTCTCTCTCTTTTTTTTTTCCATATGTGCAACATTTGTCACACTTGCCTCTTAAATCGTGAATTATCTGTTTTTAATTCTGTGGCCTGATTACTGCCAGACCTGCTGAATTGAGAAATCACTTAAACAGAACCTGCCTGACAAAGTGATGTAGGCTAAAAGATCTCAAAAAGAAACACGCAATGCGACAGTCTACAGAAACAGATTTGAAACAAAGTCATTGACATCTATCGGTCTGGAAATGGTTACAGAGCCATTTCTAGGGCTTTGGGATTCCAGCAAATGATGGTGAGAGCCATTATCCACAAAAGGAGAAAACTTGGAACCTTCCCAGGAGTAACTGACCAACCAAAATTACTCCAAGAGTGCATTGGTGACTCAATTGGTGACCTAAACTGAGACAGTTTAGGTCAGTGTTCGCGCTTCAACAATAAGGGACTGGGGAAATATATGTATCCATGGGAGAGTTCCAAGGAGAAAAAGGTCGCACAGGCTCGTTTGACATTTGTTAAAAAACAAACAAACACCCAAACATCTTGATGATCCCCAAGACTTTTGGCAAAATATTCTGTGGACTGTGGACTTTTGGAAGGTCTGAGTTCCAACAACACGCCAACAGTCAAACATGGTGGTGATAGTGTGATGTTCTGGGGCTGCGTTGCTGCTTCACGACCTGGACAACTTGCAGTAATTAATGCAACCATGAATTCTGCTCTCTGTTTTTCTATATAGTCTTTACAATACTCATTTTTGGGTCACTTTAGGAAAAGTCATCAAATTTCAAGCTAAAAGAATGATATTGGATTTTTTTGATTTTTTTTGCTGCGGTCACTATCAAAATGAGTCAAATTTGACCCTAAACAGTGTGTACGGGTTAATGTAGATGCAAAGCTTAACAAAAACATTACTGCTATGTGGGACATTATTACTGCTGCATTATCGTTCAAGCAGAAAGAGCTTATAGCTTTAATGGCTTTGCACTGGTACATAAACAGGCTCCTAAAGTTTGAAGTCTTATCTGCAAAGTAACAACTGCATGTCTGCTAAATGCACTGTTTAAAATGTAGAAAGAAGTGCAGTATAGAGAAGTTTTCCCCCAAATACATTTTGTCACAGCAGGAAAACTACAGTGCTGAATAATTAAACTAATGATGGCTGAATATGTAGACGTTGTCTGTATGTGCCGCGCTTCCTTTTCTGTGAAGAGACACACTATCAGCTGTGACATGCCGTGAACTAAAGCACTTCAAATTTAATGCAAATGTGCTCTGATGTATCCTGCCACCGGTGGAAGCTCAGTGTGTAATGATTAACAGCGAGTGTAACGGGGCTTTCTGAGCGGTGGAATCCCACGAGAGACCCTGAATCTGAGGGTCTTGTAAGACAGAAAATATATTAACAGATCTAACTGCAAGAAATCTACTAATGAAGACTCCAGATGAAGCTGTTAGTTTAAATTTTCTTTGCTCTGTCAAATACGCCTGGTAGTTTTTCCCTTGTTGGGCCTCAGAAGCTCTCATTTTAACTCATAGGCATACAACATCCAGGCAGTGCTGAGGTACTATGTGTGCTTTGTTTTTTAATCTCTACCCTGCTATGTTACGACATGATTTAAGTTTGACACATCTGTTAGTCTGTACTTCCCAGTGTTTGTGTGATATTGTGTTGTTATTACTCTTTAGGTGTTAGAGGAAGAAAAATACAGCTGCAGCACTGTACTCACACTTTATCTCCGAGCTGCTCTCCTTTCGTCCCGCCTTCCTTTCTGCATGTTTTCAGCGTGTTTTAGTGTAAAACTGCTTTGGCACGTCTTCCTGTGCTATTCACTTTGAAACAGTCTGCTAACCAACTTTGTCACATCTCTCCTCGCCACGTCTGTTACTCTACTGATAAGAAGCGCTGCCTTTAGTCCCTCTGCTATCCTCTTTAACCACCCCCTCATCAGAGTTCCCACCCCCCCTTAGAAGTTAGAAAATTATTCAACTCCCACTCCAAATAAAAGCAGGGGCATCAAAGAGGCGCTGTCGCTGGGTTTGTTCTGTTAAAATCTTGCAGGTGACTTGGATATATTTGTACTCACCCACATAAATTGAGCCTGGGTAATACATCGTGACGTAATAGGGGTCTTCTGATTCCTCTGAGAAAAATACTTTGCCTGTTTCAGAGTCATTCAGCTGATTTAGTAGACTGGAAGCTGTTGTTGCTGTTGTTGCTGTTGTTGTCTTTTCCAGGCTCTGGTATACTCTGTCAAAGACCCCCTTTGAGCTTAGGCCAAAACTGTCTGTGCTGAATGGGCAGTGTGCTACAGACGGGGGCCAGCTTGCAACATATTTCTCTGAGGGATGTTCTGGTAGCTTTGCTGGCACCCCACGGAGGTCAGGTGGTGCTAACATGTCTGTTTGATTCAGTCCTGTGCTGCTGACCTTCATCTGTTTTTCAGGAGGAGACTGTTCCTGATCTAAGCCACATCTGTGTGACTGAAGGTCAGGTTTCAAAAAGGATCCCCTTTGTGAGGTGGTGCACACACCAGAGGGAGGGTGGGAGGCCTCCTGGGTCTGAGGTGCCACCTGACATGTCTTAAGCTGATTTAACCTGTGTGTGCACTGGGAAGCCTCCATTTTCTGATCAGCTTCTCTTGACTGGCAGCTGTAATCCTTTGATAAACAGTGAGACTGACTCACTGCACATCTTACATCCACAGTTTGACTCTGTGCCTTCGACGGGAACCTGAGGGGTCTCTGTGGGGACTTGATGTTTTGAGATGCACCAGTTTCATGAAAGATTTTATGAGAGTTTCCTGCAATTGTCTGATTATTGTTTTCTTCCTGCTGTTTCCTGGGACGAGAAGCTGATAGAAATGCTGCTTCTGGTCTTGTTTCACTGTGCAGGTCGAACCGTCTCCTCCTTGCCTCGATGCTTGGCGAAACGCCTGACTGATTAAAAAGAGGCTCAGTGGAAAAGGATGTTTGAGAAGTCACGGGTAAAGCTGCTTTTTTCTCAGAATACAGTTGCTCGTATGGTGGGTAAGCTGAGGTAAAATGTAAGGTCTGAGAGTAATTGCTCTTCTGAGGGTAGTTTTTATATTTTCTTTGAGGACCTGACAGAGTGGCCGGTCCATCAAACACTGACGGAGACTCCTGGTGATCAACGTTAGCAGACTTAATGCCTTTAGAGTTAGTGGATATTTGTGTTCCTGTCATTCTACTGGGTTGAAATTCCTGGTGCTGATTGATGTTCCACTTTGGTTTAGGTAATGCAGTAATGTCTGTACTCCTTTGCAGAGCCTTTGCTTCATCTTTGGCAGTATTGTCTTTTTTACTTAGTCCAAGTTTGCTTTGCAGAAAGCAAGGATTCGAAGATGTGACCGGGCGTCTGTAGGATTCTGAGTAAGTCTGATGTTGAGACTCTCTGTTCATACGACCTTTTCTCATCTCAGGGTGAGTAAAGTCCAGTAAAGCATCCTGGTCAAGAATTTCATGCTTTATCTCATTTGATGTCTCCGCTTTGACATTACAGATGGGAATCGATTTAGCACGTCTTTCTTTTGCAATAGGAGAAGGCTGTTTTACTGGTGGACCGTCTGAGCTCGTCCCTTGGCAAAGGGACATTGGAGATGGGCTTAGCCTGGGTGTTGGGACTGTCAGAGTTGGAGATACACTTGGCTTTGGTGCTGGCTGGTGCAGTAATGGAGAAAGATCACTCGCCTGTGAGGCGGGAAGATGAAGAGAATCACTTGGCTTTGGTTTGACAGTGGGAAGAGTGAGAGAGGAATTTGGCTTAGGAGAAGGAGAAATGGAGGTGCTGGGTTTTGCAGAGAGAGACTGAGAGCTGCATGTTTGAGGTTTGGTCCTTGGGAGGGTTGAAGCTCTTTCTCCATGGTTTCTCTGTGAAAGCTGACATGATTTACTCCTCGAGGGCGGGCTTGGTGTCTTGGATGTCCAAATTGAATCAAATGATCTGGAAAGAAAAAAATGTACCAATAATTACTAGATTATGTAGCACAAAAAATCCAAGACAGAAAAACAAACCTCACATTAATTTACCTGTCCGCCGTGTACAGCTTTGTGTTGTGTTTTTCAAAGATAAGTCCCTTCTCATCAAATGATGGGATGTGAATGGCTTTCTTCTTAATGACGGGAGAAGAAAGAGGCAGAGGAGGTGACAAACACACTTTTGGATGCTCCTTTGTTTGTCTGCTGGAGTCAGGCACTCGTGGGATCAAAGGTGCCAGACGGTTAAAAACACTCATTCTGTTTTAGCAAGACAAAGATGCAAAGAAAGACTAATCACATGATGAGAATGAAGAAACTAAGAAAAAATATAACTTGTTTTATATGAATAGAATAGAATAGAATAGAATAGAATAGAATAGAATTCAACTTTATGCCAAACATCATTTCTATAAACACTGTCCAAATTAATAGAAAATGTGGGAATAACATTCTTAAAAAAAATACTCAAATTAACTGAAGTGCAAGTTTCAATTAGATTTTTTCCTATTGAATTTTACTTAACAAGCAGCACTTCACAATATTAGACCATACAGTGTTAGAGGTAGGACCCAAAAATCAGATAATCAATGTAGAGAGAAACACGGCAACAGCGGGGAGGAAGAACTCTCCACTTAAGGAGAAGCGAGGAAAGAGAAACATAGAGAGACTGCAAATGACAAACAGGACAAACTTTTAATAAATATTAAAGGGGTAAGATAAAGAACAGAAATATCTGCAAACTACACTTATATCAAAAGTTTGAAAATCTTACTGTAGTTCCAAAGGAGTGTTAGATTTATTTACTTTAATGGTTTAATGTCATCGATAAGTGCAGGTGAAGCGAATCCAGTGTTAATCTGTTTAAAAATAAAAACACGTCTAGGAAGTCTAAGCCAATACACCACATTTTATCAACTGACTATGTTTTTATATATATATATTGAAATATTGAATAAGCACTTATGTCTGTACAGAAAATATGTAGTAGGGCTTAAGTACCACATAATTGCATAAAATCGTAGCACTCAAGTTATGTAAAAGTGCAGCACTTTTATGAGTGCATTAAATTACTTTTAAACACTGCAGTCTGAGGCAGCATGGCTGGTATGCACCAACACTGAAAATACCAGCACAAAACAGTGTTTACTATGAAAAAAACAACTGTTTTTTGTTCTTTAGTTAGAGCTGCAGAAAAAGACACTGACCTGACGTGTGGCGATGATGCCCTGTGTCTGCTGCTGACAGACTGAGAGAGTAAACAAGGCACAGTGTGTGAGACTTGGAGCAGAGCAGTAGGAAGTAGTGGGCACACAAGTGCCATTCTCTCCATACCTCGACACTGAGGCTTCACTGTTGCACTCCCACACTGGTGTCTCATTTGATTTGGTTCGTGGGACACTGTGAAGCTTGTCTGATTATAGCGCAAAATATGAGTGACAGAAGCACTCAGATCATTAACTTATGTTTGATGCTTTTATAGAGCCTAGTCACAAAAACATTAATGTCACAGGTGAAATGATGCATCGTATACTTCAAACCAGATTAAGCTACTACATCGTCCTCAGCTGCAGAGTCTGGGCAGAATAGTAACAAGGTACTATAGACAAACAACTCCACACCTACAAATGCATTTCATAATAATGTGAATGCTCCTCCTCTGCTGACAACTACACTGTCAGAGTTTGTTTTTTTCTGCATTACAAGAGAAAATATGAATATCTACGCATGATTTCTGTTGCAGAGCTAGTTTTATCCTTGAACTGCCTTGAATGAAAAAGCCTCTTCATTACAGACTCTACGCACTCCATGAGTGAGTGACCTTCAAACTTGAAGCATCTACTCTGAGCAGAGTTTAAAGGGCTTTTCAAAAGTGTAGGTGCAGTATTGTAAGCTTTTTTTTTTTAAAAGCTGAAGGTATATATAAAAAGACTGCACTGTAAATGAAAGTCCTACATTCAAATTTACTTACAAAAATACAGAAAACATGCATTTCAATCTTTGACTGAAGTGCAGATGATATCATAGTTTTAATATTGCTGAATCAAAGCATAAAGAGTATTTTACTGCTCTGGGCTGTCATATTATTTGACTTGAAAGGCTTTCCAAACCAAGGGTTCAACCTACAAAAGAGCCAGGTTGAGATTTCTAAGGAGGGCAGAAAATCCAAAGCCCTTTGCTTTTGTCCATATTTTATCTTGTCAGGGCTTAAAAAGTCAGGTAACTTAAAACAGTTTGAGAAATTTTGATGGAACTGCTGACAGTTTAAAAGGATTTATGTATATATATATATATATATATATATATATATATATATATATATATATATATATATATATATATATATATATATATATATATATATACACACACATACATACATACATACATACATACATACATACATACATACATACACACACACACACACACACACACACACGAATTATTTAGAAGCACATAAATCTTTAGACTATATATTTAGGGTGGATATTCATGCAACAGCAAATACAAAGAAGTGGGGACTGAGCAGTTTTATTTTTGTATGAACAAAGGAAGCATATGATTCTTAAAAGAGGGTCGTTACACACCCACAGTTTCTCACCATGCTGTCAAGTAAAAACAATGAAAACAAACAAAGCAAAGAAAAAAAAAACCCTTTACCAAATACTAGGCTATTTGTCAGTCGTCTTGGTCCATCTATGATAATCTTGGCACCTTAAATGAATCAGTTGCATTTATTGGGTACATAACAGTTTAAAGTAAGTCACGAATAACACACCGTTTTGGCACAGCGGCACTAAACAATCCACATGCGTCTGAGCAGCTGCCACGCCGACTTCAGAGAGAGGATTAAAAACCCTCCCCGCTGGCAGCAAAGTCATTGCACTTATGTCGCTCACTTCAGCTAATTAAATGCACAATGTAAGTAAACTTTATGAGATATGCAAAGTGATTGTCAAAATTACAAAATGCATGTAAAACTTGGCACAAGTATAGGATGGCGTGAAATTTACAAACACATTTCTAAAGGGCAACACTTCCTCCAATCACCTCACGATCTCTTTCTGGATACAGTCTTCTTCGCATTGTGCATCTGGCTTTTTTATTTTTATTTTTCTTCTTCTTTTTTTATTTTTATTTTTAAGAACGTTAAAAACACCTCTGCTTTACTTTTCTCTCACCTCTACAACGAAAATCAGCAGAGATCAGAGAAAAGTTGGAATGATATAGAACAGGGTTTGCATTATCAGACAACAGATAATGTTCCCCTCCTTTCTCTCCCATTTTTCTTCTACGGTCGTTTGGGTGTTGGCTCCCATCCCACGGGTGTCCCGGCGGCAGCACCCCTGTCCAGATGGTCAGCCGCCCTCCCGCTTCGCCTCGCCCTCTTGATCATATCAGGACATTGCTATCGTCATCTCTGCAGTTCACACTGGCCACCAGCGGGTGATGCCGGACTGTTTTGTTGCTCCACTTGTGGGCATCCTGCAACCCGGGCTCTAGGAAGTACAGGCACGCTCCGAAGCCTGCCAGCACCAACACCGACACCAGCAAGTAGAGTGGGACGAACCAGTCCAAGAACAACCACGACATACCGGCTGTCAGGGCAAAAAAGAATGGGAAGGGTGAGGGAGAAGGAGGGTGAGGGTGAGGAGCAGAGGACAGGGAGAGAAGCAAAAGAGACGAGATCGTGGGGAAGGGTGGATGAGCAGAGTTGTTTAAACCTTCCAAATACGCACCGCTAACTGCATCTCCGAGAAAGCTTTCCCGCTCCCTTCTCATGACAGAAAAAAAGACACTACAGCGACTAAACAGGCAGCGGGGCTTTCCATCATTACTCCTCTCAGTTTCACAATCATTAGCTGGCACAGGTGTTTTTTTTTTTTTCTAAAAATAGCGCACGGGAGTAAATAGAGGCACCACGCTTTTACCTGCAGACGCTGCTCGATCGGTGGCGATTTTTTTAAGCGACGAAGAGCAGCCCAGAGTCCGAACCTCTCATTAGATGATCGCCGTCGCTGCAGCAGCTGCTCCTCCTCTGCAAAATAATCACAGGTGCTCTCTGAGAGGCACGAGATGCTGAAGCTGGATGCGGCTTCATCCTCCAGCTCCCGGCTCTGACGTTCAAAAAGGAGGGGTGGGGGTTGCCATGACGACGGCGGGAGTGGGAGGGAAACTTATATAACTATAATCATTTTTGAGGAGGGTGGGTAGGTGTGGGGGTTTTGCTGGTGGAGGGGGACAAGCCCTTCAGATGTCTGTGGATGCTCGCTGCCTTGCTACGCGCTGCGTAAAATCAATTCCACTCCATTTAACACCAAGGCCATCACACAGTTTATGTGACATTGAGAGAGAGGGAGCCATCTCTGTGTGAGGGACTCCTTTCATATCTGCTCTGACTGACAGCAGCTGAAGTGTTTAAGACAGTCAGATTTTATTTTTATTTATTTATTTTTTTAAAGTCAAAAAATCTGAGCAGAGGGTGGCCTACATATCCAGTTGTCAGAGGATGTCATCTTTTTTAATGACTGCCATTTTTAGCATCACTCAGCGCCGCCACCAGATTCATGAAAAGCAGCAGTTAAACAGATCAGCCTCACATAAACAGAAGCGATGAACTATGACTTCCTCGCTGCATAAGTTACGCGCAGAGGATTTTTATTCAGTTCGGGGCTTTTTACGCACATGCGACAGCACTGAAAACTCAAGCAGACTGCCACAAAACCACAATGCATGGCAATATGTTAAAACGTCTAAATGGCTTTTTGTTCCCGGCCCCATGTTTTCACAGTCGGCTGATGCTCATCGAGATGTAGATGGCATTCAGCGCCTGACAGAAGCAATACGACAACAGAACAAACTACTGCCGAAGTATTTACATGAAAAAGAAAATTAAATCAGAAGATGCCTTTATATGACAACAACTAATCACAATCAAAAAAAGGTTGACGTGAGGAGGTGTTAAATGACTTTACAAAGTGTTGGTGTCACCTGGACTGGCTCATTTTAGGATCCAGTCCAGCCTAGCCACTGCATGGCTTTGCAAAGTGCGACAATCACAGAGGAGGGGGGCATCCTCTTTGGATTTTTTACTGCACCAGGAAGAGTTATGTTGCAGGAATAATGGGTCACATCATGAGAGGGTTAGGTCTGAATCACCATCAGATTTAGAGCCTTCTTGCAGACAATGGCATTAGTCACAGGCTGCAGTACCACTCCAAAGTTGAGGTGGTTAAGCCAAAGAGCCTAGCCGCATCTTTTCTTTGTAATGACACTTGACGGGCTGAATGAGAGAAAACTGATATATTTTGCTGAAATTGCTGTTATTTTCTTGTAAATGGATGGATTAATACATGGAAACATTTCAGGAGTGCTTCTTTACAGCGACATAAAGAGAAACACTTCTGTCCTGGTCCTTTATATAACTAATGAGCTAGATACACCATTTCTACAAAAACTGCACAAGATTGAAAAAGTCTAGTTTCATAAATCATGTTTTTTTTTTATTATTCAGTATTATTATTCCAAATGACTCTCCAGTTGGGTTTGTACAGAGCAGAACAAATTACTAGAACAATTTTATGGTAATGTGAGCTCTAAGAGAGACGAAAACAGTGCACTGATACTTTTGAAGTGTGAAACTTCACATGGAGAATGTGAGTGTGTGATGGTTACATCTTGTCCACTAGGCTTTCACCTGCTGTGAGAGCACTTTGGTCTGCAGGAAGTCACAAATAAATGGAGCGACGACTTCAGGATTATCAAGATGCACATGATGACTGCCAGGTACTCTCACCACAGTGTCCTGAGAGAGACAGACAGACAAACAGGGTAAGAGGATTTAGTAGTAAAAGAGAAGAGTGTTGAACTGTGAAAAAGAAAGTTTTCACCGAACTCTGTGCAGGTCGGTAAAATGCCACACCCTTACAGCTTCCACAGGAATTAAGAGAATACGATGCAGCCAGGTACCAATAATCAAATGCAGTTGATCAACCGGCAAGTTTGATCTCCTCTTTGAAAGCACAGCATTTGGCAGTTTGCTGGTCGGGAACATTGTGTGTTAACACAATCCCACAATCTTCCAAGGAGTGGCTGCCCCAGAAAATTCACTTTCAAAGATCATACCATGCAATTCTCAGAGAAACTGGAAAACCCCAGAGCTACAGGTACAGGGCTCAGTTAGCATGTTACGGTGAACATTCATGACAATACATTTAAAGAAAGACTGAACAAATACGGATTGTTTGGCAACAGAAGTCTCCACCAAAGTGGAGATGTGTGGCCACAATGCAAAGTGTCACATTCAGCACATACAAGCTGTCAAGCACAGTGATGGAGGGCTGATTATTGGGCTTGTTTTGCAGCAACAGCACCTGCCACTGAGTGAGCCTTGAAATCTCGCATGCCAAAGTATTCTAGAGTCAAATGTGAGACCAGTAGCTCGGCTTGGGACAGATTGAATTATGCAATAGGACAATGATCCCGAGCACAGCAGAATGACTAAAAAAAAAAAAAAAAAAAGTCAAGGTGTAGCAATGCTCCTGTCAAAGTCCAAACCACAAACTTCAGAGAGCTCAGCATAAACAAATGTATGCTGATGAACATTGTGAAGAAGAGCGGACCAAAATAATGATGTGAGATAATAATAAAGTCACATAAAACAGGTTTATTTCTTCAAGCTATTAAAATCTTTCCTTTTTGCTCGACTCCAAGTCCGCAATTACATTTGAAGATGGCTGCTGACCAAGGTTATAATAGTGAACTAAGTGTTTTTTTTTTTATCCAGTTTTAGTTAAGTACAATAAAAAGTGTGCAGATTTTACACGCTGTCATTTGTATTTGTTTAATAGGACCCTTCTGTGTTTTTTATTAGCAGATCTTTATGAATCCTGCACGTTTTATTTTAAAACTATAATATGGATTCAGCCGTGATTGGAGGCATCTGACTGCTGCAGATTCTCTGTTTTGGGATTTCAGGTGTACACTTTTTAATAAAGTTGTAAAACATTTCTAACTAACGCGACTTAATGCATGAATTAATATGCAGGGTGCGTCACGGATCCTGTTAAGAAATAATCAATTGGCTTTATGTGGCTAGTTAACGCCTCATAAATAATCATTTAATGAATATTAATCGGGTTACTTACTATTAGCTGATATGCCATCCAATTAGCTGGATTCCAATTACACAGCGATAGAGCATCTGCTCTTTGAAAGCAGAAAATGATTGTTTCTCATACAGATCAGCCTGCTGTCATTTTTAATCAAACCGTTTGTCTGCAGGACCCAGTGCTTCATATCAGTTACAGTCAGTTTCTTATTTTTTCTAATATAGCAATAAAACCAAGAAAAACATTTGTAAATATGACACAAGGATCATTAGTTGCACCCTGACATTTTGTTGTTTGCATCTGAAATAAATACTGCCTCCATGTTTTTAAGTATTTTGATGTTTCAGGATGTTATTTTATTTTAAGGTCCTTTGCGGTCTTGCTTTGAGCTCGGGCGTCTTGGTCCAGCAGCTCAGAGCCACATGCAGTTCTTCTGCCCGTCCCCGGTGGCTTCCTGTGGCTCTGATAAAAATAAATAAAAATAAATACTAGATTCATGTGAATAGTGCCCTCTTAATTTTGCTGAATCTCAGTAGTGGTGATTAGTATGGAGGCATAAACATGAATCTCTTATCCTAATAAGAGAAATCAAAGTCACATTTTACAGTGCGTGGGCATATTTGACTGTGTGCGCGTACCTTTTTTTTTTTTAACCACTTGTAAAGCCATTAGGCTTATAAATGTTTTATTTATCACCAAACTAGGCTTCTTTTACTTTGATTTATTTGCTCAAACCTAAACAGATTTATTTTATTTTTTTTACTTCCACTTCACAGTTGTTCTTTTTCCTTAGTGAGAAAAATACATAGTTTTCATCTTCTAAGTTCTCTAATTTCACAAATGCAACATAAAAATTGGGTCTTAACCATCCATCCAGTTTCTTCTGCTTTACCAATTGAGGTCGTGGAGGAGCTGGAGTCTATCCCAGCTGCCACAGGGCAAGAGGCATAGTAGATCTTGCACAGATCATCGATCTGCCATAGGTCTAACACACAACCTTTGCACCTATGGGCAATTTAGAATCAACCAGTTAACCTAATCCCACTAACTGCACGTCCTTGGACTGTGGGAGGAAGCTGAAGTAGCTGGACCGAACCCACAGGGACACAAGGAGAAGAGGAAAACTCCACACAGCAACACTGTCTTACTAATGTATACATCAGTATAGATCCTCATGCAAAGGTCTTTTGCAGTTAGTCTCTTCAACAATGTGCCTGAGGAAATCAGGTTGGCATCCATCACTTCCTTTAACTTCCCGAGACCCTGAATCCTCATACAGGGACATTAAAGTTCGGCTTTTCTGCACTTTATGCTTCGTTTTCCTCAGTAAAATGATTTATACTTGATCAAATATGGTGGCTTTAGTTTATTTTACAGCATAACTAAATAATTGCTTCCATATGAGGACAATGAGGATGACTTTTTGTTCAACATGTGCTGCTTTTACACTCATCAGTCTGACTCATGGGAGAAATTAAAAGTGGATGCTCAGCAATAGCTCAGATCTGAGGAGGTTAAAACAAACTTTCATGGGAAAGCCTTTCCTGACTTTTGGTTTTATTTTCTAATTTTACTAAAGTTTACTGGTAATCAGCATTTTTTTTGGCACTATTCACATGAAACACTTCATAAAGTGGATTTCGAAAAAAGTGCTACATAAAAACATTTTAAATATTTGATCTAATTTGGCTCCGGCTAATTAGGCTGCACAGAAAATTCAATAACTGATGATGCATCAGGCAGTAAGTGTGTCCTGTCTCCTCCCCTCACCCACAAACAGTTGCGACAGATGGCCGCCCCTCCCTGAGCCTGGTTCTGGCTGAAGGTTTCTTCCTGTTAAGAGGGAGTTTCTCCTTCCCACTGTTGCTGAGTCTTTGCTCATAGGGACTCACCTGATTGTTGAGGTTTGGTCGTTTCTCTGTGTTATTGTAGGGTTTTTTTTAATCATACAGATGTTAGTAGAGAGTGATTTACTCTTACATAAAATTAAACTCACATTTCTTTCCTGATAGACTTGGAGGAGTTTCGAAGTGAGTTTCTGGCTCGATTCTCTAGATGCTGGACTGAAACCTTTGTCAGCTCTAGAAAAAACACAGATTGGTGTTACATGTTTTTTTTGACATGCTTTATTTTAAAGAGCAGAAATCATTTAAACCGCAAACAGACATGTCCACGCTGTAAAATAAAGTATACTGTAATATCAGATTAGTGGTAAAAATCTTACAGGATAAGTAAAACAGGAGCTTGAATCAGTGACTGCATCTCCAGGCTCTGCTCCAAAGTGATCCGCTCTATGTTTTTCTGCATAAAACACAGCAAATGTATGTGAACTGAATGCCAAACCTCTGTTGGAGGAGACACAAAGTGGGATGTGGTGAAGTTTGGGGAGGTTAAAAGTGACTCACAAAATTAACTCGGAGGTCTCTGGAGAACACAAATCCTGATGAGGAGAAACACATTCAGCTGCCAGCAAATGAGAGAAAGCAAAGTGAGATTATTCCTCGCTGACAGGAGGAGAAGCGATAAAGACATACCTCCTTCAACTCGAGTCAGGCCTCGCTCTAAAAGCGTTTGAATAGACCGTTCAGACAGAGTCGGGTTTGCAGCCAACAGCCTGAAGGAAACAAAACAATTTAGTCAAAACTGCGACTCAGTTTTACCTTCTTCTGTTTCATCCCTCTCTGCAGTTTATTTTTATTCCACACAGCGAGGACTTCTGCTGTTTGAAATAAAACAAATTGATGTGGCAGAACAAGAGGTGCTCCCCCTTTTTAAAGAAAACAAACTAACAACAAAATGCAGTTCACTCTGTCAAAACCTGATGCCAAAATTACCCACAGTGATTGCCAGCAGTTCAGATGCATGAAGAAAGCAGCAGAGCTTCACTTCACTTCTGCACAAACACATAAACAAAAGGCTTACTCCACTTGAATTGGCTATAAAATAAAGCGATACCTCTCCACTGCCTTCTCGTACGTGTAAACCCTCTTCTTCTCTTCTGCCTTTTTTTCAAACTTGAGCATCTCCTCCATCCCCTGCCTCATGATTCGGGGAATTTCTTTCTGCGATAAAATGAGAGGTGAGAAACACAAACACAGACAGGAGTGGCTCATAAAGATAATTTAATAAAGTAGTTCTGCATCTTTCCAACTATTAGATTGTTGTTGTTGTTTTTTCCCCAGCAGTGACGAGAAGTAGTGCTGAAGTACCGGATCTGTAGGTACAAATCCAAAAACGTCCAGCACTATGATGCCATCCACCATCTCAGGATACAATGCGCTGAACTGTAGGAAACACAGTGAAGTCCCTGCTGTGATCACTTTGAAAACGCAGTTTATGACACATATTTCATAAAAGCAGCGATTAGATGAACGTGATGTGTTTAATTTACCATGACGGTGATGTTGCCACCTGTAAGGGAGTGAGCACATCGTCAAATTAACACGATCATTTTTGTGACACCTTGACTTGAAAACAAACTCTGGCTGAAAACAAGTATTGTTTTCTTTGTTTACTTTCTTTAAAATGACAGAAAAAAAGCAACAGTGATTCATTTCATTAGTATTCCCATTTTTTCTTTCCCCAGGAATTCCAGTAAAAACTTTACAATTTTACTGGATTGCAACCCTCACCAGCCACTTTATTTGGCACCTTTCTAGTACCAGGATGGCTGTGTGGGAAATTGCAAACAGAACAGCAGTTTCTGAAATAGACCAGCCCATTTGGCTTTTAGTATTTACTTAAATCAACTTTCTTATCCATTCTGATGGTCAGTTTGAACTTTAGCAGATTGGCTTGACCATGTCTATGTGCCTAAATGTTCTGAATCGCTGCCATGTGATTGGCTGATTAGATATTTGCAGAAATATGCAAATTGTTCAAATTATTTAATTTCCAAATGTTTTGTTTATTGGAAACAGTATTGATAAAGTAATTTATAAATGTTTAAAGTAACATTTCATTATACTTCTTTCTATTGTTTCAATGTCTATGTGCATGTCTGGGAGATTAGGATATGCAGTGATGGACCGTAGGAAAGGATACACTAGTTTATGTGAGCACTGTCACCATTATGCATAAAAATAACAAAAAATATGCTCGGCATGAACAACTTGTTTAGGTTTACTTTGAAGCACCAACCAGAACACGTTTTACCATTTAGGCAATTGCCAGAAGATTTGGAGTTCTCTGTTCCCTTGATGCGTTGATTAAATCACTAATTGTTGCAGCATCGCTTTGATTGGTGGATCCACACGCAGCACAGCAGCACGTTTAATCAGTTAGACCTTAGTTTAGATAGCCACTGTGTTCCTATAAAAGTTCTTCTTTTAAATTCAGACTTTCCAGAAGATTAAATGCAAAAAACACAGCGCAGTGTCAGTGTTCATGCCTGTGACTCACCCATGCTGTGACCCATGATGGAGAACTTTGTCCAGCTGAGACCTGCAGGGGTATGACACAGACAACTCATCTGATCAAATCTAGCTCGGCTGTTGTAACCAAGAGATTGGAAGTGCAGCCCGGCTACTGAGAGACGAACAGGTCCCACTCACTTTCAGCAACTCTGCGTACGTCTGCTGCATACGCAGGAAATGAATAGAAGACTCCAGGAGGCCGGTGAGATGACAGACCGTGTCCTGGCATGTCCACTGCCACATATCTGCACTCTAAGCAGGAGCAGAGAGAGAGAGACAGAATGCTTATCCTGGGCTGGATCACGGGGGCAGCAGCCTAAGCAGAGAAGCTCAGACCTCCCAGCTTGTCTGGGGGAAGGCCAAGGTGTTCCCAGGCCACCTGAGAGATCAACGTGTCCTGGGTCTGCACCAGGCCCTCCTCCCAGTGGGACATGCCCGGAACACCTCAACCAGCAGGGTGCCCAGGAGGCATCCTTGTCATCTGCCCAAACACCTTCAACCGGCTCCTTTTGATGTGGAGGAGCAGCGGCTCTACTCTGAGCCCCTCCTCCTGGATGGCTGAATTGCTTGACCTGTCTCTAAGGGAGAGGCCAGCCACCCTTTGGAGAAAGCTCATTTCTACTGCTTGTATCCGTGATCTCATTCTTTTGGTCACTACCTGCAGCTCGTGACCATAGACGAGAGAGGGGACGTAGATCGACCGGTAAAATGAGAATTTCGCTTTTACACTCAGCTCTCTCTTCACCACAACAGACCAGCAGCATCAATAATATTTAAAATGTTTAAATATTAATAATATTAATTCACCAATTAAATAGTTAATTTAAATAATATTAATATTAATAATTTAAATAAATTAATAAATATTAAGTCAATATTAAAAAATAACAAAATAAAATGAAATAAATGAAATTGAAAATAAAAACATAAAAATATCACAATGAAATTTGTAAATATTTAACAAATGGAAAACATTTTTATAAAATAAAATAACGCATAAATAAAAAGCAATAAAATAAACTTAATCTTAAAAAACATCTGGAGTGGAGACGGTCACAGCCGTGTTCATCTGCCTGTTTGGTTCAGACTAAGGCAGCTCGATAATGGCTATTAACTTCTTAACCCTAAACCTGACAAGCGTTTGGATTGGGTTTTGTTTTAGCTGAATATTAAACATGCCAGTCAAATAAAAAAAGCCATGCAAGTCATGAAATACGAATTAACGCAATTGTAGCTACAGGAGAGTGTTTAGAGTGAGCTACCAGAACATTTTCTGTAATTTCTGTACACATTTTCACACATTACTGCATTTTTTTAATCATATAGAAAAACCGACGTGTATTACTGTAACTGCACTTCTTTTTTCTTATATCTAATGGCATTAAATGTGTAGTTAAACATCTTCACACTGACAAAAAGCGGAGTTTCACTGGTTTGGGACAGTTAGGATAAGGCAAGCTCTATGTAGCTCCTGATGTAAAGTGAGTTTGACGGTCCTTCCTGGCAGTATTTTGACTGATGTTCTGCTTTTGGATTTTCACTTGTGGTTTTAAATAACGTGGCTTAACATCCCCTGACCTTTTCCCGGCATTGTGACCGTTATCATTTAATAATGTTTGTGGTTTATGACCACAAGCCTACAAAACCAAAGTTATTATGATTTAGCAGCAGATATAAACCACTGGTGGATAGTTTAGACCCCCTCCGCTAGAGGTATTTAATTAATAAACTAATGATTGCCACTTGATTGTTTATATAATGTCCGTGGTCAGGATTACTGTTGTGATGTTACTCTTGAGCTGACACTGGATGGTTGCACTCTAGCCTTGGTGTGCTGGGAATACAGAGTACGGGGCAATAAGGCACAAAAGATAATGATTCACACAGGCCTGACAGCCACTTACCCACGGCTACAACAGCCCACAGGTGACAGTTTTTCTCACCCTTGTCCTGTCTGTGGTGAATTACCTTTAGGTAAGAAGGGAATGAGCGTGTTGAATGAACCGCAGTTATCTGCCCAGCCATGCAGGCACAGCACCGGGTGGCCGTGTTCAGGACCCCAGGCTTTGCCTCTGATCTCTCCCCATGGGACCGGTATAGAGAGCTCTGAAACTAGAGACAACACAGCACAGCTTCAGTCAGTCGGCAGTACAAACACAACAATGTGTCAGACATTTGATGATCAGTCAAAGGATTTCACAACAGCAATGAGGGCTGAAAGTGGTAAAAAAAAAAAACCAAACAAACCACCATCTGGTCTCGTTTTTTGTGCAGATATACTACCTTCTTGTTTCACTGATGACATTTCAGTGTTCAGTTCTTGTCTCAGGGAAACAAACGTGCAAAGTTCAGTAAAGTAAACGAATCACACAAACTCTTTCAATTTTTTTTTAAAGCAGGAAGTTCCTGACCTTTGGCCAGCAATTTTATTGGATGTTCAGAATGACATGCTGCAGCTATGGCCAATCCTACACCGCAGGGGTGTGTTTCACCTTTACACACACCGGGTAAAAGCATGCTACTTTTGTTCCAGTCAGTAAGGCCTGCCGGAGTGCCGGAGGACAGCGTGACCTGAGGTCAGATAAGGTGAAGCCATCAGAAGTTTAGGAAGCTAGAAACAATTAAGTCATAAACACAGGAATAAATTTGGCCAGTGGCCTGTTTTGTCTTAAAGTAAACAGCCTGTTTGGTGTCCGGAGCGTCAAGTGAAAGATCACATGTGCATCACGGGCTGCAGGGCCAAAAACTGCAGGTCCTTTAGTGGCTTTAGTGACAGACTCCCATATGTTAAAAATGCTAAATTTTTAACATATAGGAGCATTAAAAAGCATCTTTACCAAACAAAAGAAATAAACAATATATTAGAGGCTACTGAATCCTCCAAAATCAGTACAAAGTCTCTGCCATCATATTGTGGACATGAAAAATTAACTTAACACATCTCTTAACCATTTCCAGCTGTTGTGACACCGCTCCCTATCACCATTTCTCACAGTCTGCTGAGTGTGAAACATTCAGCAAAAAGGGTGTCTGCTACCTAAAATGGTTTTGTCTCTTAATAGCATCAAATTTAGTGGAGCTGCAGCTGAATTTGCAGAACGAGTGCAATAAAACGACACCGCCGAGTCGTTATTCTGAGCCTCTAAGCGCAAACATATTTTTCTCTATATTTGTTTTTTTTTTAGCTCTCACTTTGGCCTGATGACAAGAGTATAAATTTCATATTCAAGGTTGTTTTGTGTGTTCAGTCACAGTTAATGACTTTGTTTTCTTAGATGAGCATTACTTAAAAAAAGAGAGATTAAATATTTAAACATCAGTGTAGTAACTTTTAAATATTAACAACTGTTTTAAAATGAAGCATACTTATCATAGCAACAAATCATTTACTCAGCATCATTTACTCAAATGAACCATTCGAGCACAATCAGACATGAATACGTCTGGATTTAATGAACCGGCATTACTTTCACTCCATCCCATTTGCAGTCCTTGGAAAATGAAAATACAGCCTCTATGAATTTCAAGTTTTCGTGTATCGTGCGATAATAAAAATAATGTGGTCAATGCTTCTATGGGATTTTAAAGGGGAAGCAGCAGCCAGGCATTAATAATCAAATGTAGCTGATTAACTGATCATCAGCAAGTGCGACCAAGCGAGTGTTTATTAACACAACACCACAATTTTCCTAGGAGTGGATGTCTGAGCAATAGTCAGAGAAACTGTAAAAAATCAAAGAGATCAAAGAAATCACAGAAGTAGTTTCTTGCTTGAGTTTTTGGGTTTTTGTATTTCTGTGTTTCTACAACAAAACTGCCTCTTTTAGGTAATCTCTTGTCTCCAAGTCCTACAGTTGGGTCCTACTCTTACTGCCACACAGCAATCAATCAATCAATCAATCAATTAATGAAGGCTTTATTCGCCACGTGCAGGTTGTCCTGCAGTGAAATAGGACCCCCCCCCCCGACCTCACACACACAACACAGACATCACATGGGGATACAGGTCGGAGATCGGTAGCGTTACAGAAAAAAAACACTGAAATATACACTACGATGGGAAAGTACAAGAGGAAAAGAAGAGACCTCTACTCATGCTGGGCTCCTGGCAGGACAGCATGAGAACAGGAAACAAAAAAACTCCTCTGCACAAAAAAGCACATAAATGTCCACAGCACAACATAATGGAACACGTGACAAGCCACAGGGTCGGGTGGGGGGTGAGGAGTAATCCGAAGCAAACACAGCAGCCATCCTGCCCAGCGCTACCATTCCAGCGCGGGCTCAGACCCGCCGTGTTCCCCAGTAGGGAACAAGCATCGAAGGCTTTTGGAAAGGGAGGGGGATGAGTGTGTGCATATCAGTGTATATGTATGTGTGTGCGTTTCCAGAGTTCAGCTGAGACAGTGTCCTTCACCCTGCTAAGCTAAGTAAACAGTCTTCCAGCCAACCCAGGTGGCCTTGCATGGAATGGGAAGAAAAAGACTAAACACAGTCGTTATCAGGGTGTTTTTGTTCGGCTCCAGCCTTGAGACCGCAGCTGGCGGCGAGAGGGTATCCGCATGAAGTGATGGTGCTTTTTACTTTAGTGCGAACAACTCATATGAATTTCAAAGCTGTTTTAACAGTCCAACACTGGTCTCTCAATCTCCCGTTGGAGAGCCATGAGCTTCTCCATGATGTTATCAAACTTGCGCTCTGTGATGTTGTCATTCTTGTGTTCAAAGAGCAGATTCTGAGAACTCACAACCACAGTGAGCCTCCCAAAATGTAATCCAGTCTGCACTCAGAGATGTTATTCCGAGCGAGCCCCTCCAAGTTGTATCCAGTTTGCACTCAGAGATCTTATTCTGAGTATTCACAGCAGCCGTAAGCTTCTCCAAGATCTTATCCGTGCTGCACTCAATGAGCCCATTTTGAGAAACTCACGCCTCTCCCATCGTTTCAATCCCAGCGGGCAGCCTTGTGGGGGTTTGAACAGCCGGTTACGCTTTCTTAATTCTTCGATAAGTCAGGGCCAAGCCAGCTCCGATCAGCCAGAACCCTGTTACTATGGTTCCAAATAGGTAGATATCTTGAGCACTCAGGCTCACCCGAGCCCAAACTTCTCTTTTAGGTTTTAGAGAACAGACTGTGAGAGAGTGTTCCAGGGAAAAGTAATACAAAAAACTCGAGACTAGACAAGGACATAAGAGGCTAAGCAGGGAAGCTAAGGGAGAGGAGGAGGAGGAGAGGAGAAAAGTGGGACCGCCTTCGTCAAGAGCAAGAGCAGACCTGACATCCTGTTGATTTTTGGTACTCTGCTATCACGTGTACATTGTATTTGGTTTTGATTCCCATTCCAAGTCTTCCCGACTAGTTCCAGCTGTGTTTCCTGGTGTTTCCCATCGTCCTAATTACCTTATATGTGTTTATAGCCCTTATTTCCCCTTAGTTTTTTGTCGTATCATCCTGTTCCTGTACTGTTACTGCTCCCGTTGTCTCGTTTCATAGCTCTCTGTGTGTCTGTCTAGAGTTCCTGTGATTTCTCATGGGCCAGGTTTCCATCTATAACATGTGACATCAGCCTAGGAGTCTGCATTTGGGGTCCTCCATCACTAAACCTGACATGCAGTTGCTTTTTTGCAGACATATTCACACAAACATGCACACACGTGTTTCTGCAACTTCTCTTCTTCCATTTCTTTTTTAAATTCTAACTTTAAATTCATAAATAAGTTTGAACTTTCAGGCTCAACAAAGATGATATTCCATATATATATTACATAATTATTATTTCAATGGGATGAAGCAGAATAAAGGCTTAGTGAAGACAGAAATTTAGAGATTAATCTCAGCTTCTAACAGGTTACAGATTTTTTGCAGGTTAGTTTTGTTGTATTAAAGCTGATCATGCTGTCAGATGTCTCTGTGAACATGAAAACAGCTAGAATAGTTTCCTCTTTTAGAAAAGCAGTTATTCTTTCATTGCTTCACAACACAAGCTTCTCCTTCCTTCATCGAATTATTGATGGAAGTCTTATTTGAAATCTAGTTTCCTGTTTTTGGCACGTTGTTTCTCTTACTCGATTGCACTTTGGAGCCTTGTTCTGAAAAATGTGGCACAAATTTGATAATTTATCATCACTATTGTTTGACATTATTCTGGATTATTCCTCCTCTGTAACACGACAGAATTGCATTATCAGTCACATCATGTTTCTACGGCAACTTCGTCCTGTTTCCATCCTTGATTCAATGCTTCTGCATGACTCTGGTGCTGTAAATGAAGACTGCATCCACTTCAAACAGCAGAGTTCACGCTGGATAATCGCTTCAAATTAAAAACACAGCGGCGATTCTTCAGACCAACATTTGCTTCTTTTACACGTGAACATATTGCAGTGCAGCATCTGCTCTGATAGCACAAGACAATCTGGATAGAAATAAGGAGGTATCAGCTGCATCAAAGGCTTCTGACAGACTGATGAGAAACCATCACATCAGGATGTGGTGCAACGTCCAAAGCAGACAGCGAGTAATTTACAGGCAGTGATGTGATAAGCCTCCTAAGCCCGAGTGAAAAGAGCCTCACACAAAAAACTGGAAATGGATCCTGTAAGTTGAACGTCAGTTGGTGATGCGAGATGTTTCCAGCAAACGACAGGCTTCAGAGACGACGCTGCAGTCATTCATTATCGAGTCTGCACTTTGGAGTGACAGAGTACGGGCGGATTTTCACACCTGGGAAGATGGAAAAAGGAAGATGGACGTGTCTGAGTGCATAAAAGGAATTCGGTGTTCTTTAAATTCAATTTATTTTAGAAGGTGTGGGGAAATTGAAAGTAATTATTCATATTTGACATAGAAAAAGAAAATCGGGGGGTAAAAAAAACATCTATCCTGTGCCTTCTCTGGATCATGCTTTGGAAAAAAAGAAACACAGGAAATATAACATTAGGTGCAGATTAGTAAGGTAGCTTGAGAGGAGAATGTAAGCAGAAGCAGCTACAGATGTACGCATGTAGATGTTGCATGTTAGATGCATGTCTGCAGCTTCCATCTTCCTTAAAAGGTAGTCTTTGTTTTAAGCTGATTTAATAATATTCTGACATGAAATGTAGCCACCACTGGCTGAACACACTGCCTGCTTTTGTAGCAGGAAGTGATTTTTGATACTATTGATAGAGATTTTTGTCAGTCTGAGACAGTAATCATCGATATATTTGAATGAGCCTTATTAATATCCTCAAATGATTCACAGTTCAAAATAATCCTTATTTATCTTATACTGAGCCTTGGTGACAAGAGCAGATTGAGCTCTTCTGCCTTTTACCCAATGAAACCTAAAATATGAAGAAATTAAATATCAAGCATGAGTTTTACTCTATATCATTTTTTGCTAAACAAACAAAAACAAAAAAGAGGGTTAAGAATGAAAAAAAAATACACTCATGGCAACACCCCCCTTTAGCCAGTCTTCTTCTGATTGGCTGCTACTTGCAAACAAACAGGTGGGAGGGAGAGAGCTGTATGCCTGAGATGAGTACATGAAAGACGTCTGCGCTCACTCACATCATACAGAGCCAAGGGTAAAAGGAACAAAGTCTCTAAAGCAGTCTGAAGTCAGCGCTGACGACTCACAGGATTACTTGTATGTAGTGACGTCATGTACATCATGCCATTATAAATATATGACAGAAACTTGGGAAAAGCACAGGTCCCCTTCAACTTTTCAAAAAGCTGAGGTGCTCCCATCGTTTTTGACTCAGCTCCTGGGAGAAACGAGGCTTTAACTCTTGTTTATTCCCAGTGTTGTTAATGTGGGCAAGCCAGTTTGGAAACAAGTAAACCAAATGTCACCACAAAGGTACAAGTTTTTCTTTTCACATCCAGTTTGTGAAAGAACCCATAAAGTTCAGCATTACTGTTGCCCCAAACAGAAATCCCCTGCATTAACATCCTCCAAAGTGACGTGTCGTTAATGATGTAAAACATTAACCTTTAGGCTAAAGAAGCAGCTCCTCGTTCACTCACCGCAGAAAAAAATGATGCTTTTCACCACCGAGGCCCATTACTATAAAATTATGCAAAAACACTGCAGTACAAACGCTGCATTTCTTCGTGAAGTGCCAGCTCATTAGTCTGTACTCCCATTAGTGTTTTTTCTGCATATTTAATGCTGGAGCTCTTTAAGGTGAAGTTGTTTTACCTGTTCAGTATCTTTTATATTATTTGTGAGCTAAAGGAGATTATTTGAATACACGCCGCAGTCGAATCAAAAGGCACCTGAACTGTGAGGAGAAGCAGGAGGGTTACACGATAACCGAATTCATAAAAGCTTCATGTTTAATGTATTGAATCATATAAATTAATGTAAAACTTGGTGTGAATTGGCTAAAGTTGTCATAAAAGTTGTCTCTAAGATGTGAAACATCACTAAAAGTAATATATGAGAGAGATTGGGGTGTTAGATAATGATAAAAGGATCTTAATAACTTTGTTACAAGATAATCTGTACAGCATTGCTCATACAGACTTTTTTATTTGTATATTAACAAGAGATCCACTTAGAAGACGAGATGAAAGCAGGAGGAGACGAGACTAAAAGACTAAATGATTTTGGATTTTTGGATACTGTTTTATGCAAAAAGGGGTGAAGAATGCCAAACTTATTTCGAGCTTTCTGGAAACAGAAACCTTTGGGTCAACAAAGGCTCGTTCCATGTCAATTAATCAGATTAAAAAAAGAGCTGGCTGTCACAGATTTACCTGAAAAAGGGAGAGAAACCCCGCTGTCATTTGTTTCATTTACCTTCGTGTTTGATCATTTAAAAATTCCATTATCTACAAATCTACTTGAGCTAGATTTCTGATGTTTGAGGATGAATATCCGGTACTATAACTAGATGAATACTGACTGTGGCCTCAGATTAAAGTCTTGAAATCTCTAGAATATTTGGATGTCCGATCTCGGCAGGTTTGGAGGCCTATAGAAATCCCAGCTTCACAGGCTGATATTTTATTTACAGTTTCTCACATACAAGGCGGGTCAGGGGGGGAATGATTTCACAGATATTAAAGCTTGAATATTAAGAAAAGGAAAACACATTTTCAGCCAACTTCAGTGTGATTTTCCAATGATATGACACAATATGCACCTAATCCAAATTAACTTTTTCAGAAAGAGCAAGCTCCTGTTAATATTACGTCCTGCATCAACACTGTGCCCAGAAACAGGCGGCGACAACAGCAGCGAAAGCATCTGACTTGACGGTTAAATGGCTCGAATAAGGAGGCGGTGTTTCCCGGTAATTTGTAACAGGAACATCTTTTATCAGCACCAAATGTGTCGCAGGCAGAAGCACAAAGAGACAAAGGCTGCTTAATTCTGCTGCTGATGCAAGCTCACACAGCGCAATACAAGGAGATGTGAAAGTGTTGTCACAGCTCGGCTCCCGAGCCCAGGGAAAAATAGAAAGAGCACGACAGCTGACGGTTATTACCGACTTTTATTGTAGCTAATTAACAGAAAGAAAGAGAGCCAACTGAACCATGAAGTGCGCTCATCAGCGCTGTTGGATGCAGGTGTGTGTGAAAAGTGAGGCGCATTGCCAGATCTTCACCAAACTCACAAAGAGTGCACAAAGAGGAGGCTCTTTTCTTGCTCTAATTTGTGCCTCCTCGTCTCCTCCGCCCTCCTGGCTGAGACCCGGAAATCAATTTCAATGCACCATCTTGGAGGGTGACTCAACTCCTAAAAGGCATCGTGGGGAGAGAGGAGGCTTTTTTGGGAGACACATGAAAGCTGGAATTCACAAACCATTTGTTCATACTTCACATCTTGTACATTACTTTTTTAACAAACTTTTCTGCTCTCAGGTGTTTCTGTGTTTTTGAAACACTGGAGGTCTCATCTCGTGACTTTGCAAAAACATCACGAGCATCTGGGGTCATGAGCTCAGACGCTCAAAATGATTCACGGTGCAGCTGTGTCATTCTTTCCTCGTATCCCTTCCTCACCTCCCTCACTTGCATTTCTGGTGGGATGGACTGAGAATTCATTTGTAATCTTGGAAATGAGAACAGGGGAGAAAGCGAGGCTGAGCTCTAAGCTCAGGTGCTTTTATCCTGGTGGTGCCACATCCAAATCAGCTGATAACCATGGCTTTGCTTAGAGAGACAGAGCTGTAATTAACTTCTGTTTACAGACTCTGTTAGAAAGCGGACATCTTAGAGTGTTTATTAAAATTGCTTGTTTGCGTCGGGGTTATTTTTCACCGACACGTTTTCTGTAAAGAAGAAACAAAACATGGATGGAGATGGATGGAGTGATCAGATACAATGCTCAGTCTGTGGTTTAGTAGGTGGGGCCCAAAGAATGCCAAAAACATGTCACCCACACCATTACACCACTGGCAGCCTGAACTGCTGATACAAGGCCGAATGGATCGACGTTTTCACGTTGTTTGTGCCAAATTCTGATCTTACCATCCAAATGTTGAAACACGTTTTTCTGATCTTCTGATGTCCAGGCATGGTGAGCCTTGTTGGACTGCAGCCTCACTTTTATGTTATTAGCTGACAGAAGTGGCACCACAAGGCATTTTCACCCAGAAAGCTGCTGCTCAGTGGATGGTTTCTCTTTTTTAGACCATTCTCCATAAACCCGAGAGATGCCTGTGTGGGAAAATCGCAGCAGATCAGCAGTTTCTGCAATTCCAGCCCTTCTTCACCAACAACCATGCCACGTTCAAGGTCACTGAAATCAGCTTTCTCATGCATTCTGATGCCCTGTTTGAACTTCAGTAGGTCGTCTTGATTATGTCGACGTGCCTGAGGTCCTGCCAAGCGATTAGCTGGTTAGATATTTGTATTAATGAGCAGCCGAATAGGTGTGCCATTAGTTACAGTACAGAGATCATGCAAAACAACTAAACAGTAACTTGTAGCCTCAGCTGCACATGTTTGTGTTGCTCCAGCATCTTAATAAAGGAAATAAGTAGATTAAGAGAGAGGAGGTGGTGGATATGTTGAATTCTTCAAAAAAGTTAGAAGCAACTTAGAAAATTAATTTATGCAGCTCTGGCAAACATAAATCCTGCTCAGGAGAAACACATTTGGCAGAGAGATTATTTCTCAGTGACAGGAAAAGAGGAGCTAAAGACAAACCTCATATAACCCGAATTAGACCTCACTTTAAAACAACAGCCTGAAGAGAAATAACACATTTGGGTCAAAGGCCAACCATGCAGACCTCTTTATGATTCTCCTGAATGTAAAATGCATTTTGTTTTTTTTAATGCCAGAAAAGAAAATGAAATGATGAAACAAAAACGTCTGATAGTATTGGAAAGTAAAGCTGATTTTTTTAAAATAATGCCATATTTTAATTGATAGAAATTCACACTATTGGAGCACAAACACTCTAAGACTTTATTACTGGATGAAGTGACAGATTAGTCATTAAGATGCAGACACATTAAAAAAGAGTAATTTTATAAACATTAACATTTAACCAGAGCTGCAGCCAAACTAAAAGACCTCACATTAGTTCCACGCCGTGATCACAACCCCTGTCCTTCCAGTAAATCATCATTTAGCCATTCGGTCCTGTCATTTTGAGAGTTGTGAATCATTTCGTAGAAATATTGATATTTTTTTGTTTTTGTTTTAGCAGCCTTGGTGTGATGCACTAGGAGGAACCAGCATCCTACTGCCCTCCACTGAACACCACAAACCCTCAAAGCTCCAAAGTCTGTTTTTGAGGCTAATTTTAGCATTTTGCATGATTATGCCCTTTTTTATCACGAGCCTCCGCACCACACATCTTGTCCTACATAACCGAGATCACGTCTCAAAGACACAAAGTACTATTTAGAGGGTCATTAGGATTTTATTTGACTCCTCTCATGTGCTGAACTGTGCACAAGAAACAGGCTCCCGTTGTGTGAGCACAGTAAAAATGAAGGACATGCACGCATACAGACGCAAATTAATCTTTGGTCCAAGTATTTTCCTGCACTTTTTTTTCCTGCTCCAGTCTCCTCTGAAAAGTCTGCTATCCCACGCTGCGAAAATGCCTTTCATTCAGGGCTCTAACATCACCACATCAGACTAAAGATGCTCCGCAGATGATGCTCTTCAGATATCTCCTTAAGAGCTGTTATCGTGTGACCCACCGCCTCTCCTTTTCTATTCAGCCCAGTGTTAGTATCCAAACATGTAGCCCAACAGCAATGAGTGTGCTTTAAAGTTGGTTTCGCCACAAAAAGGAAGGGGAGGTTAAAAAAAAAAAAAAGCATTTATGGGAAGCACAGACGACAGTTCCGGTTGACAGATTAAAAAAAAAAAAAAAAAAAAAAAATTAAACTTCACTACAAAGACGTTCTTTGTCTGTTTGGACTTTTGTTTCTTTTCCAGCAGGGACAAGGCTAAAGGACCATCAGCACAACAAACAATAGGCCAAATTACTGGCTGTTCCACATATTTCAACCCCACTAACTACAGCATGCAGCTGTGGGTGTGCAAATCTCTGCAGACCCATCAGCAGTCCCAGCACCAAACTGGGACCTTCTGTGTGATCTGAGAGATCCACTCGAGAGGTTTTTATCTTGCAGCCTTTGTCTTTTCTCTATCATTAACTGGCACAGAGAATTCTAGCTTTACTGCCTATAAGCTCAATGAAGATGCATCACATCTGTGGAGTCTCACATCCCTCTGGTTGTTATACACAATATTTATGTGTTTTTCTTTGACTTATTGTGTTTTTGTTCTTAGATGTTGTTGGAAATGTGGTGGGGAGAGGTTTTCCCTCATGATAACAAGGAGAATATGAGAGACTGCATGTGTGTACAAGTCTTGTTCTGAAGGCTGTCGTCTCACAGGGAGTATTTACACTATTCAGCAGTTTGTTTCCTTCAGACTTCAACACATTTGAATAGATCCCAGATCAAAGACTCTAAAGTAGAAGCCTCGAGGTCACCCAAAGAGTCAGGTTGTCAAGTTAAAAGAAAATAGGTCTTCTGTATTTGACCTCTTAAGCCTTGAACAAATCAGGGGCAATGTATGATAACAATGTGTGCATATGCTGCTAAACTTTTTTTGACTGCAAAGGTCGACAGGGACTAAGTTTTCTGGGGGTTAAATTATGGTTCGTATATAAAATGTTAGATGTGCTCATATTTGATTACATTCACTACAACTTTAAACAAGTGTGGCATGTTCTGATGAATCCTGGTTGGTGGAGCTACAAGGACTGGTTACTTACTTCAGGTAGAGCCACTGTTCATCAGTTTGGTGTTGGTTACTTAAGTAAAATGAGCTTTTTTTTTTTTTTTTTTTTAAAGGTTCAAGTTATCAAATAGAGCTGTTTGCTCAAAAATGGCAGCTTGTGACTGTGAACCAAATGCTCACAGACCGACCCTGAAAGACCAGCAGCAGACTGGACTGCATCACTGTGAGTAAAAAAAAAAAAAAAAAAACCAGGCGAGAAGCAGGAAGCAGGACTGTTTCAGAGATCGGTGAGAATGACCAGATGCGAGTGAGCTCACAGGCAATTTGAAATCGGATCAGCAGGTATGGGTACGGATGATGACTGATAACAGAGGAAACCATTCATGTGCTTGACGACAAAGACAGGCAGGATTAAATTTGCAGAGGAAGACAGGATAACAAGCCCATAAAGCAAATGTCAAAGTCTGGGGCTTTTTGGGATCAATAAAGAAGCAGACATTTCAGTGGGATAATAATCCAAAGCAATGCCTGCGGAAGGAAAGGAAAAAAAAGCTTGCATTGGTCTTACCTGCGCCAAATCCAAGAGAACACCTGTGGGATACCACGAAGAAAATGAACTGAGAACTTGGCTGACTGAAACATGGAGGAAACGCTCCCTCAGTAGTTTGTTACTATCATGTAGTTTCTTGTTTTATGTGGCTTCTTTTTTACTACAATACTTCTTACATAACTTTGCAGTACGCAGTAAAATGGCTCAATAAGCATTGTCACAGGATTTCAAGGTAAGACTATAAATAAACCTCAGGCTACAGTTCCACGCACTGACACAGATTCCTGTCCTAGCGGGAAACACCCCCCCAAAAAAACCACCAGCTCGCTCCCTCTTTTTTTTTTTACTTCAAATTTTAACATAAAACTGAAAACCAGCTCAGACAGCATGACATCGAAACTATATATATTTTTTTCGGTAGACAGTTGTTTGGGGCTGGGGACTGCACAGCACTGTATCCTTTTGACGATAAAAATAAAAGTAATATTTGTATCTCCACCTCTTAGAAGTTGTAAGCCAATCAACCTGCACATGGCCTAAAGTCAGTTGATTGTTATGAAAATAAAGGCACACGAATATAAGTTTAGGATCATTGTAATGTGAGAAATAACATACCTGTGACTATTGAATTTAATATTACAAATACATGTAATCTGACTCCAAACCACAACTTTATATGGTGATAGAAAAGTAGTTCCAAGAATACAAAGCCCATGAAGAAAACCAACAGTGATGCCACTTCAACAGCAGAAACACACAAGTATGACAGCCAAATAAAGGAAAAGGGGAAACGAAGGTTATAAATTAAGTAATCAAAGGAAGTAGAAACTCCAGGGTAACAAGACACAGCTGAAAGGAATCAAGAAAATAACAAGGGAAGTGCAACCAGTGGCAAAGCACAAGAGACAAATAACTAACAAAATAAACGAGGAAGTAACTAGACTGGGACTCATTTAACACAGAAAAAGACTTGACAAGATACAAGAGGATACTCGAAAGATTGGATTAAAATAATACAAAAGAGATGGAAATATAAACAATTCTAAATCCCAGTGGTAAAAGTCTTTGCTTTTTATGTAGTAATTCCTGGCCTCCATGGTGACTTTTAATGTAAAAGTCATTAAAATACCAAATCTGCAGTCCAGAAGTGCTTGAACTTCCTCATAAAGTGCAGTAAAACTGTTCATATAATGACACTACAAATGAAATCACACCAAATTTGCCTCTATAATATTTGAAAAAAGAGGAAATAAAACCAAATCAGCCTAAAGAGATGCCTGTAAATAGATAGAATCACGAGACTTGCATTTGAAACCGTTTTAAACAGTCTCGGTCAGGAACACCACAGACAGTAGGAGGATTCATATTTGCAAGCATGCACCAAATGCATGAACAAATCATGCATTTTGTGCATGGGTTGCAAAAATGGGTTGCAAAGCAGCTTGCAGGTGTGCACAAAGTGTAAGCAAGCTCAAATGGCACAAATCATGCGTCCCCCTATTTGGGTTTTGCCAACTGAATGTGTAGGTGTAGGTGATGTGGGCTGGTATTGAGATCACGTGATCTACAGGCATCGCAGCTTAGCTTGACTTCAGGCCATTTCCTAATAGATGCTTTGCTTAAATTTGCAACAGAGCAAAACACAAATCACAGCTTAAAATAAGTTCTCCTCTACTTAACACGAGTCTTTGGTGGTGAGCAGAGGCCAGTGTGTGAGAATTCATCTGCAGTGCTGCAGGAGTGAATTTTCACACATCTTCAAAAGGCAGATTTCAAAGAACACTGAGATCAATTTTAGTTCCCCAAAGTCCTTCAGCAGCAACAAACAAATAAACCAGCAGAGATCTAAGCTTGTGTTAAAATTTTAATTTTGTTTGGATAAAACTATTCTTCAGCTCCATAAACTCGCACAGCCTCCGTGAGTCTTTCTACATACACAATGGAATGACTCTAATCCCAAACCTAACTCATGTGCTCATTAAAATTACAGGTATAAACAGATTTCAACAAATATTTGTCTTATTATTTGATGACTTTGTGTTTATTATTAGATAAATTAAAGATAATCAGGATAGTGGTTTCTATGTACTAATACAATAAAATACTGTGCAAAAGTCTTGAGCCACCCCTCATTTCATTTCTATTTTACTTGCAAGCAGCCAGAGTTTCTTGTAATCTTCAAAGTGATCTTGAGTAACAGTTCCCCAGGGCTCCTAAAGCTCCAGCTTCTTTTTCACATATTTTCAGTCGATACAAGTGGAGAACAAAAGAAGTAGCAGATGAATCTCAAATATCCAAAAGTTGATTCTGTTTATCTGGACGTAGCATTTTCAGTGGGAAGTTTTGTCACTCATCCAAGTGACTTCTTCAGTCTCAGCTGACTGACCAAAGCAAAGGACGACCCTAGACCCCAGATTTTACCTCTGATCTCTCCCTCTTTCATATACAGTCTATGATCCCTCCCCCTGGGGCCCTACAGTGAGCTCTGAGCATGGACACCACACAACCTCAGTATGCAGCTCAGACACAAAGTTCTTACACAAAGTTAAGGCTGAAATTGTGAAAGATCAACAACAGAAGTTAATTTTAATATAACACAGATACACAAGTGAGTTTACTTTTATTATTTTTTCAGAATCAGATTACTGTCAAGTTTATTTATGAGAGGGGCGGTGGCTGCACACAGATTTGTCTTGATTTAGGAAGGAGGTCTACAGAGTGGTGCCCTGTCGAATATGAGTCCACTAAAACATCTTGGAGCTGATGCTTTGAGTAGATCACGCTTTGTTCAAACATTCATTTATTTCCACACTGAGGTATTTGTGGTACTTTTATTTAAGAAAGGATTCTGGATACTTCCTTAAGCACAGAAACTTAAAACGCCCGATAAAAGCCTCAAAGATTAGTTTGCTAACAAGCAGAGTCAAAGAAACTGCTGAATTAATTCAAAGAACTCATTCAAAAAGTAGCAGATCAGTATTTCAAACCTTCACTGCAACGCGATGGACTTTTGCTCCTCTTTATATAAAATGACAGGTTTTTGTTTGAAGGTCAGAGTCAGGTTGAGGAGGAAGCAGCCTGAGCCCTACTTCAACTGAACTCTCAGGCTGGACTCCAGTCGCTTTTCTGTAGTAAAAACTTCTGAAAAATCCTTCCTTTAACTTTGAATTTGACAAACAGAAGAGAGACAGACATTCCTCTCATGTGGCTCCTTAGTGCAGCAGGATGGATAACCGCAGAGCACCAAACAGACATGTATATGCCTCTGTTCATGCTTTCATTTCCTCTCGCCTAGATTGTTGCAGTGGTCTTTTAAAAAGTATTAATCAGAAAGCATTCAACTGACTTCAGATGGTGCAAAATGCAGCAGCCAGACTTCTTACAAGAAACTGGACATATTACACCACTCCTAATGACTCTGCACTGGCTGCCCATTACTTTTAGAATTGATTTTAAAGCCCTTCTTGGCCTGGCACTACATTACACATTCAAACTGCTGTTCCTGAACCAGTGTGCAGCCTCAGATCCTCAGGCAGACCCTGTTAACTCACGCTGAGAGACAAAAGGCAGTCGAGCGTTTGCTGTTAAGGGCTCCTTGATTTTGGAATGACCCACCTGAGGAAAACTGGCTCACGTCATCAGTGTCATCTTTTAAATCACTGCTGGAAACTCATTTGTATTGTAAGGCTTTTCATAACTTTTATTCTAGAGTTTATGTGTTTATGTTTATTTTTTTACCATGCTTATTCATAAAGCCTGAAACATTAATTGCCAAAAAATTCTTATTTTTTAATACTGGAGTGTATTTTGAACATAAACACAAAGAAGTTTAATATAAGTTTGCATATGAGTTTTATTTTGTATAATTTTTGCTACATATGACATTTTTGTACAATTCGTTGCTTAAAAACAGTTGTGCACTTTATGTTAGTAGTCCCAGAATCACATTTATCAAATATGATACACTTAAAGGAGTAATGTCTAGATTTCTAAGATATGATTTGCATTAAAATTGGAATAACATTATCTCGTTCTTATTTTGACATTCCTCTTGAATCTTTATTTTAATTGATTTGTAATTTATTCCTCTTAGTTTCTTTTATCTTATTCTGCTTTTATTCTGGGAGGGACTTTATAATGATCCTTTTGAGAAGTGCTTTATAAATAAACTTTACTGTTAATATTATTGTTGTTTTTAAATTTAGAGGCTAAAACAAGACGCCTGGATAATTTGCAACAGCCACAGTGGCCGCCCACGGTTCAACCTATATGGCATCAATCTAATAAAAAAAACAAAAATGTATGCACCATTAAATTTTAATTATTATAAATACTATATTTTAAGCATTGGTGTCCCTGAAATACTGCAGTAGAATTAAAAAAAAAAAAAAAAAAAAAGTACCCACAATCAGGACATAAAGCACCTTGAGGCGACTGCTGTTGCAATTTGGCGCTATATAAATAAAATTGAATTGTATTGAACATTATAGAAAGTTATGAGATATCTATGATAAGACTGTTTTTCCCCTTTTCTTGAGCTTGTTTTAAAATTGATGTTGCCAAGCTCACAAGTGCTTCAACAGCTGTCAGAAAGTCGAAAAACTTTAATTGAACTTTCAAGATTTTATAATTTCATGAAGAACAAAGACACTGTAAGACAGTTGCAATTAATGCCATCAGTTTAATATAAGAAGAAGAAAAAAAAGAAAAAAAAAGTGCATCAGGCACAGAAATTGTTTTTATGGAAATTGTTTCTTCAAAATAAAAGCTTTTCAGTACTTGAGATTTACTAAAAAGACACCCTGTACGGAAAATCATAGTTGTTATTCAAGTCACGAGTCGTCCTCTGCTCTCTCTGTGTTGGTACACACTTTCCTCTCCACTGCTTACTTAACCTATGAGATTAAACATGTGGTCGCACATCTGAGAAACTGTGCACTTGCTAAAATATTAATGACACACAGCACACTGGTGAGACTTCTGAGCTGCCACAGTGAATCCCAATCATTCCTCAAAGGCAGCCGGCACGGGGCGATTCAGCTGATGGTGTCACTGGCTCTGCAGGTTGAACTGAAACATGACGTGTAGCACAGCCACATCATTTGCCCATGGTTTTGTTAAAGGCTACTACTGTATTTTAGGATATCACAGCATTAAAAAACAAAAAACAAACAAAAACAAAAACAAAACACCATTCACAACATTCCACAATGTGAGCAGATATTACTTTTCACAGAAACACTGTGATCATCTTAAAAAAAACTGAAACACTTAAGAGGATGAAACGAGCAGTTGTTTAAAGAGTCCAGCACAGTTTGTATATCTTAGCTCTTATGGCCTACGCTAGAGGTTAAAGAACTACCACAAAGCCATACCTGTGCAGCCTCCTCTCTCCTCCAGATGCATTTTAGGAATGAGACATCCTTAAAAACGGCACACTTGAGACAGGATTTCCAGGGAGGACAGAGGAGACGAGAAGTAACACATTAGAGAAACACATACGTGCCCATGCTACAGTATTGCTTGGCCTGTTGGTGCTGTGGACAACTGATATACTTAATCACAGGGAGAACAGTAAAACAATAAGCGATGTTGTTCATATGCTAAAAATGGATTTTAGCCTGTTGCTAGGTGGTTGCTCAACATGCATAATTCAGATTTTGTGGATATAAATAAGAAGTTATGAAATTAAAGCTAATTTTATAAGGTGTTATAGGAATGTAAAGGCTAAAAAGCAGTCATTTGAGCCTCTTGCTAGGTGGTTGCTAGGCAATACCAGGACCTAATAATACCTGACATAGATGAGAACCTTCAGAGGCCTTCAAGATGTACCTTTGTGCCAAGTTTGGTGGCTCAAGTGATTGTGTGGGAGGAATTCACAGATAATGACAAACCCCTTCATCCAGTTTCACCTGTGTGACTTTAATATGGCCACAGACTATTGCTGTGCTTGGGACAATTATCAAGCTATGGAATAGTTTAATAATAGTTTAAGTTTGAGAGCTCCAATGTGGTATAATGTGTTTGAAACTGCCTCTGCTTGAAGTATGTGGTGCATGCTCCAGGCAGCGCAATAGAAGAACTCAAACCTCTGATGCCCTCATGTTAGTGAGTGCAGATCCTGAGGCAGAAAGCCTGAGTTAACAGACAGAGATGGCAGTGATGGCAAAATTTTGTTTTCTCATTTAAACAGCATCACTACCTTTTAAAAGGCTTTAAATAATTAATGAGTCCACTAAGACGACCAGCCGAGTGAGTTTTAAGCACCAAAATTAAACCTGTGTAAATAGTACAGTACAAATACAGGATTAGCAGTAGAGTCAGTGTGACGTGACTCGAGGAGTAACTGGTCTGTTATAACTTAGAGGTCTGGCCATTAGTTGGTGTAGCAGAGCGTGAGAGGACTTTGGTCTGCAGGAAGTCAGACACAACTGGAGCGACGATGTCAGGCTTATTCAGGTGGATGTGATGATCACCTGGAACAGTCACCACGGATTGCTGAAAACACAGATGAGACCAGTCACGATGGTGAATAAAGCAGGCTTTCAACATGGAATAAAGGACTTTCCGGCCACTTGAGCCGCAGACTGCGAAGCACAGAAAGATCTGCCCAGCAGGGGGCGAGTTCTCTGATCGCAAAAACTGACCCTAGTTCTCTTTTTATTTCTGAAATCACTAAACATTTTCATGGTGAGTTTAAGGTCTCAATCACACAAGTAAAGAATTCAACATGGAAACCAATGACATAATGGCTACATCCATCTTTTTACGCAGTTTAGGTCATGAACTTAGACTAAATCTGAAAAGTCTTTCAAGGTTAGTTTAGTTCAGTGTGGTTTGTAGACATTTATTTATGCACAGCTCTCCTTAGATCACATTACAGTCGGGCTGACGTCTGGACTTTGACTGGCCGATTGCAACAACTTGATTCTTTTCTTCTTCAGTCATTCTGTTTTCTGCTGTGCTTGGGATGATTGTCCCGTTTCATGGTATTATTTTAGCCAAGCTTTAACTGTTTGACAGATTGCCTCGTATCCGACTCCAGAATTCTCTAGTATACAGAGAAGTTTGCGGTTGACTCAATGACTGCGAGGTGCTTGGGACCTGTGACTGCAAAACAAGCCCAAATCATTACTCTTCCTCCTCCGTGCTTCACTGTTGGTATGAAACATTTGTGCTGGTGTGCTGTGTTTAGCGTTGTGGTCAAACATCTCCATGTTAGTTCCGGAAGTCATGTGATTTGTTCAGCACCTCTGCAAACCTAAAATGTGCTGCCATATTCTTTTTACCGAGAAGAGGTATCCATACTTGTTCAGTCTTTTTCTCTTATTGTGCCATCACGAAGTTTAACATTGAACATGCTAACTAAGTCCGAGATGCATTGAAGCATTGTGTTAACACACTTGTTCCAGCTTCTGATTCTATAGAGTTAATCACAGTTACTGATTATCAATTAATCAAGTGCACTACATTAGCAGCACTTGACTGCTACTTACCCTCATGGCTGCTATGAAAAGCCATTTTAAATGACTGTGTGTTAAACTTGTAAACATGAAGTCCTCCATGTTTACAGCAGCATCCCAAGTCATTTGGAATATTTTTGGGCGCTTAATGAATGCAAGTCCTACGTTCGCTCTCACATCTCTACTTTAATCTCTACAAACACCTGAGGGAAAGAGCTGAATGCTCCACTGTGCTCACCACATGCCACGCTTATCTTTTGTTTCTCAGTGAAAATCTGACTGGGAAAGAAACCCACTCAGTGGAGACGATTGGTGGAAACGCATCCTCTGCTCTCCCTCATCAGCAGCACTTGACCAAGTTCCTGTATGTAGGTCAGTGTTGAGATTCACAGCTATATAAATTTCTGCTGCTCCTGAGACACTGAGCTCATACTGCACTGCTACTCTAGCATCCGTGCAGCTGTCTGTCTGCTAGGAACAATTATGCGCAGGCTTAACGGCTAAAAATAAACACGGGGATGCAAACATACCTGCTTTCCACAAACAGACTGTTAGGTGCACTCACATTTTTGTCCCTGTAGGCCTGAAGAAGTGCTGATGTAAATTTTTTTTGCTCGTCTTCAGCAAATATTTTGTCCAAGCCACTTTCTGCTCTGTAAAGACAAAAAAAATTTGCAAATCTATTTTGTCTCTTATTTTTTTCCACAAGCAATAAGAGAACGAGAGGCAGGAGACCATCTTACAGAACAACTAGGACAGAGGCCGTGATCCTCGAATGCAGCTCCAGACTCTGCTCCAAACTGATGCGTGCTATGTTTTTCTGAAATTGAGAAACATTGTGCACATTTATACCATCTGCTGCAAATGACAGCTTGGGTAGAAATGATCAGGGGAAACCTACCAGATTAACACGAAAGTCTCTGGAGAACACAACTCCTGCAAGGGAAAGAGAAGTTACACTTTAAACATAAGGGGAAAAAGAAATAGAGATGAGTCTTGAGAGAAGGTAAACGAGAGGAAGATAAACACGCACCTCCCTCAACCTGAACCAGACCTCGCTCCAGAAGGATTTTCGCAGAGCGTTCAGAAAGAGTTTGGTTTACAGACATCAACCTGAAGGTTGCAAAAACAAAGTTAGCGCATGAGTGAACTCCTTTAAAACTGCCGATAAGGGAAGGCGCTTTACCTTTCTACTGCCTTCTCGTAAGTGTACACTCTCTTCTTCTCCTCCATCGTTTTTTCAAACAGAAGCATCTCTTCGAACCCCTGCCTGATCACTTTGGGCATTTCCTTCTGCGAGGGAGCAGAGATAAATAAGGACAGCAACTGAAAACGACTCACAAGGGTGAATTGTACAGGAATAATATAGAGACATGCAACATGCAATAATATAATGTAAAGCCTTAGCCCAGGCCTAAAGGTCAAAAATCGCGCCAGACTCAATTACACTGGTGGCCGCAAGTGTTTCTTAAATGCAACGCCTTTCAAAATGTCAAACCGCCTACAGCATTTTTCATTTTCTCACAATCCAGACTTCATTAGACACTGTCACAAAGTCATGAAGCCCTGAAGTGTAAATCAAACTATAATTAGCTAGAGGTCACCAGAGAGGTGTTTCTCTCTGAGGGGGGCTTCTCGTCACTGCAAATTATATGCTCTCAAAAACCGAGCACCTCCTCTACTTTTCACCTACACCTCAACGTGTTCAGGAGAAAAACTTAATTTAGATGAAGTTGCTAGACAACAGCAGCCTTTTTGCATACTATAAAAGAAGCTGTCACATTAAAGTTAATCAAAAATAAATAAATAAATAAATAAATAAATAAATAAATAGTTATCCACTTTTGAAAGCGGCACCCAGGTCATCTTTCTGTTTGCTGGAAAAGAAACATTGGAGTAAATCAAACAGCTCTTATTTCACACATAACAGCCCTTTTTAAGCTGTAACTAAGAAGTTTGTTCTTGTTCTACACAGAAGACTGGAAAATTTAAATAATAGCAGGCTGGATGAGATAATACAAACACAGTGAGAGGCCTAACAATGCTTAAAAATCACACTTCACTCAGGAAGAAGTAATCGGAGACACGTCAGCGTTATAATTTCCCCCTTCATGGGTTCACATGATGCACAAGAGGGTGTAAATGAACCGCTGATGGGAATTGTATTTATGGTGACAAACAGTGCTGCGGAAAAGTCTTGCAATACCCTTTATTTCTTTACATTTTGTTTCCAAGGAGCCAGATTTTCTTATAATGCTTTAAAGTGGTCTTGAAAAGCAGTTCTCCTGACTCCAAATTACACAAAAACTGGAAAAATCAGTATGTAGCGATGAATTAGAGAATTCAGTATTTGTGGTTCCAGTTTGTGTCAGTATAAGCAGAGGAGGAACAACACTGACTATCTAGGCCAGGGGTGGGCAATCCCGGTCCACGAGGGCCGGTGTCTCTGCAGGTTTTAGATCTCACCTTGGGTCAACACACCTGAATCACATGATTAGTTCGTTACCAGGCCTCTGGAGAACTTCCAGACATGTTGAGGAGCTAATTTAGCCATTTAAATCAGCTGCGTTGGTTCGAGGACACATCTAAAACCTGCAGGGACACCGGCCCTCGTGGCCTGAGATTGCCCACCCCTGCTCTAGGCTGTCTAGAGCCATCTGCAAAACACAGTGGAGGCTCTGCCCTGGTTTGAAGCTGCATTTCATCTGGTGGTGTTGGAGATCTTATCAAATTGATGGAATTATAAAAACATATGGTCAGATTTTGATCCACCCCATCTGACTGGTAACAGTTTCATTTTTCAGTATGACAATGCTTCCAAACACACCGTCAATGCAGTAAAGTGAAATGACGGGCGACTCAAGACTTTTGCACGACACTGTATTGCTACTTTAACGATAACATTATTGAAGTCACGCAGGCTTCCCAATCACATTTGAACCAAAGCTTCCACAGGTTGTGCAGAAAAGGTTTGATCATTTTTCTGATATGTAGTTTTACTTAACTAGAATAATCTACAGAGCCAGGTCTGCCTTGATGCCCCAAGAGCAACCCACATTTCATGAGGACTGGAAATCAATTATTATGGAGCATTTCTAGAAGAAGCTGGAAAGAAAATCATGGTGGACAGAACAGACTTTTTCCCCCCCACAGCAGACATCTCGTTTTGGGGAGAAATAATCATTGATAACCAGTGTACCAGTGATGGCTGCACTACTGCATTTTTTGGATGCTGGTTAGCCATCATGGCTCCCTGGGACACCTGCTAGAACCGTAACACCGCTACACCTGCTCTCCCCCCACTGAGCTACTAGTGGCCTGCACTGGCAAAAGCACACCAGAGGACAGGCCAATATTTCAAGCCATATTATTTGTGGAAAACAGTAAATCATACGCAGCTACTGTTCAGTTGCATACTAAAACAATGCCACAGTGGCCCCAGGCTCGACTCACAAATTCACTTAGGGTGAGGTAAGACATGAAAAGTGAGCATTCAACTACTTCAGTCTGGCATGTATATCCAACACCTTTACCCTAACCCTTTTCTAACTTATTCTAATTCTTTCAATGTGCCACTACATAGGTTGGGATGGTGGTGGGGGGTGTACAGGGTTAACCGTATACTGGGTGAGTCAGAGAATGTGTGGGTATCATCTGTTTCTGTATTGTTGAATAATGTTTCCTATGAAAACAGATGTGGAGTAACAAAGGAAAAAAAAGAAACAAGTACCTGGTCTGTAGGTAAAAATCCGTAGGAGTCCAGCAGCACAACGGCATCCACCATCTCCGGATACAGAGCGCTGAACTGCAGAAGACGCCACATGGACAATGATGCCACCCAATAAAGCACAGCACTCTCAAATGTGTCTTAATCGTAAGTCACCTACCATTCCTGCAACGTTACCACCTGAAATACAAAGAGGTGGACAGAGAAATAAAATAAACGTGCACTTTTAAACATACGTTTTAAAGCTTGAATTCTTTATACAGCTGCACTCACCCATGCTGTGGCCTATAATGGAGAATTTGCTCCACTGCAGAGCTGTGGGAGTAATTTCACACATCATCAACCAGGTTCAGTATCTCATCACAGAACACAGACCATTTTTAGCTCAAAGAAATCCTCACTGCTGTGATTCAGCTGTCAGGAAGATGCATGGCAGCTCTGGCAATATGCTCGAAATTAATAACATTCATTAAAGGGCCTTTTTTTCTAGATCCATAAACTGCATATTAAATTATGTCAAATGTATATTCATATTAAAATCATCTCATTTTCAACTGCAGTGTATGCTCTACCTCAGAGGTCAGAGTTTGCCCACTTTTAAAAAAAAACAACAAAACTGTCAAAGCTCACAAAGCATCCTGTGAAAAAGCCACAGATGCTTTTATATTCATATATTTTACATTCCCTCTGATCCACAGTGAAGGCTGAGTATTATGACACTGTTACGGATGATGCGGCAACTCATCACTGCCTATGAGCACAGAGTGAGTGGGTGAAACTTCAACAGTGGGGCTGCTTCAGTCCTCTGTGACGGGCCGTAGCTGTGATCGTGACTGCAGGATGGCTGAGCTTTGGCGTAACACCCGCATCAGGTAGTTGGTGGTACTCCAAGTATAGATAAATATGTTACAGGCGCATTTATCTACACACCAAGCCACCCAAACTGTGCTCAGTTTGGGTGAAGCCACATTAGGTGATCACCGCATGTACGTTTGATTAAACTAGGAGGAGTAGCCAAGACTTGTAAAGAAATGATAGGTCAGTTAACACAAGACAGCTCTTTCATACACTGTGCCTTTTTTATGGAAATGGTTCAAACTGGCTTGCATCATGTCAAACATGTTGATGGAAAACAGCATCTTCTGTTCCACATGGGTGGCCTTTAAGCCTTTTGTTTTATACTGTAATAAAAATATTGTAAATTTACCACAAACATCCCACTGTGTGTTTTGATTATGTGTCTCATATAACCAAAAAACACAGTGAATCATCCTTCAGCCACAGCAGCCCCCGGCTCTAGAACGGTCCGAGTCCAGGATGTGATTTCAGCACACATCATCTACTGGCCTTCATTTACATTTTCAGCTTTTTATCCTTTGCTCTTCAAACCTCACTGTTTTCCTCCTTCTAATTCGAAAGCTTTGCCAAGATTTTTACAGATTTTTAGAGTTTCATTGTTAAACTTTTTTTCCAAGACACAATTTTTTGTTCGGGGCTACAAGCCTGCTTCAAGTGCAAACTAAAACAATAATTATTTACATTTAAATTAACAATAACTATAACTAAAGTTTGCAGTAGTTCCCAGTTATACTGCAGCCATGCTGCCTCCCGAACACCTGCGGTGTATTTATTACATACCTGTCATCACAGGCTCAGGCTTAATGCTAGCTCATGTTAACAGGACCAGTGAAGGATAGTTACCGTGCAGTCATGAATACATAAATAGCATCATAGCCTGAGCATTAGACACATCCGCATCTTCAGCCAGCAGCTGTGCTGGCTGCAGGAGCTGTATACTGCTGCAGCTTGCCTTTGAGAGCAGTAGCGAGCAATAAATATGTCATGTTAGCTGTCACAACATTTCTCACAGAGTTTCTCTCAACCTAATGGACCAAAGCGACTCCCATGGATATGAGGGAAAGCAACTAAGTGTAGAGTTAAAGACCTCTTAGGATTATAAAATGTGGGGTGCAGAAGTTTATGGAAGGATAACATGTAAGTTTCAGCCAAAACTCGATGATCACAAACTGCAATCCTGGAACAAACACTGATATCTCTGATGGGATTTAAAGGCTTAACTGCAAGTGTCCTCGAACTCACACACCATCAACGACTCTGCGTACATCCATCACGTAGGAAGGAAAGGCGTGCAGAACTCCAGGAGGACGGTGCGACGAGCGACCGTGACCTGCCAGGTCCATTGCCACATATCGACACTCTGAGTGGAGACACAGGGAGAAGGCAAACTAAAAATTGCTTTCAGGTTAATAAGGACACAAAGCTAGGAAAACGCTCCTAATCCGTCAGCTACAATTGTAAAATCTGGGTAAAGTGCTGTGGTAATTATGTCATCCTCAGATCCAGTCTTTTTGGATGGGATGCAGCTGTTCCAGCAGCTGAGCGGCAGCACCTGTTTGCACAAGCTGTACACTCAAATTAACCGAATGCCACACACCTGAGTGAGCTGAGCAGCAGAATCCGCTGATTTTAAGAATTATTGTCCATAGGGTTCAATTTTTGGCACTGAGGTTTCTACAGTGGGAGCCACTGGAGATGGTCAATGTGCATTGTACAAAACACTCACCTTTTGGCAGAAGGGGAACAAGCGTGTTGAATGTACCGCAGTTGTCAGCCCAGCCATGCAGGCACAGCACAGGATGTCCGTGGTCAGGACCCCAGACTTTACCTCGGATCTCCCCCCACGGGACTGCCACAGAGAGCTCTGAAACTGGACACAGCGCACTCTGGTTTAACAAGACTTGCGACATCTGTCTGGTTTAGTTTCTGATCATGTGACCAACTGTATGTATTAGTTGATGTAAAGCAGGGCTGCCCAATCCCGGTCCTCGAGAGCTACTATCCTGCAGCTTTTAGATGCATCCCTACTCCAACACAGCTGAATCAAATGGTTTGATTACCTCTTCAGCATGCCATCATGTTTGGCAAAGGCCTGATAACAAGCCATTCATTTGATTCAGGTGTGTGGGAACAAGGATACATCTAAAAGCTGCAGGACGGTAGCTCTCGAGGACCGGGATTGGGCACCCCTGATGTAAAGGAACAATCATTAAAAAAAAAAAAAAAAAAACTTTCCCTGGTGGTCATGTGGGTGAAATATGTCTCCTCACGCCCTAACTCCCCTTTGTTTGGAGGCGGGGCTTGGCTTTGTGGGCACAGCTTTTGTTTGACTAATTGCAGATACCTGTGTCTCACTTGCTCAATTAACCGAACAGGAATAAAAGCCGTGCTCAGCTCATTGGTACCCTGTCTTGAAGGAAGGTGAGAGCTTCTTTACTGATTCAGAAATAGTTTGTTTTCTTTCTTTGGTTAATACTTTTAACGCATTTTTCAATTATGTGACTCTTTAATGTGTCTCTCTGTGTTTTCAGGAAACTTAAATGCCAACCTTACCACAGGTAGGAGTGACTTGACTAAATTCTGGATCCATAAAACTTTGGGAAAGTTCTCAATGAGCACCAAGTAAAGTAAGCCAAAACCTGCGCATTTGCCTTTTTATCTCTGCAAGTTTATTACTTTTCTTTAAACTTAATATGGGGTCGGAGCCCTGTTCAGCTGCGTGTCTACACTAGGTCACATTTTTAGAAAACTGTGCAAAGCTGGCAATATGTCTTCAACATGCCACTGAAAGTGGAAGGGATGTCAAACTTCAGTTAATGGGCCACAAATGATTTAATCTGCTCTAAAATCTCAATACAGCAAGTTAAATATTCATAATCTAGTTATAAAATGGGTAACAGCTTGAGACTTTTTTTTTTTTTTCTTTTGCCTCTTAATAGTATCCTTTAAAACACCTTGTCCAAGTCCCAACTTTAACTTCGCATACAGTAACTATGTAGTAATGCTGGCCTCGCCTCACTAGGAGGAGCTGAACATCTTACTGAAACTAAAGCTATTTGACTTTTTGGCAGTTTTCAGACTAGCAAAGCTAGCCAGTGAGCCGGACTGGACCCTTCAGTGGGCTGGTGCTGGACCCCAGGCCTCATGTTTGACACGCTATTCCTACAGTTAACAATACTTTAAAATCACAAGTTCAATCGGGCAATAACCTTTGCCCCACAAACCTGTTGGCTGTCCAGATATTTTTGTTAAGTCTGTGAATGACATTTTCGCTCATATCGGCGCTGTAAGACTGCGAATGTGCTTTAATTGTAGACGAAGTCGCTACTTTGCAAACACTATTTCTTTCCCCCACTTCGGACTGCTTTAAAACGAGCACGAGCCTTGCCGGTTACCTGTTTGTTTCATTGTGCTGGATGTCACGTGTCTGACGCCTTTCAAAGCCTGCATCATCTTTGCGCCTGAAAACACTGCAAATAAAACCTGACTGACAACTTTTTTTTTTCCTTAAACGTTTAAACTGCTTCAACCTACTTCGGGCTCTTTGACACTCACTGCTGTCTTCCGGGTGTTGGACCGCACGCGAAATTCTATTGGCTAGACACTTATTGAAGCCATAGTGTAAACCAATCACAGTTTAGAAGAGGAGGGACTTGTCGTTTGCCTCCCCAATGTTATGTGAAAAAGTCCAGCAGAGGGCCCCTGGTGGAATTCAGTGAGATTTAGTGTGTGTGTGTGTGTGTGTGTGTGTGGACACTAAATTTAAAAATAGATGTGATCTGAAACTGATTTCCACTGGGAATGGAGGGGTGGAAGGTCTGTCTTCACTCTGACTTCATTTGTCCCTCTTCACCCTGTGGTGCTGTTGCTAAAGTCCACCTGTCTATTCAAATTTCCCCGAGGTCACTAATGGGCAGCAAGTGCTTGGTAGGGCATTTGTCTGGTCTTGCTCCTCACTCTAAATGCAGGCTGTATCTATACTGTTTTGGTGCCACACTAGTCTTGCACACTTAAGTGTGCATTCATGCTGCAGCGGATAGTAGGCGAGTGTTCCATGCTGGAAAAATGCAGTACTTGACTTCAGCGTCATGCTCTTTTCCTAATGCTGCTTTCAACTAGACTTCAGAACTGTGCAGTATGAATGAAGACTCACGAAAGAAGGCCTTCTAATATGTCTAGTTCAACACTGATACTCAATTATAGCAATTGCAAACACGCAAACTTCTCCCAGGAAACTGGTCAGGTTAATATTATATAGTTGACACTGAATTAGTTTGTAATTTTAACAAATGAAGGCGGCAGCAGATCGCAGCCTTACCCCCCCCCCCCCCCCCCAAGTCATTAACTGTATTTGACCTCGGATCAGATGTGTCACCTGATTCCAAATTATGTTCAAATGCATCCAAGCTGGACTGTGCAGCATCTGTGTACACCCTTTCCATTTGCTTGAGAGGCAAGATGATTCCATTGTGAACATCAACACGGTGCACTTTAGCAGTTATGTGGGGGGGATGCAATTTGCCTGCAAACCTAAAACATTTACAAAGTTTGACTACTGTCCTATAGTAACTAAATGACTGCTATTGGCAGTAAAGGTCAAAATATTGACTAGGGTTTTAGTTAAGATGAGCTATAATGGGAGTGTTGTATATGACTTTGTTACCGATGTGTGCACGTCGGCATCATTGCAGTGCCTTAGCCTGGACATTTCGCTTTGCATTTTTCTTACTGGTTGCATTTGAATAATTCTGCCGTGCAGCAATGGCATAGTAATAAATTGAAGCATGTGGGCAGCGCAGGGGCTCAGGTTTCAGGTTGGAGGGAATACCAAACAATCAGTCCTCAGTAACGGAATCTGATACATTTCAAATCGGCTGAGACTGGAATCAAAAGAAACAGAGGTTTCATTGTTCAGTGTGTACCCTTTTGAAAACTGAATAATTAGGACTCGGGCAGAAGTAAACGTGCTGAGAAAATGTGATTCGCCAACACAAACTGACCCAAAACTCGAACCAGCGATACAATCCAAATGTATCTCATGGAAATGTAAAGTAGTTTTATTGGTCACCAGAGGGGCTTTCCTGATAATTAGTCATGAGTGTGTTTGTACATTAATTTATCTTACACACATGGTAAATGATTTTTATACAAAACATTACAGCAGGTTTGTACTGAACAATTAAGCTGCTGGTGTCTTACATAACCTTGACTTCCTGGGTTGGTGTGTATTCTTGAGTTGGTGAGTGTCTGTCTGCACATATATTCTCCTGATGGAATTTCAATCACACATTTTGTACATGTGGTTGCGGGTGTTGTCTGGATTTTTATAGCATCTAATTCCCTGATTACATTCACAGTGCATCAGATCTTGCATACAGTCATGACCACAACTAATCTTGGCTGTTGGATATAAAGATTCCTGTATTTCCACCAACATGGCTGATAATCTGATCTTAACTGTGTTGAAATGTTGCTATTTAAGAGTGAAATTATAAATTGATTAGCAATAAAAATATGACATGGTGCGCAGCTGTTTTTGCACATAAAATTATGCAAGGTACTGGGAAAACTGTCAGGCTTCTGACTACTTCCTCCCATTAGAGGGTTTTCTAGATTAATCATAATCTAAGTGTCTGTCCTCCCCACCACTGAAACTCAGGTGGTAGAAATCATAGTAATGCGTGTAGAAGTGTCCTTAAGTGTAGCATGGAAGAAAAGGGCACAGACTATTGTAAGCTGACTGGAGTGTGTTGTGTTTTTACTGCAGGGTATTTCTAGTAAACTAAAATCACTGGCTAGACTCAAGAAAATCAAGACTGAAACAATTCTGACATTTTAATACTCTTGGGAGGAATTTGATCAAATTTATTACAATTGAAACCCACTATCTGACTCTAAAGTCAAAATTAGGAAATTAATCTAGAAAAGTTTGATCAAAGCAGGAAAAGATCCTGAAGTATAGCGTGTGTTCTGCCTTCACATTATATCCATTGTGAAGCTTAGAATCAATGACATTTTGATGCAATTAGTTTGAATTGCTCCAGTTGAGCAGAATTACTGTATCTCTGCAGGTTTTACTGCAGAACTATTTGAGTAGCTAATGACAAACTGATAAGTGAAAGTACTGGATGAAGTTTTAGTGCAGGGATTGCTGTGAAATTCACCTGCTGTCTAATGTGAGTAGGCTGCTCTAAAATCACAAATGGAAAATTGCTTTAAGATGCTAGATTTGCAGCTTGGAAAGGTAACACTAAAACTAAATTCTCAACTAGAGCCCTATTTTTGTATGTAGTTATTTTTGTCGTGTGTGTGTGTGTGTGTGTGGTGTTTTTTTTTTTTTTTTTTGTTTTTTTTTTTTTGTTTTTTTTTTTTTTCTCCCTCAAATGACCTACTTTACTCACTCTACCTGGGCTACTTGATGGCTCGGCCACAAAACACACCAAAGATGCCCCAAGTGGCTAAGTCACCTGGAATTAAGTTTCCAGGTAGACGTTGGAGGCATTGGGAACATTTGGGAGACGTGCAGTAAGAGGCAGCCTCACAGAGAGCTGGGGGGGGGGGGAAACAAAACTTGGTGACAGCACAGAGGGAGTATAAAAGGTCAGCTCTGGGGGGTTTAGTCAGGACAAGAGGAATTTGGTGTAACTACACAGGATATATTACAAGCTTGCAGGTAAGGCAATGGATTCTGCAATAATAGAATTAATTAAACAATATATATCATGACTTGGGAGTTAAACATTTCAGGGGTAAAATTAATCTTAAACTTTTTTCTTTCAGGATGCTTGGGAATCTGAGTTTTTCAGTTAAAGGGGGGGAAATGTAAAATGTCAACACTGCTAAATTAAAAGCTATCTTAATAAACTAGCGTAAGCAGAACAAAGGAAATGCATGACTGATTAGTGCACTGTGGGATAATCTGTAAGAACTTCACTCTGTTTACATATCTCACAGCGTTCTCATGACCTCAAATGCATTAAAACTAAAAGTGAATCTGATTTCACTTCAAATAAACTATTTAAAGCTATACTGAGGTTGCCAGTCAGACTCCCTGAGTTCATCTGAGGTAATATATCCATCTTTCACAAGTTGCCCTTGACTGATATTGTTGTTGGTTCTCAGCCATTAACTCAAACAGAAGTGCAGTACAGGATAACTGCATCTGTAACTGACAAGCTTCATATAATCAGGCAACTTTTTTTTTTTTCTTTCACTCTCTCCCCTCATCTTCTCAGATCATGGGGGACTTTGACGCAGTTCTGAAGTACTGGGGACCAGTGGAAGCAGACTACACTGGCTATGGGAGCCTGGTTTTGAACCGGTCAGTGACTCTGGAAAGAAAAATAAGATTGTACTCGTTGTAGGTCTCATTACTCAGACCTGTGGCCAGGAGTTTAAAAATTCATCTCCTCCAGTGCAGTTTAAGAATAGAATTCATGTGTTATTTATGCCACCACCTGTCTAATTGCACACTTGGCAACCACTGCCACATCACTAACTTTTATGATGCCTAAATCTGTGTTTGTTTAAAACACGGAGATATTAAATCTTTGTCTTAAGGTCATGGTTGATGTTTGACTCGGTTATATTCAGTTGCTTAGATTTCCTCCCCCCTTCTAATTTGTGTTAATGGACAAGAGGGAAAAACGCCATTAACTGATCTAATTTAATTTCCAAACTTCCGCCAGTGCCAACACAAACATGAGCATATTGAGGATCATAATGGCGGCACAGGAGCTATTCTACTGAAGGAGATGGGATGGGCCTTATTAAAGCGGTCCCATGTGTTTGTATCCAGTCTTATCACAGCCAGGAATAAACATTTTGTGCATAAGAGTGATGTAATCAAAGTAGGATAAATTATGGCGTCTACACTGCCACCCTAAATGGCTAAAATGCAAACCATGATCTGTGTGGTATGACCCTGCTGCTCTATTTCCTCTTCAGTTTATTCACGGAGCACCCGGAGACCCAGAAGCTGTTCCCCAAGTTTGTCGGCATCCCTCAGGGTGAGCTGGCCAGTAGCTCTGCTGTTGCTGACCATGGAGCCACCGTGCTAAAGAAACTGGGCGAACTGCTGAAGGCCAAAGGCAACCATGCTGCCATTCTCAAACCTCTGGCCAACAGCCATGCAACAAAGCACAAGATCCCCATTAACAACTTCAAGGTGAGCTTAGTGTGCAAGAGGACAAAGTTTACTGTAGCTCCATCACCTCATGCTTGCTGTTAAACTGAGCTTGACTGAAGTAAATGAATTTTTCTCCTTCCAGCTGATCTCTGAGGTCATCGTTAAAGTCTTTGCAGAGAAGGCTGGACTCGATGCCGCTGGACAACAGGGCCTGAGGAACGTGATGAGCAAGGTCATCGCTGACCTTGAGGTCAGCTACAAAGAGCTGGGCTTCACAGGCTGAGACTGACTTACTACTCTTCCATACAGAGCTGAAGACATGAAAAATATCCACATGCAAATGATTTATAGGGAAATTGAAAGCCTCAGTAATCTGTATGTTACACTTTCTGGAATCAGTTTGATTCAGAGTTGCTTGGTTTACTGTATTCAACTGCTTTACACTTCTAGTGTCACTCAGAAATTAACAGCTTTGTGTTTCAGCTAAATAAAATTCTTGATCTGCATTCTTGAACTTGGAAACGCATAATGCTGAAATCACTCGTAACAATAAAACTCTCTGCACTACTTTGTCCATTGAAGTTCTGTTTTTTGTTTTTGTTTTTTTTCTCATTCTACACATTTGAATATGCATTGTCCTGACACGTTATAGTTAAACTTGATAGTGGCTGCTGACTGATCTGAAAGTCAACTGAGGACATTTGTCAGACTGTCTTGATAAGCAAGTAAAGAGTGAAACCCTTGGTGTTGGCATGCGTGCCCGTGGTCTCAAAGACACTCAAAAAACCCCTCAAATTGCTCAGTATTGTTGGACTCTCACGCAGGGTATTATCTTTCAGACTCACTTTCCACTCTTGGTCACATTCATCCTGTGAACAGGATGAGACAAAGACTTTAGCAGTCCCTCTCACAGGGAGCTATTAGGACCTATCACCTGATCTGTGGACGTTACAAGAAGCAGAGTCCGTCACATGAGCAGCTTTGGGACCTCCATTACTTCAACTTCCTGTGAGGCTGTTTTCAAGAGATAATACTCTTCCTTTCTCCCCGTCCCTGTGTTCAATGTTATCCTTGCTGCTCAGGGGAGGGAGGAGTAACCCTGAGCTCTTCTCACTCTTTACAAATTTGGAGCCCCCTCATCACCTGTTTCTTGGTTGTTTCCAGTAGAAAAAATCTAACATATGAAAGCAATGAGTTTTTCACAGGAAAAAGGCAAAATCAAATGATGCAGTGAATATTTTACAACCGGTAAATTCAAAAAAACATAGCATCTGGTTTTTGAGGCACTGCAGAGGTTTTGAGAACAGACTGATAATCTGATTAAAGTGTTGTTGCCATAGAAACTCATATATACCCACTAGTCACTTTATTAGGTATATTCAACTACTCCTTATTGCAAATACCTAATCAGTCGCTCACAAGGCAGCAGCTTAGTGCATTTAGGCACGAATACATGGTCAGGACGACCTCCTGGAGTGCAAACAGAGCATCTGAGGTGATTTAAGAGACTTTGATTGTGGGATGGTTTTATTTCAGAAACTGATCTATTTTGATTTACTCCTACACAACGGGTGTGCATTTGTCAGTGTTGCACAAATTACAACCTAAAATGAGTCGGTGGTACTGAAGAGTCGTCCTTGGATGCCTCAAGTAATTAAAGACTCACTATTTGCACACTTTCCACATTTTGCCTGAATAAGAAGTGGAAATCACGTCTTATGGTTGAGCCATCAACTGTTTCTGAGAATGTAAAATGTGAAAAACAGCCGAGAGGGTCAAAGATAACAGCCTTATCACTGACATATCTCAGTCCCACTGACTCCTTGTTGTCCTTCCCGTTCCTGACTTGATGCCAAAACAGTGTTTGGTTAACTTCCATGACGGATGATGATAACCTATTATTAGTGAGTGTGCTAGTGCACGCATGCAGACGTGACATCAGGCACGGTGCCTCTGGTCAAACGCTTTTCAAATGCATATCCACGGGACAATAGTCTCAGGTTACTTATCCATTTAGTGGCACACAGGACAAGTGTTTTTTCACGTAATTTCACCGGCCTGGTTCTCAACTGGTACCAAAGATGGGAACGGGGTGCTCCCTGCAGACAGTTCTTCTATTATTGTCATTGTCACTGCTCCTTTTAAGACTTTTCTTTTTGATGGGTGGCTGTTCAGAAAACAAAAGAAGTAGAAATTACACCTAACATTTAAACACGAAAGACTCGGAGAGTTAAGCCTCAGCCAGTCATGCAGCTCACTCTTTGTAGAGTATTTATATTTACTTTTATGGAAATGGGATTGCATTCATTATGTAAACATTTTTATTGTTGTTTTTAAATGAACTTTAAGTAGTGCAGCAATAACAAGTGCAAAGTGCAGGCTTTTGTTATTTGCTCTGCTGAAACTCGTTTTTTATACTTGACATCATTTTGAGTATAATTACTTTTTATTCTTTTTTATATGTGTGGATATAGGACACGTCCAGCAGTCATTTCACTTCATCGGGTGAATTTTTTTGATCATCAGTTTATTTTGCTTTCCAAAGAAGATTACACAAAAAAAAAAGCTTAGTTTGGAACATTATAAATGTATTCAAATTGTTTTAACGGTTATGACCGGTTATTATAAGGTACGTAACAAAGTCACAATCAAATTATGCCATGCCAACAGGTTCTTGTCAATCTGAAAACCTGTTGTTATTTTAAATGGCTCTATATTATTATCACTCTGACCTTCAGATCAATCTGTTGACCTTGAAGGAGAGGTCAGAGGTCCAATGGGAGATGATATTTTAAATCTGTGGACAATACACACCACACTTGTAAGTTTCATAGCTTCTAAGTCAAATTTTTGGTCAATTTTTGATCAATAAATCGTTACGGTGACCTTGAAGACCTCAGTGGGTGAAATTTGATCGGATTGTTACAGCCCTACAAAGTTTCATCCGAATTCATTCAAAAATGTTCATGCTATCGTGTTTACAGGCAGAATGACATGCACACACTACCAAAAACATGACGTCTTTGGTGAAGGTAACAAAAATCCACAGTTCAAAGACATTCATGTTAGGTGTGGACTGGGTGCACCCTGGCTCTCACCCTGACACACAGGTTTGGTTCCAGCCCTCTGCATCCCCAAAATGGATAAGCAGTAGAGAAAATAGATACACTCCCAGGTTTTTGCACACTTACGTCAGATAATATAATCCTGTCATGTGAAAAACTCCAAGATTGAATTTAGAAATATCCTTTTTTCAAAACTGTAACCAAAATAAACAAACAGGTATGTTGATTATTTTAATGTTGCATGGATCAGTAGATCCCCCTTTTTCCTGCTTTAACAAAAAGTTTTCCATTAAAATAGGTCACACAGGTGATTCAAATAGCCATAAAACACATGAAGCATACTGCGCTTCTGCTAATTTTATACACTGTGCAATACCAAAATGTTCTGCAGCTTTAATTGAACCTGTGAAGCAACATGATATTAACTGGACGTTAGTCGAATTATGTAAGTCCCTGCACTTTCACACACGTGTTTACGATGTGACAGATCAGGCAGCTGCTCAGGCTGAAGATGGGTGGGCTGCACTGATTCATCAAACCTCATTTCTGATGTCTCACCCTGTCTGCTGTGACAACGCTAACCACAGGGTCCAGCCGGCCACAGGCTGTACAAGCCTACAAGGGATTGAGCAGTAGTCCATGTATCCTCAAGTGTGCTGTTTGCAAATGATGAACACATAAAAAAAAAAATTAGTCATTAGCCGTCTGTTATACTCGTCTAAAAAAATATTTTTGTTTGCTGCTGTGAACTTCAGACCAGCTTGTTATCTTTTTTTTTTTTTTACTTTACATTGATTTCAGATATGAACAATATCAACACAATGTCTGGAATTTTAATTATTTCCCACCATAATTGTTTTAATGTGCTCATCCTGAAGATAAACCAGAGGATGATATCAGAGACGCATTAAAGCAAATTTCTGTCGGAAAAACAGGTCAGCGTGCTACGGCGTGTTTGTACTGAACACCCGTCTCTATACTTAAGAACCAACAGAGGTCGCCCATCAAATCTCGTCCCTGAGTCGAGCAGATTTGCTGGGTATAAAAAGTCAAGATGAGAATGTAAAAATCACATCGTCTGTGACATTCTGCACTCATTAGCTGATATGCTTTCAGCATGTTATCCACAAGCTCAGCATAATTCTCTACTCTGTGACTGCATGAATGCTTCCCCTGCTGCTGACTCAGTTGGCTTCTGTTTCCTTTCAAACTAATCGTCAAGTATCAGTTCTCAGATTTAAGGAGCAGCAAAAACACTTTCCTTAATTATGGCTTCACTTTTATGGAGGATGGAGGCTTCTGGCACGACTTCACCTATTACCAAGGTGCAAGGAGAGCTGCACCTTGCGGACCACTGTTATTTGTTTATACAGGAAAACGTGTTCAGTTGATAGCAGCTGTCAACACCTGAGCCGAGACTTGAGGCCTCGTCACGGTAGGAAAAGCAATAACATAAACAACAACTGGTTACCATGATGGTGAGGTGGCTCCTGGACTTTGGTTCACCAGTATGGACCATTGGGACTACGATGAAACAAATGACAGTGTCCTTATACATGAACATGTGTCCTGAGTGAGCAAACACAAGAGAACATTTGCACTATAATGAGATCTTCACTGACTGTCACAGATTAGACCCCGCTTCCACTCTCCACATGCTAACAAATACGAACAGTTAATTCTTGGACAATGACAATATTTTTGTAGTTTTGCCTCTCGCCGCCATCATAACAGATTTTAAACTGAAACCAGTCAATATGTGATTGAAGTGCAGACCTTCAACTTTAATTTAAGGGATTTAACAAAATGGTTGCATTAACAGTTTGGGAATTAAAGCCGTTTTTATACACAGTCCCTCAGCTTCAGAAGCTCAAAAGTAACCGAAGAACATGATTTTAAATATGAGCGTTTTTGTTTGTTTGTTTGTTTGCTTTTTAAATAAAATAGCCCCTTAAGGGAGTAGCTGAAAGAAGGATGAAAATCTTTTGCGGTCAATGACCACCGGATATCACTAAATGCTGTTTTTCCTCCCTTGAGATGCTCTGCTAGGTCATTACTGCAGCTGCCTTCAGTTCCTGCTTGTTTGTGGGTCTTTCTGCCCCCAAAAAGTTTGTTTTCTTTTCAGTAAGTGAAAAGCATGCTCTATTGGGTTGAGATCAGGTGACTGACTTGACCATTGAAAAATATCCCATTTCTTTGCCTTGAGAAATTCTTGGGTTGCTTTTGCAGGTTGCTTTGGATCCGTATCAATTTGTGTGAAGTAGTTTGACCTGAATCAGCCCTGTACACTTCACATTTTATCCTGCTACTTCTATCTTGTATTTCATCACCAATAAACACCAGTGACCTGGTTCCACTGGCAGTCATACATGCCCACACCATTACCTCCACCATGTTTGACAGATGATGTCATATGCTTTAGATTATGAGCTGTGTCTGTCCTTCACCATACTACTTACCAGTTTTTGCTCTCTCTGATGGTTTTTTTCCTTCGGCCTAATGATTGACTCCATCACATGCATCAACTCATCAATCTCTTTAAAGCTCATATTGATAGTTCAAGTGAAAATCTACCAAATACAAATTAAACACATCTTTTATCTGCTTAATGTATCATGGAATAATCAGGGAACACTCCTCACATGTCCATGAAGTCTGTTGTCAAATTACTTTTGAGCTTTTGTAAACGGGGGACTAAAATCCACTGAACTAAAGCTGAAAGTCTGCACTTCAATCACATCATAATTATTTGATTTCAAACCCATTGTGGTAGTGTTTAGAGGCAAAGTTAACAAAAAAGTGTTATTGTCCAAAAATACTTATGGACCTAGCTGTATATGAGGGACCTGTAGCTCAGGAGGTACCTAAGCTACCTCAGCCTCAGGAGGTAGCACGGGATCTACCAATCAGAAGGTCAGTTGTGAGTTCCTTGCCCACTCCAACCTCCATCTTGAAGTATTTGTGGTCAAGATACTGAACCCCAAGTTACCTCTGATAGAGACAAAGGGCTTAGATACAGAAAAAGCCAACCAGTGGACAAGGCTTGACCTTCTGTGTAGAAACAGAATAGAAAGTGCAATTACTGTAAGCCAAACCGAAAACAAATCCTTTAAAATACACAGCAAACGTCAAGTACAACACATCAGTACATAAATGAAAAGGTCATCAGTTCACTGCCACCATCTCATGACCTTCTGCACAGTTTAGGCGCCAACATTTTTCTCAATAAGCAAAAAAAAGGGGGTTATTTTTCTTTCTGTATACAGAACGTAAATGCATGAAAGAGCCATGAGAGTCAAAGATATCAGTGTTATTGCTGACATTCTCCAGCCCTACTGACCCCTCGCTGTCCTTCCAGTTCCTGGCCTGACACCATTACAGTGTTTGCCTAACCTGCGTGATAGATAATTGCTGTGATGATAACCTAACTATTAATAGTGTGTGTGCGCGCTGGTGCATGCATGCCGATGTGATACCAGGCACAGTGCTATTGGTCGCACCCTGTGAAGGACACTCCTCTCTCCTTGGTTCGTACCCCCTTTGAAGTCTGAGCAGCTGTTGACTGGGGCTGAGGTCAAACAGTTGCTGCTAATAAAAACGACAGGTTGTTTCTTCATTTAGTTGCAAGCTGAACAAACTTTATTTTAATCATTCTATATCGTCCAAGGCAATGTTCCCTGCGCGCGTGCGCAATTGCGCACTGCTGGCACGGTCTCTGCGCACAGAAAATCTGCGTTGCGCACAGAAACGCAGAATTGAAATAAAATGAATACTTTAACAATTCTGTTTTGCAGTGTTAGCCAGTGAGTGACTGGCTGCTCCCGTACGGGATTAGAACGATGCCGCCATCCCATATTTCAGCCAATAATGCGATTCACATTCGTATATACGCAGCTAATCAACGTCGTTGACAGGCTACGACAGCGTCTTTATGTGCACCGGTGTTTTAGCAAGCAAAGCGGCGTGGCTGATGTGGAGTGAAGCCACCTTAATGACAACGTGGACAAGCATCGGAGATGTGAGCAGGACAGACGGAACAATTGAAGGAAAAAGTGTGGACTTTATACCAGTTTTTAAATTGTGTTGATAGGTCACTAAAACCAGAGTTATGATAAAAACCTATACAATGTTGGGTTGTCTTCCTGAATACTGTCGTTGTTTATATTTACTGAAACGGTAAAAAACGGCGTTTTATAAGAAAAACGCTCGAAAGCACTCTCCTCCTGTGATTAAAGCCAAAACCAAAAAACCCCCACTCTTTCCTATTGGTGGAAAAATGTACCATGTCGACCAATCAAAAAAATGATATGGCAACATGGCATTTAGTTGTTTAGGAAGGGAGAGGGAGGGGGGGTTAGGAGTGAATCTTGTGTAGTTAGTGTGTAGTCAACAGTTTTGTTGTGTGTGTCAGAACAATGAGGCGACAACTGAATGTTACAGGTGTTACAGGAGTGATACATCTCCTGTTGTCAGGCCTGCAGGTATCAGGCTGTTGTTCTCCTTTATCTCATAGTGGACAGAAATTATTTTTTGGAGTGGCACAAATGATTTGTGTGGCATCAAATTTGATGCAGAACAGCTGATTGTTCTGTAAATAGTTTGAAATGTTTATTTAAAAAACGCCTTGGCTGCATTTTTAGGTAAACAGCTGCAAAAAACTTTGTTTGCATAACTCAGTTACTTTTTTGAAGAAGTAACTATATAATTAATTGCCCAGCATTGGTCATTATATACTGCATTTTGCAGACAGAGAGTTACAGGACTCTCTCCCAGACCACAGACTCATAATACAAGTCAGAGCTTTATAAAAAAAAAAAAGAAAAAAAGAAAGTTGTGTTTTCAAAATTGGAGTTTAAGTTATTTTTTACTTCCAATAGTGTTAACATGCTACACAGGTCATGAACAAGATTATTTTTTTTTTAAAATTCATTGTAAGTGGGATAAAGCAGTTAATTAAAAGTAGTCTAACATAAATGTAAACGCTGTAATTTGATTATTTTAATAAACCATGTAACTTGGATGGATTCGATGGTGGCGTGACCAGGAAGTCTTTTATTTCCAAAATAGAGACCCCTCGTTTTTTCTTGCATGGAGTCAGACTTTCTAGTATTTTTTGCTTCAATAATTGGCATCTTACACCCGTTTTAAGTCTATTATCAATTAGAAAGTCCTACATTGCTTCATTCTTGAGTTATCACATTCACAATCTTGGGTGTCCATGTTGCCTGCCCGCCCAGCAGGCTGCTAACAATATCTCATCAGCACTTTATAGCTGACGGGTAAAAACATTTGAGGAAACTAAAATCGGCAACAACAGGTCTTTAGGAGTGACAATCCAGTTGTGATATTTTTGGTAGAAATCATTGTGAGCGTGTGGAGTAGGTATGGAGGCTCTGACATGGTTTAGAGCTGCCGTTCAGCCAGTGGTGCTGGGGTCTTGGGAATTATGAACACATGATAGTAAAGCAGAAAAGTATCATCAGGTTTTGATCCACCATACAAAACCATCTGGAAACTGTCTTATTGGCAAAACAATACAATACAACACCATCAGTCATGGATTGGCCTCCCCAGAGCATCTGAAGCAGTGTGGGATTCTCCTGATAGAGGCCAGAACAAAAGGCAGCCAACATCTAAAGAAGAGCTTTGATCATCCCTCAAGAAACATAGAAAAATTATCCTGAATGAAGACATGTCTTGATGCATGCTCAACCAACCAGGTAAGAAATCTAAACAACGTTGACTCTGTTCATGGACGTAGCGTGCAGAAGAAGTCACTTGGATGAGTGATGAAATGTTTCTCCCGCTGAAAACGCTATATCCAGATGAACACAATCAACTTTTTGTTAATTCAAGAAATTACAAGAAAGCTTGCCTAAGAGAGTTCAGGCTGTCTTGGAGAATAAAGATGGTCATACCAAATACTGACTTTAAAACCAGTTAGAATGATTTAAACTCTGTTTGACTTTTTTTCTGTATTTACACCTATTTGCCATATTTGTAGCAAAATATGAAGAAACGAGATGTGGATTTTACTTGATTTAAAACTGTTGGACTATTTTATTCATTATTTATTTTTAGTTTGATTTATTTGTGCACTGGAAAGATTCAAATTTTGCCTCCAGTTCACAACTTTTTTTGAGAACCTAAATAAAAACATGGTATTAATGTAATGAAACTCCAAACAATCATATAAAGCCCACTGAAGTGTATTTACATGGAAATTTTTTTAATTATGTTCAACCCTTTAACACTTACTGCTTCATATACGGTCATGAACCAGAAAAAGTTTTCCCAGGATCTTGTACTCTGAAAAACTCTGAAAAACTGTGCTGAATCACGGGGAATTTGCAGCCAAATGAGTGCACTTGATTAATAATCATAAACAAGTGTGACCACCACTATAAAAGCAGATTTGGAGTAATCAGCTGTTTGTTAAATGGTAAAAGGCCTGTATTTATATAGCGCTTTACTAGTCCCTAAGGACCCCAAAGCGTTTTACATATCCAGTCATCCACCCATTCACGCACACATTCACACACTGGTGATGGCAAGCTACATTGTAGCCACAGCCACCCTGGGGCGCACTGACAGAGGCGAGGCTGCCGGACACTGGCGCCACCGGGCCCTCTGACCACCACCAGTAGGCAATGGGTGAAGTATCTTGCCCAAGGACACAACGACCGAGACTGTCCAAGCCGGGGCTCGAACCGGCAATCTTCCGATTACAAGGCGAACTCCCAACTCTTGAGCCACGATCGCCCCTCGTTTGTTAACAACAATCTTCCCAGGATTGGACAACCCAGCAAATTCAACCCAAGGTCAGAAAAAAATTAACAAAAACTCATCTACATCTCAGACTCTACAGACCTCAGTTAGCATGTTAAATGTTAAGGTACAATTAGAAATAGGGTGAATAAGCATAGTTTGCTGCACAGTTTAGGTTTGCAAAGTTCCATCTGAACAAACCACAACCAACGTTCTTTGGACAGATGACACCAAAGTAGAGATGTTAGGCAATAATGCACAGCACCAGCACCATGGAGGGAGAAATCCAAACGCAGCAAATCAGCACTGTGGAGGAGGGGCGATGATTTGGAACCTGGAATCTTGCAGTCATTGAGTTGACCATGAACTTCCTTGAACATCAAGTCGAGTCAAATGTGATGCCATCTGTTTGACAACTAAAGCTTGGCTGGAAGTGGGTCGTGGACAGTAGCAAATTTACAACAGAATGTCTGGAAAAGAATCAAGCTGTTGCAATGGTCCAGTCAAAGTCCAGATCTCAACCCGAAATGACATGCTGTGGCGGGACTTTAAGAGAGCTGCTGTAAACAAATGCCGCAAACTTCAGTGAAGTGTCACAACGTTGTAAAGACGAGTGGGCTGAAAGTCGTCCACAACGATGTGACACGTTGATAAAGTCATATCAAAAGCAATTAGTTCCTGCTGCCAAGGTGGTTCTACGATATTGAATTGTAGGGTGTACTTGGAGTGTTTTTCACAGCACTGTTCATGTAAAACATAATGTAATGGATCAGAATTAAATACACCTGATAACATTTATTTGAAAAAGAAGACGTGTAATTGTCGACATTAACAACTTCTACAAATAAATATAAACACGATAAAGTAGAGGAAGTTATCACTTTAAAGGAATCAATCAGAGGACCTAATCAAAGCTCGGCTGATCGATGTCCAGGGGAAGCGTGCACCGAGTCAGGTTAGACACGTAGAGAGCAGTGGCAATGGGAACGAGGCCGGCGGCCACCTTGAGAATAGTCAGCAGCCTCTCTGTAGCACTGGCCACTCCATCTGGAGTCTGTAGGGAAGGAAAGATTACACAGGATGGCTTTTTAGGAAACGCAAAGACACAAAAATTACATTTGATGTTTTATTGTCAACAACAGCGCAGAACCCTCTAAACTACAGCGATGCTGAGCTACACAACACGCACACAAACAGCTTTCCCTTCTGAGTTCAATTTCAGGCTTTTCCCTCTGTGCAACTTCAGCTTTATGAATCAGTCAACAAAAAAGTTGCTTAGCCATCATACTGCTGAAGGAAAAAAAGAAAAAGAGACAAACAGCCAGAAGCTGTTTCACAAGCCTGAAAACGATGACTACAACAAGTACTGGATGTTTAATAAAGCCAAATAAATCCTTATGCAAAGATAACAAATCTGTAATTTTGTTCTGCATACATTTCAACAAGAAATGTGTTCAAGAAACACAACATGCAACAGTGTGCAAGGCAAAACTTTACTGAGAACATACAGTGGGGCAAAAAAGTATTTAGTCAGCCACCGATTGTGCAAGTTCCCCCACTTAAAATGATGACAGAGGTCAGTAATTTGCACCAGAGGTACACTTCAACTGTGAGAGACAGAATGTGAAAAAAAAAATCCATGAATCCACATGGTAGGATTTGTAAAGAATTTATTCGTAAATTAGGGTGGAAAATAAGTATTTGGTCACCTCAAACAAGGAAAATCTCTGGCTCTCACAGACCTGTAACGTCTTCTGTAAGAAGCTTTTCTGTCCCCCACTCGTTACCTGTATGAATGGCACCTGTTTGAACTCATCATCTGTATAAAAGACACCTGTCCACAGCCTCAAACAGTCAGACTCCAAACTCTGCCATGGCCAAGACCAAAGAGCTTTCGAAGGACACCAGGAAAAGTATTGTAGACCTGCACCAGACTGGGAAGAGTGAATCTACAATAGGCAAGCAGCTTGGTGTGAAAAAATCAACTGTGGGAGCAATCATCAGAAAATGGAAGACATACAAGACCAATGATAATCTCCCTCGATCTGGGGCTCCACGCAAGATCTCATCCCGTGGGGTCAAAATGATCATGAGAACGGTGAGCAAAGATCCCAGAACCACACGGGGGGACCTGGTGAATGACCTGCAGAGAGCTGGGACCAAAGTAACAAAGGTCACCATCAGTAACACACTACAACGGCAGGGAATCAAATCCCGCAGTGCCAGACGTGTTCCGCTGCTGAAGCCAGTGCATGTCCAGGCCCGTCTGAAGTTTGCCAGAGAGCACATGGATGATACAGCAGAGGATTGGGAGAATGTCATGTGGTCAGATGAAACCAAAGTAGAACTTTTTGGTATAAACTCAACTCGTCGTGTTTGGAGGAAGAAGAATACTGAGTTGCATCCCAAGAACACCATACCTACTGTGAAGCATGGGGGTGGAAACATCATGCTATGGGGCTGTTTTTCTGCCAAGGGGACAGGACGACTGATCCGTGTTAAGGACAGAATGAATGGGGCCATGTATCGTGAGATTTTGAGCCAAAACCTCCTTCCATCAGTGAGAACTTTGAAGATGAAACGAGGCTGGGTCTTCCAACATGACAATGATCCAAAACACACCGCCCGGGCAACAAAGGAGTGGCTCCGTAAGAAGCATTTGAAAGTCCTGGAGTGGCCTAGCCAGTCTCCAGACCTCAACCCCATAGAAAATCTGTGGTGGGAGTTGAAAGTCCGTGTTGCTCGGCGACAGCCCCAAAACATCACTGCTCTCGAGAAGATCTGCATGGAGGAATGGGCCAAAATACCAGCTACTGTGTGTGCAAACCTGGTAAAGACCTATAGTAAACGTTTGACCTCTGTTATTGCCAACAAAGGTTATGTTACAAAGTATTGAGTTGTATTTTTGTTATTGACCAAATACTTATTTTCCACCCTGATTTACAAATAAATTCTTTACAAATCCTACCATGTGGATTCATGGATTTTTTTTTCACATTCTGTCTCTCACAGTTGAAGTGTACCTCTGGTGCAAATTACTGACCTCTGTCATCATTTTAGGTGGGGGAACTTGCACAATCGGTGGCTGACTAAATACTTTTTTGCCCCACTGTATACTGACATACATTCAGATTAAAATGTGTGAAGGGCTAGATTTGGATTTCACATATGACTTAAAACATCTTCAGTGTTTGTGACCCAGACTGCTACAAACCTGATTCTCCGCAAACAACAGGGGACAGTGGAGCGACGCAGCCAGCTTCCTGACAGCATCCAGGCGCTCAGCGGGGGCGGAAGCGTTCCGAGCTACAAGAAAGAGAAGCATAAAAGGTCAGCTGGTCAGACACAAAAAAGCCTGAAAGTACAACAATATGTGTTGTGGGTGGTGTTCAACGGTGAAGTAAAATGTAAACAGTGGTAGACAATTTCTCCTTGATTTAATCTCAGCTTATTTTTTTCCCTTCTTCCTGTGAATCAAGGGACTGGGGAAAAAACAAAACATAAAACAAAACAAGACAAAAAGAAAAACACATAAAAGGATTTTAACCGTTGCCCTACCATTCGTAACCATGAAGCAAACTTTTCCAAGGAAATATCCCGGGTCCAAATATTTCAGGGACGCTTCTGCTGACTGCAAACTACAACAAAATAAAACAAAACAGAATGAAGCACTGCTACATCATATCATCTTTGAACTTGTTTTTAACTTAAAATATAAAATATTTTGGACAACGTATGTCAGAGGCATCGGGATCTCGTTTCTGCATGATGACATCAAGTTTCTCCTTCATGAAACCTCAAAATCTGAGGTTTAGTGCTCACAGTTTGGGTGAAGGTGACGCTTCAAGTAAGGCGGAGTTTTAAGTACTGGAGATCTTGTATTGAAGAGGACTGAGTGGAACCAGAACGAGCTGTTGATAGTCAGAGTGAATCATTGTGATCATCAACACCATGGTGATCAGGTAAACCACCTGGGCACCTCCTAGATGAGGCGTTTTGGGCAAGTCCTGCTGGAAGGAGGCCCCAGGGCAGTCCCAGAACACACTAGAAAAATAAAGTCTCTGGGCTGGTTTGGGGCAATTTGTGTGGTTTAAAAATGACATCTCACTCTGGTAACAATTAAGTAAGAACAACACAAAAACAAAGCTGTTATATGAAGCAGAACCTGTGTATTCAGGTGGCCAGTACAACAAATTGCATCTGGACATGTATGTATTTTTTCATCTTGGTGACTAGGAACAAGTCCAGGTTCCTTTTCAATAGACACTCACTGAAATCAGACAAAAGGAGGGTACCCCTGGATCAGGCCTCCGCGGACTGTGGAGTTTGCACCGACTTCTTCCCACAGTCCTGGCTTAGGTAAGTGTGAGTGTGAATGGCTCTTTGTCTCTCTGTGTTTGCCCTATAACACACCGGTGAGGGTGTACCCCATGACAGCTGGGATTGGCTCCAGCACCCTCGCAACCATGAAATGGATAAGCTGAAAATCGACGGATGGATTTGAAAGTTACCTGAGCTCTGAAGTTAGGTTGATGATGAACACAACCAAGTCTATTCTGGGACGGCTCTCATCATTCTCCATGGGCAAAGGAAGGCTCTTAGCTAGTCTCCTGTTAAGTACAAAGAGCGATGACAATCATGGGACTCTTACCCACCTCAGGTGGTCTTCACACATCAAAGTCATTGCATAACTGAGTAATTTGCTGCAGCTGCAGAATAACAGTGCAGCATCACGTACGAGTTCCCCAGTCAGAATTTCACAATTATTTAATCATAAAGTCAATATTACATTACCAGCTGGAAACCTGTTATGACGTTGCAGTCTGAGTAGTACAAAAGTCCTTTTCCCAAGTACATAACTACTTGTTTGTTGTTGATTATGAAAAATATTTTGTTACTAAATAAACGTTTACAGTCATACTGTTTAAACATAAATGCGACTGATGGTAGAAAACAAATCTTGTTTCGTTGTGAGGATGGCAGACTCGGTTTCCATTTGTGTGCTGCAGCCACTTTCCCCTGACAGATAGCAGACTTCAGCAGTTTGCAGGATGAAGCGAGCTTTACTCACACGTTCACAGTGACACTGGTCTCCTCCACCAGAACATCTGCTAAACTCTGCTGAAATTGCTCCTCACTCTCCACCAGCTGCAGGAAACAAAAACTACCAGTCAGCACAAAACCTGATGATCCCACTTTACACCATCACACAGGTTAAAAAAAAATCTCTTAAACCTGTCAGAAGAAACATTTCGCAGTCACAGTTCAAAGATGTTGCCACTTTCTTTTTTTTTTTACAGCGGCTTTTGCTCATATAGAGATTTATGATGATAAAATCATAAATTACAATGCAATAAAACATTCTGAAAAATATTAATTTATACAGACTGTGATCTAATTTGACTGTGGTTACAGTGAGAGGCTATGGAAAATAAAAGGACCACCCTCTGCACCACCTACTGGCCAGACATTAGCAATTTTTCCAACATCTGTTTTCAGCTGCTGCAAGGACAAATACTTAAAGCCCGTTAAGAATAATCATCTGACCTCCTGAAGCAGCCCTGAACCCTAAAATGGAAGCAAACGCTCTATTTTGGAAAATATGAATGGATTCTTTGCATTTTGTTAGAGTTGTGGCAAGGGGTATGTGCAAAGCCCCACAAAATATTTTAATGTATTTAAAGACACATAACAGTGGAGTGATGGGTTGGTTAAAGTGGTTAAAGAAAATGAATTTAATGAATTTAACAATTTTCAGTATAAAAATATTTCATCTCCTGTGTCGTGCCATTTTTAATAGCACGTGTGCTGCTGCAACAGCCTGAAAACCATACTCAATGTTTCTGCAATATTCTCCTCTGTATTTATTGGGAATGTGGTGTATCAAATCGTCTGTTATAATACAAATTTTCATATGATATAAAAAAATCTCACTGATATAGTGATGTCATGGGTTTATCCTCCCTAATGTGGACAACAAGATGTATGCCTCTAGTGAAGGCCTAGTGAAAGATACTACAAAATAAAAGCACAATGATTGGCCAAATATGCACAAAAACTATTCTAGCTGAAGATGGAAGCTACAACATTGTTTCTTCAGGCACAAACACACCATTGAGGACAACCGGGATATGTAGGTGCGCAAGGAGGAGATACTAACAGCTGGTGAAGTGTGACCACTTTTAAACAAGGGCATCGCTGGAGCACTGCACTCCATATGACACAAAGAGCACGTGTTGGATGGAAATTAGCGGTAAAGTACAGGTTTATGCAACTGCATAAAATGCAATATTCCAGAGAGAATATATTTTTATTTATGTGACAGTGTTGTAAGGGTTATTTTAGTTTAACTGTTGTTGGAATGTTTTGTTTGCTTAAAATTTCCGGGGAAAACACTACCTAGGCTACTTTTGAGCTTACATTTGACTTCTGCTGTGTGTCACTATTACTCTATGTTGCTGCTGGCAATGGATTCACACCTTGAACCAGGTAGTCTGCCAGGTGGATGTAAGATACCCTTCATATTTGTTTGCGCTAACAAATCTTTTGCCTGCAGTAAAAAAAAAAATATTGTTCAGTACTTTTTTCAATATTGTAACAATATCGTTATTATAAATTTCCTTGAAATATTGCGATAGAATTTTGAGGTTATATATCACCTGCCCCTAGTATTTATTTAAGAGAAAATATTCTGAAGGTTCCCCCTGAAACAAATAACAACAAAAAAATCCTGCCTCTAGTTCTTCTGCTGCTCACTTCAGGGGTCACCACAGCAGATCATCGCCCTCATCTCACACTATCCTTAGCATCCTCCCTGTCACACCAACCCTGTGCACATCCACAATCCTTCTTTTCCTTAAGTCCTTCTCACGCCTTTCCTTCCTTCTTGCTGTCTCTAAACACGCCTTTCCTTTTCCTTTGTCTTACAGTAGCACGATTTCCACCAGCACCACAGGCAGTCGCTGTCATCCCGGTATGGAAAGATCATTCTTGATGACCCGCATGTTTGTTTGGGTTGGCAAGATTTTGCACGCTTCCTGACACAACCCTCCCCTTTTATCTGGGCTTGGGATCCCACCCTCCTTCGGACTGAATTGGAAACGCCTCTGGTTGTGGGTGTTATAGAGCTATTATAGAATAAAAGTATTATAAAAACGTTGAGATAGTGTTTGTTAGGTAGATCTACAGAAAAGTCAAGATTTATCCACACAACACCGACGACGCCAAACAGCTGCTAGACTGTGTAAAAACCTCTTCCTGATACAGTCATATTTGTCTTTAAGTGATTTTGCTAGTCCAAGCTGACGACCATATATCTGGGATATTTACGACCAGATATCTCCCAATAAAAAACACATCCAGTCAGCCGTTAGCTCGTCCTGAAAACAGCTACAGTCACAGCACACAGCTCGATATTTGCCTTTTCTTTTTAAATTTTTATTTCTTAAAGTGAACAACTCACCAAGATGTTCGCTGTGTTCAGACCAGGGAGTTTACTAAAAGGCTTCAACAACGACATCCTCGCTAAACTTGATAAAGTTTTGTAAACAAACCCGGGGCGAACATTTCTTTCTCTCGCGCTTCTTTTCCAAACATGCGTCTGGCGTCATGACGTATACCAATCTTCATTGGCTGTTTTCTTCTGCCACCTACAGGCCGCCGGGAGTCATGCACCTTTGGCAAGCGTGGACCTACCTCACATTCAGATTAGATCGGTTACTATACAACTGGTTACTATTCATACATTCATCCCATATAAACGGGAACTTGACAGTATATATACGTATATACAATATATAGGTATTTACAACAAAGAGAATATACAGCATGCTTTGATTCAGCAACAGTATATGAATGTTTTAGTGAAGACGATACCTTGTTTTTTGCATTTTATGTAGTTCTCACTCTGATTTTAATTTCCTCATAACTTGATGTACCCGGGACGCAACGTCATGACAGAAAGAGAAACGTGTACCTTCCATACCTGTAATGTGTACATTTTTAAATATATATATACATAGTTATTCATATTTTGATATCTTACTTTAAACCCTTCAGTCTAAGTACAACCTGCGGAAAAGATCATCAAAACTGTAAAGCTCAGACTTTTCCAACGTCTTCCTGCTATCTTTTCCACCACCAAAAGCAGCTCCTGTTACCTGAAAAATTTGGCTTCACTTTTGCATGAGGAAGTGGAGCTAGGGCATCCATCTTTACAAACAGCACCAGGCAAATGTTTAGACATGGTGAGTGTGAAGTTGTATGGATTCATACTCAGTGTTACATGAATCCATAGGCATGATTATGTTTTGTCCTCTAATAACCATTACCGCATAATCACTGGCAACTTTATTAGGTAAATCTTGCTAGCACCAGGCTGGACCCTCTTTTGCCCACAGAACTGCCTTAATTCATCAAGGCCTAGATTCAACAAAGTGCCAGAAAGATTCCTCAGATTTTGATTCATATTAACAGAAAATCATCACAAAGTTGTTGCAAATTTGCCAGATGGTGACTGTGGAGGCCATTTGAAATATCCATCAGAAGCCGGGTACACTGTGGTCATAAAATAATCTGTGTAATTGAGCAGCAATACTCAGTATGTGGTGTTTAAACAACGTTCAGATGGTCAGGTGTGCCAAGAAAATATCCCCATTACAACACCCAAGTCTCAGCATCCTGAACCTTTCATATGGTCAAGACTAGATCAATGCTTTCATGTTTTAAGCCCAATTCCAACCCTACCACCCACATCTCACAGCAGAAAATGAGAATCATTAGAGAAGTCAACATTTTTACAATCTTATGGTTTCTCCTGCAAATTGCAGCCAGTTTCCTGTTATTAGCTGACAGGAGTGGGGTGGGGTGTGGTCTTTTGCTGCCACAGCCAATCTGCTTCAAGGTTCAACGTACTGCAAATTCAGAGATGAGCTCCTCCATAACTTGGTTGTTACAAGTTATTTGAGTTATTGGCGCCTTCCTATCAGCCGTTCTCCTCTCACATCTAGTATCAAGACAACATTTCCAACCAGAGAACATCAACTTACTGGATATTTTCTCTTTTTCAGACCATTCTCTGTAAACCCTAGATGGCAGTCTAAATCATCAGTGAAATATTTTGAAATATACAGAACAGCCCATCTGACAACAACAACCATCCCCAATGTACTTAAACCACCGCCCATTTTGATGGTCAGCTTGAACCTGTCTTTATGTCTAAATGGACCCAGTTGCTGCTGTGATTGACTAATTAGTAGCTGAACAGGTGTACCTAATGAAGTGGGTGGAGTGTGTATGTGGTTTTCAGCAATGTCTCTATATAAGAAGACAGCATTTTTGGGTGATTTGTTTTAAACACATGGAAATACACTTCACTGAAAACCAACACAACAGCTCTGCCACAACCTTCTTCACCTTTAGGCAACATCATCAGGAAGCTGTGATGAACTGATCTACATTTCTTTCATTCCATGATAGGAGGGAAAAAAAATAGAAACCTATTTGTATAATGTTAAAAAATGTGTCTGACTATAATTGAGGTATCCCCCCCAATTAAAGCTTAAAAACAAACCACAACAAAAAACTGTTGCACTCCAACCACACAACTTTTGCTGCCAAGGTGGGTTTAATCTGATGCAGCTGTAAAAAGCAGGAGACAAGTTAGAGAGAAATCTGGATAACATTTTTTGTTTGAATGGAAGCCAAAAAAAATAAATACAAAATCATTCAATTAATGGTGGCACAGCAAAGTTGACCCCCCCCCTCTGAAAAGTGTCAAGTCAAATATTCACATAATTTATATACCTCCTGGTCTAGGGAGAAATACTCGGATGACATATTTTGGGTGGGTGAGAGTGAGTGAGTTTATATTCAAAGTACAAGCTCATCACAGCATCTTAACCGATGCATGTCAAATCTGCGAAATGAGATTGTCATGGCTTGAAGGCAGCAAGTAAAACAACCATAAGAAGTGCCTTCAGTCATTCACACCTCATTTCAAGCATTACTGCAAGGGCCACGCCACATTATCGAGACTGAACATGCTACTGAAACTGAGGTTCCTAAGGGAACGGGATAAACAGTATTAACATTAAACTGAGGATAAAAAAATACAGCACTTTGTGTGAGTAAAATAAAAATGGACTTAAAGCAGTCTTCTCACCACTCTTCCCCTCATCAGTGTGAAAGTAACTGTACACAGGACCATTGACATGACATGAAAAATGACGACTACACTGCTTCCAGATCAGCCTCGCCTCATTCTTATAAAACTGGTTTGCATGTTTCTGTGACCACCACCACCACCGACCACCACCCCACCTAATATACATGTCCCGTTTTCAACATGAACACGTATACAAAGTCAACACAAGCACACACACTCGCACCAGCAGGCTCACATCTCTCCATGCTCTTATTATGTTTTTTACTAAATAATATATCCAAATTAAACTCTTTGGAGGCGCCCCCTGCTGTTCATATCTCCCCGGACTCTCGCTCTTCCGAGCTGGACCGTCGGTCCCGTTCGCACGACACTGATCTCTCTCGTTCCTTTTCCCTGGCCATGTCTGGAGAGGTGGACCTCTCCCTGTCCTCCCAGTCTCTGTAATCTGCTCTGTCGCCACGCCATCCATCTCCTGCACCCTCCCTCCATCTCTCCTGAGACACTGAGCGCTCTCTGTCGCGGGTGTGAGATGATCTGTCCTTGGAGGATCTGAAAAAGTGAGAGAGAGAAAAAACAAAAGAATCACTGACGTCTGCTATGGAATGAAAATGCTGAAGAAAGGTCCATGGTTAGAAAGATGGTTGGTAATATTTGGCTGGTTACATTTAATTTTAAACTAATTATTACACATGTGACCACAAAACCAAGAGGTTTTGCACAAAGTAGCTACTTGTCGATCAGAATGTACCACACTTTCCCTTATTTATGACTAATAGGTATCATATTTTACCAAATGCACATCATTGTCTATTCTTTAAGAACTGAAACTAGCAGCCGAGACCTTAAACTCATCAGCTTTTTGTTTACTCAGGTAATAAATGCAATGGGAACTAGGATAATATTTTCATACTTTAGGACAAACCACTGGTTGACGTTACAGTGGCTATGTCCACCTTTTACATACAGTCTATGGTTTCTGAATGTCAAAATGATCTATAATCCAAGAAGAAAAATGATCAAGCACCTTATATCCACATATTACTATATATAATGAATAGATGTTATAAATATGTGCAACAGTGTGTAAAGCTCTAGTACTTGTAGTATTCATTTAAAAGAATCACTTGAAACTATTTAAAATTGACCTTTTAATTCAGATGTTACGCCACACAGGTCATGATGCAGATTTCTGCAAGTTTCAGTGATGAATAAAATCTGCACCTTTTCTTTTTGCGTCTGTGTGAGTGGGAGCGTGAGCGATGTCTATCCTTGTGTCGATGTTTCCTCTCCCTCTCCCTCTCCCGATCCCGTTCCCCACCTTCTTCTCTGGAGTGAGAGGAGCGGTGGCGCCTTGAACGATGGGAGGACGAACTGCCTCCATCCCTGGATAAATCATTTTCAGGGAAAAAAAAAAAAAGAAGAAAAGGATATTGTTTAGGTCTTTAAAAAAAAAAAAAAAAAGGGTTGGCTGTACTGATGTGTGCTATAAATTTAGATAAAGACTTTGTGGGAATTCGGAAGCATTTTGTCTTGTAAATGACATCCTGCACGAGAAGTATACGTCAGTATACGTACGAATTTGCTGTTTTCCTCTCTGCTCTTTTACCAGGAAAGCAGAGGTTTGAGTATTTTTGTGGCATATTTGTGGTTATGGCATTAATAACCCCACTGCGTGCATTTACAGATACCGCACCATTCGGCTTTATATTGTGTGAAATTACAAGTCGCCTTGCCAACCTGGGAAAAAAACTTATCAAGTGATGCTTGCATACCTGTATCGGTCTCCACTCCTAGATCTTGACCTTAAAAAAAGAGACACTTCAGTTTCCCGATGACTTGAAACCGTTTCACAGTAACGACAGATTCTGATCATTTACCTCCTTCGGTCCCTTTCTCTCTCCCACTCTCGCTCTCGTTCCCGCTGTCTTTCTCTCTCTCGCTCCCTTTCCCGTTCTTTCTCCCGCTCCCTCTCCAGCTCCCACTGTCGCTCTCTTTCATCTTCTTTTTCACGTTCCTCTCGCCGCCTCGTGCGCATTCTTTCTTGTTTGTCGACAACAGCTTTCTGAATTAAAAAAATAAATGAATGAAGTCAACACAACAGGCCTAACAGGGAGACAAACCCCCGAATCTGTTCTTATCCCTCACATCTTATGACTTTCTGAACTGATCAAACTTGTTTGACGTGCAAATTAATTCTTCTTGTTTTCGATTTGATTCCTTACGTGTTTCTTGTCACTTTGAAGCTTTATTTGGAAAAGTGATATATAAATGAAATGACTAAATTGGATACAGCTGCGCATACTGCCTCCTTAACTGTAGTTTTTATAACACTGTACAGATACATTTGTGGTACTAATCAATACTCATGCATATAGTAGCATAGACCTGCTCCAGGACATCCTTACCCTTAGCTTTTCAAGCTTCTCACGGATTTCAATAAAACCGAGGTGCAGCTTCCCCCCAAAGTGGTCAGCCAGGCGGCGGTCATTGTCATGGAGACCCAAGTAGGCAGAGCACACCTCACACACTCGCAGTTTTTGCTGTTGAAAGCTTGAGGCAGGCATTGAGTTCCGGTAAATATCCTGCAGTCACAAATGTTATGGTTATAAGGAGCAGAATAAAAATTGTTCAACCTGCATCTCATTATTCGGACCTATTATGCAAGCTGCAGATTGGGAGCTGATAAAATGTGTGTCCGATATGAGTTCTGTTACTTTGTGAAGAGCGTGAAGCTGCTCTACTCAGACAGGCAGGTTAACACTGGCATGAACCATGAACTCGCTGTCATTAAACCACACATTTAACCTTCATCAATGGTGTACACAGACTAGGCCATCTGTTCCACCTACGAGTGCATCCGATCCCCAAAGTCTGGTTCACTTAACTAGTGTGTTTGCTGTGACTGCGCCCTGGTCCGGTGCTGTTGGAGTCAGGCACAGTATACATGTAGTGTGATCCCCACAGGACAGATCCCCAATCCCAAAACCACTTTATTTCTTAAGTAATTAACAACTGAGAGGACAGTGTGTCATTTACTTCCCCAACAGTGCCACAAAAAGCATTAAAAATCACAAAATTTTCACAAGTAAATGGCATGAAAGAGAGACCAGGTGTGACAGGAGTTGAGATGGTGAAACAAACTGGTGTTTACTCAGGCACGGACACATAAGTAGAGTAACTGCGAGTGGGGCTGGTGAGCAAATGTGCTCGAGAACAGTAAACAGAAATTGCACCTCTCATGTGGCTGCAAACATCTTACCACTTATCACTTAGGTAGGTAACACATTTCTAACCTCTGCTTCCTTCTTTAATGCCCGGGTCTTCTCCACTTTTTCCAGCAGCTGCTGGGCCTCTTCTACATTCCCCTCGCCTCCCAGCTGCTCTGCCCGGGCCAGCAGCTTCCCGATCTCTTCGTTAAGCTCGTGGACACGTTCAGCCTTTTCATGAAAGGAAACAAAAAGAAAAGAAAAGAATGCTAAGCTAATAGTTTTTAGGCAGTGTGTAGACTTTTCCTGTGATAATTAGAGCTAAAAATGTCAACAGTGCGTCACCTTCGCAGCCACTTCAGCGCTGATCTCATCCTGTGTTTCTGCTAGTCTTTTCTTGGCCAGCTCAGTTCTGCGGTCACAGTCAGCAATGAAAGACTGAAGGTGTTCAGCGGCCTGAGAAAAAATACAGAAATAACCGAGAAATATTATATTGCAGGATTCTCAAGAATATTTAACAGTGGCTGAACTAAATAGTCTGTACCTGCTATGAAGTGAGTTTATAAACGCGGCTATAAAACATTCAGTTTCCAAACATTTCCTGCTCTCATCTTAAGCAGTTGTTTAAAGCTTAATAGCAGCACTTACACCATACGTTTGATAAGCCTGGAGAGAGGGATGCCTTCTCATTAACATCTTAATGTGGTGTGGACTAATTTACCACCTTCCAGGCTATTCTATGACATCAAAGTAGCCTTGTAAGCAAGGATGTTGTGAACTGTGTTAATGAAAAAAGAAGCTTATCAACCCTTTGGAATTACCAGGATTACTGATTTAATTACTCAAATATGGTTTCATCTTCAGCCAAGTCAAAATGACAAAAAACACAAAGTTTTACTTTAATGTCCACAAAAAACACAGTGACTTAAAATATATACTTCAGTGCTGGGAAAGGTAAGTGAACTTTTTGCTAATGACTTCTGGAAAAGCTATGTCGGACATCAGTCCACAAAAAAGATAAGCTAAAGACAGCAGACTACAAAATTGTGGAGCATGGTGGTTTGATTCTGCTTTGCTAAACCAGGGCTTGAGCACCAAGTGAGGAACTATACATTTACATTGGTATTAGGAAATTTTACTTGGAAATGTCAGGGCGGCAGACCATGACCTGAAGCTTAGCAAAGACTGAGTGACACAACAAGACAGTCATCAAAAGACCAATGGTGACTGGTGCTGCTAAAAGAGGCTTGAGTTACAATTCAAGGGTTAACTTTACTCAGTGAGTTCCTATGTTCAATAAATGCATGAAAACCGAAGTGACATAACTTGTCAGTTACTCTGAAGTCCATGAGTCTGTAATACATAGACCAGACAACCATATTTTATGAGTGATTTGATGAATAACCTCTACAGAACCTCTGCTAATGCTAGAGGCATTTTTTGCAAATGTAAAGGAAAGTAAATTTGAAGTGTGCAAAAATATTGATTAACGTCTTTCACTAATAACCCTCTTGATCAAAAATTATGATGATCCTGAGTTAAAATTAAATACATAATTATTCTTGAACCGGAATTAGTTTTTCTGTGTTAGGACATTCCAGTAAGTTTGGACACAGGAAAACTTACTGTGTCCAAACTTACATTCATATGAACAAATGAGGGTGTCCTACCTTCTGACTAGTAGTGTGTATTTCTGTGTGTTTCTGAACAGTCTTTTAGGTAGAGCTTGAAACTAACTTTCTCAAGAAAAGTCTTAGCAATCAAAGTAGATGTAGTGAGTTCAACAAGACATTCAAGAGAATATCTTTGTGGGTGTGTGCGTACAACTTACATCAAGTTCAAAGAAGTATTCCTGCTCCTTAGAGGCAATCTCGTAATCAGCTCGGAGTGCCAAGTCATGCACTTTCATGCACTCTCCCAGGTCCATTCTCTACAGGAATCAAAATGACAATGATGTTAGCTGTCTGCCTCATTTTACTCGTACGTTTTAGCCCAAAATCTGAAGAAGAACAAAAAAGCTACAAGATAAAATGTCCTGGACACAAGAATTTTCACTGATGTCACACTAAAGAATCCAAATGTGATACCCTTTAACTTGAAGCAAAGCTAACACAGGTCTGATGATTTCCATATACACTATTCAAACTATCTGTTTATATTCAGTGCTCTAGGAATTAAATTGACTGTCAGTTTTAATTTGTAGATGTTCAACTTCGGAAGAGTCTTTTTGAGTCCAGTCCAGTCGAAGTTAAGGAACAGAAAGTAAGAGGATAAGTCAATGAATAAAAGCAACAACACATCATTGGAGTGGTAAAATGAATCCATCTCACGATCTGGCTCTAATCCCAACTCATATTTGTAATTAAAACAAAGTCTATGACTCTCAGGCCACATCCCCACTAATACATTTGAATGTTTAAGTACAGTTTTAAATGAAACCAAACCAGCCTTTTTTTCAGCAGCCAATCAAAGAAAAAGCTCACCTCAGAGTCGTTGGCCTTGTGAGGAAGATAAAGCAGCATGTTTTAGAAAGTGAAACTGTGCGCTAGCTAGTGTGTTATGCAAAGCTGTTCTAGTAGAGTGGATCAGTAAAAATAGAAATGCTTATTAGTATGTTTGGATATGTGTTTATTTCCCATATATATAAAAGTTATTTCATTTCAACCCCATTGACAATGAAGTAGAGCTCAAACACATCTCAGCTCTCCATACATTTCCTGTCAGCCTTGTGTGTGTGACTGTATTTACTGTATATATTATACGGCTGTGTGTAAATATGATAAAGCTCTCCTCTGTGTGTTCAGGCGTGCGTAGACACGATACTCACGGTGCCTGAGAGGATGTCATGAGGACATGAATCCAAGAGGTGACTTTTGCAGACTCGCTCATCTGTGAATTTGATTCTCTGCCGCATGGTGTCACCTTTACAAAAAAAGAAGGAAACCAGAAAAGCAGGCGTTCATGAAAAGTACAGTATTTTACTATCATACTGGGTTATTAGCCCGCACCTGTGACTGATTAAGTCATACATCTCTAACCACTGTAGCATCCAGGTACAGTAAACGTGTCCGATAAAACTCCTTGTGGTTAAAAAAATAATAATAAAAAAAAATACTAGGGAGGAAATGGAGGGAAGAAAAAATGAACACATGACTATGAGCCAAATAAAATGCCGACATGATGTTTGTTTTGGATTGGTTTTGTAACAGATGTGTGCGACAACCTAACTTGCCAAGCAAACTTAAATACAACAGGTAGCTAGCCGGCTAGTTAGCATGATTTGTAAAGCATGCCGCACTGTCACCATAAAGTATGCTGGTTAGCTTGTCGGCTAATGCTAGCAACAGTCATACACGCTGCTGATTTTGTAAGTAACCAATCTCAAACACAGCGAGGCCCCTCTCACCGTCTCTCCCCGTCCCCATGAGCTGGTCCAGCATCGCTCGCATCTGTGCCTGGGCCGACATGTTTATGAGTGCTCAGATAACGTCGCCAGCAGCGGTCTTCAACACATGCAGCCTCCTCAACTGCAAGGCCTCGTCTCTTCCTCCAACAGCACCGACCGCGGATAAGTTTTCCCACCAAGAGGAAGACTCCGAGCCTTTAACCAGCGAGCTGCTTGTGTACAGCGTTACTTCAATGTACTGGTTATCCCTGCACTTCAACAAAAGCAAATAAATGTGACTTTGTGACGTTGGATGGCTTCGGGTCGGCCGAGCAAGTGCAACGTCTGTTTGAAAACTGCTGCCCGGGTCCGCCGGTCGGGTCGTGTGGTGAGTTGAGACAACGGTGACTGAATTTAGACGGGGCCTTTGTTCGCTAAGAAAATCTACACAGAAATAAGTAACCAGTTCCACTGTCACACAGACAGATTTCTAGCGAGTCAGCTAGAAGTTATCAAGTTTGTTCAGCGTCCTCTCTTCCTTCTTCCTATTCCCCCTCCATGCGCGTCCCCGCGGAGCGCGCTCTAGTGCAGCGGCGAAGGAAGTGCTGCAGTCAGCCTCGCGGGCTTGTTTGGTGACGTTACATATCACCAACAATTATTATTGTTATTATTATTATCATCCTGCTTTGTTTTTTTCTTAGTTTTTCGGTGTCCCCCCACACAAACATATAAACTGTTTAAAGTGTCTCTGATCTTACAAATAACACATAGAAACATGGTTGCAAAGCTAAAATGTTCAGCATATTTAGAAAATATGTGCTACTGTCACTGGCCAATACGTATAATAACTAATTTGATATTCACACATATATGAATATCAAAATGATTGGGATCCTAGAGCAGACTCATTGCACAACACTAAAGACTACCTAAAGTTATAAACATTGTGAATAAGACATTGAAAGTTACGATTTTTAATATGAGAAGGATTGGCTAGTCTCAAGTGCCCACTCCCAGCTGTGATAAGGGGGATGATATTTTGACACTTCACTCCATAGAGGCCTTTCTTGGTACCAGGCTGTAAACAAATGTTCTGCCATTATAACAATGAAGTCTGTGTGGGCTGACTTGCTTTTGGGCCCTGCCTCAAGTGGCCACTCTCAGAACAGCAGTTTTAGGCACGTCTGCATTAGCTTCATTTTACAGTCTGTCAGGCTGGTACATCATTCTTAATATATGCTACCGTTGTGTCTGTTGCAGTCCTCCAAAATCCAAACATGATCAACATGGATGCTAAGAAGGAAAGGGAGTGGCAGCAGCATTCTTCTGGAATGGGAAAAGCACGAAAAGACATCAAAGTTTAAAAAGTAGACTATTAAAAGCACAGACAGTGGCTTTTTAACATAAGTTTCACTTCAGCTCTTCGTAATGTTACAACTTTGCTCTTCTCTGCAGCTGGATGATGGACCAGCAACAACTCCTTGTACCAGATATTTGAGACTGCCCCCACCTGACAACAGATGCACTCTGCAGGTAGATGGGCAGTCCTTAGCTGCCCATATACTGCCAATGCACTACCACTGCTGAACCATAGTTTCCTCATGAGTGTTACCTACTGCATCAGCTTGTAAAGAGTTGTGGCAGTGCATTCCTTTTTTCCATACGTTTTTTAGTTTCTCCACCTGTCTGCCTCAGTCTCATAAAAAGGACATGGCTTGAAAGCATTTAGGATTTTTTCCCCCTTTGATACAGTGAGGAGGGAATTAGACTTTGGTGGTCAAAGATCACTCTCCATTTCACCTGCTTTGGTGCTCATTCTGATTGTACAGGTAGAACAGCTCCTCCAAGAGGATGGCACATCAAAATCTGCAAATTTCAGCTCTCCGTAATGTTATGACTTAGAGATTTCAAGGGGCAGGCAAGTACACAAGGAGAGTTAGGACAGCAGACATTGTCAGCAATGACTAGTACTTTCTTCTTTGTTTGAGGAGGAACATGAGGAGCAGTGACCTCCAGAGGGTTACACAAATGTGCATGTTTCTAACCAAACTGTCACGAGTGACGTATGTCAATATAAAAGAAAAAAAAAATCTTGAGACCTTAAGATAAACAAGGAGATCATTTAATTTGTTTTTTCTCATACTTTTTAAACTCATTTGTCTCATTGAGTCTAAAAAGTTGTTTCTGTCCAAACAGAGGTGATAAACATAAACACATAAACTGGCTGCAAGTCCTGATTTTACCCCAGTTTAAGATGCAAAGAATTATAACCATCGGCTAGTATTTTACGTTATTTCTCTTCAGTTTCAATCCTGATATTATAATAAGCTGATAACTGTGATTGGTTGCTTGTACAAAGGTTTACTGTGTTAAATATGAACATAGTAAATAGTTCCGTAAATTTTAAATAAAGTTTAAAAGGCCCTTAGTGACTTAACTTCAGCTATGTGTATTTTACGGCCACATGTATCTATCTGTAGCAGACCATTCAACTATAATAACAATACATTAGGATGGAATTACTCACCATTTACCTGTCAAACCGCAAGCTACGCCCATACAAGGCATCCCAGTCCTACCCATATGTGGTCCAACCCTTAGAAACGTCCCATTACCGTCACAAATACAGGAAAAATGGCGGCGAGTATGTTGCGGCTCCCGCTGCGACTTTCCTCCAGAAATATGGGGATAATGACCCGTAATACCGGCTTGAAGACCTCACATATACCCAGGACGACTCAAAGCAGGACCGCAGTGTCTACGCCGTCTGGAGCAATTCTACCGAAGCCGGAAAAAGTGAGTTTCCAACGTTCAGTTTACAGAGGTAGCCGACCGGAGTTTACGAGTGGGCGGGACAGCGGTGGTTTGACGGAAGCTTTGACGAATAGAAAGACAGGATACGCACCGGACTTGTTAAATCAGCAAATGAACGTTTGTTTTGTTAAAGGGAGAGGCTGTTAAAGGAAATAAGTCACTAGTAAATTTAAAGATCATTTATTATTCAAAGACTCGTTTTATTTGGCGAAATGTAGTGTTGTGTCGTTAAAAAATACGTCCGCTGGACAGCCGCTAATGTTGGCGAGTAATTTATAGACTTGAAGCCTAAACTCGTCGATGTTCGGGCAGGACATGTCCAGTTGGTCGCAATAAAATGTCGCAATAAAAACACGTTAATAAGAGAAATTGATATTTAATGATCGATGGACGGAAACTGCCGTGAGGTCAAGGGCTAAAATGATCTGCTCTGTAACCACACACACGTCGTCCACTCTTTTTGGGCCTTCGACATTTGTATATGATTCTCTGCTGGAATCTGCTTCACGACTGTCTGAGGGCTGTTAACTCAAATACATGTATTCATATGGAGATACCCATCGACCATGCTTTCCGGAGCCAAGTCAACATGACTCAGAATAGAGCTTCAGTGTAAGGATGTAATGACCTGGTGACATCAGTTGTGCTTTTAGTGAAAGCATTTTGTGTTTCAGATATTCTGAAACACTCCTGCTAGTTTGGCCTCAGTTTTGTTTTTTTTTTACCTGGAAATTTGTAAAACGTCAGCTCTGTTACAACCAATCTCCCCTGAATCCAGCTGTGCCACAACACCTGCAGAAAACCTAGTTATGTTTAGTGATCTGAATAGTTCTTGCATCCTCTTGGTTTAGCCATAACTTTTCTCATTGTTTGATTTTTGCAGACACCATTTGGTCTCATCCGCATGACATTAGTGGTGGTGCCTTTCCTTTATGTGGGAAATCTGATCAGCAAGAACTTTGCCGCCCTCCTGGAGGAGCACGACATCTTTGTCCCTGAAGACGACGATGACGACGATTGACCTAACTCTGGAAAAGTAAATGGTAAAGTTCAAGTGCTTATTAGCCACACCTTATGCAATCTTTAAGCATTGAGGCTGGGACCTTTAGTCACGGTCTTCTACTGTGTAAAGGGTGTGTCAGCTGCATGTCAAAGGAAGTAATCTGTGACATTTTTCCAGTGATGACAACTGTGTTCTGTTTTTTTTTTCATTTACATCCACAGGGTGCTTTGCAATATTGACTGAAAGCATACCAGTCGGCACAAGGAAGATGGGGAAGATGGGGCCCTTTGTCTTCCAAATAAACCCCTCTGTCTCCACCCTCTTCCTTTCCCTATTCTCTAATATTTAACTTGTTTTGCCTTCAAGAATTTATCAGAAATGTCATATCATGCGAGGCTATCACAATACTAGTTTTGGCCTCGCTCCTGTTTGCATGTTTGTGTGTGACTAATAAATAAAGAGTCTCTTATGTGGAAAACACTTGTTGTTATTTAATCTTAACACCCAAAATTTTTAATTCTGGCTCATTTTAGGCTTATCAGGTCATGATAACATATATTGCTTTTTTTCCCCCTTCTTTTCTCTTCTCTTCTTTTTTAAAATATTGGCTGGTTTTCTTTCTCAAAGTACATTTTTTAAGGCGTGTCCTCGTAGGTCACGTAGGTCAGGTCTGTCTTGCTCCCTCCTGAAGGGCAGCGTTGGCCAGTCTCAGGTGTTCATTGAGTGAGCCCATCTCCAGCTGGCCACGCCCCCTTGTGTCACTTAGCTCTACATATGCCTCCTTAAAACGCTCATAAGCGACTTCTTTCTCCTGGAATAAGGACAGACATGGTAAGCATAGTTAGGCCATTTAATTGTTCTAAATTTTTAATGTGTATTATTTCTGTGTGATAAAAGAGATTAGACTGTAAAACATACCTTTGTAAGAGATTGCACTTCATTCTGTAGACAACTGATTTCTTTTTTAAGATACTGAACTTCATTTTCTTTTGCTCTGAGTAGAGTCTGTAAGACATTAAACACAACCTCTTATTCAGTAAAAGGACTAGATGTTACAATCCCTGATAATGCATTGCTTTAAATGGAGAAAATCTTGAGGGATGGCTGTTACGAGAAAAGGCAGCCCAGAAACGTTACCAGTTTGGGACACGTTGTCAGTAGTGGACCTTGGATTCATCAGGTGTTTCGGCCATTATCATTACACACCCTCATCCAAGGAGGCCACTGGTTTATGTTACATTGTTATTTCTCTTCTTTCTTCTCTTTAGTTTTCTACAGTTTATTTTCTTCTATCTATTCAATGCAACTAAAACATAATACTTACCTCTTTAACATTTATGGAGCCTCACTTTTTCAAAGGGATAGAAAAGGTGATAGAAGTAAGACAAGAGGGATAAGATAGCAGAGAGGAGAGCCGGATGGGGGCCACCCGATCTGGCTTCCCACACCTCCCCGCCGGATCGGGCTGTATGCTCTACCTCCCCACTGCCTCCCAGAAAAGGGAAGAGGAGAAGAGCGAAAAAACCCACCAGATCAAAAATGCAGAGCTGCCTGCTATGGTGACTCATTGTAAATAAGGAAGCAGCTGAAAGTAGGATTTACAGACAGTGAGTGAGTGCCATTTCTCTGGGAAAAAATGCCTTGTTGATGCTAGATTGCTTTATTATCATAGGAATCAAAGTCACCTGAAATAACCACTCATTACAACCAAGGTATGTAGGTATGTCTCAAAGCACAATATATTGAAACTTGAAGCAGAAGGGCTACAGCAGCAGATGACCACACTGTGTGAATTGTAGCCTGGGCTCACTAAAACTAGACAAAAGAAGATTTGAAAAACGTTGCCTGGTCTGATGAGTTTCTGCAACATTTGGTTGGAAGGGTCAGAATTTGGTGTGAACAACATGAAAACATGGATCCATCCTGCCATGTATCAAGAGTTCTTTATTATTTTGTAGAGAATAATAAAGAATCTCCATCAGAATTTTAATTATCACTTTACAGTGTAATAAAAATGGAAAACATTTGACAGGCAGGAACCTGAGGAAAAGAAATGATTCAAATGCATCCTAGATGTGCTTAGATTCACCAGTCGATTGATTCACCAGAGATGCGCAGGATGATGATGTACTTTATTTCAGCCTGTAGGTGGCGATATGTACTGCAGCTGAATGCTCAACAAAAATGAGGCCAAGAAACAGGTGACAGTCGCCACAGGGGGTCATTAAATCAGGATACAAGGCAAAAGAAAACACTTTGATCCATTTGTTTTTATGGAGTGGGTTCAAAATCCCACAGACATAGATCAGATGCTGTTGTGAGGTTCCCAGTGATGACAGTGACGTCAACATTTGACCTTTAATATTTCCACACAGCTATAAATAAAGTTGGTTTGAGCGTGGGCAAATATATTTTTCAGCTTATCTCTTTTCATATAAGAAACTCTAATCAATACCTCTAATTCTGATGCAGCGCACTCAGTGTTGCAAAGGGATACCACATCCGACCTCTGACCTGTGATGAAATACCGCATACGGCTGATCTCTTCTGCCAGTTTGGCCTTGAGATCCTGTAACAGAGATGTGTAGCTCAGAAATAAGAAGTATTACAATGTATGTGCTTCTTTATTATGTTTCCTCAATATGTAAACGTATAAGAATAAAATAAAGAGGATGTGAAGGTCATCGTTTCACTTTCTAACACATCATGTTGTTCTGTATTCAAATTCATTTGCAAACAAAGGCTGTGCAGAAACCTGGTTCTCTCTTCTGAGCTGCTCCAGCTCCTTCTCCTTGCGTCCGAGCTCTGTCTCTCGGCTCTTACTGCTGTGTTCAGCGCGGTCCAGCTCCAGGCACTTCTGAGAGTAACGCTCTGACAGCACATCTAACTCAGAGTGCAAGACATCCGCCTGGAGCCTGGCATGCACAAACACACGAGTTGTGAGGTTTTTGTGAGGTCTTAATTATAATGCATCACAACAGGCGTGTGGTCAAGTGTAGAACATCTTCAGCCTGCAGCGAGGAGGGCTATGGTACACTTACGCCTGCCCTCGGCACGATGAATCCACATGTGCCGCTCCTGCGAACGACTTCCTGGCCTTCTCCACTTGTCTCTCCAGCTCCTCTCTGTGAGCTGCTCTCAGTGCCTCCATAGCTTTTGATGAACAGTAAGTTAGCTAGTTAATGCATTTGGTAAACAACCTTAAAACAAGAACACCAAAAATAGGCTTGCAGGTGACAGCAGCATCAGTAGGTAGTACTGTATACAGTAAATACCATATATTCTATTTTTGCACCACTGTTTTGTTGCACTATGACTCCAAGTCCAGTTCCTTTTTTGTGTACACACTTGGTATTAATAGGTTTCTCATATGTGTGAGCTGATGATTTCTTGACTCTCATGTATCAGTCAAGAAATGTTAATTTTACTGAATTGCAAATCAATAAATGCCTTTTTGGGCATGAAATACGTTTTAGTGCAGGTCCCTAAAAAGTTAAAATTTAGATGAAAGAATGAATTAATCAATTTCTTCACTTAGATGACGAATAAAGAAGAGTCATTTCAGTGCAGTCGTTTCACACTGTCATCCTCGGTAGGTCTAATAATGGCTGAAATGATTTGTGCACAACTTTAATCTTTTCCAGGATTTAGTCTGAGCCGTAAGAGGGAATTCGTAGAAAACACCCTCACTGGATTAACTGGCTAAGAGAGTGGATGGATAGTTGCATACTGCCTTACGGTCATAAATTAATGGTCCCTCATACCTAAAGCAAGATCTTTATTTTCAAAAGATTAACTTTCAAAGTAAATTGGAGTCTAGTATCTACTCTACTATTGTGATGTTTAGGACTGAAGGAATTCAATCTTGATAAATGATATGACTGTGTAACATGCATGTAAGGGACCAAGGGCTAAGATTCATAATTATTTATTTTAGTTAAAATAAATACTGCACCCTGCAGAGAGCAAAAAGCAAATCCTCATGTTTAGCTGAAGCTGCTGTTACTGTTGATACTCCGTGACTCACCTTTAGCAGCTGCTTGGCTCTCCTCCTGTAGCATCCTGTCTTTTTCCTCTTCTAGCTTTTTTATCTCCTTGGCATGCTTCTCCTGCAGCTCCTGCAGTGCTTTCCTGTGTGCTACTTCCATGGCCTCCAGTCTGGCCCTACAAGGTGCCCCAGTGCCACAGGGACTCTCCACCTCTATACCCATGGCCGCACGCTCCCTCTTAATGCTCTCCACCTGCTTTCGAAGAAAAACAGCCTGGAAGATTGTTTTATAGAAAATGTGTAAGGGTAGAGAGGGAGGAGGTGAAAAAAAAGACTGAAATCCCGATCCCTGTTGGATAATAGTATAATTTTCTTGCCCTGATTCTGTGCATCGCTTTTTTTAAATTGAAAGTTCTCTCCTACCTCTTTTTGCAGTGCTTCAGCTGTATTCATTGTGATCTGGGCGCCATTTATGGATGGAGGAGCCTCCTTCATGTTTGATGTATCAGTTTGTGACCCGGTGACAGACTGGTTGACCTCTTGAGGTGGTGAGTGATCTCTCTGGGGAGTAAGTAGAGATGCAGATGCCTGTGCGGTGCTTGACTGATAAGCCTGGGTGCCTATGAGAGACTGTGAGCTCATGTCCTGAAATGACATTGTCTCAAATTCTACCCACTTCCTGTTAACTTCAGAGTCCATAGTTTCAATAACAGGCACAGGTACACTCCCCTTTTTCAGCTCCATGGACTCCCACCTGCTGCCCATCTCATTGACGGGGAGCCCCTCCTCAAACCACTTGTTCCTCTCCTCCAGTCGTTTTGCCTGCTCGCGGTCCCAGCACTCCCCTTCCTCTCTCTGACTGGCTAGCGATAAGTCCGCACCCAGATCTCTGTCTGCTGCTTGGTGGTGGATTTCGGTCTGGTAGGAGTTTGCAGCTCTAGTGGTGGAGGTGCAAGTGGCAGGTTCATAGCCCGAATCCTTGCAGGTGAACTGAGCAGGGGGTTGGCATGGTGACGGTCTCCGGGAGAGGGGGTTCTCTTTCTCGCTGCCGATGTCTGATTGGCTGAGGTCCGAATGAGGGAAATACAGGAGAGTAGAGTTACACATTCAAAGAAAGATAAGAGAGACAAGGTCCGCTGCAGGCAGACCACCCAATCATAGCCGTGCTCCACAGAAATGTTCAGATCTTGTTTTTGGAGACTGAGGATTTTAGCACTATGATAAACATCAAGTATTCACCATGTACGGTGTTTCTGTTCTGTCTGCCACTAATTAAGATCAAGAGATACCAGTAATTTTAATTTAATTTAAGATCATTTACTGCTTTGGTAATGAAATGCACAAAGTCTATGAAGTGCGCAGGTACAGGGCTAGTTAATTCTATGAAAAAAAATAATAATATAAAACTATAAAAATAAGAAAGTAGAAAGAACTTTTGCAATGATGCCTCACAGCAAGAAGGGGTTCTTTTGACTGGCTGGGCCTTTTGTAAGGAATTTTCATGTTCTTCTTGTGCATGTGTGGGTAATCCAGCTTCCTCCCACAATCCAGAGAGATTAAGTTAACTGGTGATTCTAAATTGGCTGTACGTGTGAGTGTGAGCATGAATAGTTGTCTGCCTCTCCGTGTTAGCCCTGCGACAAACTACCTGTCCAGACTGTAACCTGCCTCATCGGCTTGCACCCACCTCGACCCAGAATCGCCTTTATTTGACAGTTTCAGTGAAGAGAGACAAATCAGGGAAATGACGTACATCAAACAATCCAGCCAGACTGCTTTACACGCATCAGGTTCTAAGTTAAATGAAATGACTAAATAGTGTATGTATGTAATAAATAGTGTATATGGTTCTTGAAATGAACTCCAGTTCCAGCAGCTACAACAGTCACAGTCTGCTGCATTAAGCCTAATGCATTAATAATAGTAATAAAACAATGTAATATGTAAAAGCGAAACACACTGATCACATATTCTATGTGCACTAAGAATTTGGGTACATTTTGCAGATATTATTTATTTTCTGAATATTATTACAATATGTTTACACTTTCATGTGTTCCTTAAGTCCCCATTAAAGGATCTGAACACTTTCTGTCTCACTGTCTCCCACCATAGTGCCAGACTCACTGTGTGTTGTTCTGGATCGCCTGCTTCAGTAACTTCAACCAATTTTTCCGAATTCTGGATGTCACAGCAGAGAGAGTGAACACTGCTCCTTTTGTCTGGGGCAGATCAAGAGACACAATCGCACGCGCACACACACACACACACACACACACACACACACACACACACACACACACACACACACACACACGCACGCACGCACGCACGCACGCACACACACACACATACACATATACGCGTTAAACAGGGAGCAGCCAAACATCTTTTTGTCTGGCTGTGAAACTGGGAGTTGGGGGGGTGGAGGTGCGATTAATTGACCTGGATGACTGAGAACCTTCACAGACATTAATTGACAGTGTTTTCGTCTACTGAGCAACACCATTAATAATTGAAATTGAATTCAATTTTATTTATATAGAAAAAACAAAAGTGCTGTAAATACATACTTGTATTTGGAGTCCGTAGTTCTTGTCCACATCACAATCTGACACATTCACGCAGGACGTCAGGTCGATCTCTCCATCCAGGTCATCTGACTGCAGCACGACAAGAGCAGCATAACTTTAGCTGAGTCAAATAAGGTCACAGTTCTCCCCCAAACAATTAATTTTTCAGGAAACTGACCTACTGGTATCAAAAAACAAACTTCATAAAGTCTTCCTGATTGTGCAAAAACAGCACACCAGAAACTGCTTTAGTGTCATACCTCCTTAGCCTCTGAGTCTCTGTAGTATCTCAGCGAGGTGTCACCGAGAACAAACCAGTGTTTCCTCCACTGCGGAAAGCACAGTAAACATGGACAAGGATGAACTAACTGGTGCCATGACCATCAAACCCATTCGTTGGCATTCATTTCTACAGTATGTAGACTCTTTTCAAGATGTTTCACGATGATGAGTCACGTTGGTGGTGTTTTGAGCCTGTCTGGCAGGTTTTATGAGGATGTGGTTAAAGCTAGAATCAGCATCTTAGTTAAATATAATACGTTTTTCAAAAGAATACCTTTACCTTGCCATGTTCATCCAGTCTGGACATCCACCCCTTTGAGAAACAACATCTGCAATTAAAGCGATACGAGCAAACAGAATGAAAGAGCTCTCTTTGTGGTTTATCTCTCACACTTCATTGTGAAACTAGAGGAAGCGGAAACTGTCGGAAACAGACGACTGCACTCTTGAGATAACTAATACAGATCGACGCATGTGGCGAGGTGCAGATAGAGAAAAATACAACTGTTTCTGTGAACCATCAAACTGTCAGAGGGAGAAAGGAAGGGAAAGGGGAACCGACGGTACATTATTAGAACGATAGTACCAACTGAAAAATACTCACCGTGTATGACGAATGTGATCCGTTGTTATCGTAATATGAAGAGGAGGAGAAATAGAGGAATTAGGTTGGAAGAAGTGCCCGATGTGATATGTAAAGAGGATGTCATAAAAGTTTCACACATACAGAGGTGCCTACATATGGAAATGCTGTGTGAACTACTAAAAAAAGTTTTCAACAGTGAAACAGAAACATTGTTGAACGTTTCATTTCGTGGTCATCCATCAGTGTACAGTGACTCAGCTGTTTTAGTCATGACAGCACAACACTGCAAATACAGGAAACAGTTAACTGAAACCGTCCTGGAACCTATTAATAAAGATGATAAATCGAATGAACATGCTGCCCTAAAACACAGAGTGCTAGGTAATGACTTCTGCCTGCGAGTGTGTGTCTCTGCGAGGGGCTGAAATACATGAATGACCTATTTTCCTCCAAATGCTCGTGTGATATATACAGACGCAGGAAGTCATGAGTTAGTTGTTTTTAGGTGATTCGATGCTGTTTTATCTTGTTTTTGCTTTAACATAGGGCTGTTTTAATTTTATGTCTTATGTGTTTTATTTATTTAATTTGCTGTTTTTTGTTATTCTATTGTTTTAACTTATTTTCTGTACAGCACTTTGTTCCTGTGCTGGGTATTTTAAAGTGCTTTATAAATAAAATTGGATTGGATTGGATTGGACAGTGCTCACCTGTGTCTGCAGACGTTCAGGAGGAGCCGGTCGCTCATTCACCTTGGAGGATCTGTGTTTTCCACTCTGGCTCTCTGAGGTCTTTGATGGATTAAACAGACAGGACGTTCTTGCCTTTTTAAACACAGCTGTTTGTGATAAACATGCCTGCAGTGACTGCATCTTACCTGTGTATGAAGAGATGCTGCCGATCGTCTCCGAGACGATCGTCCGTTCTCAGAGTCTCGACATTTCTCCCGTCTGTCTCTCCCTCTCTCTCTGCCTCTCCCCCTCTCATCTGACTCCAGCCTTGAACTGTAGAACTGGCTCGATCTGTCTATTTCATCTTGATACCTTAAAGTTAATGTGTAGAGGAAATGAAAAGAGGAAATATGTTTTGAAAGTGAACTTTTGCAGACCTCTGCAAAAGGTTCAAAAGCATGTTTATTTTCTCAGGCCATAAATTAATGCTATCAGTTACCACATCAGATAAATACATATCTTCAAAGAGTTTTCTGCCCACTAATTTTCCAGCTAGTGAAGGAGTGACGCACAGATCACAGCAGATTGTAGTGCACAAGTCCAGACTTTAAACACTAAGTGAAGCAACTGAACCAAAGTATTGCACTAACTGTTTATGGATTACAGCCATTTTTATACAATTATCAGAGAGTGCAATGGAATAAGGTCACTGGTGTTTACTGGTGATGTGACTGCTTGTTACGGTCGCTGACCTCTAGTGGCTCTCCCTCTGTAGAAGAGTTGTTTTTCTCCTTTTCTTGTGTTGCAGGTCTGCCTCATGAGCCGCAGCTGAGGTGTGTTCCAGCTCGTCAGCCACGGCATATAGGCTGCCATCCTAAACTGCCACACCCCCTGCCATTTTCCCCATGTTGCCAGAGCTGTGAGCTGTAGAGTTTTGGGCAGCGGGCCTTTGTGTGTATGTGTGTGAGAACTTACCCTCTGTGAACTTTGGTTTTTCTTTCTTTTATTGTGAGCGAAGGTGTGCCCTTATTGTGATAATTAGTTTGTCATTGTGGAAGCAGGTAGGGGTTCTCTGCCATTTTTGTTTCACCTGTTTTCTCCTGGTTTGGTTAGACAGGGAGCTCAGCCATTGTATTTTGTTTTTGGTTAGTGAGTACTTGGTTTTGATTTCTAGCTAAAAGGGGGTGTTTTGTTTATTGTTTTGGCCTTGGAGACCCTGAAGAAAAGAGCTTCCCTGTGTTTTTGTACTGTAGTAGTTTTAGGCAATAAATCTTGTATACTGACATCTATTTCTCCAGTAGTTCATGTGTTCCCTTTCACTTTGTGTTACCCCCTCACTCCAGTCGACACTCCGTTCATTAAGTGGGGCGTAACATAAGTGGGGGCTCGTCCGGGATTATTTGGGTTATGGCACAGTTTAGCCTGGGTGATTTTATAGCTAGGCCTGCATTGGACCAGCTTGATGCATGTCGGAAGGAGGATTTGTGTGCTGTTGCCGCGCATTATGCTACATAGAAGTAGCAGGATGAATTGAGCATTTACAGGGCTATACTTTGTGGTCAGGTTCTGCCAAATGCCGAAAAATTGATTGGCCAACTCTTCACGGTGCAAATGGATAATGACCCAAAACATACTGCACAAACATCTCAGTTTCTCAAGGCAAAGATTCAATGGCCAAGTGAGCCAGCTGATCTCAGCCTAACAGAGCATGCCTTTTAATTATTTATTTTTTTTTTTAAACTGAAGCCAAAAACTGAAGACTGAAAGCATGTGGCTGCCCTGAAGACCTACCAGAGCATCTCAGAGGAGATAATTCAGGCAGTCACTGACTACAAAACACTTTTATCCACTAGTTTCTTTTGTAGCAGTTAAGTAGTGAAAGGCAATATGAAGTGCTGTTAATGTTGATTTTGGTTCCTGCAACATTACAACTGAAGATTTATAAGGTTTAAAATGTGGTAAGAAAACTTCAACTATAACTGCTAAAGCCTATTTTGGCTAGCGTGTGCATCTCAGAACCTCTGTCAGTCTTGGATGAGCTGAATATTTCTGTGTCCAACCACATTTCGGTTGGCATTTAGGTAAGGCCCAGTTAGGTGTTTAAACAGATGCAAGTGCTCAAAACTAGCAGTGAGACAATGCCACATCACCAACCTGTATGTCCTGAGTCTCTGGTCCCTGCATGGACTGGGACTCTGGTTCCTCAACCTCAGCCCTGGAAACTCTTCTTCTGATTCCACTTGGATCTTGGGAATATCAGCCAGCACTATGTAATCATCTATGGTCATCCCCACCTTAGATTTAGAAAAGATTTAGCATGTTAGCATGTGGCAAGACTGATTTTTATATAGTGTTTGTTAAACAAATAGATAATTCTAAAAACTGAAGCAAGTGCAGGAGTGCCTTAAATCTTCATTTCATTAATATGGCATAATGGAATATTTACTTTACCACTTTAAACACTTCCTAATGAGTTTATTGTGTCAGTTGCTAGTTGTGAATTAAAGATTAAGTCTTTTTTCATAGGTTTAGTCATTCTAAGTGCCAGAAAGGAGCATTATCCACAGTATGTTCATTGGCTAACAACTCAAGGTTGACAATCAGCCAAATTCCTGCTCACACGACTTATTTACCTCCTCAGCATCTACAGCAGCCTTTTTGGGTTCAGAGATCAGCAGGGTGTCCATGCCTCGTCTAATGGCGCTCCTGCTTCGGTCACCTATGACTTTGTTTTTTCCTTCATCGGCTTCATCTGTTCCTGTAATTGTAGCTTGTGACAGTGATCCACCAAAGACTTGCGAGACTGTGCCCCGCCTCGATGACGAGGATCCAGGTGAGGCCGGGATGCTGAGTAAAGAGTGTGCGGACCCCTGCCATGAGTTTTGTGGACTCAGCCTGCTGTCTCTGGAGCAGGGTTCTCTTTGTGGGGAGTGGCTGGTGCCGTAGCCGTTCCTGGCTGGTGAAACGTCACGACTGTTCCGAGTTCGAGTGTTGGTCGAGCTGTTGACAGCTGTTCTGATTCGTGGGGATGGTTGGGATAGCTCATATGAATTTTGCTGAAGAGCCGACGAGCCACGACGGGAGATAGACTCGAGATTTCTGTACAGCTTCTCAGAGTCTAAACTGTGCCTGTTCGAAGCTTGTGATGGACTTCCTGACTCTCGACTATATCCCTTTATAGCATCATATTCACCATTCTGTGAGAGCAAAGAGCCTGCACGCCTGTGAGATGGTGTGGCCCTGGAGGGAGACGCGGTGCGAGAGGCATTGGACAACTTCCGGCAGGATGGACTGGACCAGCCTGATGTATGGCAAGAAGGACCATATGATGGAAGCTGTGGAGAGCTGTGAGATGAAGTATGAGACCGAGTCTGACTCCTACAGAGGGAGCTCCCTCTCTGAGCTCCCACAGGCGATTCGGTGAGCTTGTAGCGTTCTGGACTCATAGAGCTGTGACGTGTCGGAGAATTTGTCAGGGAATCTCCTCGTCTAAAGTTTGAGTGGTATGTGTATCTCTGCGGGGATTCACTTCTCCAAGTTTCCTGCATATACGTCTCATGATTTCTTCGCTGGGAAGGCACTCCCAGGTTGACGTTCCTGTAAGGGACACAGGCCTTGGGCTCGGGAACATAGTTGCTTGGAAGGGGATGCCCCCGCTCGTAGTAACGAAACTGACGTTTTTTGTCCTCCTCAATCTGCTGCTCACCATCACCTCTTCTGTCGGGAGAGAAGTAACCGCTCTCTTGTCCCCTGTCTCCCCAGGACTCTGAAAATCAAACAAATCTGTGATCATTGCCTTAATGTAAATGTAAATAGCTTATCAGAGAGGATTATCTTTCTGTAAAATGCTCATGATGGAGTTTAGTTCTAACTGGGATGCATGCCTGTGACTGACCTGACGCATGGCGGGACCTGTTTCTCCCTCTCCTCTCATCCATCCAGGAGCTTTCAGTGCCTTGTGGGGGAGAGGAGTCCAGCCGTGTCATTTCTCTTTGAGCCACACAGTACCGCTCCAAGCTGGGGGATCGGCCCCTCTCTGAAGAATCCAACTGATTTGGAGAGCTGGGAGAGGTAGCAGACAATCAGTCGATGGGCGATAAATTGTTATTTGAATGCATCTAAAGTGTTTGCTCAAGTTAGTGAAGAAGTGCTTCAAGAACATCTTTACACATCTGCTGTGCTGTCAGTCTAAGATTTCCATCAGCTTTGTCTTTCGTTAAACTCTTGGCATTAAACAAAGAAGGAAAATAATGTTAATCTTCTTTTTCCATACAGGAACTTTCAGAGGAACTCAGAACTTAATTATGATCAGCAGAGGAAACCATCAAAACAGCCCCTGCTCACATGGTATTTAATTTTACGTACAAGAATTTTGGAGGTCGGGCTTACAGGTCAGAAGGATTAAGACTGATCACGTATTCATTTTATGGATTAGCACCGTCAGTAGGTTATATATAAAATATATATTTCTATAAACAGCATTGATTTTTTTCATACGTCAATTAAGTTACAGATTAATTTAATTATTAGCTTAATCAACTTAATTATTGGCATTATTAATGTATTAGTTAGGTGTTATCATGTACTTAATTCATCATTTATATATCATTACTCCTTCTTAGTATGCCATTTATAAAAGCAGATGTATTCTTAAGACCATCTTCAAGTTTCAACAGATTTTTCAAATAAATATAAAATGCTAGAGGAGTGTGTAGAGACTCACCGGTGCTGCTGCAGCTGTGATAAGAGGAAAAGACTCAGTGTACCGAATATAGAGCCTGAGTTATAGTTAGAGACTCTCTGAGATCACTACACTGTGAGAGAACAGTGCATATTCAGTGATTTGAACAGAAGCCCCGAGTGCTACGGTAGTTATTATGGAAATATGATGAGAGCAGATTTTTGTCCACACAGATGAAGTGTATAAAACACTGATGTAATTATTACATTTTATGTTGATAATTATGCACCCCTTTCTATGCTGAATTTCCAGATAGAGAAGCTCACTGTGTCTGCACTATCAATAAACAGATCAGTTATCATTATTGTGGCACCACAACATCCAGCACCATCAGCAGTCAATCAGGTCCTCTTCCTCCTGAAAGCCCCACTTAGTCTAAACCTTTTCCTCAAAAGTTTAGAGCTCACCAAAGCAAGAACATTTAAAATATCAAGAACTATATATGTTGTTTTTTTTTAACTATCGGCACTTTAGACTCTGGAAGCTAGGGATCAAGTGAGGTTTGTGGTTTGCTGCCAGTGGTACTGGGACGTTGTACAAAAATGGTGAATAAAAAAAAGGAGGACCAAATTCTTCCTCCAAATTCATCAACTTCATCTCACATCGACGTCTTGAGGCTTGATCCTGGGATGCAATTGAGTGTTCCAACATGACAATGACCCCAAACACACATCAAAACGGGTTTGGAATGGATAAAGCACGCTTAACATTAAGCTTTGTGAATGGTCGTCTCAAAGCCCCGACATCAACCCTATTGAGGACTGAAGCCACAGTTGTGTAAGGAAAACCACAAATGTAAATGAACTCTACCAATACTGCCATAAAAAGTGATCAAATATGTATCCAGAATTATGCCAGAAACGACCAAAACAGTTTGGTTGAGGTGCAACTTTTTAAGGGACATTTAACCAAATATTAATGAGGGTATACTTTTGACCCTGTGTGGATTTAAGAAAATCCAAAATACATTAAAACTTGTGCACCCAGCTCTTGTTTTTAAAAATCTATACAGTGGACATTACAGTTCACATTATTAATACCCCAGAATTACCATGACATTCACACCCATGATGAGTGTACATAAATTTATGATCACAACTCCATGATTGAGCTAATGGATGTTATTGAGCTGGCCAGTCAGTGATACTCGTTCACTAACTCAGTGTATATAGTACAGGCAGGTTCTTGGTAAAAAAGTGGTTTCTTAAAAACGGGACACTGGATACACTCACCTGGATTGTATGTCAGTATCACCGATATTAAGTTCCCACTCAGGATTCAGACTGTGCTCTAGACTCCACTCGTAGGTCCAACCGCCTCTGACATCATCACTACTGGCACTTGTGGTCACCTCAGACAGGGCACATGTGTCGTCATCATCATCATCTGTATCCTGGTTTGTGGGGAGCAGAAACATATCTTAAGCATTTGGATTAATAGTGACAATTAGATATTTAAACTAAGAAAAATGCTGTCAATCAGAATGTTTTGTCTCTATTTTTGAAAACTATTTCAACTCAAAGTAAAAGTGTCGAAATAATGTCTGCTTTTTTTTTATAACAGTTCAGTAATAACATGTTTAGCAGTCCTAACTTGGATAACTCAACCAATTTAAAACCAAAAAAACGACAGAATTCAACAAATTTATGGGAACCAAAATTGTCAGTTTGGCATAGTGACTGCAGCCTTGTCTAATTTGAATTATTCTGCAATGCTTAAAAAATATTTAACCTCCTAAAAGTGCAGGTTTCTCAGTTATTTGGATTTACAATAAACCAGCCAATGCTTATATCTAATTATGACCCACTAAAAGCTTCATACAGCAACTATGTGATGGCATGTGTCTACTCACTTTAAAAATCAAACAAGTCACAGCAAAACAAACTGAATTTTTATACAAAAGTAAAAAACAAACTAACTTGCTGAGTCTGAGCATTAACACAAATTCCACTTACTGTCACTGATCACTGACCTTCAGGCAAATCTGCTGTCAAAGCTGTGTAGCCACTTCTGTCTTAGCTTCTCCAGTCGTTCCAGCTAAGCCAACACATCTAGCCTGCACAGGACGTAACTCAAGCTAGTCTCTGGTCATGCTCATCATTATTTCATTGCTCCAGTGCTTTTACATCACCAGAACTGCCCACTTACTGTCTTTCTTATCATTATCTTGATCTCTCCTTCTGGTCAGCTTCTCATTAACACAAAACTTTTTCTTCTCATTTTAGCTCCTGATGCTTCCTGGATGCAGGACTAAATAAAATGCATTTGTTTTACTCTGTTTTCACTTGAAAATAAAATCTACATTCGAGTCATGATGTTGACTAACATAAGTTTCACAATGACATTGCTCTGAATAATAAGTTAAGTGGGCCGGTGTTGCACGAGGATATGTGCCTGCATGTGTAATATGGGCGTATCAGATTACAACCTATTCCCTAAGGATGGTAATGAGCTTTCATTAATTAATGATACAGAATCAAATGCCACCATCCTTCTCCCACCTCCACAATTTTATCACTTGGTAATTGTATTACAGGCTGACATCATTCTTGTAAATTGTCATTTTATTTGATTTTAAATGTTTATAAAACTGTCGTATAAGCAAAGAATCTGAGCATCTGGGTAGTCAACCTGAACCTTTGGTACACAAATATATAGAACTGTGCAATGTTGACCCTGTTTTGCACCCATCGTATGAATTATAAATATGGGCTGGTTACCTAGGAAACAAACCAAAATTATGTTGCGCTTGTGAATTGTTTTTGAGCTGTTGGACTGAATAAATCACAAAAGAATGGATCTACAATTTTCATCACCTCAATGAGGGCTTCCAGTCAGAGACCATAAGGGTAAGGCGGTATATCTGTGCTAATCAGAAAGTTCTTCTTTAAATCTGTGTTAATCCAAACTTGACCTTTTATCTTTTGGATATAAGAATTCATAGCTTCATCATTTTCAAATTTGTGAATAAATTGTTTAAAGTTTTATCAAAATTCTTTCTTTGGCTGCTTCACCATAACAAACGATCTGCCTCCAACCTTTGACTCTGCTTAGCACAGAGATCCTGACCATCTGTTCAAGTCAAAGCAATTTCAATTTTATTCAATTTTATTTATATGGTGCCAAATCAAATGAAATCAAATTAAATTAAAGACTCTAGAAAAACACAGAGAAAACCCCAACAATCAAACGACCCCCTTTGAGCAAGTACTTGGCAACAGTGGAAAAGAAAAACTCCCTTTTGACAAGAAGAAACCTCTGGCAATATATGTATGCATCCTTAATGAAGCAGAGGATTACCAGACAGATAGTAGCTAAAGTAAGACTTACAAGTTTTAGGTCACTGTAATAAAGGGTATTAATAATAATAATAAATAAATACGTTTTTATTTATATAGCACCTTTCAAGACAGAATCACAAAGTGCTGCACATAAGATTACAAGTCATAAAAAGATTTAAAAAGAGAAAATAAAACAGGCAATAAAATAAACTAAAGGTTTTTTGTGAGACCATAAAAACCTTTAGTTTCCATTCTTTAGTATCTTTAGCAACACAAACATGACCCTTGCTCCACATTTGGTTTTTTGGGATCTGGTCAAAAAGACCTGGGAAATGCTCAAATCCCTCTTCTAGGTTTAAAAACTTGTAAGTGGCCTTGTGATCAGTTATATGATCAGCTGAACGATGCTTTATCTTTAATTTAAAGACTTTGTACATACCCAGGTGGCTACACAGAAAGCACAGTAGCTGATGTAGCTACATACCAGCTCCTGCAGAGTATCCTGTTGTGCAGCATCTGCTGCAGGAGCGCCGCTGACGTGCATGTGATCTGGCCGCAGGCAGGAGCTACAGCGGGAGGGGTCAAAGGTGTTGGGCTGGAACTGGCAACAGTAACAGTCTTCAGCAGGGGGCGACATGGTCCTGTCCTGTCCTCCGAAGCTTAGGGTGCACATTTCCAGACACATTACTGCTCTAACTCCATTTGATTGACTGGTTTCATTGCACCTGGAGTGCTGTTATTTCCCAGGAGGCTCTTGGTGGGATCTTGGTGGGAGTTCATTAGCATAAACACAATCAAAACAATTGAATACTTATTATACTAATTAAGCAGACTTTAGGAGATTAAAGGTTAATTCTCTAGCTTTTTATATCTGAATTGCTTATAAGCTGAAGCATGATTCTTAAAAAACAGCTACTCTGTTGCTATAAATTGATCTCATTGAGTCATAGCACTTACAGTGTTGTGTATGTAATGCTGAACTAAAGTGAAATACACACCACTACTGCTTGTATACCTTTACACCTGCTCACCTGCTTGTAAAAGAAACCCCCTAGTATATGTCTGTGAAGTATATATTAATGGTTTGTAAATCTCTAATGGAAAATAAAAAATTGTTTACCTTGGTGACATAATCCAATGGTTTACAGAGGTTATATCCAAAAAAGAATCCTCCAGCAAAACTTGACATCAGAATGGAAATGATCTCGTGCTACCATGCAGGAGTTAAAGACTGTGGTCTTTTGTCAGAAAGCAAACTTTCATTGGTTCTCACAGGGCCCCAATATGGCAATTGTGTCCTATCAGGTATCATCACCTTTAGAAAATGAAACTGAGCACTAACTCCTCTTAACAGATGTCTTATGGCTGATGATGTGCTGCTGCACAGATGGTTGCCCTCACCCTGAAGCCTCAAAGGAAAGAGATAACTGGACAGAGAGTACAACCAACATAACATGATACACATGACCAAATCATACTGTATCTTAAATAATAATTTTCACTGGGTGCAAGAAAGTAAACACAGAAACTGATGTTGTTCTTAAGATTAGGGAAAAATTAAATTGTGGATGTATGTCCTCGACCTTTGTCTTATTCATGTGTATTCACCACAAACACTAAACATCGAAAACTTTCAAATAATCGTTTTTTGGGATATTTGTTCTTTAAGCCAGGTGCTGAAACCTCTGAAACTACATCAAGCACCTTAATAGCTTAGCTTGGCAAAAAGACTGGTAACACTGGGACATAAGTAACCAAGTGGGAACACCAGCAGTTCCGCATAAGGGTTTGTCTGCTGGTTGATTGCAATTTCCTGTCTTTATATTAAAGTAAAACAAACACACAGTTTTACACTGTAGGGCCTCTCATTTTTCTGCCTAAAGCCTGCCAATCGAGTAAAAATGTTTGCAGATTTGTAATTTTTTACATGCAGTCCACTCACATTTAGATTATCAAGTATTTAAGAGAGTTTAGTAAATTTCAGTGATGAGTCTGAGGCCATTTTCCTGCACCTACACAATATGGGGGCTGCAAATAAACACCATAAGTCATTTGTGTTATTAGTATTGGCTTGATACCAGGGTAATCACAGTACAGAAACTTTAATCTAGCAACACTTAGTGGTGTTACTCGCTGATGCTCATATGGGTGTTAAATGTCTGTAAAGTTGTAGTGATGGAGGCCATAGCAGCTTTGTAGCAAGAAGGTTGTTGTTCTCCCTGTGTCTGTGTGGGTTCTCTGCAGGGTACTCTCTTGGTCCCCAACAACCCTGAATTGGAAAAGCAGAAGAAAATGTTTTCCCTGAGTCATAACAAATAAATATATGAAAATGCAACAGTTCTATGGATAAAAATGTCTTGTTGATGCCAGAGGTCAGAGGAGAATGGCTGCACTGCTTTGAGCTCATAGGACGGCAACAGTAACTCAAATAACCTTTCAATACAACCAAGCTGTGCAGAAGAGCATATCTAAATGCACAACACCTTAACAGCAGCATAAGACCACACCGGGTGCCACTCCTGTCAGCTAAGAATAGCAAATGGACACAATACTTCAAACATTGCCTGGTCTGAGTACAAGTTTCTGCTGTGATATTCATATTAAGACAGTTCTCAAGACAGAAAGGGGCCCAGCCCTGTATCTCTAATGGTGTATCTAATATTTCTTGATATCAAATTATTTGATGGATTGAATTCAAACAACCTTAGCCTAAACAAAATGGGCCACAGAAAAAAAGTTAAGGTAATACAGAACATGAACTCAACTAATTTAATTCAAATTCAGTAACACAGCCAATTTTTTTTGCAGCAAACTCCTATAAGTGAGCAAATCTCTGAGAGCTGCTGGCATCATTGGCTAATTTCTATCGGGAATACTCAGTCTGCTTTCTTCTGGGATTATTATGCTTGAGCAAGCCACGAGAGGGGGCCTTTGGTTTCAACAGGGACGTACAGTACACAAACTGAGGACAAACATTAAATGCTCACAATCACTCTCTACTGTTTTCTCCCCCTACAGTGCCTGGCCACGGACCATCTGCTTGTAGATCCCCACACTGCTCATCAAACGTCCGCAGAGGTTCTGTGTATTTATAAACGCACTTTAATCTGCCTCTTGTTATAAAATGACAGTTGAGAATGAAGCGCTCAGGCCCACTTTGCTTCTTGTGAGCGTGCGCATGTGTCTCGTTTTAGAACATGTTCACAGTTTGTGATGATTAATTACAGTTTCGTAAGCCTACATTTTGTCAAGCAGCGGTATCAAATGAACTCCCAAGACGAAGTATAATTAAAGATTTTTGGCAAGTAAAATGACAATTAAGGGGAGATATTTTTGTCTTTGCTGTGTGTCACATGCGTACTGTAGCTACATTCAGCTGCTCTGGCAGCAGTTGGTGTAATGAGAGAGTGGAGCCAGTATCCATGGAAATGCAGTTGGAAAAGTTCACCTCACACAAGTTGAAACTAACACCAAGGTAAACATGTTAATGACTGCATTAAAGCTATTTCATGGCCACATAGAGATTTTATTCCTCCCCCATGTTGAGCACTGAGGTAGTCCAGGTTTTCTGTTGCTGTTTTTTTTTTCTGGCAAGGTTATTCAAAAACACTGGCTGACTGAATTTTGATAAACTTTGCGGAAAGATGTAGCATGAAAAAACAAAAAGGCAAGCAAAACGTGTGGATCTGGATCATTTTTACTATACAATTGCAACCTTGGTCTATCCATTTCAAATGTTAGTAGAAGCATGTGTCCTTGGCAGTGGAGAGGGATGTGCTCTCTGACTGTCAATTTTTCTGTTTTTCCTGAGTAATTAGTGATGATGACTCTACTGTTCATAAACACACTTAGAAGCTAAGGTCTGAATTGGCTCCTCAATTAAGATTTTGGCAGACCTGTGAAAAACTAAGTACGCCTTTCCTGGTGTTGTACATCTAAGTACATCCAGCCAGGTGTTGATATTCAGATGCACTTGATCAATCATTATCATTATCTGTCAGGCTTTCTAGGTTTGGATGTCCTAACAAGGTCAGAGAAAATGCAAAAATTCAAGAGTTACATCTCAGACTCAGTTAGCATGCTAAATGCTAAAACACATGACTGTACATTTAGAAAAATGCTGAAAAAGTATGGCTTGTTTCGAAGAGTTTCCAGGAGAAAGTCTCTTTTATATAAAAATAACATGGCAGCACTGCTCAAGTTTGCAGAGTTGTCCTGGAACAATGTCCTTTAGAAATAACAGAACAAAGTGGAAATGTTTGACCGTACTATCTTAATTAAAACACAACATGTCAGCACAAACTCATACTAGCATGCATGGTGGTGGAGGGCTGACAGTTTGGGCTCGTTTTGCAGCCACAGCATCTGTGTAGCATCACTGAGTTGACCATGAACTTCTCTGCATGGCTTAAAAATGCAAATAGACAATGAAAGCAAGCACAGCAGCAAAAGAATCAAGTTGTTGGAATGGCCGATTCAAAAGCTAGAGCTCAACCTGATTGAAATTCTGTGCTGGAATCTAAAGAATGCCCTCAAATCTCTATGGAATAAACAAGTAGTACAAAACTATAGAGGGCTTGCAACAACATAAGAGACCAATGAAGTTTTACAGAAAATGATTATTTCAAGTTATTGCTGCAAAAGCTGTTACTGCAGGCTATTGAACTATGGGATGTACTTATTTTTACAAAGCACTGTAAAAGAAAAATCACTCAGTTCCCTGATTATTTGTTATTATAAAGTCCATCTTTTCCTTTCACTGATGGATTGGGAGCTGTATGGTGGATAAATGTAACACTCCATGTGTTGGAGCTCAAATAGAGCATTATACAGTATATAGAAAGTGATTCTGGACACAAACTTTTTTTTATTGTTAGTTTAAAGCTAGTTTTCACAATAAAAATTACATTGTTTAACCCTTTCACGCATAGCGGTCACTACAGTGGACAGCTATTCAAAGGCCGTTTTTTTGTATTTGTGTCAGTGTTGATGGACATAAATGACTACATTGGACACTGATGTGTCACTCCATACCCTTCCACCCACTGGTTGTTTAATGTTACTATAGATGTATGACGTGTTTCATTGTAATTTAACCCTGTCATGTATGAATTATGACAACCTCAATCAGGATTTCTTCCTTAAGTATTTTTATTCATCTTTTCATGCCTAAAGTGTCATGGTCTCCGTGCCTGCCCGGTCGGCCCCACAAGGCTACAATTGCTGTTTCTGTTCTCTCCCTCTCTGCCTGGGCGGAGCTCACTGTGGGCTCCTGCCCTTGGCCCACACACACACCTGACAACACTCACCCATCATCACCGGGAGCACTATTTGAGGCTGGAACACAGATCCTCTCGTCGCTGGATGATTGTACCCCTAACGTTAGTGTTCTCACAGCTCTTGTGCTTCATATTCGTGATTTGTGATTAGTTGGTGACCTGCCTTCTCGTCTGCCTCAGATCTCCCCCCCCCCCCCCCCGGGACCTGCGACCTCCCTGCTGCGGGAACGTGTGTGAGTGTGAGCGAAGAAGACGTGAGTGAGTTACCCTGTGATTCCCCCCGGAGTTTTGGATCCCTTCACTGTACATATATTGCACTGGCACTGTAAATAAACTACACCTTGGAGATACCTTACCGCTCTGCGTTTGAATCCCTGTACCAGATCGTGACAGAATCATTCAGCCACGGAAATGGATTCAGCAGATCCAGCGGTCTCGACTCCCACCCTCGCCACTTTGGCCGCGATGCTGGCACGCCACGAGCAGATGTTCATTCACCTTCGAGCAGAGCTCGCGAACCTCACACAGGCCGTGGCCCGGCTAACACCGCTACCGGCCGCTCCACTGGTCACCGCTCCTCCGTCGGAGGCGCCAGCTCCAGCAGTAAGTGTCGCGCCACCTGCTCCCTCACCTGTTCACGTTGACAGATTCCTCCCCACTCCCAGGGCTTTCACGGGAGAGATTGATAAATGTGCTGGTTTCCTCACTCAGTGTGCCCTTCAGTTTCGCCAGCAACCGCAAGCCTTTTCTACTGATGGTGCGAAAATCGCTTATATCGTCCAGTTACTCCAGGACCGTGCTCTAACCTGGGCTCAAGCTGCGCTTCAGGCGGAGCCGGACATCACCTTTTCTGACTTTCTTACTAAGTTTAAAGGTGTGTTTGACAGGAAAGCCACAACTGCCACCGCCGGCCAGCGCTTGCTTGCGCTTAAACAAGGTAAACGCAGCATGGCTGATTTTTCTATTGACTTTTCTACCTTGGCTGAACAGGCGAAATGGGGGGAAGAGGCCCTTAAAAGTGCATTGCTCACTAATATTAATGAGGAAATAAAGAATGAACTAATGCTCCGTGAACTGCCTTCCTCCCTGGATGCGCTTCTGGTTTTGTGTATGCGGGTGGACGATCAGGTGCGCGCACATCGGAGCGCACGCGCACGTTCGGGTTATGCCCCGCTGGACTTTTGTGGGACCCCTACTGCAGCCCATGGGTCGTGTGACGCCGACACCGGGGATGGGGAAGAGCCCATGCAGCTTGGGCGCTCACGGCTGTCGCCCGCGGAGCGCCAGCGCCATCTTGCCTCCGGTGAGTGCGTTTATTGCAGCCGTAAAGGCCACTCTGTCTCCTCCTGCCCAACGCTGGCAAAAGGGCGCGCTCACCAGTGATCGTGAGGGTGCTGGTGGGCGATCTGTCGAGTGAAAGCCCTCTCCCCAGACTTCTTTTGCCGGCTACTCTGCGTGTTCGGACTGTTTCTCATTCTCTCTCCGTTCTCATTGACTCTGGGGCTGAGCATAACTTTATTGACACCTCACTCGCCGCCAAACTGAACATCGCCTTGGAGCCTCTGTCACGCCCCCTCCGCGTTCATGCACTGTCGGGCCAGCGCCTGCATGACATCACTCATGTTTCTGAATTCCTTTCATTATCTCTCTCTGGCAATCACGCAGAAAGGATTTGTTTTTTTTCGTTTAAGGCTCCTCTCACTCCGCTGGTTCTGGGTCACCCCTGGCTTGTCCTCCACAACCCGCATATCGACTGGGAGAAGGGTGCCGTGCTGGGTTGGAGTGTGGCCTGCCATATGAACTGCCTCCGGGCTGCGGCTTCCCCCGTTTCGCTCCCACCCACGGCCTCGCTGTCGGACGCCCCGGACCTCTCGATGGTTCCGCGGGTTTATCATGATCTGCGGGATGTTTTTTGTAAGGATCGGGCGCGGTCCCTTCCCCCGCACCGCCCGTACGATTGTGCCGTCGATCTTCTTCCTGGAGCTCCGCTGCCGTCTAGCCGCCTGTACAGCCTCTCCCGGCCTGAGAGGGATGCTATGGAGCGTTACATCTCGGAGTCGCTGGCAGCAGGGTTGATTCGCCCCTCCTCTTCCCCTGTCGCGGCTGGGGTTTTTTTCGTGGATAAGAAGGATGGTTCGCTGCGGCCGTGTATTGACTTTCGGGGCCTTAATCAGATCACTGTTAAGAACAAATACCCTTTGCTGTTGCTTTCCTCCGCCTTTGAACTGCTTCAAGGCATGACCGTCTTTACCAAGCTGGATCTGCGCAACGCTTACCACCTGGTGCGCATCAGAGAGGGGGATGAGTGGAAGACCGGGTTCAATACGCATCGGGGCCACTTTGAGTATCTCGTGATGCCGTTTGGGCTGACTAACGCCCCCGCAGTGTTTCAGGCGATGGTTAATGATGTCCTTCGTGATTTTGTTAACCGTTGTGTATTTGTGTACTTGGATGACATCTTGATCTTTTCTAAGACACTCGAGGAGCACAAGGTCCATGTCCGGCAGGTCCTGCTACGCCTTCTGGAGAACCGGCTCTTTGTGAAGGGGGAGAAGTGCGATTTCCACATGGCGTCAGTGAGTTTTCTGGGCCACATTATCGAGAAGAGGGACTTGCGGACTGATCCGGAGAAAGTGCGGGCTGTGGTGGAATGGCCTACTCCTCCTGATCGCCGCCAAGTGCAACGTTTTTTGGGATTCGCCAACTTTTACAGACGGTTCATTCGCGATTTCAGCAGAATCGCTCTCCCTCTCACTAAACTCACCTCTCCCAAAGTTCCCTTCCAGTGGGATTCTGCCGCTCAGCGAGCCTTCGCCCTGCTCAAGGACAGGTTCACCACTGCTCCCATACTCCGGCAACCGGACCTTACACGGCAGTTCGTTGTGGAGGTGGATGCGTCGGACTCCGGGGTTGGGGCAGTTCTGTCTCAACAGCTGGACGGTAAGCTGCACCCGTGTGCCTTTTATTCTCGCCGTCTCTCCCCAGCAGAGTGTAACTATGACATCGGGGACCGGGAGCTTCTGGCCGTCAAGCTGGCCCTGGAGGAGTGGAGACATTGGTTGGAGGGAGCGGCACAACCATTCATCGTCTGGACGGATCACAAGAATCTGGAGTACCTGCGCTCGGCTAGACGTCTCAATTCCCGGCAAGCCAGGTGGGCGCTGTTTTTTGCTCGTTTTGACTTCACTATCACCTACAGGCCAGGAACACGGAACGTAAAGCCAGATGCCCTGTCCAGGCAATTCTCCATCACTGGGGAGGACTCGGACCCTGAGCCTGTCCTCCCGGCCGCCTGCGTAATTGGAGCCATCTCCTGGGAGATCGAGGGGCTCATCCAAGAGGCGCAGGAGACCGAACCGGATCCTGGCACTGGTCCACCTGGTCGCCTCTTCGTTCCTTCAGCCGTCCGCTCTCAGGTTCTCCAGTGGGCTCACACCGCCCGCTTTTCATGCCATCCTGGGGTCCTCCGCACCTGCTCGTTCCTCCGACGTTACTTCTGGTGGCCTGCTATGGCTAGGGATGCCAAGGAGTACGTAGCGGCCTGTTCGACCTGCGCCCGGAATAAGCTTTCGAACCGCCCTCCACCGGGTCTTCTGCAGCCTCTCCCTACACCAGCCCGACCGTGGTCCCATGTTTCTTTGGACTTTGTCACGGGGCTGCCGCCCTCCGCTGGTAACACCGCCATACTTACCATTATCGATCGTTTCTCCAAAGCTGCACACTTCGTCGCCCTCCCGAAGCTCCCCTCTGCCTTGGAGACGGCCCGGCTCCTCACCTCCCATGTGTTCCGTCTTCACGGGATCCCCGAGGACATCGTCTCGGATAGAGGGCCGCAATTCACGTCCCGTGTTTGGAGGGAGTTCTGCTCCGCACTGGGGGCCAAGGTCAGTCTGTCTTCCGGTTTCCATCCACAGAGTAACGGGCAATCGGAGCGGGCCAACCAGAAGCTGGAAGCTGCCCTCCGCTGTGTCGCTTCGCACAACCAATCGACCTGGAGTGAACAGCTTCCATGGATCGAATACGCCCACAACAGCCACACGTCCTCCGCCACGGGCAAGTCTCCCTTCGAAGCGTCCCTGGGCTATCAACCGCCTTTGCTCCCGGCCATCGAAGGTGAGCACTCCGTTCCTTCTGTACAGGCTCACCTCCGCGGGTGCCGTCGTGCCTGGCGGGCGACTCGGGCTGCCCTACTCCGTACTAAGGAGCGGAACAAGACCCTCGCTGACCGTCGCCGGACACCGGCCCCCGTGTACACCGCCCCCCGTGTACACCATCGGTCAACAGGTATGGCTGGCTACCCGTTTTGTGCCGCTACGGACTGAGTCAAAGAAGCTGTCTCCTCAGTTTATTGGCCCTTTTCCCGTGGAAGCCGTTGTGAACCCTGTGTCTGTCCGCCTCAAGCTGCCGCGCAACATGCGCATTCACAATGTCTTCCATGTGTCTCAGGTCAAGCCGGTGCTCTCCAGCCCGTTGTGCCCTCCCTCCAGGGCCCCGCCGCCCCCCCGGCTCGTGGATGGTCAGCTGGTCTACAATATCACCCGCATCATGGACTCCCGGCGCCGGGGTCGGGGTTTTCAGTACCTGGTTGACTGGGAGGGCTACGGGATAGAGGAACGCTCCTGGGTGCCTCGAGCTGCTGTCCTGGATGGGGCCATGCTCCGGGACTTCCACCGCAGGCATCCAGGTAAGCCTGGTGGGTCACCGGGAGGCTCCCGTTGAGGGGGGGGTACTGTCATGGTCTCCGTGCCTGCCCGGTCGGCCCCACAAGGCTACAATTGCTGTTTCTGTTCTCTCCCTCTCTGCCTGGGCAGAGCTCACTGTTGGCTCCTGCCCTTGGCCCACACACACACACCTGACAACACTCACCCATCATCACCGGGAGCACTATTTGAGGCTGGAACACAGATCCTCTCGTCGCTGGATGATTGTACCCCTAACGTTAGTGTTCTCACAGCTCTTGTGCTTCATATTCGTGATTTGTGATTAGTTGGTGACCTGCCTTCTCGTCTGCCTCAGATCCCCCTCCCCCCCCGGGACCTGCGACCTCCCTGCTGCGGGAACGTGTGTGAGTGTGAGCGAAGAAGACGTGAGCGAGTTACCCTGTGATTCCCCCGGAGTTTTGGATCCCTTCACTGTACATATATTGCACTGGCACTGTAAATAAACTACACCTTGGAGATACCTTACCGCTCTGCGTTTGAATCCCTGTACCAGATCGTGACATAAAGATGAATAAAAATACTTGAAAATCCTGATTGTGGTTGTCATAATTCATACATGACAGGGTTAAGATCTACTTTCCCTGCATCACATAACAGACAAGCAACTACCGACAAGCAACATAACAGACAAGCAACTACCAACAAGCAACATAACAGACAAGCAACTACAGCGTGGTAGTTGTGATTTGCTGGTGCAATATATTTCAAATAAATAATTAAATCATTACTCTAGAAATGCAATCTAAAGGGTAGTTCAACTGTTTGCATGTTGGGCTCTTATCTTTTAACAGCAGACCAAGAACTGCTTGGTGTTCACTTCAGCTTCATGCTTTGTACTTGTCAATGTTTCCATTACTTCACCCCTCTTCTGGACATGGGGCCACTCGCCATGTGCTCAGCTTTTAGTATTGTGGCTTTTACGTCAGAGTTACAAATGCCATCACGTGTGATCGATTCCTTTGGTCTGCATCTCTGCATCACTCTCTCCGTTGGAACAGAAACAATGTGAAAACACTAATAAATGATGGACAAAGAAACTGGCAGAGTCTGTTACAATGTAACCAATCACACATGACTAATTGCATACCATCATTAATTACCTCAGCATGGAGGGCAAAAATTGCTCTCATCCTGGATCCTATCCCTGACCCAAGGCAAGTATTGATCGTGACCAGTGCTCCTGATCAGAACAACCTTCTGATCTCAACAACTTTAACCCTCTTTTTCACTGTCAGATCAACAAGGCCACACATTTTAGAAATCTATAATTGATGTTTTATTTAAAGCAGTCTAGGTGTTCGTCACGCATGCTTGAGTTTTACAGCAGCTGGACTTGCATATACCTTTAGTTTAAATGCTACCGTATTTACCAACTTATTCTACTGCATCATTGCTGGCATTAGTTGCCATCATCTGCTACCCTGGTGTCTTACAAATCTTTAAAAACAATGGGGCAGCAACAAGTCTAGCACACGAAGCAGCTCCAAGGTTGTAATTTCTCCTTTTTCACTACTTTATCTTTTATTTTAGTCTCCCAAACCCATCTGCCATGGTGAAATAGCAAATACTTCATAAATAGCCTTAACAATAATTTACTTCACACTGTAACACATTTTAACTCTTCCCTTATGTTTAGCATTCATAATTGGTGTATGAATTAATATCTCTCGCTATACTTGCATGGATACCATATTATTCATAATGAAGCAAAACAATGAATCCGTCCAATGTGTCAAAACATATTTACCAGCTGTTTATGTAAAATATTTTTTTCTGAAATCACTGTGGAGGAACTCTTTATGCTTTTGTCAAATGCACTGGAAGGTTTTCGAGCATGAACATCCTGTTTAAGGTGTTTCAAAATTCTGGACTAGGCCTCTCTAAAACCTTTGTTTTGTTCTTTATTTGTTTTTTTTTTCTTTATTGAACCATTTATAGGTGGACTCGCGGGTGTATTAGCAGAATTCATGGTTCCATCAATTACAGCAAGTCATCCAGGTCCTGAAGATACAAAGCAGCCTCAGACCATCACACTACCACCGCCATGTTTGACTGTTGCTATGATGTTTTTTTTTTAGTTTTTTTTTTAATGCTCTGTTATTTTTATGTCAGATTTAACTTGACTTAAACCTTCCAAAGAGTGAAACTTTTTCTCTTGTCAGTCCACAGAGTATAAAAGTCTTGGGGATCATCGAGATCTTTTTTTTTTTTGGCAAATGCTAGACGAACCTTTGAGTTCTTTTTGATCAGCAGTGATTTTGGCCGTACAATTCTCCCATGGATGCGATTTTTGCCCAGTCTCTTTCTAATTTTTGAATCATGAACTCTGACCTTGACCTTAAGCGAGGCCTGCAATTCTTTAGATGTTGTTCTGGGTTCTTTTTAGATCTACTGGATGAGCAGTGTTGGGGAGTAACAGAATACATGTACCGCCGTTACGTATTTAAAATACAAAATATGAGTAACAGTTACCATTCAAAAAGGTGGTATTCAGAATACAGTTACTTTGTTGAAATAAAGGGATTACACGGCGGTCTTTTCCTGTTTCATATTTTAGGCTATGCTATCTCTATTTTTGGTAATTCCATGCCGGTGGAAACCCAAACAAAAGAGGCTCTAATGCCTGTGTCTCAGTCTTGTGTCTTATAATGACGTAAAGAAATATTTTTAAAAATGATTTAATATGAAGGCAATAGGCAGAGTCTTACAGGCATTTCCCTAAAGAATGCAGCCTGATGGGTAGTGTAGTCCGTGCTGCAGGGAGGATGGACTGCTACACCCGTTATGTCCGTGAGTGCCAGGGAGGGAGAAAAAGGAGAGTCGAAAAGTACGAGCTGTCACTGACCAGAAACGGGAGCTGGAAGCATGTAAATATAATAACCACTGCAGCCAAAAAGAAAAGAGTGCATGACGAGCCCAGTTGTAAGTAAGCTATTAAGACTCGACTGTACACCGTGTTCATGTTTTCCTCCGAAACAATAAGTTCCGTTGGAGCAGCCTTTCAACGGCTCTCTCTGTCTCTCGCTAGCAAAGTTGACCCAGACAACAAAGTAAAGCTAGTTTTCGGCTACGAGCCGACACGGAACCTGACGCATTAGCTAGAGGTCCCTTTACTATGGTTCGGAGCCGCAGACCTGTTTTATATACACGTGGAATAGTTTTCTATACGAGATCGCCTCAAAAAGTGCAGCCTTACCTAATGTCCACCTACTGTTACTCATTTTATATTAAGATTTAAAAATCTAGTTGGTGTTGGTATGGCGAGTAGCCTTCAGTAATAGTAATAAATCACAAAGCAATAGTACATTCATGTAGTTGTAAAAAAGAATGATAATACATTAAGTAATGCAAAGTATTCAGAATAGATTACTCTCATTGAGTAACGTAACAGAATACGTTACAAAATACATTTTGGGGCATGTATTCTGTATTCTGTAGTGGAATACATTTTAAAAGTAACCTTCCCAACACTGTGGATGAGTCATTGGTGTGTGCTTGGAGTAATTTTGGTAGGTCGGTCACTCTTCCCACTGGGAAGGTTTACTCCTGTTCCAAGTTTCTCCATTTGTTGAAGATACCTCTTGCCACAGTTTACTGGAAACCCGAGGGCTTAGAAATGTCTCTGTTGATGTCAGGTCTGAGTGTGGAAGGTTTGTTTGATGATCTGAAACACTAGTGTGTAACAAATATGGAAAGAAATTAAGAAATCAGGAAGGGGGCAAACAGTGAGCTTGAGAAACATTGACATAACATTTACATTTGTAAGTAAGTAAATTTATACAAATTCAGACAAAGTGCTTCACGTCAAATAAAACCAACAGAAAAAGAAATAAACAATAAAATAGAGTCTAAAAAGCTTTTCGACTCCACTGAGTTCACAGATCACAGACTGGAGAGACTGAGATTTAGAGTACTTGTTTCTATTTGTACTTGTTTTTGTTTCAGTCTCATTAAATTTGTTTTGAAGTCGGATGAAAACAAAATACGCTAAACAGGGACGTGTGAATGCCTTTTTCCGCTATTAATCACAACGTTGTGTACAGATCTTATTTGGAATTTCCTTTTATAAAATGTATTCATGCACTGGGAACAATGCTGGCCGCCCTCAACCGCCTCCTGTCCCCCACCCTCCCGGCCTGCTTTTCTAAAAACATGTTGACCTGGATCAGTTCTCAAAGTGAGAAATGAGGCAGCCGCCTGCTTCTGTGTAAATTGGCTCTCGTGGCATTTGAGGGGGAGTCATCAAGCTGGGCCACAGAGACGAACAGCACTACAGAAAATAGCTCCCATCAACTGCTTATCAAACTTAAAAAGGACTAAAGAGATGAGTTATTAAAAAGGTGTTGAGGGCTTTTGGTGATAATTTCCATCGTTGACCTTCTCAATTAGGTTTGCTGTGGGAAAATGTGTGGGTGCTTTTGAAGGGAAAAAGTGATGTCTGAAACAGAGACTTGCCTGCAGCAAAACATGTCACTAAAATGAATTGATATCCCACTGCCACCTATATGGGTGCTATATCTATACACAGGTGGCTCTGTTGGCAGCAGTGACAGTCTTCCCTTCACTAATTACAGGCCTTTCTGTTAGACACAGTATTTGGTATTTATAGGATGGCTGTAAGAGGATCCTCCGGCTGTTTTCAGCTTCAGGCTTTTGCACTGTAACAAACTGCTGTAAAATACCAGAAATTAAGTCCTTTAATGCACAATTTAGTGTGAAAACCACTAAATACTGTGAATGCTTAGTCCTCTAAAGAAAGAAAAATAATTAACAGCAACCTACCACACATTTTAGTGTAATACAGAGTTTTATATTTAAGCTAAAAGAATCGGTTTAAACATACTTTGATGTTTATTTTAGTTATTTTGTCTTTAGATTGCTGTGATGTGACATCCATTTTGTGTTGATGAATGCAACTTGTCACCCTTTTTTCACGTGTGTTAGTAAGCATGAATTTGTAAGTAATGCATTTCAATAGGAAGTATATTTTGTGCATGAAGCACTATTTTGTCAGAGAAAGCTAAGAGACATTACCATGGCAACCATGAAACCAAAGCTTAAATCTTGTGTTTTAAACAAGATTTAAGCTCAAGATCATTTCTGTCCCTACCCAGGTCTTTATTAATACCCTAACTTTACATATAACATCAAAAGGCTCTTAGTGAATGCTTTGGTTGTCACAGCTTCCTGCAGTTTTTCATGTACTCGTGAACTACTAGCCCAGGAGGTACTAGTACGTCTTAATAAAGTCTTCAACACAAACTGGAAATGGAGAATGTTCGCTTTCAAAGTAAAAGTTGTGGGTCAGAACTGCAGGCAACATCTGCAGGGCAGAACTTTTACTTTGAAGGCAACTTGTCTCCATTTCCAGTAGGCGTCACACTTTTCACAGTTTCTCTAAAGTTTGAAGAGTAGCTGGTGAGTATTTATACACAACAGGGGCGACTTTAGCCCATTTTTAGGGGTGCTTCAGCACCCCCGAAATGAATCAAAGCACCCCCAAAGATTTCTTACTTCTCTGAAAATATTTGCTGTTTGTGTGACACTACTAGAAATGTAAAAAGCATACAGTACTTGGTTGAGACGTAACATTTTAACAACAAAAGTACAGATTCCCCCCCCCCCCCCTCCCAAAATGGTTTGTTCCAGCTTTCCTCTCCCCTACTCTGGCTCTAGCACCCTTGGTGCCAGAGCGATGGTGGCTGAGATGTAGCAGAGCAGAGGTGTAAGTGCCTGGCTTAAAACAGGACATATTAGCTGCATTTAACCTTCAGTTACTCTTTATATTGTTAGGTAGTTATCAGACCATGACTCTTTTTAGCTGAAAAACATTACACCCAGGTAACCTGCAGTGTTGAAAACTTGTTTTCTGACAATGTTTGCTACTCTACAATCCGTCCTGCTCTGTAGCAAAATCAGCGACATTTGACTGTCCTGTTGCTCCCATTGAAATTTATACAGCCTATTTAAAAAAGTGTTTTGCTTTTCTTTCACAAATGTGGGGATTAAATTGTGTTAAAATGTACAAAACAATGATGTCATGTTTTGTGACGAGGACCCAGGCACAGAGAGACTTGATGAATTTAAGAATCCTATGATTTAATAAAGAAATTTGCAGACTTGCACAGAGATGGTAAAATTATGATGACTGATAACGGAGATGAAGACAAAAGACGATGAGGACAGGGAGGAACAGGGGTTTAAATGCACCAAGGAGACAGTCAGAGGGAACTCGGGACAACTGGAGACATTTAAGGATGCAGGGACTGACAGAGCCAGGGAAGAAGTCTCATCGTGACGAGTAAAGTTTATCTTGCCTGGCTGGGCAGCTCTCTGGGTGCTCAGCACCCCCAAAGCTCTGATCCTAGAATCGCCCCTGATACACAAGTCTGTCACTTAAAAAAAAACAAACAAAAAAAAAAACTATGACCGTAGCGATAGTGAAGAAAACAATCACAGGAAGGTTTTTAATGGCTGACTAGGCATAAACACTTTCTCCCCAGCAGCATATGGTTGCCAGATGGTCACTGTGTGTGACTTAATGTTGTCACAATGATTGTCACATAGCCAAAAACTGTGGACTAGTAAATGTTGTGTGGCTAGTGGTCATGTGTCTGCAAAACCAAAACAGAAAAAAGTAAAGTAGTCCCTTGGTTTGAAAAGTAAAGTCAGCATAAAGTGACTGTAACCTGCATCTTTGTAAGGGCCACCTAGGGGCTAGGGCTGTGGTTGCAAAAGCTACCAAGCTATATATACGTATATATATTACTTTGAGTGGATTTTATTAATACAAAAGTTTTAAAAAAAATCTATAAATAAATTTAGGAGGAGAACATTTAGGAAGAAACGTTTTATAATAATGGATTGCATTTATATAGTGCTTTTCAAGACTCTCAAAGCACTTTACAATTCCACTATTCATTCACTCTCACATCCACACACTTGTGGAGGGAAGCTAAATTTGTGGCCACAGCTTCTGACAGCTGGGACGCTGCCATATCGCGCCATCGGCCCCTCTGGCCAACAAGTAGGTGAAGTATCTTGCCCAGGAACACAATGACCAAGCCAGACAGAGCTGGGGATCGAACCGGCAACCTTCCGGTTACAAGATGAGCTTCCCAACCCCCTGAACCACGATCGCCCCAATGACAATAAAAAATAAAAAATGACAAAAGGGGAAAATAAATATACCCCATAAATGACCCGACTCAGTCACTTGAATGTTAGTCAGGTGTATTCATGGCTGAATGGGTAAGTAGAGTAACATTCCCTTAACAGTATCATCTAAAGTGGGTAGGAGAAATGCAACACACCTTAGTGCAAGAAGAGAAGAAACTCAGAAACATAACACAGAATGTAATCAAAATCATACAAATTGCAATACATTAAATAACTGCTTTATGAGTACTTAAGTATAGTATAGCCTCCTAGATTAATTCTGGCCATTCTCAGTGCAAATAAAACAGACAAATTTTTACAGTGTACAATAAAGATCTGTCACGTGATTATTATTCTACTGCTTTCATGTGTAACCCACATTCAAGTGTAAATGCCACCTTGTTTTTGATTGTGAAACTTTGTGAATCATCACACTCCTGCCTTTAATGGGCAAAACAGTAATAACAAGTTTAGTTTCATTCAGACCTCTTAGAGGCAGCACACGCTGTTCCTTCGAGTTATTGTCGGCCCACTTTGTCCCTCTGTGTACTCACTTACTTGATTCCCTGACCTCTGACCTCTGTGCCTACACTACTTAGTCCTATTTTACTGCAACCCAACACCTCCTCATGCGATGTAACGCCCACCTGCTGTCTCATGACTAGAAAGTAAGGAGTTTTTAAAAATAAACCATTTGGCGAGCGCGTTTGTGTATTTATGTGCAAAAGAAAGAAGGGAAAAATAAGGTTTCCATGGAAACTAAAGAATTGTGTCTAATTGGCAATAACACTTCAAAGAGGTCTGAAATAAAAGGCCATAAAGCTGGCCTTGCACAGTCGTTTGGAAATGAATGACAACGCACAATAAGCACTGCTTGTTTTGATTTATTATTAATGCTTTATTTATTTACACAGATTGATAGTTCAATCTGTGCAGAACAAGCACAACATGGTTTTGGCCACTGTAGCAGCCTGTTCTGTCTATTTCTGGGATGGACGCTTATAAGAAACCAAAGAAGGAGAGATTATTTTGGCAGACAGGTGCTCTGTTTATTCAGCATACCCCCCACCCCCCCACCCACACACACAAATGCAAACGCGCATGTGAAAGTGCGTGAATGGACAAAATGTGATTTGTCTTAAATTTGGTGAGAAATTAAAAAAAAATCATGTGGTCATAATAGCTGCAGCACAATTTTCTTTTAAGTGTCGAGTTTAATTTATCTGCAACTTAGAGGCTTTAGATTTTTATTTCCAAATTTTCAGTTGAAGTTTCCAGGATGTTGACACAAACATTGTTATGTAACCTGTTAAACCAGATGTTAATCTCACTTGAATAACACTTAATCAAATGAAAAATACAAATGAGTTGGGAGCAGCAACAAAAGTTCCATTTTATTTAGTCTCACATAATTTATGGTGGGTTCTTAGAGGAGCAAGAACTGAACCGGTGGAAGGTTTGTAGTGATTACCCTCTTCCACCACTCTTCTTGTCAAAAGACTGGTTGTTCAGTCATCAGGGTTGACAGTGCAAGCCATTTGTATCCTGCAAAAAAAATGGAAGAGATCCGTTTTGTGTGTCAACTTGGTTGTAAAGCATGTGCCATTTACAGTATCCTCTTGTTGTCTACCTTTAAAGAAGCTTTAAATGATTCAAAACCAGTCAGATCCTGTGTGTCGGTGTGCTATGCCTGTAAATAGCTGAGCGTCCAGCATGTTGCTATGTATATTTTTGTTGACTACTGAAGACTTTTTATATCCACATGTGTTAATATGAGGCATCGATTGCTGACTGTAAGCTGGCGTGAAGTGACAACACTGATTTGAAGAGCACGAGAACTCTGCACAACCAAAACCTGGACACAGAGGCTATCTGCAGAGGCGAGCATGGAGAGTCCACGCACAGAGATTTAATGGCCAAAAAGTTTTGTGCAGAGACTTTGGTCCCCCTCCAGTGATAGGTGCGCTATCCACTGTGTACCCTGCATTCTTATTCTTGCTCTAGCAGCTGAGAATCCTAATGGCTGCATTAAAAAAAGGAAAATTTTCACACATCCAGTAAAATAGTACACCTTTATCTTTCCTCAACATAAGCTGCATTAAATTTAGTAATCTCTGATTCTTTTTATTGAAATTTCAGACTCAAACTGATTTATGAATACATTTCAGTAAAACTCATAACATTACCATCAACCATAGCAGGATTTTCTTTTTAATATGAAACCTGATTAACATGAAGTCAGCTAAGCCAGATGTCATATGTCAAAGTAAAGCTGCAAGTCTTTTTTGTTTGTTGTCTTTTCAATAGCCAGATCGATGACTGAGACCCACACCAGTGTAACTGAAGAATACCGTGGTCTCCTCTTTGCATGTACACCACTTTGTTATATGTGATGCAGAGTAATATGACAGTTCTGCTATTAACCCTATAATGCCATCCTCTAGAGTATTAATTCAAAATCAGAATAAAGACGTGTCCTTGATTAGCAACAATGGGCTTCCCTGAAAATGGCACAATGCTACAGATGATTACAGATCAAGGTTTGCTGTGAACCTATAAATATTTCTGCACTTCTGACAATCCTGTCCGGTCTCTTCCTTTTTTTTCAGTCAGGTTATCATACCAGAAAGACATATTGAGCATAATAATACTTTCAATCAAGCAGACAAAGTGTCCTGGCAACACCAGAGCTTCTTAATATCCTAATTCAAAATAATCTCTGACAAGGTTTTTGTAATTAGAATCAATATTACACATAAAATTTGTGATTTTATTTTCTTTTGTTTTCACTCAGGTCAAAACAGAACCTGAGCAGGACTGATTGTATGTGTTATCGTATGTATTAGCCATAGATATGTGTTCCTAATAAATAGGCAAATCGGTGTAATCATACAGAATAAATTTAGCAGTTTTCCCAGTAAGAAGATGAAACTGTAGATGTTCCAAACATGCATCTAAAGTGGGGATAATTTCCACTGAAGCATTTAAGGAATAGCTTTGATATTACACAAGAAAAGTCATGTTGTGTCCTTATTCCATATAAACACACACTAAAATGCTTCACAGACACTTCTTCTATTTCTACAGGATTTTGTCAGGATTACAAAAGTCTTCACTGGTGTTTATCTTTTGTTTTCTTTTTTTTTTTTTTGGATGCGAGTCTCAGTATCTGCCTGAGTGGGCTAAAGTCTAAATTATACAGTCCACATCTCCACTCTCTGGGGAAAACAATAGCACATATAAATAGGATCATAATCAGAGCTCTCTCTCTCTCTCTCTCTCTCTCGCTCTCCCTCCCTCCCTCTCTCCCACACACTCACGCTAGCAGGGATCAGGGCAGATGCACAACCACCAGGCTGGAGCAGCTCTCATCAGCTACTATGGAGCAACAAGCCCAAGCTCAGGATGGAGGCATGTGCAAGTTTGTGCAAGACAACTCTTGGAGCGTATTCATGACATAGGTGTTTCTCTATTAAAGGGAAGCAAGGAAGAAAAAGAGGGGAGAGCGGCAGAGACTGTAAATCCACTCAAGTTTCTTTTTTTTTTTTTTGGAGGATGAAACTACTAATTCAGTCTGCAATAACACAAAGGTGAGTGTTTAAAGCTCCATCTTTATGTTTGTTCCCCCACAGGGAAGGTCTTAGTCATAAGAAGTGTTTTAAGTTTATAATGATGGAACAATGACATGTAAGCTTTTAGCCCAGCGTATTTCCTTTCCTCACCCAAGTCTAGATCTCTTTAAAAGTGCATTATAAGGAGCTGCCACCTTCGTAGGCTCTGCTGCACTTCTTTTTTCCCTGTTCTAACTAACTAATTAACTACCGAGAAAATGTAATCAATACTTAAACGAAACCCTGACGCTACTGAATAAGTCAACTGTAATAAATGTGGGCAGGGCAAACAGATAGAGGAAAAGATTTCAAAGGACTACATCATTTTCAAGGTTAGGATAGTATTCCGCTCTCACCACCCTCCTCCTCCTCCACCTCCCAGCTGTCAATTATTCCTGCAGGCTTTGGATTGATTTTCAGCACTGGACAGCTCCTGTGGCCTCAATGAAACGGACACACGTCATAGCTGCAGCTTTGTTTGAAAACTGCCCCGTCATAACTTTTGTGTGCACTGTGTGAACCATTGATCGGCTTGTTAGACCTTCTCCTGCAGGGATGGATGGAGCAGAGATGGAAACTTAATCTTATATGTTTTAAATGTTTTAATGTTTTTAATATTGAAAGTGCTGATGCCATAGTTCAGTTGTCACTCAAATACCAGCAAAATTCATTCCCTTGAGTTTCAGTCCCTGTTCATTATCAGCAGGATATCAAGTCAATCAAATGGTAAATGGCCTGTATTTTATATAGCGCTTTACTAGTCCCTAAGGACCCCAAAGCGCTTTACATATCCAGTCATCCACACACACATTCACACACTGGTGATGGCAAGCTACATTGTAGCCACAGCCACCCTGGGGCGCACTGACAGAGGCGAGGCTGCCGGACACTGGCGCCACCGGGCCCTCTGACCACCACCAGTAGGCAACGGGTGAAGTGTCTTGCCCAAGGACACAACGACCAAGACTGTCCAAGCTGGGGCTGGGGCTCGAACCGGCAACCTTCCGATTACAAGGCGAACTCCCAACTCTTGAGCCACGATCGCCCCACAATCAAAGGCAAATGTTCAAGTGAAGTCAGAAGTCGGTGGTAATAAAATCAAAGTCCAGTTGCCAGTTTTTGTTTTCCTGTCAAGTCAAAGGTCTCAAGATTAATGACTAGAGTTTGGCTTCATCCACATCTCTATTACAGAGCAAAAATACAGGTGTGAGGTCATATAAACCAGTATGTTTATCTAATGCACTCTAAAGGGAAGTAAAAGTGAAGTGAGAAGAGTAATATTTTTTCTGAAATGTACAAAATTGAAGCAGAAACTGAAAAGAACAGAAGTTTAAAAATAAAGATTAGATTCCACCACTGTGTGTAATTAAAATTTACAGACAGACTGTTCATTGTTCATTCTCCAAATTGAACAGTGAAAATCACGACACTGAACAACCATCCACCAACTATCACAGCAGCTGCATCCTTAGAAAGGAAACCATTCTTCCCTTTTTTTTCCATTTACTTGAGCTGATTTGCCTGTGTTCATTATTGTGAGGTCCATGAAGCCATGAGTCTGGTAAGCGCAGGGACGTTTCCAGGGTTTTGCAATTGGGGTGACACACGGGTCCACGAGGAACAGGGGCAGGGGTGCAGCACAGGAAATCCAAATACTTAATGAGATTTAAAAGTCAGTGTAGAAAAACTGGGCAAGATTCTCTGCTTCATGCACAGCCTGTTGATGTTTGATGTTGCATGTCCTGTTGATGTTTTTATTTTTGTATGTGTTGGACACAGCAATTGTTTTAAAAGTGTAAAAACAAAAAGTATGTACATTTTTATTTAAGTAAAAGTTATATTCCTATATGTTTAAAAAACAAAAACAAAAAACAAAAACAAAAGTAAGAAAAAGGAGAATACCCTAATAATCTTCTGATGGCACATGATCTATTTATTAAGGTTGCATCTCTGTAAATAATCAAATTCAAGGTCTGGTTAAAAATACAAAAAAACATTCAGAAAAATTGTATTCAGAAAATTCCTTCTCTTTAAGATGGTTCATAATACAGAATTTTTATGGAACTTTCTGCAGTGTACTTCAATCGCTTAATAGTGCACAAAAAGTTATACAAACAAAAATATTTTAATTAAATAAAGCAAACATACTCGTTATGTTACACATTTCAAAATCACATATATATTCTTATTGGATCATAATTAATGATTCATTGCTGTTGATCACTTTAGTGTTGGAGCTGTTGATTATTTTTTATTATCTTTACAATAAATTGTGTGAAGTAGAAAGTGCAGTATTTGGTCATACAGTGGTGCTGGGCAATGTAATACCAGCAGTATGCTAGTCCAGCAGCTGTTACCAGCACTTACTTTAACCACTGGCTTGTATATGTAGAAGACTATAATTCTTTTGTTAAGACTAAACCTTTTCAACAGTTTCAACTAGTCACTGCTTATTTCGTGTGTGTGTGTGTGTGTGTGTGTGTGTGTGTGTGTGTGTGTGTGTGTGTGTGTGTGTGTGTGTGTGTGTGTGTGTGTGTGTGTGTGGTCAGGTCTGCTGAGTGATCAAGATCCTATTTTTTTTAACTTGGACAGAGTGTAGAGCCAGTGCTGTCCTCATGGATATGTAGGTCCTTCTCACTTAAGAACATCTTGTACAGAAATACAGAAAAATAGAGGACAACAAAAAAAAAAAGTCACACCCAAAAGCGTGCCAGTTCTCTCGCACATTTCTTTATTAAAAAGCCTTTACACAGGCAGAAGGAAGAAATACAAAAACAGGGTGCAGAATACACGTGTGTGTGTGTGTGTGTGTGTGTGTGTGTGTGTGTGTGTGTGTGTGTGTGTGTGTGTGTGTGTGTGTGTAAATCTTCTAATTTTATGCAAATGGCATTACACTTTATAGTAACATCCTCTGATGTTATAATCTCTTCATCTTAATCTGTATTTTTTCCCACTCTTTGGCCACCTCAAGTGACCTTGCACCTGTAAACCTTTATTTCTTTGTTTCTTTCCCTATTTCTTTATCTGTGTGTTTCTTTTTTCTCATTCCCCTCTTCTCATATGATCAGATGTCAGATTACATGATCAGATTACACAAGAGGGCTTAAGCCAGGTCATAAAGCTACTGCCATCCACCTTTCGTATTGTTGTTTGAATCGAGGGATTAAGGGAAGTAGTAATCTGTTATTTGAAGAGGGCTTCCTCCATCCTCTCCTCTGCATGGGATTATTATGTTGGAATATGAAAGTTTGGCTTGGCTGACGTAGTTGAATAAGAGCTACGTCATGCATGAGCATCCCTCTCAGAGTCTTTGACACAGTATTTAATAATAATATTAATCTTGTAGAGCTTTGTCATGCACTGTGCTGTATCCCTGTTGAGTTTCGGTGCGATTCTGTGGATGGCTCTCTCCTCTCTGTCAGTTTATCTCGTCCTGTCTCACAGGATAAATCATCATCACACACAAACACACAGGGCACAGCAAGTCAGTCCCTTTGAGAGGAGAGATGTTCCTATGGCGACAGCTAATACACTAACTATGATCATCAATTACTGTAGCTCTCTCCCTGGACTACTGTCAGCTGGGGAAAAGGAACCAGCATGCATAAAAAACAGTAACTGACTAATGATGAGGAATAAGAAAATAGAAGAGAAAGTACAAATATCCAAAAGTGACATCGCGCTACAGTCCGTTGTTTTACTTAGAGGACACAGGAAAAGGTAGTGAGCAGGTCTGTGGTAAACTTTTCTCAACTTCGAGGGGACGCAAACCACTGAATGACATATAACAGTGTAATAGACGGTTACCTAGGCAACAGGGGCCTTGAATGTCCATTAGTGACAAACGGTCAGGTTCAAAGCGATACATGAGAAGTGATATGTGGACATACCTTAAGGAGACATTAATTCAGCGAAGAATTGCAGTGAATTTCAAATTGCTAGGATTATTTGAATCCACATGTACATGCTGTATATTTTATGTACATGTGGTTTAGGTTTTAGCACCACAGTTCAGCATTTTGACTAAAGCTGGAAGGAATTTTAAGTAGTTTGTGTCACATTTAGGCAGCCTAAAGAGACACCACACAGGAAGTGTTTCATATTCGTAGCTGATGGATGCAATTTAACATGTGTTACATGATGGTAAAGGCTCGTATTTAAAGTAAAGGGGTTGTTCAAACTACCTTATTTTATTTTTACTCATTTCGTAACTGGTGGAAACAAAAATGGGCCTGTATTTCATGATGTTTACTTCCATAGCTGTTTTGTTCGTGTTTTAGTAAGAACAAAGCTTGTTTTATGAAACTTGTAATGTTCTTTTATGTTTTTATTGTCATAGAGCAGAATATTTTTCTAACAGCCCAATAAAGTGACAGCATTTTCTGAAGCATCAGGAGTTTCGCCTGCACTCCTAGAAGGTGAACTTGGTTTTGTGAAACCACTACTTCTATAATCATTAAATACATTGAACTGTATTCAACTGCGTTCACTGAAAGATGTGTCTATGGCTTTGTCAAAATGATGATCACCATGGCAACAACACTATACTGCTGTGCTGTGCTGTACTATAAATACTGCAAGGTATTTCCCTTATTTTGGACACTGTGAGCGAACAGATCAGCCAACATGGCTTCAAAGGCTTAACTACAACTACAAAAAAAAAGTTTTGTTGGGGGGCTAATAGTTTGAGAGTTATCATTTTTTTGTTTTATTATATCCATGCCCATTCATATCTTCAAACCTTGTTGTAAATTGATTTTTAGTTATTTATTTATATTTTTGAGTAGTGTTGTCCGCTCTTTAAAACCTAAAATCTTCTTTATTTCTGACATTGACTAAAACTTAAAAACAAACGAAATAAAGCATAATAAACTTATAATTTTAATTTCCACCATTGTAATAAAAAAGAAACAATCTTTAACCACTAAGGATAGGCAGTTCAGTTTAATCAAGAAAACAGAAGTAATAAATGGATTTTGTGAATGTGGCTGAAGCACTAATATAAGGGAGGTGGAAAGGGTGAATTTGTTTTTCAAGGTGTCCTTGGGCAAGATGTTGAACCCCAGATTAGTCCTGATGTATCCATCGGAGTAAATGTGTGCATGAAAGTAAGAAATATCCTTAAACGTATAGAATAACATGCTTCATGAATGTGGCGTGGAGTTAAAAGCATTCTGAGTGCTCGCTTAAATGTGAAAAGCACAAGGGTATATGCACTCACAGATAATTTAACTACATGTCCCTGTTCAATCCAAATGTCTAATCATCCAAATACATGGCAGCAAGTCCTTGCATTTGGGTATGCAGACACGATCTAGCTGTCCTGCAGAGGTTCAGCATGGTATGGTTGTGGCTGCTGTTCAAAAGAGAGAACAGCATTGGTTTCAAAAAAGAGAAAATATCTGGCGAGCGGCAGTTCTCTGGTTGAAAATGCTATGCTGATGTCAGATGTCAGAGGAGAATGGCCAGGCTGCTTTGAGCTGAAAGAAAGGTAGTAAGTTAAATAACAGTCATTAAAATCAAGGTATGCAGAAGAGCATCTCTGAACACAAAATAAATGAAACCTGAAGAAGTCTGGAAAAATGTTGCCTCGTCCAATGAGTCTTAATTTAGATTGCAGGTCAGAATTTGGTGTCAACAACATAGCTGTGTCTCGCCTTGCATCAGTAGCTCAGGCTGCTATCAGTGGTGTAATGGTGTGGGGGGAATATCTGGGACACTTTAGGCGTCTTAGTACAAACTTAGCATCGTTTAAATGGCAAAGCTTACCTAAGTATTTTTGCTGACCATGTCATTCTGTTGGCTGCTTCCAGCAGGATAACGCACCATGTCGCAAAGTTTAAATCACCTCAAACTGGTTTCTTGAAAATGGCAATGAGTTCCCTTTACTTAAATGGCCCGCTCAAACCAACAGAGCACCTCTGTGATGTGTTGGAATGAGAGATGAACAACAAATCAACAGCATTTGTGTGAAGTTATCATGTCAGTATGGCATTGGGTGTGTGTGTGTGAATGTCAATACTAGTCAATTTAAGATGAAATTATTGATATTTGGAAAAACTGTAAATCATCAAAAACAAAACAAACTTTATCTTGAGAAGCGAAACAAAACAGCATTCATGTAAAACTGCAAAGCCTAAAGAAGCAAATATAATAGCGTTATTAACGACATGTTTCTGCTGACAATTCTAAACAAAATTTAGTCAAAATATAACAAATCTACAATAAGTCAGGGCAACAAGAAAGAGTAATTTTCCCATTATAAATGCAGGCCAAACAGACCAGTCTGTGAACTGTGTCGTGCTCGCCTTAGCCAACAAATGAACTCGTTGACACTCACACGGGTCTGACCCATGTGACATGGCATACTGCCTGACGTCTTTAAGAACTCCATAAGTAAAGGTTCCCTCCTCCAGCTGTGAGAGTTAAGATGATGTAATCATCTGCCCTATTGGGATTATCCAATAGAAGATCATCCTTTATCCAGCCACTGAGCAGCCAGTTCATAACATCTGTCCTTGGTGTAACACGAGCGTGGAACCGTTGCATACAAGGGTTCATTACACGACATCCAATCCCATCAAAATCTGCTTGCGTGTGTGTGCTCATGTGTGTTAAAATGTGTAGCGGGGCATGTGCTTGTTATTGACGTAACAGCGATATCGAACGGAGGCTTTTAAACTACAGTTGTCAAAGGTTTTCCCAAGACAATCCATTTCTGCTCTTTCATTAATGCAGGCCTAATTCACATCAGCCAAAGTGATTCATGTACAATAAAACATAAACCACTAACGGCCTGTTGTGTTGCGTGTGACTGGCCCTCTACTGGTTATGCAACCCTGTGGTTTTTGTTCATCCTGGTTCCCGGTTTGCTGACATAACCCTGTCATCAGGCCAAAACAGCGAATCAATTGTTCCTCTAACAGTAGATTACCACTGATTCATCTCTTAAAACCTTTGTCCCTTCCACAGCCTGTCTGGTTTTCCACCCCTGGTTTGGCCTGAAGGTCCCTAAGGCTAATCACTAGCAAGGACCTAATCAATGTGCTGTCATTATACAAAACTGTCTGGTCTGCTCCATGCATTAGGAAAGGCCAAAGTTTGTGAGGGATTTTTGATTGTGAATTTTTGACCTTTTTTATGGAACTATGGATGGTGGGCTGTGGGAGATTCTTGTCTTCTGTTTGTGTGTTAGCCCCCATTTGACGAGATGTCATTACTTTATTACAAATATTCACGGTCCAGTGAGAATCAGTCGTACTATCTTCAGTGTCTTTGAGATTGCTTTAGGTTGTTATTCTCCATTAAAAAGTCTAAACTAGCGAAATTGTTATTTTTTATGTTGCTGCTTTTTCAATCTTTATTTTATCACATCAGAACATATTTGTGTGGTGAATGAATGTATATTCACTTGACTCCGGATCTGCCCTTATTCTTCGTGGCATGGATTTGGCTGTGAACTGAAGATGCTGGAGATTGGTTCATTGTTTAATGACCAACTATGCAGGTGTACCTAATAAAGTGTCCAGTGAGTGATAATGTAGACTGCGAGTGATAAACAGACAGGTGAAAATTATGTTCAGTGTTAAAGAAATTCTCAGGAATTTAAATTGGTGCATTAAAATGTAATGCAGCAATCCTCTAGATTTGCCAGAGGAATGGTGCAGAAGGTTTACAGTAAAACAACTGAATAAGCTGCATTAGAGCTGGCAATAATGTTCATGAATGTTACTGAAGAAGACAGGACTGTCCATTTTACTGCTGACAGAATTTTTTATAATGTGATGGAATGACATGGGAAGGGGCAGTGGGAATCATAATCGTGTGAATAATATCATTGGATCATTAATTATGGATTTATTGATGTGTTGTATGATGTGTAGGTGTTGTACATCAGTGCCTTTTATATATCTATATATAACGATGGAAATGATGGAGGGGAAACTGAAGATGGTTAATTCCTGGACCCTCGGGGGCTATCATATTCCTAGGAATTCCCAGGAATGAGCTATGTTCAGTTTCCCCTCCATAAGTTGTTGCGTTTTATATGCTGTGATCTGTGCTCAAATTTTGATGTATTCTCATATTCTAAAAAACTTCAGCACGGCTCCTCTTTGTCCTCTACATTCACAGAAAATGCACCAAGAGAGCACAGTGCTGATAACAAACGCAAGTCACACCTGAGCTCATACTGCCTCCCTGTTCAGCAACAGTACGTTAATGGTTGGAACTACCCGCCCCAACCTACATTACTGCCCCCGCAGATACAGCCTGATGATCACCGGTGCCATGGGAGCGGTGCGGGTCAACAGGTAAGAGGTAATGGGACTGAAACTATGTCAGTGGATGCAGCTTTTAGAACATTTCTTCCTTTCAATTTGGCAAAGTATGTCCATTCATTAGTAGCCTTTTAAACACAGATATATTAAAAGTAAACCACAAAATCAAAGCGTTAGATTGAAACAGATGCACAGCTTTACTCCAAGTTTTAAAAAATTGAATTACAGGCTTAATGATGCAAGGATTAGTACGGCTGCAGAATATAGATTAAAGTTGATACAGCCTGTATTTATATCTGCTTTTATACTAGTTTTCTGGACACATGAGAGAGTTTTTTAATTCCTGTCTGTGTCATGTGGGTTTATTCATATTTGTTCGAACAAATGTAATCAGTCATTATCAGTCAAAGTTAGCTTGATGCAACCATTCATACTGTTGATACAGGTGGATGATAAAATCTAAAACAGCAGTTTTCATTTTAGGCTCCATAAACTACTAATTAAGAATTTATTTAGACTCATTTTTTTTTCTTTTTTTTCCTTCATTTTTCTTCCAGATACAGCATCGTTTCCACAGATGAAGATGCCCTGAAGATCTCCAGCCTGGGCCTCCACAACGGACACAGTCCTCTGAGCCAGCAAACGCTATCCGGGACCTGCATGCGAGGTGAGGAAGGAGGAGGGGGAGGAGGAGAGTGTCCCGGAAGCGATGACGGAAGAGGGGCTCTGTCTCTGAGGGTGACAAATGATCCGATTGTCCACAACAGCTGCCGAGCTTCACCTTCATGCCGCCTGGGCCTGGATCTGGGCATCGGGCGTGTGCGCAGTCGCTTTGTGAAGAAAAACGGCCAGTGCAACGTGGTTTTCAACAACATGGAGGATAAACCACGACGATACCTGGCTGACATCTTCACCACTTGTGTGGACATACGCTGGCGCTACCTCCTGCTCATCTTCACCACCACCTTCCTTCTGTCTTGGCTGCTGTTTGGCCTGATCTTCTGGGGAGTGGCATACGCTCATGGAGACTTTGACATTCGCATCCCTGATAAGGACGGAGATGCTCGAAGTAGCGCAGAGGAAGGAAAAACCGAGTGGCGGCCATGTATTCTCCACATCCAGGGTTTCATTGGGGCATTCCTCTTCTCCATAGAGACCCAGACCACCATTGGATACGGTTTCCGGTGTGTCACCGAAGAGTGTCCGTTTGCAGTGGTGACCGTTGTGGTGCAGTCCATTGTGGGCTGCATTATTGACTCCTTCATGATAGGGACCATCATGGCAAAGATGGTGCGGCCCAAAAAGCGGGCGCAGACCTTGCTGTTCTCGCATCATGCTGTCATCGCTCTGCGAGACGGGAAGCTGTGCCTCATGTGGCGGCTGGGGAACATGCGCAAAAGCCACATTGTAGAGGCCCACGTCCGTGCTCAGCTCATAAAGCCCTATGTGACTGCAGAGGGCGAATACCTCCCCTTGGAGCAAACGGACATCGATGTCGGCTATGATGACGGACTGGATCGGCTGTTTCTGGTGTCGCCGCTGGTGGTGGTCCACGAGATCAACAAGAACAGTCCTCTGTATAACCTGAACCGCAATGACTTGCAGAAGGAGGACTTTGAGATTGTGGTCATCCTGGAGGGCATGGTGGAGGCGACAGCTATGACCACTCAGGCTCGCAGCTCCTACTTGGCTAAGGAGATCCTTTGGGGTCACCGCTTTGAGCCTGTGGTGTTTGAGAAGGGTGATCGCTACCATGTGGACTATTCCCGCTTCCATAAGACCTATGAAGTGCCATCTACACCTATTTGCAGTGCCAGGGAACTGAACCAGATGATGGGTCACAGGGGGCACTCCTCATCCTCCAGCTCGAGCTGCTCTCAGTCCCCCTCACCGTTTGCTCCGAGGGCGAGTCATCGCCTACTGGGCTCACACTCTCCCAGTGCTTTCTGCTACGAGAATGAGGTAGCTTTGTGCTGTGGGGATGATGAGGATGAGAAAGATCCAAAGGAGCAGCTGGGTGATTTAGGTTTCAAGGAGACATTTGTGGAAGAGCAGAGAGTGGAGATGTTATGTGTTCTGGACACAGAAAATCAGATCAGCCTTGACAGACTACAGCCTGCTCTACCTTTATACATCAGCAGAGAGTCAGGAGTTTAATCACTGGTAATGACTGCTCTTCCATTTATTTCCTCTCTTTGCGTGCACCCAACCAAAGTATTGAACTCTTGTAAAAAATAAAAGACGGTGAACGCAATAAAGCACACACGTCTTGCGAAAATACACACAGCTTTTAGTTCACATGGTTTCAGATAATGCACACTTTCAGTGTAACATCAACATCTGTCGAACCGCACAGCTCACCTGCTTTTAAACACGGTGACGAGGTAATTGTCTTCAATCATGAGTTACCCTGAACGTTCAATTGCTTACTTGTCTGTTTCTGTGTGACCTGTGTTTTAGGCGCAACTAAGCTTTCTGTTATTGATTTCCATTCATTTTTGTTTTTGTAAATATGATATAGTTTTATTTTAACTTTATAATGAGTTGACATCATATGCAGATAGCTACAGGATTAAAAAAAAATTAAGCATGACGCAAATGCTTCAAACTTTAACACACTTGCTTTCTTTGTGTAAAAATAAATTACTTCTGCATTTTCATCTTCTGTCTTCTTGCCTGAATTCTGCTGCATTTCACATCTGATAAGTAAGCACTTCTCTCTCTCTTTTCTTTCGAAGTTCATCACTGTATATTCTTTAGCGCTAACAAAGCACAGATGAAATCCAGAACCACACTATACAATTCAAACCTGTGCACACGATGAACGAGCACTTTACTCTTACTTTTTTTCAACAAACACAAACACTTTGCAACTGTGTTATGTTTTCTATGAACAAAACCACCTAATAAACAGCAGTATGTACTGTTATGACTGGAACTGCCTCTCGTCAGTCTCGAAATTATTTCACATTTTCAAATAATTTTACAGCTTTCGTGTCATTTACCACTTTGATCAGTCCAATTACGACATACTTTTAGCCTTATTATGTGTTGTGATGTTTAGGGATGGGTATCGAAAACCGGTTCTTGTTGAGAACCGGTTCCCACTGTTTCAATTCCTTGGAATCGTTTGCCACTTTTAAAAACGATTCCCTTATCGATTCCAGTTGCCCCGAATGACGTCATCACGTTGAGTAGCGTCTTTTACCCAGTAGGAAACACGGCGCCTGAGCGGCACAAACGCTCAAAAGTTTGGTTACACTTTATGAGAAAGGATGACAACAGGGCAACGTGCAATACTTGCAAAGTAGAGATTTCATCAAAGGGAGGAAACACTACGAATATGCAAAAGCATTTGCTCAAAAAACACGCGATTGCTTTCAACGAATGTCGTGTTTTTGATCCGCTCCGGACTAGCGAAGCTCAACCCAGCAGCAGCGGTAGCGTTTCCACGTCCTCTCCCGTTAATACTGCAGGTAACTAATCAATTAGCATTGCATATTATGTTAGCGCGATTTACCTTATTACAAAACCTGCTATTACTGTGCGTTGCATTTAGATAACCATGATGAGAGAGACAGAGTCTGGCTGGCTCAGATGCTGGCAGTTCTCGCTGCAGTCTACCGGTAGCGTCTCCTTTCAGGCCAGGATAGACGAATGTCACCCAGCAGTGTCTAAGTTTGTGGTCAAAGGCTTGCACCCATTTGCCACAGCAGATGCCCCCGATTTCACTTTGGTAAGTGAATGTGTTTAATTGTAGGCAGGGACATTACTGGATATTCTTGTGTAATTGCTACAGAATAATTTATGTTAAACTTTGTTATTGCTACAGGAGAATATTTATTTTATTATTTTACATATACATTTTTTTCCTGGGGACCCTGTGACACCCCATTGAAGAGCCGAAGGCTGGATCTCTTAAGATCTCACTGTTGGGTTTGTAAGGCCATGTTACTCCTAAATTTCTATCTTGTTCAAAGAGAAGATATAAAACACAGTTCTAAGCTAATCGACTTTAGTGTTCTCCTTTTAAAAAAAAAAGAATTGATAAGAGAATCGATAAGGAATCGAATCGTTAAACAGAATCGAAAATGGAATCGGAATCGTTAAAATCTTATCAATACCCATCTCTAGTGATGTTACAGGTGCTTTTCTATGAGAGAATACAAATGAGGAGTTTCCACCCTGATTTACAAATAAATTCTTTACAAATCCTACCATGTGGATTCATGGATTTTATTTTTCCACGTTCTGTCTCTCACAGTTGAAGTGTACCTCTGGTACAAATTACTGACCTCTGTCATCATTTTAGGTGGGGGAACTTGCACAATCGGTGGCTGACTAAATACTTTTTTGCCCCACTGTACCTGTGCAGGTATGGAGATGTCTAGGGGAGAGAGCAGCAGACCTTTTGAGCAGATTGTTTGAAACAATCCTGGAGAGTGAGAGGATGGTAACTGGTAAATGGCCTGCATTTGTACAGCACTTTTCTAGTCCCTAAGGACCCCAAAGCGCTTCACACTACATTCAGTCATTCACCCATTCACACACACATTCACACACTGGCGATAGCAAGCTACATTGTAGCCACAGCTGCCCTGGGGCACACTGACAGAGGCGAGGCTGCCGGACACTGGCGCCACCGGGCCCTCTGACCACCACCAGTAGGCAAACATGGGGTTAGTATCTTGCCCAAGGATATTTGGCATGCAGCCAGGAGGCAGCCTGGGATCGAACCACTGACCTTCAGATTAGTGGCTGACCTGCTCTGCCACCTGAGCTACAGCCACCCAGATGCCTACAGGATGCCTAAAGAATGAAGAAGTGTACTGATACACTGATAAGGTGGTGTGGGGGCTGTGGAAACTACAGAGGGATAGCCCTCATGAGCCTAACCAAGAAGCTAGGTTAAGGAGAGAGACGAGCATCAGTGAGCAAAGGTATGGCTTCACGTCAAGAAAACGCACTGCAGATGTGATCTTAGTAGAGCTGGGCGATAGAACGATAACGATATGTATCGCGATATAACTTTTACTCGATAGAGAAATTAAGCTATCGCGATAGACCTCGCCGCTCTTGTCCTCTTAAAAAAAAAAAAAAAAAAAAAAAAAAGGTCAGCCGATCCAAATTCAGTAGCGCAGAGCTGAACCAATCACAGCCGCAGCGTCACGTCGCGTGACTTGCTACGCACAGCACAAGTGCCAAGCCGCACGTGTGTTTGTTTGGGAAGCAGCCAGCGGGTAATGGAGCCAGCGCGTAATGGAGGAAATGAGTGTGCCGACTAGAAAAATCAACCGAGCGTGACCGAAGAGAAAACAGATGACGGTTCCAATGCCGGAGAGATTGTCGAACGGAAGAGCCAAAGAAGTTCCGTAGTTTGAAGGTATTTCGGCTATTTCAAGTCTGACAAAAACAGAGTAGCGTGCACTGTAAATTGTGCTGAAAGCAAGTCTGGAAATACAATAAACTGGTGCATGCGTCACACTGTGCGCCACGTTATTGTTTCAGTGAAATGAATTTCTACAATACTGTTACTGTTAATTCTACTCTCTGCAGTGTTTAAATGCTTACATATACACACAGTTACTGTCCCTCCACACATACGACTCGGTTCTGCTTCTATGCCGCAGCTTTGTTTACTTTTTCCCACCGAGGCTTCTAGACTTCTGATTGGCCAATATTTCTGCACGGTTAGGAATCTAGCGCCACCTGCTGCTTTGGCATGTTCATAGCAGCGTTTTCCTTCATTTCTGCCTTTACGTGTGGACGGGATTATTTTTTAAAACGAAAACGGAAAATCTCTGTTTTCAAAAATACCCGTGTACGTGTGGACGTAGCCTCAGTCTCTGACTGGAAGCGCTAATTCGTCATTCGGCTTTTGTCAGAATAAAGTAACTGTTAAAACTGTTTGAAAAGCTCAGCTATACAACAAGGAGAGATTGAGAATTTCCTTTTAGTTCTCAGTTTATTTGATATTGACAAAAGTTAGTCAGTTTTGTCTGTTCTTCTGTAAAACAAACTAAGATTTATTTTTAGAATTCATATTTTGTTTCTAAGTGGAATTGACAATTTAGTCTGTTTCATTTGTTCTATTTTGAAACTTAAACGCTTTAGCGGCTGCCTTTTGTGTAGTTTGCAATATTTGCCTTTATTTATCTGAAAAAGTCTCATGTTCCTTAAGTACATCTACCCTGTTGAACTTATTATGGGAAATAAATATTTAAAAACAAGCTGCTGATTATTTCACATTTTACTTGTGAGCAACGGCACATTTAAATCTTACAAATATAGTTATTTGGCTTATATCGTGATAGATATCGTTATCGCCTGAAATGAAAAAAACATATCGTGATATGAAAAAATCTCATATCGCCCAGCTCTAGATCTTAGCATAAGGAAGCAAAAGGAGTGGCAGAGACGTGTGGTGGTGTAGGACGTGGACTGTGAGACAGCGGTGAGGTGTGCAGTAGAAGTGAAGGTGAGGGTGGGATTACATCAGGAATCTGCTTTGAGCCCCTTCTTTTTGATAGTGGCCAATGAGGTCAGGCAGGGGTCTCTGTGGACTATGATGTTTGTTGACAATATTGTAAATGGCCTGTATTTATATAGCGCTTTACTAGTCCCTAAGGACCCCAAAGCGCTTTACATATCCAGTCATCCACTCATTGGTGATGTGGAGCCATTGTAGCCACAGCCGCCCTGGGCCGCACTGACAGAGGCAAGGCTGCCGGACACTGGCGCTACCGGGCCCTCTGACCACCACCAGTAGGCAACAGGTGAAGTGTCTTGCCCAAGGACACAACAACCGAGACTGTCCAAGCCGGGGCTCGAACCGGCAACCTTCCGATTACAAGGCGAACTCCCAACTCTTGAGCCATGATCGATATTGGGATCGGTAGTGAGGCGGTGGCACTGGAGGTGGAAGAGTTGAGGCCTACTGAGCAGGCCTGTGCTCTGCTTTCAGTATGACACAAAGGAATAAATCTTCTGAGTCCCATACATTCTTCTAAAATTTTTACTTAAACAAAGAAATTATACAACAAATATATTAAGTTGCTCTCATTATACTCCACTCCATGTTGCACCCATCAAAAACCATGTGATTCCACAGACCTAACTCCTACAGGTATATCATGATGTCACTAGCCAGAAAAAAACAGAACCTTGTTTACAGTTTTTGCTAAGACATGTCAGCCTAACGTTACATAAACTTGTTTTAACATTACAAATTAGTTTAGACATGGGAGATAATAATTTAGATATATATGTTATAGACTTAGATAAAGAGATGACTTCTCAAAGTTATATTCTCACATGATAAGATCAACAGCATTAGTCTTTAATGTGAATTTCAGCACTAATCAACCAATTGCTAAGATTAAAATTTGGTCACCATCACAATGCATTATTAATGACAGGCAGCAGATAATTAATAGCCTTCTTCCAGTGAGAAAACAGAATTTCTAATACATAGTTAAACTGGTTCACGCAGACTGGAGAGGCTGCAGAGTGGTTTGTATTTATTTTTTAACAAAATAAATGAACAAAAACAATTCTCAAAAAGCAGTATTACGATTTGGGGAGTCCTGTGGACATATGTTAAGTAACAATAAGATTTATTTTGAAATAAAATCCAAATGAGAAGATTAAAATGAGATTGCAAAATGGAACAACCAGATTCAGGAACAGCAACCACTGTGAGTACCAAATACCATCACTTCTGCAAAAACGTCGTCGTGTGCTCTTGATGGGGACTTAGATGCAGCTTTGCCCCTTGGGTTCACAGGCAGGCTAATTCAGTCGTGATATGAAGGGCGAACCCTCCATCAATCTCACCTACAAGACCTACATTTGGACAAGGATGAGCACTTTGCAGTGGCCCACATGCAATATTTTTAATCTGGTTGTGTTTTTGTTTCACAGAGTCACAGAGAAAAGGTCAGATTTCAGCCTGACAAATCGTAGACTGGAATGAAAGGATACTTTGAAATAAAGAATAAAGACATAAAGAAACAGAAGTAGAAAAACAAAGCAAAATATATAAAGAGCATTTAAAACATCAAGAGAAACTGAAGTAAATCTGTAGGAATTTCCTTGGTTGCAGGCTCCATCGTGTGGCTGAACTGCGACATTGAACAGTGATACCATGAGGAAAGAGCTGTAATATTACTACACTGTTATTATCATGATGTTTATTAAAATGTGATTAAAACCCTTGGAGTAAACAGGTGGTTTTTCTAAAGGGTGATCACTCACAGGAATAATTTAGCACAGTGGCTTAAAATCTGAGGTTCACAACGTTTCCAAGGAGTCATATGAAAGACATAAGGCCCTGAAGAGGATCAGCTGGGTAGAAATGTGGGAAACATCTTGGGATTTTCAGTTTAGATTTCCCTGATTTCTGTCATGGGTAGCCAACTTGCCACTAAAACTTATTAGACCCAATATGTGCTTTTTCTCATCGGAAAAGGTGCTAAAATCTGAGAATTCTCCAGCAAAATATTAAGATTTTAAAGTGAAGACTACTTGTTGGAAGCGCTTATGTCTTATGAACACTAGTAAGTGCCCACGCCTGTTTGTGCTGTCGGCAAACTGCTATACTTAACAGTACTTAACCACATTGAGAAAAAAGAGGGGATGGTAGCTGTTGTTTATATGCTAAAAATGGGTCATTTCAGCCTGTTGCTAGGTGGTCGCCAGGCATGTACGTTTCAGTTTTTGTGGATATAAAGGAGATGTTATTGTCATGAAATTAAAACAACAGCAGTTTCCTAATAAGCTGCTTTAGGTTCTAAAAGGTTAAAAAAAAGATAGGTCATTTTATCACATTCTTGTTGGTTGCCAGGCAACCTGTAACCAATTTTTGTAGATATAAATTATAAATATATAATTATAATGCTCAACTCCTCATGGTCTAAGAGGAGTTCACGGACAAAGAAAAAAGAAAGCACAGACAGAAATTTTCTAGAGACGTTCAACCTGCCACCAAAGTAAAAAGGATTCCCTATCATTGAATCAGGCCAAATAATCCCATTTAACAACAGAGAAGGTGGGCACATATACTCTCAGGGTTTCGGTCATGACCAAGGTCACACTTTCTGTTGTAAGGTGTAGCCTGTCTTAAAGGAAAACTCACAAGTCCAGATCACTTTTAAGTTGCTTTAATCATATTTCCTGTACACGCTGCAACAAGACCTCAGTGTGACAGCTGTGCTTTTATACAATACGCAAGCAGAACGCATCATTCAATCAGAGCTCCCTGACCTGCTGTCCATCTACACCAAGCGGTGCAAGTCCAAAGCTAGGAAGATTATGATGGACCTCTCCCATCCCAACAATGGACTCTTCTCACTGTTGAGGTCTGGGAAGCGCTTCCGCTCCCTTAAGGCCAAAACAGAGAGAATGAGGAGGAGCTTCTTCCCCCAGGCTATTCGGGGCCTGAACCAGGTGTAGGACTGGACTCTCCCAAACACGTCACTATAAGACTGGACTCTCACACACGTCACCACACGCACCACCACACATTTCCTATAATCCTATAATTCCTATAATTTATAATCCTTATCTTTATAATCTCTTCTGCTATTTGCACATTCTTTACTGTAAATTCCTAAGTTAATTTGTAAATTTTTGTAGTAAATTGTAAATATTGTAAAACTTTTCTTCTGTCATTTAATGGTCGGGCATTGTACAGCTACAAGCATTTCACCCCCATGTCATACTGTGTATGGTTGTGTGTGTGTGACAAATAAAATTTGAATTTGATTTGATTTGATTTGAAGTGTTTACTAAATAAAAGTGTAGATAACAGTTGTTGGGTGGCTGTAGCTCAGGTGGCAGAGCAGGTCAGCCACTAATCAGAAGGTCGGTGGTTCGATCCCAGGCTGCATCCTGGCTGCATGCCAAATATCCTTGGGCAAGATACTAACCCCATGTTTGCCTACTGGTGGTGGTCAGAGGGCCCGGTGGCGCCTGTGTCCGGCAGCCTCGCCTCTGTCAGTGCGCCCCAGGGCAGCTGTGGCTACAATGTAGCTTGCTATCGCCAGTGTGTGTGAATGGGTGAATGACTGAATGTAGTGTGAAGCGCTTTGGGGTCCTATGGACTAGAAAAGCGCTATACAAATGCAGGCCATTTGTTAATAAAGAGCAACTTTTTGTTGCAAATATGCTAACATCTGACCTTGCAAATTCCGCACATGACCGCACACATTATAATTTATCTATCTGCAAATCTGAATCCAAATCAAGCTTTAAAAAATGAAGTAGTTGTTGTTGAGTTGACCATCCTTGGAGCAGACTCGCAGTCTTTCTATTTCGGGAGATGCTGTTAAAAGTGTGAATCTAGGTAGCTGCTAAATACACAAAAGTAGTAATGGACTTTAAAGCATAGAGCAAGGTCACGGCATCTCAGTGAAAGCTTAATTAAACAGGGTTTTGTTGTTCTTCCTGTTTTTGCTGTATGGGGACTTCTTGCCATCGAGTAGCTCAATAAATAATTAGTGCTCTACTTCCCCCCTCCTGCTCTTTTTATTTCCTTCTTATGCTTTCAGAGTCCTTCAGGTGAAAACTGATGCTCTCTCCTGTCGTTCTAACGAGATATTTCCCCTCTTTGCAGTCCTCCTCTCTCCCTGCTGTCACCCTGTCTGTCTATCAGCCTGTTTTCTGATGTCGGTTAATTATCCGTATCGTCACATCCCCTGTCATCAGTGTCCGTGAGGGAGAGCAGCTGGGTGACCTGCGTGACCTTTGTTAAGGCTGCTAATGGCTGACTAGGATCCTGTCTAATAAGGTGGTGTGTGTTCCTCTTCGTCTAGGTTAAGCGTGTGAGTGTGTGCGTGTGCTTTCATGTGCATGACACCCTGCATATCTGCATGCCCTCTCCGGCCTCACTGGCTGTTTGCGGCCTCAGGCTGTGCGACGGAGCTGGTGACAGTGTGTGCCCTCAGCGGGGGACAGTATTCAGGCACCGGGAGCCGTGGCTGGGGGGATCTTTGATTCCATAATGAGCTGTTGTCCGTTGTTGAGCTGTGAAGCAGCTCGCTGCGGGGACAGAGGAGCATTGTGTGCAGCTCAGGCCAGCAGGGGAGGCCTGACTGAACCAGGCTGGAAGCACCACAGGGCAAACATCTTCTGGATGCTTCTGTCTGTCTCCTGCATCTTCTGTCTGTCAGTCTGTCTATGTGTATCCTGCATTTCTGTTGCAACACCACATGTTGGGTTTACTTCAAATCTAAACTGTGAAATCTCTGAGATTATCCCACAATTTGTTCTTAACTACTACATGTGAATTTTAAACTACTTTGGACAGGGCTAGGCTGGCAGTTTCCTCCTGTCTACACTCTTTCTGAGCTAACTGGCTCCTTTGTGCACTCTGATTCTGAAAGGACAAATATATAAGAGAGGTATGTCTCTTCTAATTTAATTCCCGGAAGAAAAGTGAATAAGTGAGCTTTCCAAAATGTCAAACTAGATGAGTGCTGCTTCACTTCCTAATCTAAATATCTTGTCCATTTTTTTGCAGGCAATCCCAGATTTTCTGATATCTGTACATCTCCCACTTGCCCCGCTGTCTGTGCGTCAGGCTGTTTTCCAGGCTTTTACACATCCTACTCGTGTGCTCAGAGGTTTCTGACCAGTGTAAATTTCTCTGCTATCTGCAGTCTTTGTGACATACGTTCACAGAGTCCTCTGGTATTGTTAAACTGTGGAAAAATTCAAGCTTTTAAAAGAAGAGTGGAAGAAAGAAGTAAAAAATGACAGACGTGAGGAATAAATAAAAAATCACCATATTTCTCACCCTCTGCAACTAAATATCCCATCCATCTTTCTGTCTTGTTGCCTTTTATCTCCTTTCCTCTGCTCAGACAACAACAGACTCTTTCATGTAGTCATCTTTTGCTCCGACCCTCAGGCATTTTCCTTCTTTCTCCTTCGTTCACACACAGTAATTAAATGTTCTGAGAGGAGCTCATGATTGGAAAGTGGATGCCGCTTTCTCTCCTGTTTTTTTCCCTGTCTCTCTCTCTACCTCGCTCTCTTTCTCATACAAGTTGTCATAAAATCTATATTTGAGTTATTGTCCCTGATGGCATTTCAAAAGTTTGTTTTTTTTTTAATGAAAACACAGATGTTCTTGTTTTCATAAAAATTATTGCTTTATTTGTGGTTTAAGATCAATTAACACACAAATGATAGCATACATCCGAGTTGTCTTCTTTTTTACAGTCATCAAAACTTGAGCAGAAAGTGTCGGAGCTGGAAGGGGAATAAAAAAATCAGAAATTATGAGGTACATTTAATAATGTGTTCTGGTTTAACAGTGGCTGATTGTTGTGCTCCACTTTTTTTGTCTTTTTTTTTTTTGAGTGATTTTGAAGAGACAGGCAGGTCTGGATTAATTCATTGAATGTTTAAATTAAAACAAATCAGGGCTAGCTCTCAGTCCCAACCATGACGATCGTTTAAAATCCACAAAAACAGTAAAATTTACACTTTAAACAACGACACAATATATAAATGAAATGAATTAAAGAACAAGATCAAAATATGAGACGCATCTCAAGTAAAACAGATAGAATCGTAATGGTTTCATTTATTCAAACTGAGTTACAGAAACTCATTTTTAGTGTAATTTTTTTTACTTCCAGGTGGTCAAAGCATAGAAACTGAAGAGTCGAAGAGTCTTCAGTGTAGCAATAGGAAGACTCTCCCATGAGGATTTCATAGATAAACACAAACAAAGGTCTATCCCGTTGTTTTCAGTCAAAGAGGACCTCAAGCTTTTTCATATTGAATGCAATTCTGAGTATGTGAACACTGAAATCACCCTAATCCAGAGCAGGAAGGGATAAAAAGTTGCTTTGATTTTTTTTCATGTAAAAAAAAAAGGAAATTTGTTTTAGTCTTCCAAGTTTTTTTGTATTTTCTTAAGGAGACTGTCTATTTGACATTTAATGTCCTTTTTTCTTTAATATGCACTGATTTGGCTTCAATAGCACAGGTTCTTCTTCAACACATATGACACTTTATTGGTCATAAATGCTATTTAACCTTTATTTACCAGGTTAAATAGGCTTGAGTGTATGAAGGTTTTCTTTTAAAGGTTTTTAAAATGATGTGCCCTTGTGATTTCTTTCCTTGTGCTTTCACACATTGTTGTAAACAGAATCACGGCCCAAAACAAAGTGCTGTAGTGTGCAGCTAAAAGTTCTCGCTTGTCCTTAGAGACGCTGACTGATGAAAACCTCTGAGATTAAAAGATACCTGAGTTTTGAGTTCGCCTGGGTCCATTTGATCCTAATCTTCTTTACTTTTGCTCAACTTAAGCCTTATCTCGACATCATACTAATTTTAATAGAACTCCAAAGAAACAATGAGAAGCAGACATAACGTGTAAGAATAAAACATGTATGTACGGCAAATAGAGTTTCGTGTTCATATGGTCGACAAGTGCAGGGCGATTAATTGAATGTGACAGTAAAAAAAATGATATAAGGGCGATTCTCATATTAAGTAAGAAAACATTGATGGCAACCTCAGATTTGGTCCTTGCAGGACTGCAGGGAAGAATCTTGAGTATAGATAACACTGCACATAAATGCATGACTGAACACTGTGCTGACACGTATGACTGAGGGGCAAACCCGTCATAAATTTGCACCATGAATGCCGCCATTGTCTGCATAACCATCATCCCCATCTTCATCATCCCCATCATCATTACGCTGTGAGTTTCGGCAACCTCCTGCGTCTGAGTCACAAATGTGTTTTTCTCAAGCCTCGTCTCATATAAGTCACCAAATAATTTGTAGATTTCTTCCTTGGTCGCCCTGTTGTTGTTCATTTAGTTTCCCCCCATTGCTCTCAATCAGGCTGAAGTTGTGCAAAGAGATGCGGACACAGCAAACCACCAAACAATAGACCATTCATGATGCCCTGCAATGCAATGATGATCCTGCTCTGCCCTCCAGCCCCCACCCTGCACCAGCTTCCACAGCTGCACAGGAATGTGGTCCAACAAGTTACCCGCTCCCCCCCGTCCTCCCCTCCTCGTCCCTGCTGCCGCCACCGCCATCCCTACCGCTGCCACCACCTCACCAGTGCTGCCGCCATCGCAACCGAAGCCCCTCTTTCCCCAAATAAAAAAGATGAAGAAGGCAAGAAACTATAGAGGGGGGGAAACTCCGCAGACTGAGCACAAAGAGAGGATTCATGCCCGGTCACATACACTCCCAGAGAAAAAAGAGGGGGACCCATTTAAGTGTGGTGCAGCTGCACTAATTCACTGGGTGAAAATGGGTGAAGAAGGACTGACAGAGGTCAGATAGCAGAATCTATTTTATTCATCCCTACGGATGGCGTGTCGCTGCATTATCATCTCCTGAGAAATCAGTCGAGAGATGGATGCAGAAAACACCTGCAGACACGGAGTCTGTAAAAGTAAGATTTAGAGCCACCCCACAGAAGAAAGTCCAAATCTAACCGGCTTCACAGAGCCCCTTAAAACAAGCTTAACGACCCTATGATCATGACCTGCTCAAAGTCTCAATATGACCCCTGTTTCCCCCACATTTTCGGTCAACATGTAAGTCAATCGTCTGACATCCAGTCACAAAGTCAGTTACCACTGTATGTTGTTGACTCAGAAAACCTCTGAGAGAGAAAACATGCTACGCTTCAGTGTACAGGTCTCAGACCTACTGACAGTGGAGTCACATGATGTTCAGTTTTATTGATAGTCTACTTTAAGAGCTGGAAATCCCCAAGCTAATGCACTGACCTCGACTGTTCTTTTGTGTTTTGGTAAAGACTCTCAGAGGAACTAAGAGTGTTTATGAATCACATTTTGTACTAAGTAAGAAAACACAGAGGAACCAAACATATGAGACTGCTTCAATCTCATAGGAATATTTTGTGGTGAAATATGAAACTACGGCTTAAATGTGCCACTTCTCAAATATAATTTCAGATTCTTTTCTTCTTTTTTCTACATTTGCCATCATTCGGAACAAATGACGCCATTCATTTCAGGCCAAATGTGCCTATTGACATCAGAATGAATGCCTTCCATCAATTATGCACCAGTTTGATGCAGAATGTGACCCAGCATGTGAATATTTGACCGCTGTGCATGCTTTCCTTATCTGCATCCTTCTCACACACTCTCTCTCTCTCTCTCTCATATTATCTGCATCTGCCAGTTTTCCTCTCTCTTGCTTTTTCTCTCTATCCATCATCAAATTTCAGGAATTTCCCCCTGGGAGCCGTTCAAGTATTACGGCCAAAGCTGGAGGGTGCTCTCTCTTTTCCTACTTTCCTTTTCCTCCCACCACCTGACCATCTAAGTTACTGTCTTCACAAAAAACAAACAAACAAACGAAACACCCAAAAGAAAAGGTTCTTCAGAAATAAACTCATCTGAAGCAGCTTCATGTTGTTCATACATGAAAATGCTCAGTGTGCACCTGAAGAATGGCTCTTTGACCCGCCTGTTGATCAGGATCTTTGACCTCCCTGCTGATCATGAGACCTCGTCCTGCCATCCTCTCCCCGAGGAGCCACAGGAAACAAGCTCTTGTGACACAGTGGTCTGTGCAGCCATGGAGAGGCCCATTACTGCAGTCACATGGCAGGTTAGCGCAGGGACTGATGCGACCATGTGAGCTCTATTTTCTAAATAGTTACAGCTGCCCTGGGGCTCATGAGAGTTTCACACAGGACATATAAAATGCCAGAAAGTGCATGAGGGGTTTAGATTTCAGATAAAATTTGTCTCTTTCTCATTTGTTTTGTTTTGTTTGTTTGTTTGTCTTTTTGTTTGTTTTTTTATCTGTGCAAAAATGAGTCAGCTCTAAAGAGATGAAGGTGATCTTTGGTTTTAGCAGCAGGTGTAATAGGCGAGGTCTTGACATTAGATGTTTACAAAGCCCCACGTGACTTTTAAACCTTTGCTTTTTAAGAATCTTTTAAGTTTTTGATTATTTTTCAAAAGGGGACTTTTAACGCACATCCAAATATCATGGTTGCACGTAGGGAAACGCTTAAGTGAAGCATATAAGCTTCAGTATAAGGAAGAAGAGGAAGAGGAAGAAAAGTGAAAGTCGTAAATGCTATAAAATACTGTCCCTTTATATGACAGTGAATCACGGCTGGCACTGCAGACTGCCCCCAATAAATTAAAGGAGCTCGACTTCGTTTTAACTGAATTCAATCACATCTACGATACAAATAGAATCCATGCGATGAGTAATTGTTTTTTAATATGTGTAAAGTCATTTCAAAATCATTGAGTTTATCTAAATAAATTATCGGTCTATTTTTCTTCCGCTACATATCAAAAGACTTTTAAAAAAAGAAAGACTTTATCCAAGTGAACATCCACAAAGTTTAATCCAAATGGGCGTGGGAGTGGGTTTCAGCTGCTCTCTGGGGCCTGTTAACGCTTTTGAATTTAGAACCGATGAACAAATTTGTACACAGCGCCAAAACTAAAATACAGTCCGTTTCATGCACATATTTATTTATTTATTTATTTTTAAAAGCCCATTCATTTGTAAAATTGTGATGAGTTTTCAGACCGAAACACAGGGCTTCGTTAAACATTTGACACTTGATTTAATTAAGCAGCCTGACAGATATTTGTTTTAGTTGAATTATTAGTCAAATATTTACCTATTGCCTGTATAGTCGCTTAAAAAATAAAATAAAATAAAATAATAATTTACTATCACTAATTGAAGTTTGATTTTTTTAATTTGTTTCAGTGTGGCAAAAAACAAAGGAACATTTGGTTCGGTTATGTTCTTCGATAAAAATGAATCATGCATTTACTTTTGTCGCACATGTAGTCATGAATGATGAAAATAATTTGGTCAGATTTTTTTTGTCATGCCTGATAAAACCAGAGGAAGAAAGTTATTTATTTTATTTATTTATTTTTAATCTTAAGAGGAAATTTTGTTCAAATCGGCTGTAAGAATCTCGTTATATTTTCTGCATCGTTTAACATAAAACGCGATAATTACGCGATAAACTCACGGAGTACATAAAACATAAAAACGTCACAGATTCCAGAAACTTAATGTTAGTAGCAATAACTTACGCTGATTATAAGGACTTAATGAGACGAGCCTTGCGCTGAGATGATCAGATACACCTCAACGAGCAGCAGAAGCTTTGATTATTACCTGGATGTGGTTTCGACTGCCTGCTTTTTATTTTAATGGCGTTCTGATAAATTGGCGACACAGGAACCTCACGGCTCTTTCAGACATGCTCCCTGGGGGGTCGTGCACATCCAGCTGCACTAACTAAACACTCTCCGTAAAACCACAACTTCCCCCATCCCTCTCTTCTGCACAGGGCTGATGTGAAAATTGCAAACAAAATTTTGATCACTTTCTTTTTTGAAAACAAACAAACAAAACTAAACAGCAACTATTGGGTCACGTTTTCTTTCTACTGCAGACCAACAACAAAACAACAACAACACAAAACTCGGAGGCCTCACCGCAAGTCCGAGCGCTGAGGGCTGGTCGATGGGGTGCAGCATGTAGGTAGGTGTCCCCCACCATCACCAACACCACCAGCACCACTACGACTACCAACTCGTCATCCTCCAAACATCAACTTCCTACCATTAGCACCTCCGAGGCCGATATCCAGGTGCCGCAGTGTGTGTTTGAAGATAGCAAAGTGTCGGAGCGGGAGAGAAACAGAGAGATCCATGTGTCCCCGTCTGCTGCGGAGTATTTTCTATGTGTGCGCGACTAGTGTCAATGCTAGGACATAAGGGGAGAAAGACGCACACATCGCTCTCTGTTATCATTTTTTTCTCCATGTTTGCAGCACAAAACTGCTTTTTGTTCCCCTTTTTTTCATTTACGAGGGTTAATGGATAGAGGCTTGGGCGTTTGATCACATGGCTACAATTCACCTGAGATGGAGACAAAGAGAGCAAAGAGAGAAGAGAGAGAGGGAGAAAACTGAGAGTCGGGCTCAACATGAGAGGCAAAAGGATACACAGGGGTCATTGTTGCATTCATTTTGTGTGTGTGTGTGTGTGTGTGTGTGTCCGTTTGCGCATCAAATGCTGTTTAAGTCAATTCTCTATCTTTCCCATCATGCATTAAAATCGCGGCCTTCAATCCTGCAGCCTACAAATAGATCCTAACACGCGAACAAACGCAGAGCGGGACACGGGAAGAGGAGGTTAAGGAGACACGAAGAATGCAACATTAGATTAAAATCATAACAATAACTATAGCACCTAGTTTGTTTTAAGAGATGTCACTATTTATTGAGATTATCTGTTATTATTATTATCATTTTAAATCCAGGTGTCTTTACACGTTTTTTGTCTGTTCCTCCAATTTTCACGCAGATAGAAGCGTAAATAACTCTTAAAGATAGATTTCTCGTCTAACATTTCAATTATGAAGTATAACTCTCAAAAGTCAAAGGTTATTTCAAGTAAAGGTGTAATATCTGACATATCAGCTAACTTCAAATCATTTCAAGACATCCCTCCTTTCAGACTCTTGAATAGAATAAATTTCGTGACTGTTTTATGAATTGCAGATAATACTACGAGGAATAAGGAGATACCTTAAAAAAGGTAATGACGCTTTGTGTGATCATTATGAGGTCAAATATAGATTCAAAAATGATTATTTAGCATAACGTTTATGATTTCATGATCCATAAACCCGTTCAACACATCCTGCCTAAACTGGCGTTCGTGCGTTTTTTTTCTTTTCTGTGGATTTTCTTCCCGAACTTCTGTTTACCCAAATCTCTCAAATTTGTAAGATAATTTTTTGTAAGCAGAGTTTCGTTCAGTCTGAACTGAACTTTACAATTCATTTGGTGCTTTTTCTTCAGGAACCGCACGGGGCAATAACTCTCTTCATGATTGTTTATTTGTTTGATATAACATGTCAACACGTCCAACAAAGCTCGCCTTCTCCTGCCTGTAAATGGGCGCACTGTACAGTCATTTAAGCCTCTCCAAGGTAAAAATCTCACCTCTTCTCCGTTGGAAACCTTGCAGTGATGGACAGACGGCCATTAACGCTACGTGGCTTCCGCCCAATCGGAGAGCAGCGGGATAATTAGAGGACCAATCAGAGCAGAGTCTTATTGGGAGGGCGGGGCTGGTTGTGCTGGAATGCTGCCTCTCTGGGAATGTTTTCCACTTTCAATCACTTTTTTTTCTCCCTGTCCCTCTCACAAGGCGCTCTTTAAGCTCCGGTGTTGCCACACAGAGCAGCCATTCATCGGCTCTACAGTCAGCCACACACACTTCCATGCTGAACCACTGGACATCTAAATTGGTAAGTTATGTAATTTAAAAAATGAGAGTTTATACATAAAAGTGAATGTTTGATATTAGTATTTTTGCCAAACGCGTAATTATTATGTTTTATTAAACGTTGTATGGACTAAGTTGGATTAATAATAATTATGATAATAATAATAATAATGATAATAACAATATGTGTATATTTTACCGGCGGAATTTTATTTTCCGGAATGTGACATTATCGAAAAGAAATTCAGTTTCAATCGCTTTCTTATCACATTTAGTCCCGTTAAGTAACTTAACGTGTTTATCTTTAAATAAATCACGGTTCTTTTGTTTCGGACCAAAATTAAAATGATAATTGTAACAAATTTGTGTCTGTGTGGTTTTTAGATTTAGCCACTGTTGCTGTAAAGGATTTCCAGCTGAAGGTGGAAAGCATTTGGAGACTTTTACGCAGCAGTATGTCTTTGCCTTAGAAGAGTCAACAATAACTGGGATCCTTGACACCACGGACATTTACTTGAACCCATTTAATTACTCCGAGAAGTTAGTTCTGTGGCAAAGTTTTCATTTGAGGATTGTCCTATAATTTAACGAAATTGAAAAGGAAAAATGTCCGGCGAGGAGCACAGCCTGTCCGAGGCGGAGCTGAGTCCCGCAGGGTCAGACGATGGTCACTCACTGTCACCGACTCAACCTGGAGCCACGCCCGGCCAGGACTCACCTCTGACGGGGCAGCAGCAGCTGACCGCGCTCTGTGTGGACGGCAGCAGTGATGATGGAGGCAGACCCAGAGCCAAGGAAGAGGAAGAGGACGATCGTTTCCCGATCGGCATAAGGGAGGCGGTCAGTCAGGTACTGGACGGGTATGACTGGACACTTGTGCCAATGCCGGTGCGCGTAAACAACGGAAACAAAGCTAAACCCCACGTCAAAAGGCCAATGAACGCCTTCATGGTGTGGGCGCAAGCGGCGAGGAGGAAACTTGCGGACCAGTACCCCCACCTGCACAACGCAGAGCTCAGCAAGACACTGGGCAAACTGTGGAGGTTTGTATTTAAAAAAAAAAAAAAAAAAAAAAAAAGGAACAGTGTGGCCATACAAGCGGCACATTTCTTGTGCGTAAAGGATGTACCGGTGCTGAATTTAAGCGTAAAATGTTTGCGCTTCAGTTTGTGGTTGTTTGGTATTAAATCGGATAGAAATAAAAACTTGGTGTTTTTCTGTTGTTCTCCTTTACAGAGAGAATTTTAAAAGTAAACAAACAGATTTTAACCCAAAGAAGTAAAGAAAAAAAGATATTTATGCATTACGCATGATTCGGAAAGCAAGAGATATTTATGATCTTCAGACATATTTTAATAAAAATATTTTCAAAATGAACTTGGAAGCAATATAAGACTAGTCCTTGTTTTTCTGCCCCCTAGGCTACTGAATGAGACCGACAAGAGGCCATTCATCGAGGAGGCAGAGAGGCTGAGAAAACAGCACAAGAAGGACTACCCGGAGTACAAGTACCAGCCCCGGAGACGCAAAAATGGCAAACTGATGCCTTCTAATGAGTCAGATAGCCAGGGGGAAGGGGAGGCCAGCCACTCCCAGTCACACTACAAGACTGTGCATCTTGAGCACAATGGCGGGGCTGGGTCTCCACTGGGTGACCTGCACCACCACCACCATCATCACCACCATCCTGCTGGTAGGTGTCTTCCCGTTTCTATGGATGTCTTAATGATATTATTATTTTCACGTTGCGAGAGACCTGATCCAAAATTTCAAAACTTAAATCAAAAATCTCGAAACTTATTAATTTATGCTGTAATTTCAAAATATAACTTAAGTTAGGTAAAACAAACAAAACAAACAAAACAAACAAAAGCCTTTTTGTATCTGATGTCAAAGTTCACCTTATCATGTTGCTCCTTCTTTCTCTTTTAGGTCAGGGTCACAGCCCGCCAACTCCACCTACCACCCCAAAGACAGAGCTCCAGTCTGGGAAACTGTCAGATGCCAAGAGGGAGGGGGGAGCAGGAGCGCCTGGAGGATCAGGGGGGCCCAGGGGAGCCCTTGGGGTTGGAGCTGAAGGGTCTTCCGGTGGTCCCTCATCTTCAAGTGCTAAACCCCACATCGATTTTGGCACCATGGACATCGGCGAGATCAGCCATGAGGTGATGTCCAACATCGAGCCATTTGACGTGAACGAGTTTGACCAGTACCTCCCTCCAAATGGTCACCCTCAGAGCGCGACTGGGGCTCCTGCAGCTGGATCCTCGGCCTCATCTTACGCCTATGCCCTGGCTGCTGCAAGCGGGCACTCCGCCTGGCTGTCCAAACAGCAACAACAGCCTCAGGCCTCCCCGTCTTCCTCCGACCCATCCAAGGCTCAGATCAAAAGTGAATCTGTCTCTGGTACACACTACGCCGAAGCCTCATCCTCTCCCTCCTCAGGCACCCATGTCACCTACACCCCACTCAGCCTGCCTCACTATGGCTCTGCATTTCCATCGTTGGCCTCCAGAGCTCAGTTTGAGTACGGAGACCACCAGGCCCCCGGGGCATACTATGCCCACTCCAGCCAAGCCCCTGGGCTGTACTCAGCCTTCTCCTACATGGGCCCTACACAGAGGCCTCTGTACACTACCATAGGAGACCCCTCCAGCGTGGCACCCTCTCACAGCCCCACTCACTGGGAGCAGCCTGTTTACACCACACTCACAAGACCTTGAGGGAGACCAGCTGAGCAGAAGGAAATATGGGAAGTGTGTGAGTGGATCTGTGTGTGTGCAAATAATGTGAGTGTGAGCGCGCGTGTGTGTGTGTATGCCCGTGCCATATCGATGTTATATTAGAAGTTTTTACTTTTTTAGTCAGTTTAATGCAATGTGCATCCATGGGGCCTTAAACAGTTAAAAAAAAATACCCACACAGTATAGAGTGTGATTCCTGGGTCACCCGCCAATCAAAAGCAGAAGAAAACTTAACAAACATGTGCCATCAAAAATTTCGTATGTTGGGACATACAGGAAAGGGTGTAAAGATAGACAAGTGAACGAGACGTTGAAAGTGGACAAATGGATTGATGAGTGACTCCGATTTGACCCAGAAGTGCTGGGTTTAGACTGACATAATCAGAATTTATTAACCAAACTAAAGGTTGTTTGTGATGTCTTTGTGTTATTTTATATGAGTAGTAAGTTTATTGTCATTGTGGATATCCTAGGGTGTAACTTTATTGTGTTTGATTTGATATTACACATCAACATCTGCACCACTGCTTTTGGGGGGTAAAAAAAAAGACATCTTTCAATGATCCCTGGGATTGTTTTTTCATGGCCGGAAAAGGATAGCTGCAACTTTTCTTTCTCTGTAGATAGCGCAGTCTCACTGTATCACTGTCCTGCCTTCATATTAACTTTGCTGAAGTGATCAATGAAGCATTTAAGGGGAAAAATAGGAAAAAGAGAGGGAAAGAGAGCTCTAAAAGATGCATTTCGACTTGTTGCTCAGTCTCGGACACTTACCTCAGCTCTGTTTGTTTTGTGCCAACAGCAAAGGAGAAATATGACTGGATACATGGGTGACTAAAGCAAATTTCCACTTTTCTTTTTGAATGCTAAGTGCCTAAAAGATTCCTGATCCACCTTTAACAGAGTTCAAATCTATAAGTGCAAAGTCTCAACCAAATCTCTCAAGATAATTGGCCAGCTTGGGTCCTGCTTAAGGATTAGAATCACATGTACGGCCGTTCTGCTCCACATGTGGGCCAAAGCCACGCTTTTGTTTTTACACTTTCTTCCTATGTTGCGCCCTCTCCCCCCTTTTACCAATGTGAATAATGGTCATTACCACAGCTTCATCTTTATTACGTGACACATACTTTATCATTTTATACTGACCCTTTTCTCACATAGTTGATATTTTTATGTAAGTAATAATGCATCGTGTCACACCTTTGTTTCTTCCATTTTGTATAATTCTGGATAGTTTTGTAAAGTGTTTGCTATACATTCACTTGAGTATTTTGCTTCCTTACCAGAAAAGCAATGTTGAAATATTATTGTTGTCATCTATTAAATCAATTTATTTATAAAAAAGAAAGTCCTGTGTGAGAGTGATTTAATGCAGTGGTAGGTGTTCAGGAATAACATATGAAGCAGTTAGCAAGTGAAGGGTGAAAAAAACTAGAAATTAATTAAAAACACGCAGCTGACGTGTGAACTGTAATAACAACACAACCAGAGCCCCACCACCATAAGCTGTTTAGTGTGTTTGTGTGTGTGGTAGGCTAAAATTGACTACTAATTCCCCCACATTTAATCGGCTGGGGACTGCGTGTTACTGAGAAAGACAAAGAGAGCCATTCAACGAAAGCAAGGGACAGAAAGAGAGAAGGGGTGGGTGTAAAGAGTCAGAGGCAAGGCCAATTTCAGCTCAGTAACCAGCGTACACTCGGACTTTTGTACATGGCCTTCCTTTCACTCTACCCTCTCCTCTCCACCTGAGGCTCCCTCCCTGCCTCCACACTCAGCTGCAGTTTAAACTCATTCAGATGGCACGCAAAATTCAAAGGTCAAGTTCATTGCTCTCTCCGCATTGGGGGCGATGCAGACATGCGCCAAAATAAGGAAGTGGGAGTTTTAAATGAAAAGAGCAGCCCAAGCCCAAGGGAAGTTGTTACATTACACAAAGGCATCTTAGATTAATCTTAAATTGTGGCATCTTAAATTAATCCTACCAGTCGGAGAATAAACACTCTTAAAATCATGTTGTGGGCAAGATGAGAAAAAAACAGATAAGCAGCCATGGCTCCAGCTTTTTGCCTACCTCCAGGCCATGACAAAACTGAAAAACAAACCTTGAATGGCTTTTAAAAGGGGGCATGTGAAGGAGTGCGCTAAAAAAAACCCAAACCTTTTTTAAGAATGTAAAAAGATTCTGAGCAAGTTTCATGAGTAGATATAGATATTCACATGAAAACATTGCATTTTTGCTTTTCTGCACCTTTACATCATTTTATTCAATAAAGCATTTCATACTTTGTTAAATATTGGTGAGTTTATTGTGTTATGCTACATAAACTCATATAGAGTCCAAATAAACTCACATAAGACCATACTTAGAAATACTTTCATTTCAAAGATTTAGTTTTTTATACTTAATCAAATAATCCCAAATAGTATTATAATGTAATACTATTATATTACTTATCTGCTTTCATCCATTTTCAAGGCTAAATTAGAAATCAGCCAAACCAAGCTCAAGTAATTCATATTATGTTATTCGGGTGATCGTAACGTTGCTACAGCAACTCACAGCACAGACACTGGTGTTAGACAGGAGCACACATGATTATCTAAATGCACATGCTACAAATTCCTCAAAGAGTCATAAGTGGGAATTCATTGCTTACATTTGCACAATTGTGTCTGAAAAAAACCACAAGACTTCTGGAAAAATGTCCTTTGGATAGTTGAGACCAAAATGGGGGTGTTTGACTTTAATGCACGACACGGGTCCTTGGCACCTTGCAGTCACTGAGTGAAAGTATTCTAGAATTAAATTTGGCACAATCTGCCCAAGAGATAAAGCTAAAGAAAAGACTCAAAGTGTTGCAGGGTCCTAGTCAAAACCTGATTGAATGCTGCGGCATGCATGCCAACCTCAAAGAAAAGTAGGCAGAGATTCCTTCACAAATGTGAGCGACTGACACAAAAAACAGATACTTACTGCAGAAAAAAAACAGATAGTTACTGCTGATAAAGGTTGTTATACAAAAACTATGGAGTGTACATAGTTTTTCACAAGACTCCAGCTTGTCAGTTATAACATTTTTGGGTCAGACAGCAGCCCAAATGCTGATTAAGGAGAAGAAGCTGGTGCAGTATCACTCCTCAACAAACAGTGGCGGTTACAGTTTCGATACAGTTTGCTGATGCCATAAAAAGAGGGGAGGAAGAAGAAGAAGACCTCAGTGCAGAAACAGGCAACAGAAGCAGCAGTTAGTGTTTCCAGCTGTCAGACGGGATTCAGAAGAACATTGGGAAGAGAAAATAATAGAAAGGAATATTCTCATATGTAACAGGGTGAACAAATCACAGCTATATTTGTAATGCTGAGAGTCAGAGCTGCTGTATACATCCACACAAACAATTCAGCTAAATTTATTCACTTAAATAAGCTTTTAAATTTTAAGCTCTTTTAAACATGTGAAATATGATTTCAGCTGCTGTTTTGTCTCATAATCATGTTTGAGTTACAGTATCGGTCCAGGCACAGACCAAAACATTTATTTTTTAACCACATTTGTGAGATTCGTGTATGCTGACATTTGCAAATCAAAATGTGAGGTAGTTTGTCACCTTGAATAATGACTGAGTGTCAGAATACTTAACAACTAAAACAGCAAAAAGAAATCATCATGGTCCCATTATGAATTGCTCATTAGCTGATGCCAACTTTTCAGTCAAATCAAAGAGGAATATCATAGTTTGGTCAATACTTTTAAAAATGGCTAAAGAGCTGGGAAAGCTCAATAAGAGACATTTGCATGAGACAGAAAATAAAGTAGAGGAGGCAAGAAGCAAGACACAAGACTGAAAATAATATAAAGAGCTGATAAGAACTGGTCACAGCAGCTTAAACGGATCATATTTCATAGCTATTACAGAAACAGAAGAGCACATCCTCATCCCCTGCAGAAAAAAGTTATGTATGTGCAAGGATTGGCTAGGGTTAAAATTAAAGCTGTGCAGATTTAGTAGAGGAAATAAACTCAATTAGTGGGTTGTTGAAAGCAACTATATTAATGGGCCTGTATAGTAAATGAAATGATCTGTTTTGCAAGTGTCTTTAGGACTCTGCATCATTGTACTTGTTGTAATCAGTCAAGTCCTTTTTAGCCTCTTAACATGTTTAGCTGCAATTTCTGATGTCCTCTAGGCCAGATCTCTCTTTAAAAAGGCATCTCTAAAGTCAATGAGACCTTAGTATCTGGATAAATAAAGGATACGTACAATTCAGTTTTCCAAAACCTGATTGGCGCTTCTACTTTGTGACAGGAATGTTCATTCTGACTCAAAGAATAGTACACTAGTTTATACAAAATTTCATTATAGGGAATATTATAGGGTTACTGGCTCAGAAAGAGAAACAGCATGTTTCGACTTTGTGCTGGAATGATGCAAGAATAAAGATTATTAGAGTTTTCCTGACGGTGACAGAGAGTTAAAAAACTTCAGTGTAGGGACTTATGGGGGACTACAAGTCCCAAAACAAAGGAAATAAATACATAATTAAACAATTTATTATTTTTTTATTGATTAATTAATTAAGGGAATAATTAATGAATTAATGAATATATAATTATTGTATTAAATAGCTGTCCAATTCATTTAAAACATTTGATACATTACTTATTTATAATTTATAATTTAATATTATTTAATTAATTAATTAATTAAACTTTTATTTGATTATTTAATAATGTATTTATTTAACTAATTTTGGAACTTGCGGCCCTCTAAAGGGAATCGGTACGGGGGAAGAAAAGACTGAAATCATTGACTAAAAAACTGGGGGTGGCAGTAATACAACTCTAGAGAATTAGAACTGCCATCAAACACAAGAGAAGAAGAACCGATGATGACGTCAATCCAGGGGCGCCAAATCTGCTGCACGGTGCACACAGAAGTACTCGTCAGGTGAAGTTTGGGGTGTTTTCATCATCTGAGCAGGTCAGCATAAACTTTGCTTGCGTTTATGACGATGTGTGCTACTTTGGCATTTTCTCCCAGCAGCCTAAACTAATGACTTAAGCACAAATCTCCAGGGCGAGCTGGTTAAAACTGTCCGTTTGAGTGGCGCGTAGCATTTAGCTAACGTTTAAGCTCACAGCAGCCACACGGATAATAACAGAGCATTTCATATTTCTTCTGAAATGCACCTTTTCCGTTGATAAAATCCTCGTATAAAATATCCGTTCTCTAAAGTTGTAAGGATCCGAAATGTGGCGATTTTCTCTGTGTATGCAATAAATGTAGGAGCAATTTCTTTAAGTTAATTGTCATACAATCATGTAATCCAACAACGGAATAACTGTGTGTGGTTATTCCATGTCCGATTGTAGGTCTGTGTGTGTTTCATTGTGTCTGAATGTGTATAACTTAATGAGTCAGAGCTGGATCTCACATTGCTGTCATTTGACTTTTAGAGTACCATCGCACAGTGGGATCTTACATCTCCCTTCATAAAGTCCCTTTAAGCTCCCGACACACACCCACAGATTCACACATCATCATTTGCTCTCCTGTCAGGAGCTCAGTCTGGGTAGAGCTTTTTTTCTCCTCCTGTAAGGTAGGTAAGAAAAACAATGTTGTGTATTTCATTGTTTTTCTTACCCACCTTACATATCAGTTTCTTTGTTTTTTCCTGATTTGTTGCTAAATATTGATATTAAAATATTCATAAATATAGTGTGTGGAAATCTTTTTCTCTTTATTTTTTATTTTTTTTAAACAGTAGTAGAAACCTGCCAGCCAGCTGCAGCCCTTGTGGGTTACAGTCTAAATTTAATGTTTTTGGTTTCTCTTGGCTGACTAAAACTTGTTTGTCCTTCAACAGCCACCATAGTTAGGATATCGACTTGAAAAGGGAGGAGTAAGAAAACAAAATTCAGTTTACTGCAGCCTTTCTAGCAGTGATATTTTACACACTGCAACTTTTAACCTGATCCTAAAGCGTGTTTTTTTGTTTTTGTTTTTTTGCACACTTTATTTAAGTTTGCACAAATGTATGGTCAGTCAATGCTGTCGAAACATTAACACCCCACTGTGTGCCCTGACACACCTGATTTAGATGCTAAACAGGGCATTAAATGATGCCGCTTCTTCAGCAAAATGTATTAAGTGTGTTGTTGCAGTTTTTCTGAGTTCAAAAAAATTAATTTAAAAAAGTTTTACATTTTCTGATTAATTTTTTTCCTTTAGTTTTCAGTATTTGTTTTCTCTTCAGTTAGGCTTCAGTTATTTTTGTAGTGGGTTTGATCCTTATATTTATTTAATTATTTGGTTTTAGTCTTTTTAATTAAAGTTTGGAGGGTATTTATCAGGGGCATCTCTTACAGAAGTTTAAAGTAAGTAAAATAATAAATACACGCCTTACTTTGTGGCTCACTGAGACAAAAGTCAACTTTAAATGTAATTTAATGTTGCATGTTCTTTCAGCCATCAGTCATGGACCTCAGCCCCTTTGAAGATGACAACTCCGTCAGCTGCCGGCTGGTTTCTGAGATCCCTGAAGTCTGCAAAACGGAGGATTGCTGTCTTGGCATTGATGAGGCTGGCAGGGGGCCTGTGCTGGGTACGTGACTTTTACTTACTCTAAGCTAACCACTCGAGGTTCTTCTATATTTGAAACACAGAGTGCAAGGTATGTAAAGTTAGGTTGAAACATAGTGTTAAAATTGCACTTAACTAAATTAAATGTTTGCCAAATTTGGCAAATTTTTGCCTTTAATTGAACATTAATTAAAAACCTTCATAAAATGTTTAGAAATTTTATCCTACAACTTATTTTAAAATTTAATAATTTTGTTTACTGGTCTGGATACACAGAATGTGAAATTCTGGTCTAATACCAGTGTTAAAGAACAGTTTGTCCAATGCTTTTGTTTCTAATATCCCGTCTTTGCTAGAAAAACGAGAACATTTTAATGGTTAAAAACCAACAGATTTTCTGATCATCTCACTGTCCTTAAACATTAAGGCAGTGGAAATATTTGACACAAGATAGTTACTTAATCTTTGGTAAATGCCATGTTATTTGTTGATAGGAGCCAACCATGTAGCTATGAGCTGATATTGATGTTTGTTGTCTTCCTGTTATTTGCCATTTGAGTTTTGGGTGAATTAGTATGTACATTTAGTAGAGAAATCTAACAGTTTTGATGTTACTTGTGATGCAGGGCCGATGGTGTATGGGATATGTTTCTGTCCACTTTCCAGAAAGGAGGAGCTGAAGGACTTGAAAGTAGCAGGTAAACCAGTTTGCTTGTATTGCTGTATTTAAACGGAGAAAAATGCAGCAGTCTTTCTGAATATAATGCTTTAAACTCATTGTCACTGCTGTCCTCCTGTACAATTAAACAAAAAAAGAAAGAAAAGTAGTAGGGGTGGGCGATATAAACGATATATGATAGAAACGATATAAATTTGGCCAACGATAGAGATTTTGACTATACTGCTCTACCGCGATAGCGCATGTTGATGATGTCATCAAGCTGCCCCTGTTTTGGTCGAAAGCATCGCAGCGGCTAAAACCATTATCATCTGCAAATTATGGCGGGCGACAGTCATAGCAAAGAGATGAAGCACTTTTGAAATATGGGGAAAGCCAAAAACTGCGCTTCCTCCATTTCCGTAACATTGATTCATTAATGTTGAATTCTCTCGCAGCTGCTCTATTCCCATATTGTTGCAGTATATTAATAACTAACCTCGTATTGTGGATTAATAATCTCAGTTGTTCTCCTGACTGAAGTTTGCTCCGTGTATAGCATCCTGCTATGCGATTGCATTTGTCCCTGACCACCAGAATCCCTCACGTTAACTTTTATTGAGTGGAAAAAGTTGGTGTTCATCCTCCAGCTTCACTGTGCTAATGTTAGGGCTGCTCGATTATGGCAAAAATGATAATCACGATTATTTTCACTGAAATTGAAATCTCGATTATTTGACGATATTTATTTAACCCTTTAAGACCTACCATAGAACCAAGTCGGCCAGAGCTTATATTATTATTTTTTTACATGCTGCAGTGCCATTTTTGGGAGCATTTCAAGTTGCTATACATCAATACAACTGTTATAGCCCATATTTTAATAATATGTATGCATTAAGTCCATATTAACTACTTTAATTACAAAAAAGTGCAATAAACTACAAAAAAATTGAAAATCGTTTTTGTTTTTTTTACATATATTTCTACTTGGGGAAATTTAAGAGGCTTATCCCTCAAAACTTTAAATACAAAAAAGTTGCAAAAGATAGTTTCCCACCACAGGAAATTTATTTTGAGTGTCTTCATAGTTTTATTTTGGAGATACAGCAATTTTTATATACTGCAGGAAAAACAAAAAACAATCCTATGATGCAAATTTGCAAAGAAAACAGCAGTTGCATCAAAATAAACTATTTCCAGCAGTGCAATTCGAGTTCTAAGCATCCCAGCAACTATTCAGAAAAGTCAAACATGACTTATAAAAACACCAGTATAGGCTTTTAAGGCCTACAAGTAAAAAACTAAATTTTCCGTAAAAATGACGTCACTTCCGGTTTCGGACAGGAAATGGCGGACATGCGATAGTTCGTGTTGACGTCTTTTTCATTGTGGGAAGTGTTACGAACAGCTGATCGGATTGGCAAAGCGTGTTTCTGGAATATTATGTTTTTATTCCTGCAAGGCTTTTTATGCAATTTTTGCAAAGCTGTATGTGGAAAGAAACCGTGACCGAGGACAAGCTGATGGCATAAGATGTAAGTACAACTCCTCCGGTTTCATATACAAAACAAACTATTGCGCTAGCTTACACGGTTCTGGTTCTACAGGGATTTAAAGGGTTAACAATAACAATGTGTTGAATAATGACTTTAAAAAATAATATAAAATAGTGTGCAAATACTGATAACAGTGCAAATGTTTGCAATATAAAAAATAAATGAAAAATGTAAACATCTATGTTTAGTGAACTTTGCAGTGTTGCTCTGTGGTGCAGCTATGACACCATAGCAAAGTTTACACACTATGTCTACTTGATCCACGTCTGACTCCGCAAACCCATAATGTTTCCACACCACTGAAGTTGTTTTTTTTTTTTTTTTTACCTCTCTTTTCAACCAACGGCAGTCACTCTCCTCTCCAAATAACTTCTGCTTAGCTTTCCGAGCTTTCCGAGCTTCCCTCGGGTCCTCTTAATTGTTGTGATGCATGTTCGAAATGCAGAGAGGTGCGCTCGATTTGCCACACGGAGCAGCGCGAGAGTAAAGCACGAGGGAGGGGCTAATAATTGGCTCAGTCATTTTTAATGATCGTTGAAAACCCAGATTGTAATCGTGATTAAAATTCGATTAATTGAGCAGCCCTAGCTAATGTTATGCTAACATAGCTGTGTCGCTAGCAGTCACATAGCACAACATTATATACCAGGTAGTCCAACTTCAGTAACCCTGCAAACGCCACTGCTGTTTAGTTTCCTGTCTTCATTTATGTTGGAAGTGGTAGCAGAGCTGTATGTTTTAATTAGTTTCAAAAATCTCTCAGTAAGAACATGGTATGTCATGTTTAGGTGGAAACTAGCGAGTTAACTTCCTGTTAACTTCTAACTCCGTTAAATTTAATAAATTCTGTTTTCATGGATGTAAAACTTAATTGTTACACCCGATAAAGCAGCAACACTGATGATTTAATTAAAGATGAAAGAATTTAGACCGTTTTTAACTCCTAGCGTTCGTTTGACTTTGGGACCTGAAGTGGACGGAGTTTTGGACCCAAATTACTCCGCAAAGCTCCTCACTACGGCAGCCGTAATGCTCTGACAATCCATCAAGCTGTGCGGCTTACCAAAGTTGTACTAAAACATTTTTAACAGATTTCTGCACGCCAAAGTCGGTTCGAGGTCAGTAAGCACAACCAGAATTTATACATAAGGCACACTCTTGATTTTTGAGAAAATTAAAGGATTTTAAGTGTGCCTTATAATGTGGAAAATACGTTATACAGAAGAAAAGAATATATCGTGATATATATCGTTACCGCACGTGCTTCAAATTATACCGCAATATGGATTTTAGGCCATATCGCCCAGCCCTAAAAAGCATGAAGCTTGCTAATCATTATTTACTTTGTTTCAGTAACTAAAAATGTCACCAGAAAATAAATGAGCATGAAAAGCCCCCCAGTGTTTTCCTTTCCACATTTGAAGATACAATTTGTCATTGTGTCTTCAGTGATTATTTGCTTTTCTTTTAGATTCAAAAACCCTGACAGAGGCAGAAAGAGAGAATCTTTTTGAAAAACTGGATGAAGCTAAGAGTTATGTTGGGTGGGCTCTGCAGATTCTGTCGCCAAACACCATCTCTACCTGCATGTTACGGAGGTAATTTGCGCATACAGCGCCATGCACTTGGAGGTTTGTTACCATCATTCATGCAGACTAACATAATGTGTATTTTTCCTTCAAGGACAAAATACAACCTCAACGCCCTTTCACACGATACAGCAATAGACCTTGTACAGTATGCTTTAGACAGTGGAGTACAGCTTAAAGAGGTAGGTAAACAGTTTACATGAAATGTTTAAATATGTGCACATTATTCTTTTAATAGGGTCCGCAATGTCCTGTATAGGTCATATTTCCTCTATGTTCCTAAAAGCTAAATCTGCTTTGAAACTGTCCTTTGAGCCTAAGGGGGCACTTTTGTGTGGGTGGGCAGTTAAAGGGCAGGGGCATTGTGGAGAGCCACACTAATAAGGTGGGTTTAACTGTGCTCAGTATTAATCTCTTTAAACTCTCTTGATGTCTGTATAAACAGTTTCTGGTAAGAGAAGATGCTACAATTAAGCAATGAAAATGTGAAATAGAGCTAGTAAAAACACCATTATTTTATCACTATTTAATCAACATTTCCAAAAATTAAAGAAGAAAAGTTACATGTTTTTGCAAAATTTCAAAGACTTTTCATTTTAAACAAAGCACTTTTGCTGTTTTGGTTATAGTTTTAATTACTTTATCTGCAGTTTTTAAGTTCTTTTTTTCTTTTTCAATGAGAGAATCTTTTTTGGGCTTGAACAAGTAAATTCAAGTTGGGTTTAATACCTGAGATGCATTATGCCTTGTGGACCTTAGAGCTCTGGATGTGCTTGCCTTTCTTCTTAAAAAACAATTTTATATTTCTGCTCTCAGGTCCCAAACTCTTGCCCATGAATGAGCCACATGCAGCTGTGTGGTAGCCTCTGTCACCATTCAGACACTTTATCTTGCATCTGCTTCAAAAGTCAGACTTTTTGTTTTGTTATAATACCTGCCATTACACCTGCAATTTATTCCATTACAGCCTATCCAAGCTTGCAGTTTCCTAACTTTCACTGACCTCAAACCTTTTTGTTTTCCAACGTCGAAAAATGTGTTGCAGACTTTATAGCTATTATGGAGCCAAGGAGACAAAGTTCAATCAGAAAACAGAGTTGTCTGCTTTGTTTTTCAATGGAAACTCCATACTTCCTGCAAATTCTATCTGTCTTGTTACTGTTTGCCTTGAGATAGACACATTCCTCAATGCTTCTTTTTTCCCCCTCATGTTAGTGGGCATATTAGTGCAGAACAGTCCACCAATGACCTCCGCTACAGGTGGTCTAGAACCGTACATCCCAGGTCTGATCTACTGTATCGTCAAATAAAAACCAAAATATAATAAATCGCTGTCTTATCGCAGCTTTATTATATTTGAAGTAGTAATTATCCTTTTTGTTTAACTGTTTTAAGTTGTAGCTCCGAGTGATCCAACCTGACTTTTTCATTGTGTATTATTTGCCTCTGTCTTAACTTTTACTATCTCTGTGTTGTGCAGATTTATGTGGACACAGTTGGCCCAGCGGACAAGTATGAGCATAAACTCTCTCAGCGGTTTCCGGGTATTCAAGTGACTGTGAGGCCAAAAGCTGACTCCCTGTTTCCAGTTGTGAGTGCAGCCAGTATCTGTGCAAAGGTTAGTGATCAGTCCTCAGCTGGATTTAAGTCTTTTCTGTTTTTAAATTCCTTGGCTATTAGAGTTGGTTGGTACTTTATTATCTCTAGGGTGTAAAGCTACCTTCAGAGATTTCATTGAAGTATTGAAACAAGTAGTTTTTACAAGCTGTAGTAAATGCAAAACAGTTGTGCATTGGATTTTGCCCAACTTTACTATCAGGCTAAAGAGAAGCATTTGAACAATAATACAAAATTATGTCCTTATTCGTGTAAGGATTACACACTTTTTATGGTATTTTTTTAGTGATATATCTTATGCGATTATTTAGTGTAGAAAACAGAGTTTTGGTTCTTCAAATATTCAGCATTTTACATTGAGATGTTTTTTTTCTCCACTTAATGGTTTCTGGTTTACTGCAGTAGACAGCAGACCAAAAGGAGCAATTTCCCTTTTGCGATTATTGACCTACCGTTGCTGTTACTAAAGAATATTCATATTTTATATTTCATATTTTCAGCTCTTAAAGAGTTTTCTGGTGCTATTTTTTGGTTTGCAGGTTGCTAGGGATCGTGTCGTGAAAGGCTGGAACTTTACAGAGGACTTGGGAGAGGTGGATACAGACTATGGCTCAGGGTACCCTAATGGTAGGAAACCATGCACATATGTTATGTTGGAAGTGATAGCAGAGCTGTACGTTTGAATTTTTTCAGAAATCTCTCAGTCAGAACGTGCTATATCATGCTTAGGTAACTAGCGAAACTAGCGAGCTAACTTCCGCTAGCTTCCTGCTAACTTCTAACTCCGTTAAATGTAATAACTTTTGTTTTCATGGATGCCTGGAAGTTAAACTTCATAGTTACACCTGGTAAAGCCGCAATGCTGATCGTTTTATTAAAGATGAAAGAATTTAGACAGTTTTTAACTCTCAGTGATGCTGCGGTGTTCGTTTGACCTGAAGCGTACGGAGTTTAGGACCCAGATTACTCCCAGATTTAAGAGCATCTTAGTCCGACAAATACGACAATAACGACGGCCGACAAACACCAAACCAGTTCCACATCACTGAAGTTGCACCATTTTTACAAACCAGTTCTGGTTCATCTGTTTCACTCAACAATCGGCCATGTGCGTATGAAAACAAAGGCACTGCGCATGCGCGTTTTACTCATATTCTATCGCGATATTTCATTTTCCTATCGTTGCCTAACATTATACCGGTATTACCGTGAACGGTATAATATGGCCCAGCCCTAGTTAGTGCTAGTGCAAGGATTTTAACATGGGAGTGATATAGGAGAATTTATTACTGTGCTGCAGCATTTTTGAAAGTGATTTAAGGAGGCCTTAGACAGACAGGAAAAGAGTGGGTTACAATAGTCTAACCGGGAGGAGATGAAGGCATGGACAAGCATCTCCATTTCACCTTTGGAGACAATAGTCCTAAGTTTAGCAATATTTCTTAACCCTTTACAGCCGATCGGAGCTGGCACGCTCTGTTTTGCGTAACTATTTTTAAATCCCGGTAGCACTGCAACCACGTAAGCTAGCGCAAAAATTTTTTTGCATATGAAACCGGAGGAGTTGTACTTACATCTTATGCCATCAGCTTGTCCTAGGTCACGGTTTCCTTCCACATAAAGCTTTGCAAAAACTGCATAAAAAGCGCTTGCAGGAACAAAAACATAATATTCCAGAAACACGCTTTACCGATCCAATCAGCTGGTCATAACACTTCCTACGTTGGAATAGACGTCAGCGCGAACTTTTGCATTTCCGCCATTACCTGCCCGAAACCGGAAGTGACATCATTTTCGCGGAAATGTAGTCTTTTTTACTATCAAGGCCTCAGGGCCTATACTCGTCTTTTTAAAAGTTATCTTTGACTTTATGACTTTCTGTGTCGTTTCTGGGATGCTTAGGACTCATATTGCACTGCTGGAAATAGTTTATTTTGATGCATATGCTGCTTTTTTGCAAATTTGCAGTATAATATTTATTTTCGTTTTTCCTGCAGTGTATAAAAATTGGTGTATTTCAAAAATAAAACTATGAAGACACTCAAAATAAATTTCCTGTGGTGGGAAACTATTTTGTGCAACTTTTTTGTATTTACAGTTTTGAGGGATAAGCCTCTTAAATTTCTCTAACTACAAATATATGTTAAAAAAGCAAAAACGATTTTCAATTTTTTTGTAGTTTATTGCACTTTTTTGCAATTTATGTAATTACTATGCACTTAATGAATACATATTATTAAAATCTGGGCTATAATGGTTGTATTGATGTATAGCAACTTGAAATGCTCCCAAAAATGGCTCCACAGCATGTAAAAATATGATATAAGCTCTGGCGGACTTGGTTCTATGGTAGGTCTTAAATGGTTAAATGAAAAAAGCAGGAGCAGGTCATAGACTTGATCTGATCTCTGTCAAAAGACAGAGAGTGATCAAAAATTATCCCAAGATTCGGAGCAGTAGCTTTAATCAAGGATTAGAAAGAACCCAGACTTTGACTAATTTGGGGCTTGATACTCTCTGGGGCAAGAATTAAATGCTCAGTCTTGTCTGCGTTCAACTGCAAAAAATTGTTTGTCATCCAACCATTAATTTCCTTAGACAGCCCATTAGAGGGATAATTTGTCTAATTCCCAAGGTTTAAAGGAGATGTATCATTGGATATCGTCTGCATACAGATGGTAGGAAAAAAATTTGAAACCGCTGATTATATGGCCTAAAGGAAGAATATATAATGAAAATAACAAGGGGCTTAAAACCGATCCTTGAGGGACTCCATGTGAAAATTTAGCTATATCTGACCAGAAGTTTCCCACTGAAACTAAAAGTGCTCTATCCACAAGAAATAAGGTGAACCACTTTAGGACAGATCCAGATATCCCGACCATATGATTTAAACGGTGGATTAAGATCTGATGATGAAGTCAGGCCCATCCCATAGTGAGACATCTCACTCATGCTATTCTGAGAACCGGGGTTACACAAGTAACCGGAAGTATATCACATTACAATTTACATCAAAGGGACACTGTTTTCATTAGCGACGGACATTGTTGGGATTAACAGTTTGAAATAACATTTCACTTGTTGAATTTAATGCTGCCTACTTAAGACTGTTATGCTAAAATAATTTTATTTGCATGTAAAAGTTTTGTAGAAAAACTAGCACTGAGTCCCACTCTTTTCTTTGTTTCCAGATCCCAAGACGAAAGCGTGGCTGCTGAAGTACCTCGACCCAGTATTTGGCTACCCTCAGTTTGTTCGATTTAGCTGGAGCACTGCCCAAACCCTAATGGACAGCAAAGCGGTTAATGTGCATTGGTAAAGAGCCTTCAAACTCTATTCTGATCAAAGTCCTACTTTGGTTATGAAATCCTCAATTAAAGGAGCATCTGTCCTTCTGTGATTCTGCTCTTATACTGTTTCTGCTATTTGTGAGCACAGATCTGGCTGATACCAATTTCTCATAGTGTATTTGCAAAATACTTTGTTTTTCAGTGTGTCTGTTAGATAAGAATACTTGCAAGATCACAGGTTACACTTAATCTCTGTGCTAATCGCTTGACCTTAGGAGACCAGTAGTTGGCACTGAGTTTAAAAAACAATCTTTGTCCTCGTAAATCTTTTCTCAGGGACGATGATGAAGAGGATGGCGAGAAGGCAGCGCAGAGGCAGAGCAACAAGTCAATGTTGTCCTACTTCAGTGTATCAGCTGGAGGTAACGACCAAAATGCAACCCACCAGGCACACCGCTTCTTCACTGAGCGGAGGCTGAAGAGCCTCAACACACTCTAAAGACACGTTAGAGGGCCTTCACATACATCCTGGAAGTCATAAATGCATTGTGGGACTTTTTTTGTAACACAGATGCAAACTTCAGTCATCTGTCTGTATTTGTCTTGTTTGTAACTGTTTTTATATATAAAGATGTTGTTTAAATATGTTTTAAAGTGTGTTCTGCATTCTGTACCATACATCAAGAACGAAGGTGGGTTCATTGCTGGATTGCGTTGCAGTCTGTAATGCCAATACTGCCCTCCATTGGTAAAATGAATGAAAAGCATCAACAGAATGCAGCAACTACTATTCGAGTTGGTAACACAAGAAGAACAAATTATTCATCGAAGTCTGACATCAGTGAAATCTTCAGCTTCATCGCAAATCTAAACAACTTATTAATTCTGTATACTTTCAGTAAAAACCGATGGAAGTGGTCCATTGCAGATTTGGAACACACTTCATACTCTGCACAGTTTTCTTCAGATTGTAGCTTTTAGTTGAGAATAAAACACAGCGCTACTTAAAACAAGCGTCTTTAATTTTAACAAAAAAGCAACATAAATATTGTCACAATAAAACAGCCTTTAATTCTGTAAATTAGTAATTTCAAAGAAAAATGTACAGTTCTAAGTATCTTAATACAATCTTTAAATACTTCACAGCAGTTGGTAGTTGTTGTCGTTGCATTTCACGTGATAATACACTGAGTGATTCTGTATCCAGCTCTTGTAGGGAGACGGTATCTTTTGATATATTATGACTAAATAAAAATGACAGTCCAGGTTTTCCTTGAGTCATCAGTCCTAACAGACAGGTTGCCAAGAACAGAAACAACATAAAACAACATGTTACAAAAACTTCTGCTAAGCATCTCAAAAATAAAATGGTACATTTTTATCACAACCGAGGGGTGGATATTTGGAACTTAATCATGTTTAGCTTCTGTTGTCTTCAGTGTTACATGCAACAGATATGAGGTAGAAGTAGGATGAGGTTTGATGGTATTACTGCATATATTTCTCTTCTTTAAAGCCCACTCTGTAATCTGTATCAATACAACAATGTGCATTTAGAGAGCACAGCTGAATTTTGAGATGACCTTCAAATGTTTATATTCCAGAAATCGCAGCCATTCTTTTTCCGGATCTGTCCCACGCTTTATCCTCTTCTAGGCCTTTTCTCCAGGACACGTTATGATGCATCACATTTTACTACAGGATGATGAAAGGCAGCTGGCTAGGAGTTCCAGCTCCCGTCATATGAATATGAAAATAGATTCTGGCTAGGTTAGCCTAGCTGTTGGCTATGGAGGGAAATCCATTTCTCCACCTTGCTAGTTGCTGTTGGGTTTGTTTCTGGACTCCTGGATCCTCTTCCCGCAGTTCATAGCTAAGCTGGAGACGGCAAATGAGGAAAGGATGATGATAGAGCTCCCCACAAAGTGAGATGAGGCTCCTCTGGGGGCTGCTCTCAGAGCTCTCCTGGGGAAAGTTTCTCTGTCAAAGGCTGTCGTGGCAGTCATTGTCTGTGCCACTGGCTCCATGGTTGTGGAAGGTAGTCAGATGTCAGAAAGCTGAATTCCAAGGCAAGTTGGCTGCTGTAGCCTCAGCTGGAGCTGTCTGAATCACTCTGTGCTGCTGATTCCTTTCTTGATCCTTCTTCTATGGTCATTTATAACTTCCCCAGACTCCTCTTAAGTCCTTTGAGGAGCTCAATGTCCTGTTGCGTCAATGGGATTAGTTAGCGGTTGGCCCATGTGTAGATATGACTAATGCAGATCTATTTCAGCTTAGGACTGCGCAATGTAATTCTATTAGATCATCCTGTCTTTGTTCCATAGTGAATAGGCAGCGTTATATATGGAATACAATCTTGCACTTTGTAAACATACAGTTATCGGCCACTTTGTTAGGTATACTTGGTAGAACTACCTTAATTCCTCATGGCACAGATTGAACAAGATGCTGAACGTATCATGGATTGTGATAGCATTACATGATTGCTACCAATTGGTTTCTCATTCATGATGCAAATCTTTGTGTTTCACAACATGCCAGAGGTGATATCTGGTGACTGAAGTTCAGTTGAGTACAGTGAACTCATTGTGATGTTAAGGAAACCAGTTTGAGATGATGTGAGCTTTGTGACATGGAGTGTCTTCCTGCTGGAAACAGCCATGAGAAGATGGATGCACTGTGGTCATGGACATTGTCAGTAATAGTAGTCAGACAGGCTGTGGCCTTTTTGGCATTTAGGAGCCCAAAGTGTGGCAAGAAAATATCCCCCACACCATTGCACTACCACTTTGAACCTGAACCCCCAATAAGGGAGCAGAATATCAGCCCTAGCAGAATGTTTCGAAATCTTCTGTTGCCCAGTTTCATTGAGACTCTGCGAGTTGTAGTCTAAGTGTCCCGTTCTGTGCTGACGGGAGTGACAGTACGGTCTTCTGCTGCTGTAGCCCATGTATTCGAAGTTTGATGTGTTTTGCATTTAGAGATGCTCTACTGTTGATCTCAGCTGTAACAAGTGGTTATTTGAGCTTTTGTTCCCTGCCTATCAGGTTGCGGCAGTCTGGCCATTTTCTGATCTCTGACATCAGCAAGGCAGAGAACTGCCTCTCTCTTTTTCAGATTATAGCATGTAAACTGGAGATCATTGTGGGACAAAATCCCAGTAGATAAACTGTTTTTGAAATAATCATACCACCCCATTTGGCACCAACACCAATACAGATGCACATTCAGAAACATTTGATCAAATTTTTTTCTCCCATTCTGATGCTTAGTTTGAACTTAAGCAAATCATTTTGACCATGTCTGCATGCCAGTGAGTTACTGCCATGTGTTTGGCTGTTTAGATATTTTCATTTACGAGCAGTTGAACAGGTGTGCTTAACATTTTATGACAAAACAAAAAGAAACTATACCACCTTACCCTCCAAATATTTCTTTTGATTTTTAAATCCAACTTTAAATACGTTCCACATTTAATATTTAATTCAAGTCAGAGAAATAAATATGAAAAGCTAAACCTGATAAAGTAAGGCCGATATTCAAAAAGTAAAAAGAAAGAAAAGAAGACATGAGGTGAAGCAGACCAGAACCTACAAACATTTTGTGAGTCACTGAGGACCGTCAAAGAGGACTGTTGTGTTTTGTTTTTTTTCCCGACCACGTAACGTCTGCCCCCTTCGTTAAGAAAGCTGAGCTGTTGACTGAAAAGGATCAGGGGAAGATCCAGGCTGATTTGCAGGCAAGAGTACATCAGCTTAGGAAACTGAGCAGGATACGTACACACATCAACCTAAAAGTTATAATTAACATTCTGTAAATACATTTTCCAAATATTTTATATATTTTATATTAGCTATAAGTATCACTCAATGTTGATACATTTTAAATAATCTGTTCTCATTTAACCCCAGCGTGTTAATGAAATGCTCCACAGCCAACATAATTTTTCATCTTTCTTCGTTTTCTATATGATTTATATCGCAAATACTCTTACATTTTATTACACTCAGTGACGCTGAAAGGACTTTTGTGGATTTTGTCCTGGACTTTTGCTGAAACAAATCAGGAAAGATTTTTCTGAGGGGATTTTTAAACTATTTTTCAACATTGTATGCATTAAACAGTACACTGATAATTGGGCCCAAATGTATTATTTTACTCCCAATCATTTTTGTTTATGCCACATTACTTGTTTAGAATTCCTAACGCTATTAACATATTTAGTTTGTGATTGAACTGATATCATTGATCATGAGTGAAATATACATATATACAGCATACAGTGAACTGTACGTGTAAAAAAGTAATTTCTGAATTCACTGAGACGTAAGAAAAAGCTTCCACCAAAGGTCAGACTGTACAGCCAGCTTTAATTTGAGCTGGCTTTTGGCACTGAGGAACATATCCTGTCTTGACCCAGGCACAAGGGGTCAGCAGGTCTCTAAATCTGTCATTACGCGTAGTCCTAGTTTCTTTAGTTCATCTCTTTAATTGTTTAATTGGATTGCACTGGTTTTTTTCCACTACTAGCACAGAAAGCTTTCATGAATTAATCTCTGGTGGTGGAGCTGTTGTAGTTGTGTGAGACAAGAAAATCACGCTGCATAATTTTGTCCAAAAATAGGAATTATTTATGTAACTAATCACAACTCAAACACTCCTTCTGCTGCTCTCTGACCCGTTAAATGTCAGACTGAACTTAACAAGGTCTGTAATAGAGATGCATGACCTAAAGTCATGTGAATAAGAGCACCCTCCTTCAGTCCTAAGGTTTTACATACTAGGGCATAATACCAGGTTCTGAAATTATTTAATGCAACCCCAGATGAACAGCAACACATGACATATTACACTGTGTCATTATTTAACGAAAGCTAAGCCAAAAGGCAGAAACAATGTGAATCACTCCATGATTCGTGATTGGCCCACACTTCTTTACAGTGTTGCTTCATTTCCTTGAGGTTTGTGCTCAGTTGTTCATGCACATTCCTATCATAGCCTTTCAGTCAGGTTGAGGTCTGGACTTTGACTGGGTTCTTGCCATTCTGTTGTATATGTGCTGGATCATTGTCCTGTTGTATGATCCAATTTGGTCCGAGCTTTAATTGACAGATGCCCTCACCCTGCCAAACAAGCCATGCATGTTCGGTGTTTTTCTAATTGTACTTTCATGAAATTTAATATTCTAACTCTTGTTTTATTGCAGTTTATCTGAGTATTGCACAGTCTGACCTTGGAGGACCTCCAGTCATGGGAAGATTTTGCTGCCAAAATTCAAATTAAATAAATAATAACACAGTGTAATATGCTTAGGTTCTGTTCATCTGAGGTTGTGTTTAAATCAGGTGATGTAAGGTGATGGGTGGATGGATGGATATGTAAAGAGGCGTACTTTCTTTTCACTGTAAGCATCCAAGCAACATTTACGTAATAAGGTTATCACTTGCAGTATCTTCAGAATGAAAGATCTGTTGCTATGGCATGAAAAACTGTGCTGTAATTAAGAGAAATGTGAAGGAGGCCGTTCACATTGTTGACATTTCCACAAAAATATCAACAATGTGAATTTCAATTTGTGATTAAAAAAGGGTTGCCCTTCAAAACAAATCTCTTTTGTGATTTCACATTTTCAATGTGATGCAAAAAGCTGCTCGATGCAATGTTGTATTTAAACAGTCAAGATAATGTTACTGATTTTGTTTTATTTAATATCAAAGACAGTCTGCACCATCTTATTAAAAAATATCAGATGGCTAAATGTTTCGTAAATGCCATCATCTGTGTCAAGTGACCTTTGAGGATTTCTTCATTAAACTGCAGAAACGTCTGCCTGACATTTCATGTTTGCCTTCTTCTGCCTAAAGATTTAAAGACAATTCAGCAGATAAAACACTGCTTTATTTTTAATTTATATTCATATGGGCGTCATTTTGTATTTGCTAAAGGTCACTGGTATGTATTCCCACAGCCTTGAACGTAGTTTGATCTCAAGCTGCTTCTTCTCTGTGGGTCAGCAGTATGAACTCCTGCTGTGCTTTGCTGAACCTCCACAGACACCGCTCCTGTTAAAATTCAGATAAATTATTTTCTGTGGGGCTGTCTCAAGAGGCCTAACATTTCACTTGGCCTTTTCACCATAGGCCAGCTAGTTTTGCTTGAACTAGCTGATCCTGTCCACATGGTGTCTCTGTTGCCCCACACTGGTATCTGGACTGTAAGCTTCTGCACATCTATGAAAGAGAGATGTTTTCTGTGAAGAGAAAGAGGTTATGACCCTGACATCAACTCACCAGTTACTTTATAAGATACACCCGTGAAGTCAATACAACAGATTGGCCATGATAAAATCAAAAAGTGATCTTTTTATTTTCATGTTTATCATTTAGGCCATGCACTAAAGGGAATTAAAAGTGTTCCTAATACTTTGCTGCTATTTTGCAATTTTTAGGGCAACCCAAAATCCAGTAAACCACACTCACCCATTATGGCCTCAATAGCAAACAAGATTTTTACCTTTTTGATGATCTCAGCAACAAGTGAAAAATAAATAGTTCATTAAAGTTATAGCAGAGTTGTATTGAATTGCACTGTATTTCCCAGGTTTACCCAATACGGTAGTTTAAGTGTAATTTCAATTTGCTAAACGGTATTAGATGATTAACAAAAGGATCAACAGGATGTTTTTTCACTTGAACTCTCAGTATGAGGTCCAAAGAAATGTTGATGTAACTGAAAGAGGCCATCGTTAGGCTGAAATAAACAAAATAAATGATTCAGAGAGAGTAAAACCGACAGGAGTGTCCAAATCAGAAAAAGAATGACTTAAAATAAACACTCTGGTCAGCTCAGAAACATGAAAGCACCTCAAAGGGGATGGAAGAAAAATAAAAAGAATTATTAAATTATTATTATCATTATTTCCATAGTTAAGAAAAACGGCTTCACAACAGAATACTCTCAAGGAGGCACATCATGGTCAGAGTCTACATAAACAGAAATACAGAGGGGTTACAGCAAGGTGCAGACCAATCCACCTGGTGCATAACACAATGGTGGAGGCAATAACAATAGTAAAGAAATCTGTACTGCTATTCTTTCAGCTAAACGAGTAAAAGATGACCTGATTTCCAGTTACAGATGTTAAAGATGACACACTTCATTAACATTTTAAGCAGGATTACTTTTTTATGTCCGTCTTTTGCAGTTTTAAAAAAACTTTGGGAGCCCTGCGTGATCAGTGCTTAGTAGTATCTTCTTTGGAAAATGTCAGGGTAAGTGATGGCTTTTTGAAGCACCCTTCTGTTCCTGTTTAGGAGATATTTCTGCTTTGTTGCTGCTAAACTCTTCCACATGTGAGAGACTGTGTAGTTGTCCTAAAAGCGCTTCTTTTTTGGTGATGTTTATGTCTGAGGACTGTGAAGCAGATCACTAAATCTTAAGATTGTGTTTGTTGAAGTACTCTGTTACGGAGTGTGTTATGGTCTGTTTAGAATTACTTCTCTGTGGTATAAGCCACCCTCTTGTGCTCTTTAGCTTTTTTACAGACTGGGTGACGTTAGAATTTAGAGGTTTAACTAAATCAAGGTTCCCCCACCAGTGAAATGTTCTTGTTTTGGAGACCAAGCTGCTTGATTCGCTCTCTTACTTCCAGCAGGAAGAATTTTGCGTGTCACTGCTAAAAAGCTTGTTCCAAAATGATTTAGGCTTCTTTAGAAGTTGTTTTGCAAGATCTAGGTACTGAATTTTATGGTGAGGACACAGGAGACTCTTCCAGTAAGGTCACAGCTGTGAATGTGTTGTAGACGAGTACGCCAACGCTCCAGTCTGCTGAAGGTTTTCGATTTGCATTTTGTTGCATTCCTAAGGAGGGGTCCTTTTACAAGTCCTTCTTGTTGTAATCTCTCTCACGAAGTTTCATTTGTCTTCCAGGTGTCAACTTGACCTTAACCTGAGCAAACACCTCTCTGAAAACACTTTTCTATCTTCCTTTAGCCTTTGTCTGCTTTGTTGGCTTCAGTTCTTTTACTTCTTAGAGTGCTGGGAAGCTGCTTAGGCGTATTAATAAAATATTAATAAGTAGTATTTAAAATGTTTTCAGATTCGCATCACCTCACCCTCCCTAGAGATGATTGTGAACACTAAAGCTCCAGTAAGGTCTTTTTATTAGTTTTATGGGCTATGCGAACGCTCGAATCTCATTGGTTGCCCAAATTATTGCATGGTGCTGCTTTCTAAAATTGTACTAAAACAAAGAATTATTGAAATAATGTTTTATTATTATTAACTTTATACCTTCTTACTTCCTATATCCTTCTGTAATGGGCTGATTTAAGTGCCAATTATTTTATAAATCTGCACATAACTTCAGTTCATCTTCTACCCACCTAGCTCAGTTTTCACAGTAATTTGGTGCACAATATTTGGCGTGGCTCTGAATATTGTTGGAATTGTTCTATTTTTTAGAGACAGGGTCCACTTTAGGTAACCAAGATGCACACAGTATCTCTTTTCTGTTTTTCTTGAAGTCGTTCCCCCTTCTCTTTATTTTGGTAGGTTTATGTATGTATGATGAGGCACCCCCGAGACTGCAGATCGTATGGTGTTTTATTTAAAGACACTCACTTTCTAGACTAGGCTTTTAGCACGGCTGTAGTCTGTGACCCACTTATACACAGACACTGCTGGCAATGAGGAGAAGGTGGGAGCTGTACGGGCTGTAAGGAAATGAATAAGGAGGTAGATCTGTAGGATAAAAAGAATGAGTAAGTATAAAAAAAGAGAACAATGAGAGGACGTAAAGAGGACTGGGCTGTAAGATGAGTGTTGGGAGATTAAAGATTTTGAGATGTTTGCAAAGTTGATGCAGAAATTTTGTCTATATGCAGTCGTGTAAAATAACATTTACCCAGGACTCTATGAAAAACCTAAAGACACCCGTAGTGCTTCTATATGAACTAAAATTGTGGGTAGTACCGAGGTCCTATTAATGAAATGCACTCTATTAACTGATCATCAACAAGTGTGAGCACCTCTATAAAAGCAGATGTTTTGGCAGTTTGCTGGTCTGGGGCATTCAGAGGTTTGTTAACACAACCCACCAAATTCACCTCAAGGTCATTCTCCACTGCTTAGAGAAATGACAAAATGCATAGGAGCAACATTTCAGACTGTACTGGCCTCTTTTAGCATGTTAAATGTTGAAGTTCAGGACAATAGTATTAGAAAAACATTGAATGAGTATGGCTCATTTGGAAGGGTTGCCAGAACAAAGCCTCTTTGCTCTAAAAAAAATATGGCAACACGGCTAAGGTTTGTAAAGTTAAGTTGCATTTTAACCAGGGGTAGGGAACTCCAGGCCTCAAGGGCCGGTTTCCTGCAGGTTTTCAGATCAACAGACCTGAATCAAATGATTAGTTCATTACCAGGCCTCTGGAGAACTTCAAGTCTTGTTGAGGAGGAAATTTAATCATTTAAATCAGCTGTGTTGTATCAAGGACACATCTAAAATCTGCAGGACCCTGGCCCTTGAGGCCTGGAGTTCCCCCAACCCTGATTTAAACAAACCACAAGACTTCTGCAACAAGTTCGTGAGAGAGATGAGACCAAAATTGAGATCTTTGCACTTAATGCACAGCTCCAAGTTTCATGGAAACCGATCACAGCATATCAGCGCAATGATGGTGGAGGTGGAGGGGTGATGACCTTGCAGTCATTGAGTTGCCTCAGTGAAGCCATCTGTCTGATAGCCAAAGCTTGGCTGAAATTAGGTCATGCAAGAGGACAATGATCCTAAGCACAGCAGCATAATCTACAACAAAAGATGAAAGAATCAAGATGCTGCAACGTCAAGGTCGATACATCAACCTCTTTGAAATGCTGTGGTGGGACCTTAAGAGAGCAATCCATAAAGAAATGTCAGCAAACCTCTGACATGACTGAGCAAGTTACACTTGCTGCATGTAGTTTTTCACAGGACTGCAGAGAGTGCTGTAAATATTTTATGCTTCACATGACTACATGTAAGCGAAAGAACCCACAAACTATTTTTTTTGTATATTGTATGTTCTTTTTAATTAAACAATTAAATGTATCATACCAAGATAACTGCAGGTGTGATTTATAACAGTAATAATTATCACATTATATGTAAGCATTCGTGGTGTACTTGGTGGAAATCAGACTGATTATTTCATCTGTTTTACCTCATTTAGTTTCTAAACTCACATTATAATGCTTTAGCCAACGCTGTCAATGCAACGTCATGTTAGGGATAATATAGGTAATTATTTACCACAGACGGTAAGCACTGCTCATCAATACAAGCATGTATGAATACCGAATGCTACTTAGTAGCAGCCTATCGCTTTAAATAATTTGTGGCTTTTTGCACTTGTATGAACAAACAAACAAGCTCCAGCAACCTTCTTAAAGCCATCATGGCTCAATGTTTAGAGGGTTTTCTCAAAGAATTATATAAACTCTTACTAATTAATTATTTTGCTATGCACTGAGTAAATTGTTTAAGTTGAAAAAGACTAGAGACTCATTGTCGGGGCTGATTTTAAAGTAGCTGTTTTTGCAGGTCAGACCACATCCAACATACACACATTGTGCGATATCAAACAGTTGGCTGCTGAACCAGTTAGAGTTAAGAGTTTAGTGGTTTTATTCTTGCATGTGGGAGTTCTTTGGGGTTTAGTCCGACAGACACAAGCTGCACTTTGAGGAAGTCTCTTTCTGGGATTGTGATTTGTTTTCCTCTGCTTTCATTTTCTTTCTTTTGATTTAGAAAACAATTAGTTGACCAATTACAGATTTACAATGGAGTTAATTGCAGCCTGCGTGTGATAAAACAAGGTACAATATAAAACACCACAAGTTACACAAAACAATGAAAGACAATTACTCTGTTGGTTTTCTGAATGTTGTATTTATTGTGCAGCTTTTTGACTGGACTTCATTATCATTAACACATTTTTCATGTTTTTTTGGTACACTGTGGTGTAATAATGGTTGGAGAAGAAAAAGCGTATAGCTGATTAATTGGTCAAAAGGGATCTCTGATAGTTTGTAAAACATCCTACTGGGGCTCTCTAATTTACTGTATACTCCTTGTATATAAATATGATGTATGACTGCTTGTTCCCAGTAACAGCAGTATGCTACGGTTTGTCTCCACACACACACACATGCACAGAGGATTTGAATGCAGGGGGAACCACTTGCAGTCTATGAAGAGATGTGAGCTGACATGGCTCTTGTGGCAGGCTAACCACGATGGGAAATGGGATCCCAAAAGCGGCAGGCATACTCCAAAACCCAGCCCCGCCGAGCTTTTGGCTGCTGAAAGCTGACCCATTGCGACCTCCCTCAGGGCATCCTTTGAAAAAGTATGACATCATTTTGGGGAGCTTTTGCACAGAGTAACAGAAAAAAAGGTATTTGCCTGTGAAACTTCACAATTTCTGAGCTCTGCCACTGCAACCTCCTCCCCCTGTACAGACCTCGCAGCATTTAATGAACAAAAAGATGTAAAATTCATGTGCCCTCATTCATTATTGAATAATATTACGGAACAAAAAGCAGCATAAGCTGATAACTGGGTCACTACCTAAAACCTATAATTTTTCACCTTCTGACATGCTGATGACCATATTTGTCAGATATGGTTTGTAAGCGCTCCTGCTCATAAGGCCAGTGTCAACTTGATTGGATTTATGGTTAACATGTAGCACTATGTTACATCTCACAGATTTTTAAAGTTAAACCTGAACTTAAACCGTATTTATTAATGAAATCTCATTGATTAATTGAATGAAAATCATTCACTTAAAAACATTGTGGACACACAGAGCAATACTTCAGTAAAAGTGCTATTAGAAACAGAGGCTTTTAAAGGGATGAGTATCTGGGTCTGAGTTGTTGCTCATTTCAGTAAATGTCAGATGCCATTGTGAAAAAGGTTCAACAAGAATAGATTGAAAGCTGTTCTAAAATTATTTCTAAAGCACAGGGCTGCCCTGCACAGCTATACTGGTCAAATCCCCTTGAAGAAACATGGTTGCCGCACCCATGTTCTCATTTTTTAAGCTTAAAAACATCAGGAATTATTTTTGCTTGTGTGTACAGTTTTGTTTGTACGATTAAAACAATCAAACAAATATCTCATAGGTTGGGTTTTTTTTGTTTTCAAGTAATATGTGGTTTAAACAGCAGTGTTGTAAAAAGTAGAAGGTTTTGTTCTATATTAGAGGACAACATATTTATCAATAGCCATGGTAAAATAGATTTATTTTTTATTCAATATCCTAACCACTTATCAAACGAGGTATCAGGGATAGAGGTTGGGGCCTGTCCCAGCAGATATAGGACAAAAAGAAAGGTACACTCTGCCACACACACACACACTATACACTCATGTCCATATACTCATCTTCAATACAGAGGCACCAATCAATGTAGTATCGCCTTACACGTGAGTGACCTCTAGTTCAACACTGGGAGAAGCTGTGCTCCTTGTGCCGATCCCCAAGGAAGGGTTGCGTCATGTAACATCTGTGCCAAATCAAACATGCGTGTCCAACCACTGTGGCAACTACTCAGGAAATATGTCTTTGGACTGTGGGCCCATGCAGATTCTTTACAGAAAGCCCCCCTTTAAAGTACCAGGCTTTAGCGAGGTATAACACTGAGCGTCTACAGCCATCTCTAAAACACATAGAGGCTCTGTTATGATTTGGGTCTGCATTGCAGCCAGTGGTGTTGGTCGCACTTGTTGGAATTATGAATACAGATTTTGATCCGCCATAGAGGAAATATCACAAGCATTTTCTACATGACGATGTTCCCAAACACAAAGGCAATGCACTAAAAAACATACCTAGATAGAAAAGCGTCAGACATGGATTGGCCTCCCCAGTGCCGGGAGCTCAATGTTATTGAAACAGTGAGATCATCTTGACAGAGAACAAATCAAAAGGCATCCAATGTTCAAAAAAGGGCCAGGGTCCACTGGCGGGCCTCGAAGGTACTGCAGTGGCGCCACAGTAATAACAAAAATTCAGTTTGAAATGAATCAAACATAGCTGGTATAGGCCCCGTGGCCCTAAACCTCATCTTTGGGACTTAAAGAAAACACAAGAAAGCTTCCCTAATAGAGTTCAGGCTGTGTTGAAGAATAAAGATGGACATACCAAATATTGACTTTAAAGCTTGTTAGAACTGTACAAACTCTGGTTTTGCCTTATATTCTGTATTCCCATTTTTATTTGCACAGTCATGTTTGAATAAATCCCAGTAGCCATTTCCCATTTTCCTAGCAAAGCATAAAGAAATAAGGTTGACTTTTGCACAGTACTGTACATTAGAAGAGGGCATTTTTCTCCTTATGTCTTCAAAGTAAGACTGAAGCTTTGGTGGTGGAGTATTTGGGGAGTTGACGTTGAACTCAGAATTATCTGTCAGCACTAAATCCCGCAGTGAGAGGGAGTAAAGCTTGCCAGCTCCGTCTGCTCAGAGAGACAGGGATCATTTAGGCCACAATGCTAAAAACCATTAAAGTCCCCCTCCTGTCTCCCCCTCTCCTGAAGCTGGAGCTAGACCAGCTGCCTGGCCTCCTGTGTGTTTTTCCATCTCCACATTGATCCTTCTCACAAGCCACCTTTGACCAACATTTCTGTCTTTCTTTCTTGTGACAATGTTTAACAGTATAATATCATTCAGAGACATCGTGTGAACACTGTGATGGACTTTGCCCCTAAATGTTACAGTGCAGTCAGTGATTACTACTGTGGAGTGATTTTTCTTTAGCATTGATTGGGATGTGCATTCCTTTTATTGAGTATGTATTCACATCTGTCTTCAGGCTCAGCAGGGAATAACATGGTTCACTTGATTTGGATAATATCAGAACAGACAGACACACAGTTTCCCTTAATATGCCAGCATCCCAAAAGGCCTTTGTCTTTAAAACCACAGCAGTGGAAATTTCTCATGTTCATTCATTAGCATGTGGATCAGGGATGCAAGTAACTCAAGGGTGAGGAGCTGTGAAATGTTATGTGCCAATGAATCCCATGTGTGACAGGTGTGAATGTTGAATAATGCATAATACTTGATGCCATTTTTCATAGGAATACCAATAGAAAGCATGTCAGGAGGCGGCTGGAAGACACCATTTATGAACAACAACGTTAAATCTTAAACTTGGAGGTAACTTAATAACCCTGAATGCAAACATTAAGGGAGGATTTTTTATTTTTTATTTATTTTAGGTAGGAGTTCAGGTTTCAACGAACTGTCATGTAGGGTGTGTCCATAAACATCCACAAAATAAAATCAAACAAATGTCCCTCACCCCCAGGACTGACTGATCTTCATCTTCAACTAGAGTAGAGGCGTCAAATACAAGAAGATTCAAATCTGAACCTCTAGACTCTAGACACATTGGGAAATGTGAAGGCATACATTTTAGACTTTCGAGTATTTTCATAAATGTTAAAGCTTTTCCTGCTGATTAAGACCTTCCCCCACAGTCATTCATACCACACTAAAGTAATGCATTAATCAATAAATATTCAAATGACAGGAAAAAAACTGTTTTTTCATTATCTACTATAGAAATGGGAACACGGTTAATTACACTAGTTAACTTTTTCTGTTATTTTTCACACATTTGTTTATTACAATTTAAGCTCAAAGAGCCTTAATGATAGCTTTCTTTCATTGGCTGCAGCAGCATTTCTTTATCATGTAAAAAAAAACTGAGGTATACTGTTCAAATTAAACTTATTTTTCTTACACTGAGATATTGTAGGGATTAAACGGCCAGTTAAACCTCTATACACTGACTGGACAGAAAGGACAGTTTCATTGGTCCAGCGCACTTGAGACCCTACCTACAAAGTGGGCTGTATGTGGCCCCTGGTGTAAAATGACTTTGACATCCTTGCTCTACAGGCCCTTAAAATTATATAGGGGGTTTAATAAGGTGCTTTATACTGTGAGGTCAAGACCCTATGCAAAGAAAACAGCGAAAACTCCCAACAATCCTATTTCCACCTGTGAGCAAACACTTCGGCAATAATGGGAAGGAAAAACTCCCTTTTAACAGGAAGAAATGACATGACCCATGAAATTATTGTAGTTATTGTAAAATAAAAGAAAACAGCTCAGGTGGAAGGTTGGGGTTTTTTTTTCAGATTTACTTTCATTTAGTGATCCTTTGCCAGTTATGGTGCTAAATAGGAGCTGGTAATTGAGATATACAAAAATAAACTCCTCTACCAAAACGACTGCATTTAGTTTAATACTTTTAATATATATGTAAGAGTTGAAATAACAGGTTGAGCACTCAATGAGTTCTTCAGTACATAAAAATATTCTACAGCTATTTATAGAACAACACCAGGGGCCAGTAAATGAAGAAACAGGTACACTATGTCCCCCAGCTTCACTCTACAAGCATCTTTAAAAGAAATCGTGTCTCCACTTTCCTCCTGCTCAGTTCCTACCTGAAACTCCTGCTATTATCAGAATAAGGAACAGAAAATCGCACATCTCAGCCGGTACAGCTAGTCTTTCTCACCGTCTCCGGTCGCTGAGGGGTTAAACGTCGCTTGGTAGTAGGAAGTGGGTGGCTGGAGCCGAGGATGGAGCAAAGACTGTGAAGCAAACACAGATCATTTCTTCACAGGAAAAGCGGTGCTACACCCAAGAAGAACAGACTAAACACATCGAATACCCGAAGACGGACAAATCCGTGTCCCAGGGGACGAAAACGAGAAGCGATCAACCTGCTTTCGATGCCGCTGTGTTTGCATGTTTCACCAGATGGACGGGTAGAGGCGCTTCTCATTCATCGTGCCTTTCCCCCCTTTTTCCTTTTTTTCTTTTTTTTAAATGCACATATTCCCTGACGTGGATGTGTGATAAGATCGAGATCTGTGGTAGTGATGTGCAGAATGCATGCAGTGAACTCTGTGTACATGCACGCAGCACATAGATGTATGTGGCTTGGCTGCTTGAGGACTTCTTTACTGGGTTTTTAAACCAACGGAGCATCATCGCGACAGAAGCATCTAAAATGGTGATCTAATTTAATTTTAGTGAAAATGTTTTTTGTCTTTGGCCGTGGATCACCGGCTGTTCGGGAGTGAAGATGTGCGCAAACTTTGTTTTATCTTCGCCTCGATAAGCCTCGGTGTGAGGGGTTCTTCTCTATCTCCCAGCTGGACTTAAGTTCATGCAGAGCAAGCTGATCCCACCGTGAAGCCTCTTGCTTATTCAGCACTTCGCAGAGGAGCCTAGTCAGTACTCTCTGTCAGTCTCAGCCAGCATGGGATGTCGGCTGCGGTCGAGCACAGGAGCGGCACTTTTTATATTTTGGTCAAACCCCGGTGTAGTTTTTTCCTTGTAGCACGTGACGGTAAACGTTTATATATGCGTATTTATATATAGGATTTGTGGTATTTCTCATACTGACCTTAACAGGGCCACCTAATCTCCGGAACATCATCTGCTTTTCTCTGAAAAGTGATGTTGACACCTACCGACACTCCGTCGGGTATTTCGGCTTATTAGCGTTCAATTATCACGTCTTGCTGGCTCGCTGAAAGCCACGCGAGAGTGGACCCTCTTCTCGCCCCGTCACCTGGAGACCAGGGGGCCACGAGACCAACCGACAGGTGTGACATCCCCTCTGACACGCGCTATGGATGATTCAGGGATCATCCGAAGACGGAGGCTGCAGGTGAGAACTTTTGGGGTGTTACGCAAACGCAGTCATTACTTGGATAAAATGCCGTCATTTCATAATAACAGAAAGTGTTTTCATGAAAGTATGGAAGATTTCTTTGGCCAGAAGCTGCTGCATGGTGGTGATTTGTAGATGTAAGATAGATTCGTGTAACACGCATTCCTCTAAATTCGATGCAGTTTAAGTAGTTTTTGTAGATATCATTGGATGTACAAATTACAGTTATAAGATCAGCATCTTACATTAAATGATTAACAAGAAGATTACCCAGCATACAACCAGTCTTACAGTCATTTAACGTGACAGAAAGATGATTAAGATACAGATCGAATAGAACAGGAGACAATATTCCCTCTTGTCTTACTCCATTATACAGAAAAAGATTCAGATAACTCCATATTCCACTTAACTTGCATAGTTCTATGTGAGTACCAACACTGTAAAATCCTAATTAGATATGCAGGGACCCCTCTGCATTGCAATTTAACAAACTACTTGTGATGTCAAATGTTTTGGAAGCATCTAAAGAGCACATAAAAACTATTGTGTTCTGCCTCTAAAATACAATTTCTTAAATGTCGGTGTCCTTTTCTTAACCAGCTTACATGTATCACAACTGAGAATATGAATGCAATACTTGGCTAATTTGGCACACAGACACCTGACAAATCATAATGTTGTCATAGTTATTAAAATAGATCATTAATTTCTAGTAGTGGTTACATAAAGTGATAATAAACAGATAAGAATCGCAGACAGTATGAAGCTTTCTTTATATGTTGGACATCCATAGTAATCAGTCGTGTTGGAGACTGAGTAAGTTAAATGGGTTGTACTGTTACATTTGCATTATGTAGGTTAGTCACTTTTATTGTGACTGACATGTCAAGGCGCCGGTAAAAGCTTGCTCTGACGCTCGTGTGGTGGGCGTTTGAAACTAATCAAGTGAGACAGGCAAAGCTCACCATTAGTGCCACTGTTTGCTAGTCTGTCTGAGCTGCCTTTTAAATTAATTTACAGTAAGATTAGTTTGCTGAAAACTCTACCAAAAATATCCTTCTGTAGAAGAGTTCCCATCACTTATAAATAGTAATAATAATAGAAAAAAATAATAGATGTAAACAATTTCCTGCAATGCTATTCCCTAGATTGTAGTTTGCCTGTGTCCCCACTGTAAGGTCAGGAGGAAAACAAGGCAGTCTGTGGGTATCACAGCCATCCCTGCCATTGTTGAGCTGCACTTCTTGAACTCTGTGTTGACATTAAGACCAGGCATTTGATAAAAGTGCAGGAAGCAGTAATGTTTGTGTACTTCCCGAAATGCATTTGTGCGTGATTAACAGGTTGTTATTTACCAGAGTGTTGCCTTTTATTAAAGCTGAACTCCCATCAGCTTTTCCTCCATCTAAATGATTTATGCTGATTACCGTCTAGTTTGACTGCTCAGTCTATAAAACAGAAGAAAATAATGAAATTACATCCAACATTAATCTCTATTGAGAGAGCTTGATTTGTTTGTTTCAGTATCAAATGACTAACCTGGCCTGACCTGAAACCATAAAAGTTTGTGAGTTTTACGTCAAATTTTGATCATTAAAATAGTTGCTTCAATTTTGCATTTTGCTGCAAGTAAGTTGTTTTTACTCTGAACTTATGTGTACACTGTATTTTTAGACTGAAAGATTAGACACCATGTTAAAATATACTGAAACATGGCAATCGCAGGTTACCAGCCTTCACCGGTTACGTGTAGTATAAAAAGTAGTAAATCTTGACGGTGTCTTTCCTTATTAAACAGGTGTTATTCTTTCAGCTCTGCTCTGAATGGGCTTCTCTGATGAATCCCTATGTGTTAGAGTTGTTTCTTGCACCTTCTTAACTCTTCACACCAGGAGACTGATCTTGTACATCAAAGAAGTAAAGAGATCTGGATCAGATATGTAATATAGATATTCCTCTCCGCAAATGAGTACCAGAGCTTGTTAGAGTAGAATTTAGTTCACCTCAATGACTGCTCTATGCTATAATGATGGTTTGGCAGATTTCAGTGTGTGAATGAAACACTGAGAAGTCCTTAGTACTGAATTATTTCTTCAGAAGTTAATCATATCGGAATTTCAGCCATGGATCTCAACACTGTCAACACTGTGATGTGCACATTAATGTTATGCACATGCAAATACACAACGAGACAGAGACACACTCGCACACTCTGTAAATTGGACTGTAATGGTAATCAGGAACACATAACCACATAGAAAGACACAGGTACTTGGTTCGTGTACTTTTTAGTCATGTGGTGTTTAATGTGTAGGTGTGTTTTCTAGTTTTTACAGATTATTTTGATTTAAAAATCATGTCTCCACAAATCGTTATGGAGACTAGATTTCCTTATAGGATCATGAAGTTCCCCTAAGGTAGCATAAACCAATGAATTTTAAGGTGAAGACATGTCTTGAAGCCAACGGTTAGTTTTTGTGTGTGCGTGCATAACACACAAATTCTGTATATGTACATACAAAATCGACTCCCACCCTCTGGCCCTATACTCTCCAGTTCCATTGAGAAGTGGTCGATATCCATATCTCAGACAGAGGAGGTCTAAATGCTGAGGATGTGGTGCATTTGTCAGGCCCATTAGTAGGACTAATGGTGGCCTAACAGCCCTGTGTGCCCTGAGGGAGGAAGACCAACCACCAGCAGCAGGATGGCCTGAAAGGGCTCGAGGCTGGGAGGAGGAGGAGGAAGGGTGGCGGCAGCATAGATTAGAAGAAGGCAGCAGCTGTGGGCTATACTAGACCCCATTTAAGTGCTTGTTACAATATCTGGATCCCTTTACTGCCTAGATCTGCTTTCATACCAGAGGGATGGAGGAGGGAGGAAAAGGACTGAGTGTATATACTGATGACATGTTTGTGTTTAGCACTGATGACTACTTCACTGGTCAACTATGAATGTGGACACTGAACTAATTTGGGGTGAAACAGGTAGCTGAAACACATAAATGTGCAATAATGTTTTAGGTCATCTAATAATGTTTCAAGTCAATATTATATATATATGTTATATAGAACATTTAGGCACAACAGACAGAGACGTGCTGCACAGCATCAAAACTATCATAGGAATAATATTAATGATTTAAGAACAATAAAGAAAAATAGAGTAAATAATAATAAAAATAATAAAATACAAATAGTAAAAAAGAGGAATTAGGAAAAATTAAGCAATAGTCTGAAGATGAGAAAGCTAATGAGAAGATGTTTGTTTTCAGTTGCCGAGGAAGATGACTTAACCTGAGAAACAAGATGATTCCAGGGAGTTTTGGAGCTTTGACTGAGAATGCCTGATCACCTGCACAACCTTATCGGGAATTTGAAATTACAAGAAGTCAACTAAGTGAGCGTCATAGAACAAAGCATTGTAAAGCTGGAAACTGGAGCAAGCCCACAAAAGCACTTACATGTGAGAAGCAACATTTTGAAATTGATCCTGTACGTCACAGGATGCCAGTGCAATGATTTAAGAATGACTGGAATATGATTCCACTTCCATGTAGCAGTCAAGAGTCTAACAGCAGCATTTTGAACCGGCTGCATTCATGATATCAGGTTTTGCTCAGTCCAACAGATGAGGAATTGCAGCATTCTAGTCTAGATGTAATAAAAGCATGAATGACTTCCTCAGGATCATTGATAGAAAGAAATAATTTCTTCTTTTTTTAAATGAAAGACTTTAACGCTTGATTTAATTTGTGAGTCAAATTTAAGAAAGGAAGCAAAGATAACAAGATTTTCTGATGTTTAAGATTTGATGCCAGGGGATTAAGATCTGAAATGTCAGGATGAATCACTAAATCTTTGGCATTCAACAGTTTATTTTCGAATCAATAAAGCATAAACAGAAGATACAAGGTAAAACATGGGACTTTAACAAAAGTACCTGGTGCCAGGTACTACGAGTCGCGCTGAGTAGGTACTAGTGGAAAAGGGCTGCTAGACCTCCTGAATGCCCCATTCCAAACACTTACACATGTCCAGCCATGAGGTCCACTGTATATCAAAACTTTCAGAGATAAGAAATACTTTATTAATCCTAAAAATAGGTAAAATACTGTGTTACAATATCCCAAACAGCTTATATCAATAAAATAAATGCAATGTTACAGACCAAAATAGGTAAGAAAGGTTAAAAAATAAAACTAAAGAAAAAGCTTGGTAAAACTGAAAATAACAGAATATACAAAAAAAGTAAAGGCTTCAAAAAATGTAAATCTTAATATGATTCAATAAGGAGCTAAATGAAAAAAATGATTGCATTGTACTATGAGGTGGAAAATATTTTCTGCTTTTCATCCTAGTACCAGCGACGCTGAAACAGAAGTTAGATGTATTATTGAAAACATGTATTAAATATACATCAATTATACATGGCCTGTCGTAATTATGGTGGTGCCAAAGGAGGAAGTGAGGTGATGTTATGACGGAGTGACAGCGAAGTCTGTAATAACAGGAGATCCAAAAACATCAGAACTCAGGACAGTTTTCCAACCAAAGATGATTTCCTTTATAAATGATCATAAATATTAGCTAACTAGTTATTTGTTAATGATTGCTTTACCTTCACAAAGTCATCATTTAAACTCAAACCCATGAAATTGTATATTTATTTCTGAAGGGCCACAAAACTGATGCTTTCATATCAATAGGTGCATCAGATTTTTTTCTTGTTCTGGAGAGCATGGGCAAATTTTATCTTTTAATTTGGAGGGCTCGTTGGACAGAAAACAAGGCAGCATTGAGAGGTGTGCCAACAGAAATCTGTGGCTGGGACATCGAGATGTATCTTTGACACTCGTGTGCTGCAATTTCAACACCAGTTTATGTGCATAATGGGTGGATATTGATGAAAATATATGCCCAGTAGATGGAGTGTGTATGCTTGACTCTTCTGTGGCTGGCACGCCAGACATATTTAGCTAATAGATTAAACATATAAGCATGTGAATTTTCATGGTCAGTAGTTTGCTGATTGGCTAAACCTGCTGTCATCTATAGTTTAGTAGTCATTTATCTCCACTGGATCCACAGTAATGTTTTATACCACTTCATCTGCGTCACGTGTTTTATCCACCTATCCTTCCTTCTGACTGTATCATTTTCATTCTGCAGTTGTCCAGCTGCCACATCATTATGATGTCACACAGAGAAATAAATCGCTGTAAAACATTGACGTTCAGTAGATGTTTTGATCTAAAGTTTTGGTTTATGTTTTTTCCCCCATATCTCCTGTTGGTCCTTTCTGTGATCTTTGGACATGCGACAACAGCTTTAGGCACGAAACACGGAATCCAAATTACCATCAGGGTGTACACCTCACCCCTGGCGTCGTTGCCCACCTCTCAATTTTGAATACACGTAGACATTGAGGGCTAGCAGGAGGGACCATGCGCTTACCTGCTGCTCTCTGGCAGGTAGCTCCATGCCCTCCTGGGTTTTAAATGCACCTTAGAACACACATGCATCAACACTACAATGAGCGGGTGGAGGGAGGTTTGGAGTCTTCTCTCACCCCCATTCTCTGCGACCTGCTGGAGCGGGGGGGCTAGGAGGAGGAGTTGGCCGTCCGACTGCGGTCTGGAGTGTGGGGCCTCCCTGCTGCTGCGGAGTCGGGGCGGTCTGCCTCCCCCCACCGCAGGGAAAAGGGAAACACCACCTGGGTCTGGGTGCAGTTCCCCCCTCCAGGAGCAAGGGTACCTAGACCCGGTTTGTAGAGTACGCTTGGGGAGTGTGATCGTGTGTACAGCGTCTCTTTATGTCTGTCTCCACGTTGGTTGAGTGTGGAGTAAGTGCATATGAGAGCATGAGGGTGGGAATGGATGTTTGTGTCTGTGTGTGCCTGTATTTCTGTGTCTATATGTCAGGTTGGGTATCAGGCGCCACCTCTCTGGGGACATCTCAGGCCCTCCAAGGTTTGGAGGCCTATCTCCCCCTACCACCACTTCCCCTGCCAGTGGCGGACTCCCTCAGACATCGGTGCGTTGGTGGTTCTTTGTGTCCGGGGATGGGCGTCCAGGTACACACCAGCTCACTCCTTGGCGGCCGCTTATCGGGGCCTGGAGCCTGGGGCTCGCTCGGGCCACTTCGGAGGTGGGGTGCCCCCGGCCTCTCGGCCTGGGGCTCGGTCACTCAGGCACGGCTGGCTGCCGGCGGAGCTCACGGGCGCGTCACTGCAACTCCCCCTGGCTTCTGCTCCGCAGCTGCTGAGTGAGCCCTCATCTGGGACTCTCCTCAGCTCTTTCTGGGACAGTGGCGCGGCTGCCCCTCTGTTGGTCTTCCTTGGTCTCTTGTGTTCTGGGGGCCTCTGGATGTCTGGAGTTTTGATCTCCTCCACACCTGCTTCATGCCCTGGAGGACGGGGCTGTGGCCCCCCCACACCCTCTAGCAGATCATTACATGAAGGAACCTTTTAAAAAAACAAGGCAAGGAAAGGCAAGTTTATTTGTATAGCACAATTCAACAACAAGGTGATTCAAAGTGCTTTACAGAGACATTAGAAACAAGAACAAATAAAAAGCATGATTTAAAATTGATTAAAACAAGCAAATAAACTATCTAACTAATTAACAAACAAACAAACAAACAAACAAACAAAACAGTATATAAAATCAAAACAGATAAAATCAGTAGTTAAATGTAAGTTTTGAAATTTAAGCTTAAAGTGTGGATTTGGTGCTTTATTCAAATGCAGCTGAGAACAGGTGAGTCTTCAACCTGGATTTAAATAAACTGAGTGTTTCAGCTGATCTGAGGCTTTCTGGGAGTTTGTTCCAGATATAAGGAGCATAAAAGCTGAATGCAGCTTCTCCGTGTCTGGTTCTGACTCTGGGAACTGATAAAAGACCGGATCCAGATGACCTGAGGGATCTGGATGGTTCATACTGGGTCAGGAGGTCATTGATGTATTTTGGTCCTAAACCATTCAGAGCTTTATAGGCCAGCATCAGAACTTTAAAGTCTATCCTCTGACGGACAGGCAGCCAGTGTAAGGACCTCAGAGCTGGACTGATGTGGTCCACTTTTTTGGTCTTAGTGAGGACTCGAGCAGCAGAGTTCTGAATGAGCTGTAGTTGTCTGACTGATTTTTTAGGTAGACCTGTAAAGATGCTGTTACAGTAATCAAGCCTACTAAAGATGAATGCATGGACTAGTTTTTCCAGGTCCTGTTGAGACATCAGATCTTTTATCCTTGATATATTCTTGAGGTGATAGTAAGCTGACTTTGTTATTGTCTTAATGTGTTTTTCTAAGTTTAGGTCTGCATCCATCACTACACCCAAATTTCTCGCCTGGTTTGTGGTTTTTAGATGTATAGATTGAAGTTCTCTGGTGACCTGTAATCGTTTTTCTTTGGCGCCAAAGACTATTACCTCAGTTTTGTTTTTGTTTAGCTGGAGAAAATTGTGGCACAACCAGTCATTGATTTCCTCAATGCATTTACCAAGAGCCTGTACAGGGCCTCGGTCTCCTGGTGACATTGTGATATATATTTGTGTGTCATCTGCATAGCTGTGATAGTTTATTTTGTTGTTGTTTATAATCTGTGCCAGTGGGAGCATGTAGATGTTAAACAGAAGGGGTCCCAAGATGGAACCTTGGGGAACTCCACATGTGATACTTGTCTGCTCAGATGTGAAGTTACCTATTGATACAAAGTATTTCCTGTTTTCTACGTATGTTTTGAACCAGTTTAGTACAGTTCCTGAAAGACCTGTCCAGTTCTCCAGTCGTTTGAGTAATGTGTTGTGGTCAACTGTATCAAATGCTGCACTGAGATCCAGTAAAACTAGGACTGACATTTTTCCACTGTCTGTATTCAGACATATGTCATTAAACACTTTGGTCAGAGCGGTTTCAGTGCTGTGGTTCTGTCTAAAACCTGACTGGAAGGCATCGTAGCAATTATTCTGTTTTAAGAAGTAACTGAGCTGTTGAGAAACTGCTTTTTCAATGATCTTACTTAAAAACGGGAGATTTGAGATCGGCCTGTAGTTGTTCAGGCGCGTCCATGCTCACAGGTGTACACACGGGTGATCACACCCACAAACTACACCCTTTTTGGCTCCTACCTCAAAGCACACTGTGTTCTGTTGATCTTATGTTTAGTATTTACTGTCATATTCCCATATATCATTGTGATGTTGTTTATTCTATTACTCTTGTTCTCTTCTGCTTGTTTTCTTTTTTCTTTCTTAGCAGGTGATCCAGGTGATTGATATATGCATTTTTTTTCTTCTTCTTTTTTTTTTCTTTCTTCTGCCCGTTCTGTTGGTTTTTGTCTTTTGCCCTTCTCCCCCGTCCCTCTTCTCAGCTGTTTCTCTTTCCCTCTTTCTTTCTCCCCTTCTTTCCCCCAGTCAAGTCTGTCCCGTATTCAGTAAGTGAAAATAAAATAAACAATAAAAGGTGAATCAAATGGACCATTACGGCAAGGCTGGGATAGTCAATTTGGTAAAGTAAATCCGTTGGGCATCTTTCTTTGCCTTTAGACAACAATTCTGATGGCAAAAGAGCCAAACGGGACAGGCAAAAAAAAAAAAAAAAAAAAGACAACAGCTTTAGACTGACTTACACTTTTCATGTGAATTTGATATCATGTTAAATGACAATTACAGACTGTAGTGCTCCAAAGACTTTATATCAGTTACACAAAGTCATGCTGTCATGCAACAGAAGCAGTTGCCTCATTAGTAAACACACAATAATAGAAAGTAGATCACCAGCAATCATGACTAACACCCTGAGTTTAGGCACCTTTCCATCCATTTTATTCAACTGTAACCGTAGTCTCTGCTGTGGGAGAAAGTGTATCAGTCATATGAGTTGTTTTCATCTGAAGAGAAGGTTATCATATTGTCCGAGCAATTGTACGTGTGTGGAGTACAATATACTTACACTTAACCCATATGGTCAAACACTCACGCACACACAAACAAACACAAATCATGCTGTGTGTCTCATCCCGCTCTCATGTAGGAGTATGGAGTAAGCCACTTACACACACACACACACACACACACACGCATAATTTGTCCAATATTTTGTTCTGGGCAGTGTGCCCATTTCCAATATGCTAAGCACGAGGGATAAGAGTGTGATCACTGCAGAAGATCCAGCTCTGTTTGCCAAGTCCTGTCACTCATTGCCATGCCCACTTCTTTGTTCTGCCTCAACACGTCCTTCTGATGTCAGTATTATTCAGAAAAGGGTAGGTTTTGCACTGGGAGAGCAAAGTGTACATCAAAGCAACAAATCTAGGCCACAATATATTTGGGAATACTTTCAAATATTTGAACTACTTTTTGCAGAGCTAGAATTCCCATGCCAGAAACCTTTAAAGAAATAAAGTTTTTGCCAGGCTTAATTCCCGAAATACATGAAGTAAGAAAAAGATACCAGCTCTTCAGGTTTCAAAATCCGCACATTTCATCGAGATGCTACATTATTTCAGACCCTAGTGTCAAGAGCTCTGAATTGAAGGCTATTAAGAAAAAACTGAAGACTTGCAGACTGTTAAACTGAACAATACACTGTGTGACATTTGCCTTCCAATCTGCTCTGAGTTTTGGCAGTGGAAACAGAACAGAAGTCTCATGACTCTGCCCAGAGGAGCAACATATTAACATTTTTCTTTTCTATGGTTTGCACTTGGCCTTCACTTGGTCCTTGGGTAGATATTAACTGAAAAGCAAAAGCCAAAGAAAAAACATCTGACACCCTGCCTTAACGTCTTTGGCAAACTTGCATAATATTTTAATCTGGGTTGAACTGTCCTGTCTTCGCAAAGCATAGCAACCGAGGAGCATGTGATTAATGGGCTGTTACTTGGCGCACGGAAGCTGTGCATAATACATTAAATGTGCCGGGGAGGTGTTTGTTTGTATGTGCAGATTTCCATGAGTCTGGCTATGTTGAATTAAAGCTGTAAAAAATGCTTAACTAATGCTTTTGCATCTCTGTAGTGCACGCAGGTTACATCAGAACTTTTTTTAAAGTTGATGTTTTTGTTTAAATATTTGTATGGAGGCTTTCTTGTTATGTAATGTAACTGCGGTGCCATGAATGTGAACTGGAATTTGTATGTGTGTCCGAGATCACACTTCTAAATTGTTGCAGTGTGAACATGGACACATTTTTGCATTAGTATAAGCACAAAGGCAGAAAATGGGTGCTAATAATGAAACGTCCCATAAACACATTGGTCAGTTTATTACGTACATCTTGCTAGTTCCAGGTCGGACCTCAGTTTGTCTTCAGAACTGCCTTAAATCTTCATGGCATAGATTTAACAAGGTGCTGGATTTTGGTCCATATTGGAATGATTTGGAATTCTTACATTGGCCATCTGAATATTGCAGCAGAAATTGTGACTCATCAGACCTGGCAACATTTTTCTAGTTCTTTATTGTCCAATACTGGTGAGCTTGTGTGAGCTGTAGCCTCAGTTTCCTGTTCTTAGCTGACAGAAATGACATCCAGTGTGGTCTTCTGCTGCTGTAGCTCATCTGCTCAGATATGCTGTTCTCCATACCTGAGTTATAACGAGTATTTATTCAAGTTACTTTTGGCTTTCTATCAGCTTGAAGCAGTCAAAACTGCTTTCAACTTTTGGTCCATTTTCTGTAAACATTAGAGATAACTATGTAGAAAAATCCTACAAGATCAAAAGTTTCTGAAATATTCTACACACCCTATCTAGCACCAACAATGATGCTACATTTAAAGTCACTTCAATCACCTTTTGTTCTGTTTTGATGAACTTCAGCAAGTTGTCTTGACCGTGTCTGTATGACCATATGACTGGTCACAAATGGTCATAAATCATATGACTGGTTGATTAAATATTTGTGTTAACACATGTACCTAACAAAGTGGCTTGTGAGTGTATAACCGTGAAGACCGAGAATGAGTTTTAATAATGAGCATCAGTGATGCTAGCACTGTATTGCTTATGCATCTTCTAAAGGATGATCTTTAATCATTTCATATGTGCCCAAGATGTCAGTTGTTTTAGAAAAAGAAATGCATAAAATACATGAAATGTCATAAAAAGTGATTTTATTTTGAACATGATACATTCTTAAGCATGAAAGTGACGGCGCCTGGAGGCAAATACCATAAAGGAGATGAAACAGAGGTCAGATAAACAGAAGCAAACAAGTAACTGTTTTTCTTAAATCAGCTGATCAGTTTTTTGTTTTTTTTTAATTAATGTAATAATTGTTTAGTAATGTGACCTCTTTGTGGCATTACAATCAGTTCAAAATCTCAAAATTTAACTTTTGGTACAACTTTGTATAAAATGGTTTTACATTTACTTGCACACACCTGGAATCGAGGAACATCAGCAAATTGTCAGTTTTTTTGTTGTTCTGTATTAATTCATTTACTAAAAATTAACAAAAACACTTGTTTGTACACATAGATTCAAAAATATGTATTAACTTTTCATTCAGGCTTTTAGAGACTGAAATAGCACTTTGCTACATCATGTGAAGGATGCACAGTGATTTATTTATGAGATTGAAATCCTTATTGATTAATGAAGGATTGCCCTTTTTTTGTCTTCTGGCTTAGGTCTGACGTGTGTCAGGAGATTGTGGCTACTGCTGCTATTGATTAATTTTATTGTATATTAATGTGTAGCTTAAATCTACAATTATTACATTTAATATTTATTTATACAATCTTTTTTAGTCTAAACTAGAAAACACCAGAGAAAAAGGAAAAATGTCCATCGAGGTTTGTGTCATTGTCAGAACTTCTTTTCTCTGAACTCAAAGCAAAGGAGAAACTTTCTGGAATTAAATAATCTCAAATCTCTGATGAATGGCTTTTTAATTATGAAGAGTAAAGGATTTTTCAGATAATTACCAATAATCTTTTTAAAATAATGGATCAATTAATCAGTGCAACACTGCGTCAAATGTGTTTCAGATTTACATTACTATCATTTTTTTTATATTAAATCATGTAAATACTGAACAGTGGAAAAATCTTGTATTAGAGCTAAAATTCAGAGAATAATAGTAATAATGGCTTGTGCCTATATCTTGCTGTGATACGCTTAGTAATAGCCAGTAACAAGAAAGCAGTACATACAGTAGCTGTCAACTGAAAAGACAGTGAGAGGGAGCAGGTGTTGGGGTTTGGTCCATTAGCCATCCCTATTGCCCCATATCCACACACACACACACACACACACATATGTACGTACACACACACACACACACACACACACACACACACACACAAGACTCCAGTGGGGCGCTCTCTGAGTCACCCTGGCGTAGCTCACTTCCTCTTGATGATGTACCGTATTAGCATCCCTGAAAAAAACTGACCATGATAGATGATGTCACTCCCAGATAAAAACTGTCTGCCCTCCGCTCTACCTGAAATGCTATTATTAAAGTTGCATATTTTAATATTGAATATAAGTTGTAATGAGTAGTTGTCAAGTAGCACTTTCTTGGCAAGAGTTCAGTGAAGACGTCATGTCTGTTCAGCATGTATGAAGCTTCAGTTTGGATATGATAAGTGTCTCTTATTATAAAGACTGAAAACAAGGAAGAACATTGCTCCATACCACCGACGAGAGTGGTAGATTTCCTGTAATGTAATTCTCTGCAAAAAAAGTGATTAACTTTGGTAATTTTTGGTCTTTTAATGATTTCTTTCAGAGTGGAATGATTGTACAGCATACATCTTTAATGACTTAAAAAATAATTGGATGCACAAGCTTAAATCTGTGAGACAGATAGTAAGTTGATTGGCTAAAACAAAAGTTGGGATCATTCTAAAAAAGCAAAAAATGTCTAACCAAGAAACACGAGCAGGGCAGCAGGAAGTTAAGAATAATCTGCAGGCAAATAATAATGATCATGTAATGAACTGATCATCCGATGATTCAATGAGAAAAAACAAATCCTATATGAGATTGAAACTTATAAAACAATACAGAAAACATCCAGAAAGAAAGTGGAAGCTCTTGTACAAAGTTATGGACTCATGGAAAAAAAGATGTGACAAGAACAAAATATGTAGAAAAATGGCTCATGACCCAAAGCACACCACCTCATCTATCAAACATAACGGCTGGTCTGCTATGGCTGGGCCACCTATGGCTGCCAGCTTAACTGGCACACTGCTTTTTATGTATGATTGCACTGCTGACAGAAGAATGAGGAGGTATACAGGAGCAAACTGTATGCTCAAATTCAGCCGCATGCATCAAAACACGCAGCCAAAGCAACCAGAATTATTCAACTCAGTCTGATTTTTTCTTGTTGAAAGCTGGGCTAAAGATATCGACAAGAGCTAAAGGTGGTTGCAGTGTGAGAGCATCACAAGGCAGATAAGAAGCATCTGCCGAGGGCTGCGAGACAAAGACTTCAGGCAGACAAAAGATTTCTGTCCTTTCATCCAGTTACCTTTGACTTCAGTTTCTAAACATCTGGATCAACTGTTCTGCGTATTAAAACCTTTTATACCTTAACACATGGACCATTCTTGTCGTGCTAAATACTGAATATTGTAATGTAATTTTCTATCAACGGACTGCAAGTGTGTTCATGGCCCACGGTGTTGGAATTGGGCGGGTTTGGGTAGCCAGCTTGTTTTGAGACTGGAGACAAAAGCTCCAGCTGTCAAGTCACGTTTCATCAGTTTGACTTTGTAATGCTGGTTTACTTAAACAAAGGCAACGAGGGAGACGGAGGGACAGAACTCTCAGGATCAAATCAAAACCAGTGAAAACCAGTCGCAGTCCTTTATAATTACCTTATGTCCCTCAACTTATGTGACCCTAGCGTCTCTAGTTACTTATATTCATTTGAATTCACAGACATGGCTGTGTGTGACAAGCCGAGTGGGGGGGAAAAGATGTTATCTTTTTAGCAAAGCCATTGAGAGGTAGAAAATATCCTGATAAGCGACACAGGACAGGCTGACAAGAGAAATTGACAGTAACCTGATCTTAGCTAAACTGAATGTTTAATGGTTTTAAATTGGGACTTGATGGGTAACAAGCAGCATACAGATTCATCCCAGTAGATCGTAATCACATCAGAGTCCTTACAGTTGTGTCCCAGTGTCATAAATATAGCAGCAACAATTTTTAAATTGATTTTGTCTCCCTCCAACCTGGTGTTTCCTGAAGCCCTAAGGTCTCCAAGCACTTACGAGGGATTATTTGTCAAACTGCTTTTCACTGACAGGATACATGAACAATATAATATCACCTTAAAGCCAAGCTGTAAATTAAAACATTGCTCTTTTTTAAAATTTTCATCTAGGGTGTTTTTATTAAGATGACATATTGAACATACCCTGGATCCCTTCTCTAAACACTTAAGCCAGTGTTATACTTTATGCATTTTAAAATCAGCTCGGGGTTTGGCTGTAGTGCCGGGGTCGGCAACCTTTTCTACCAAAATAGTCATTTCAGAAATGATATGCTTATGTTGCATATACAAAATTACATTTAGTTTTGAATAAATGGAAACTAGCCTATTGCAGACCTAAGCAAGTAGTGAGCAAGTAGCATTAGTGGTGAACTCTAAGGAAGAGCAAATTCACAGATTGCGACTTTAGGAAGATTAACCATTTATATATATGTTATTGCTAAACAATTATGGTTCAGATAAATGAGGAGGTGGTACCAGGTGACAGATGTATGCTGTGATGCACATAGGATTTTTTTTTTTTTTAACTGATGGGCAAAAGAAAGAAAAATCTTTCCTTTACCTACAGTAGTTAATATTTATGTTACATGTAACTTTTGCTATCAATTGCAGGAGTAAATCTCATAAACCTTTTCTGCAATATGTGGATGTGATTAATACTTAGGGGGCACAGTCACAGTACAAGAAATACTGTATAAGGCTCATGGGATTTACATTAAATGTACTTTAATCCTAGTTTTGTGGTAATTATTTTCTACCCTTGTGTCATATTTGCATTTATCAGCCTCTTCATTACTGGATTACTGGGCTGGACCATTCAGAACTTCCTTAATTCTTCATGGCATAGATTCAAAAAGGTGCAGGAAGTATCCCTCAGAGATTTTGATGTCATCAAACAGTTTCTGCAGATTTGTTGGCTGCTCTGTTGGATTGAGAGCCATTCTTTCATACCATTTTCAAAGCCACTGACATCTTCCCTGCTCGTTCTGATATTCAATTTGATCTTCAGGAGGTCGTTTTGAGCATGTCTTCATGGCCCCAATGTAAACATAGCTGTTTAGGTATTTGTGTTAACAAGCGCTTAAACGGGTGTACCTAATGTGGCTCGTAACTCGACAAATATCTGTTAGTAACACCCATGATGAAATTTTTTTTGAAAGACTTTAGGACAAAATGTGTGCTTTCATTCAGGTTCCTGTATGTTCCAGAACATTTCACATTGAAACAGGCACGTCTAATCCCCACCTGAAACAAGAGGACACAAGCAAGGACAATGATAATTTTATTTATATACCAAGCTTCATTATATGTAAAGTCAGAGTGCTTACACATAAATAAAGGTATAAAAATCTGTGTATGTTCACATTGCCTTAAGGCAGAGAAAACAGCATATTGCGACATTTTTTTGTGTAACTCAAGATCAGTCTAAGTTTTGACCTTGATTTGAACGTGCTCGTCCTGTTTTCTGAGAAATTATGCTGTGCTTCAAACAAAACTTTAAAAACATCAGTGCAAAATGTGTGAAGGGATACAAAAGGAAAATTCATGCCACATTAAATTGATAATACGACAGAAAATTTGGTAATTGTGTGTCTTTAATAAGTAATTATATCAGTGTGGTTAGATTAATCATAAACTCCTGCTGGTAACAGTCTGTATAATGAGATATTACAAGAGATGTTATGCTAATTCACATTTCATTACCACACTAATAGATAACTAATAGTAACAGTTTTCTGCCTTTTAGAAATGAGTCCTGCAGATTGCATGATGTGTAAAACTCTAACCAGTCTCATTTGTCTGCTCCCCCTCTCCTTCCTTTTCTCCACTTTTCCTTTTCTCTCTTGCCTTCTCTTTCTCACCAGAAGGATCTACCTCTGCCCCGAAAAAGTAGTGGGTAAGTTTTCCTCTGCATTTCTCCTACATAATAATATGTTTTTTTTATTCAGTAGCATCTGTAGTGCACATGTGTGACATCATCAGAACACTTCCTGGAGAGTTTCTTTGTAATGTTGGTTGTATGGCTGTGTGTGATGTGAGTTTTTTTCTTGCCTTGTGGAATATCTGGAATTTTGTGAGATCCTGGTGTGAAAAGTACGATAATTATCTGCAAGGTATTAAGGAAAGAGCATTTAATGTGCTTTGCTACAATATACTGCTATTTTGCAATTCCTTGTATATTGTATGGGCACAGTTGTCTGACTTGAATGGGATACTGTTGAAAAATGAAGAAGGAATCATATTTTTTAAAGACTTGGAACCATTTCAGCTTTATTACAAGAAGTCATGGTCAAATGATGTTATTGTGTAGTGGGAGCCTCATCTACTGACTGCAGCATGTTTCAGCTTTGCAGGAGCTTTTTCACTCATGGAGCTTCTCTGCTGGTTCAATCTGTTGCACCACTGAGCTGTGCAATGAAAGATCAGCAGCAGGAGCACTGTGCTGTGACCTCAATGCCCCGTGTGGATGAGAGGGGTCTGAGGGTTGAGAAAAGAGAGCAGAGCAGCCTAGGACTTAAGCTGTCAAATGTTTAGTTACTTACCTTGTGGTGGGAGAACTGCTTGTTTATTGAATTACCAATATAATATTTGCTGTTGCAAACTTACAGTTGGTGTGTCACCAAAACAAAACAACCCTGCGTGACGACACCATAGCTGGTGTGGCTATCCTAAAACTGTGAGCGTTCAAGCGTAACAATCGGTGAAAACTGTGTCATCTCCTCGTCATCCAAGCATGATTAGTCACTCTGCTACACCTGTGCCCCTTATACGTTTCCCCTGCCAGGCTGTGCTACACTGCCACCCGTGGTGAACCCAGTGCAGACAAACACAAACATAGCAAGAAGCCCTTACAGTTGGTTAAGTAAGGCATCAGACAGTGAAGAGCACCCTGACATAGTTAACGAAGCTCTTAAACATGACTGAAATAAGGACTTACAAAAATCACCTTACACATACGGTAAAGATAAAGGCTGTGCTGAGATTTATTCTCAGAGAAATATTCAGAGCAACAGAATGTCTCTTACCATTTTCTCTTCATAGCCTCAGTCTGGGTGCCCCGGTTGGCTGATTCGTCTCTTAGTGAACGGAGCACAGAAAGGGAGAGAGAGCTGTCTGCAGAGGGAGAGCAAGACCTTAACTGCAAAGCAGAACGTGTCCATAGATTCTGCACAAAGTGCTTTATTGTAGGTTGGCAACAATGAGGTGAAAAGAAAAGAGTCACGTACCTAAGCTGAGGTACGCATATATCCTTTGCCAGTAATGGGTTTGACACCCATTAAACTTCAGAGCTGTCTCTAATTCTTTGTGACAAAGATTCAACAAGGTGCTGGAAACAATCCTCAGAGATTTTGGTCCATCTTGACATGATAGCATCACACATTTGCTGCACATTTGTTGGGAATCTCCCATTCCACCACATCCCAAAGGGGCTCTATTGGGCCATTTGAGTACAGAGAGCTCAAGAAACCAGTTTGAGATGATTTGAGCTTTGCAACTTGATGTGGTATCCTGCTGGAAGAAGCCATCAGAAGATGAGCAACAATTTTCTGGTAGCATCTTAAACGATGCTCAGTTGGTATTTCTGGTTGATTGTGGTTATTTGGTTTACTGTTGCCTTCTTATCAGCTCGAAGCAGTCCGGCCATTATCCCCAGACATCTGACATGAGCAAGGCATTTTCACTCAGACAACTGCCACTCACTGGATATTTTTCTTTGATCTATAAACTCCAGACATGGTCGTGTTGGAAAATCCCTTTAAATCAAATGATATACTCCAACCAGCCGGTCTGGCATCAAAAACCATGTCACGGTCAGTGTCACTTAAATAGCCTTTCTTCCCCATTCTGATGTTTGAATTTCAGCAGGTTGACTGAGTTCCTGCCATGTGATTCGCTGATTCTACATTTGCATTAACAAGCAGTTGAACAGGTGTACCTAATGAAGTGACCATGAGTGTATATTGACTTCCCAATATTAAAAATTAAATGCTTATCCAGTTAATATTTATGCACACCGCTTAATATTTCAGAATTAAATTTACGCCCACTTTTATTTTATTTTAAGGTTTTGTTTTAGTTTAAGTTCGGTTTGTCTTGACTGGCTCCTGGCTGCAGATGAAGAAAAAAAACACGAAGCAGATATTTTTAGAATCAGCATGACTCACACGTCCCTGGGTATGTCCGATGCCCATTGTGAGAGAAAAAAATACAAGAAAGAAACGGCTTATAAATAATAGAAAATAAGAGTCTCTGTATAATTTTAGGTTGCCTGACGCTCATTGTGTTTTAAGTTTAAGTAACATTCATATTGCAAACACAAAAAATGTTGGTTGAGTTGGCTGCAGTGTATGACTCATTTTGTACATGACTTCATCAAGATTATAACTTGAAAACTATAAGAAAAAGACCCACTAACACTTTGCTGTAGTTGTGCCTTTGAATGAAATGATTAATGGGAATTCCTTCATAATGTCCCACGTTAAAGCTATCGAATCCAGAGTCAGCTTCACAAAAATATGACTGACTTTTCATACTGAAAGGAAACTCTGCTTAAGTTAGGTGCTTTCTGTGAAGTGTAGGAGTGAATGGGATAGAATGAAGTTTGGAGGTTTGACAGAACCAATTAAAATGGCTCGCGGTGTGGCACAAACGTGTGAAACCCCTTCACATTTGACAGCTATGTTGGTTAAAATATGAAATATATGTATGTATAAAAGAAGCTTAAACGACGTGCGAGTCTCTGTCCATGGTGCTGAAACCAAGTTCCCCACTTTTTGCTGGTTTATCATTGATTCTTTTGTCCTTGGAATGCAACATAAGAATAGAACTAAACGAGTATTTTTATTTTTAAATCTAGATTTATATACTGGAAGCCAATATAATAAAAATTTTGGTGTTCTTAAAAATCAGAAGCATTGTTTTATTCCTCCCATCCGTCTTAATTGCTCTTTACTTTTTGGCTGTGTCCTCTCTTTTGCTGCTGCTCCTGCTGTTAAAAGCCTTCCACAAAATCAGGGAGAATTTGGAAATTTGCCTTCTGCTCAACATGCAGCCGGCAAATACCTTTGAACCTGGAGGACAGTGTAATTTTCCTCTATATGCTAACTCTTTGCTGTCATTGCTTCAAGTGTTGAAATCCTTGAAAATTATCTGAAATCGATGTAGCCATGCCTTCCTCCCTCCCCTGCTTATTTTCAGCTCGCCCACTTTTGCTGTGCATGAGTTGAATGTGAATCGCCTAGCTCGCTCACATGTCAGTTTGTCATGTAAACTGTTATTGTTGTACTGCCTGTCCTGGTCGTTTAGGGGGTTATAAATATGAAGCATGGTATTAATTCTCCCCATAGAGCTCAGTTTAAAAAAAAAATATTATTAACTTCATTTTTTTTATTGCGTGTACTTCTCTGTTTAGTATTCTGTATACATCTTACTCTGAGCAGAGGTAATGTCTGTGTCTGACACTGTTAGCTTATACATGCCAGGGGTAGTTAATGTGCGTCTGTATCCACGTTTATTGCAGTTTACTGTTAGACTCGGTTTGGCCATGCGTGTTTGTGTGCGCTCTTATGTGAATCATGTATGTGTGTCTCCAGCGGCTGTCATTGGATGTATTTTGTCCGTGACCTTTGACCTGTGTGGAAGGGTGGCAGATGTCACAGCATGACATGAAGATGATGCTGGAGAGCTGGAGGCTCACAGCTGGTGCTGCTTTTGGGTTTTCTTTACATGCGTGTCGTGTTGGGCAGTGGGTGTAATGACTGACAGTTTATTCAGAAAATAAATTGAAGGACAGGCGGGTCACCAACAAGAAAACACGGAAACACGGAAACACCCACCTTGTCTTCTATATGATATCATGCCACCCATCCCTCTCTCTGTGACCTCCGCTGTGTTTCAATGATATCACCGCCCTCCTCCCACTTCCTCCCCTTCTCTCCTTCTCTTCTCTCCCATGTATATTTTATCCACCCAGACTCCCACATTAGAGACGGCATCCATTATTGAATTACTCCCCTCAGCACTACTGTGCAACTGTCACCCCACGTCAGCTTTAACATTTGGTGGATTTGTTTCAAAGGGAGGGAGGGAGGGAGGGAGGGCGTACATATATGCACACACACACAGAAATGACATCTCTCGTGGTTGGGCATTGCAGAGCAGCTCCTGTGATATCTAGGACAAAGAGACAAGTGCCAGAGCTCATCCAATCTGGCATTTCATATTTTAGAAAAAAAAACATAACTGTGTCAGTGTGTTTCTATATGCATGCATTAAAGTAAAAGGCTGGCATATAGCTGTGGTCAGAAGTTTACACGCTGTCATCATGGGCATGAATATCATGGGGATTTAGGGCTTTTAATGATTTCTTTGAGCTGTTCTTTTTACAGGGTGGAATGACTGAGCCGCATACATCTTTAATGACTTAAAAAGTAAGAACTGGGTGAACAAGCTTATTTTTGATTTTCTTATATTTGGTTAAATTTCCCTTAGCAAATTACATCTTGGTCATCTTGATTGCTTTTGGTAACCATCAAAAACTTCTACCGTTCTATGGCTGGAGATTTGACTGCTTTTCTTATCAGAATTGGTAGAATTAATTTAAATTTGTTTGGTTTGCTAGGAAAGACTCAAATTTTAACCATAGTCCACAAAATTTTAACAGGGTTAGAGGAGGTCAGCGCTGTGGAAAGGCCATTCCAAAAGTTCTTTTGATCATTGTCCTGCTGGAACCCCCGAATATGTCCAGGTTTCAGCCTTTTAGATGTTGAATTTGGAGGTAGTCCTTCTTCCAATTCTTCATTATTCCATCCACTTTGTACAATGTATCACTACCACTGGCAGCAACGCTCCAGAGCATTTTGCTAGCACCACTATCCTTGACAGTTGGTACAATGTTCTTAGGTTTTAAAGCCTCACGTTTACTCCTTCAAACATACGTCTTGTTATTGTGGCCAAACAGCTCAGTCTTTGTATCATCTGACCATAAAAGTTTTCTCCAGAAGGCATTTGGCTTGTGCATGTGGGCTGCCGCAAATTTCAGTCAAGCTTGAAGGTCTTGATTTTGGAGCAGAGGCTTATTTTTTAAGTGCCAACCTCCCAGTACATGGTGATGTAAAACTCACTGTGTCACTGTGATACTGGTATTCCTGCAGTTTTCAGTTCATGGCAGGCTTGAGCCTTGCCGGTCCCTGAACATCCTAACCAATTTCCTCCCAACTGACATTTACAGTTAAGGTCCTCTTTCAGACCTCGAAAAAAACCAACTCTACTCAATCATGATCAATAACTATACATTAATAGACCCTGACCTTGATAAGTTAAAAGACCCTGTAAAACATTTAGCACAAATTACTAAAGGATTTAAGTGAGTGTATGGATATATTTGAGCCTGTATGTTTACTTTTGAACCCGTGTGGATTACAGAAAATTCTGCCCACAATGAGTGTATTTAAACTTATGATCACAACTGTTGTTTTTCAGTAATTTCTCACTTCCCCATCTGCATCTGCAGATAAGTACTAATTTCCAGCAGTAGAACAATGCATGTGGGAGTAACTAAAAATAGAAAAAAGGCAACATACCAACCAATAACTGGCTTAAAGAAATATTTTTAAGGGATGAGTTTGCATATATTTTCTGATTATCCCAATAAATCTAACAGAAGATCTAAGGATAAATTTATCCTACTGTTAAATAAGTATTGTAGTGTAGCAAAACGCCTGGTAGGTCCTCTGTGTTATAGAGCTCCCCATACCATTGCATTGCACATGAACACCAGTAATTATTTTGACTTTTTATCACCTGCCTCTGCAAAGCAAGAAAGTACTTAGTGTTTTATTAAAAACCCAGAGTATTGGTGTCAAAATTTTCTGACTAAATGCACGTGTGTATCGTAGGCAGTAAGCAATGATGGCTCCTAGAATATCTAATATTACATTACTGCAAACCTGACCTAGTTTAGTTGTAGTAACAGAGCTTCAGAGGCCATTTTTGATTGACTGAATTAATGAAGCATCACCTTTTGATGATCTATGAGCAGACTGGGAGACAACACATTTGTGGTTAGGGTCAGGCAATGAAAGCAAGTAATAACAATTAGGAAAATATTGTGATTTTAAGATTAAAAAACAAATTGCTTCATAATTTACTGTCAGCTATCTAACCAGCCTGAATGTTACTATAAAAAGCTTTCTTCTAATTCTTGTGTTAATGCAAGTAGATTTTGCACTACAAGGCTTGATAATATTATCAAAAAATAAACATGTTAGTAGTTGTTGTTTATCATGAAACCTACATACATTAATACCATCCATCCATTTGGATCCTATCCCAGCTATCATAATTGTACACATGGCACAGGTTGGCAGTCTATCACAGGATTAACACATAGAAAACAGACAGTCATTCACTATGGCCAACTAACCTAACATGAATGTCTTTGGACTGTAAAAACTCCACACAGTCAGCCAGTGGATTCAAACCCAGGACCTTCTTGCTGTGAGGCAACAAATCTAACCACTGTGTCACTCTGCTGCCCTTGACGATAATACAATATAATGATAATATAATATTTAAAGCAAACTATACAAACACAGAGGGCAGTTAATGTTGGCATCAGTACATGGGGCAGAAAAGAGAGAAAGAAAAATATAACATCATTGTCCTTGAATGGTCTGTTTTTTAAATGATGTCATTCCCTGTCTGGTGGTGCTCATGTGTAAGCTGTAGCATACACAAAAACACACAAAATAACACATGAAAATCACATTGCAGTGTCCCTCCTCTCTTTCTTTCTCTGCCTCTCTCTGTGTCTCTCTTGTCATTCACATTAGTCTCCAGTTCACTGCCCCCCTCATCTCTCCACCTCTGATTGGCTTTCACTCTGTTATTCTTGCACTCTCACTTGCGTTCCCCCCACATGCTGTTTCTTTCTTTCTCTCATTCATACAGCATATACCCCTTCCCTTTATCTCGTTCTCCTCCTCCCTTTTCTCTCTCTCTCTCACTCTCTTTGGTGCCCCCCCCCTCCCCCTTTTGCTCTGTCGCTGTACACTTCCTGGCTTGGCACGATACCCTTGAAAACAGCTCCACAATCCTCTCTCCTTCCGAGAGGGATGCTCGGCAGCCTGTTCCCCCTGTCTCCTCTCTCTCCCCGTCTCTCCTTTTTTTCCAACTTAAATTCTCATTTTCTTCATCTGTAACACAGATGACATTTCCAAATCCCTCTTCTCTCCCTTGCACACACTTCTGTAGGCATGCTCACGTGTACAGACATCAAAGAGAGAATGTGTGTGTGTGTTTTTAACTGGCCAGAGGAAGCTGACATGCCAGCGTGGAGCGTAATCGCTGCTTCTTGACTGAGCGCGAGCCTGTGTGTGTGTGTGAGAGAGTTTATTTCGGTGTGTGTACGTGTGGAGGCTCAGCTGCTCTCATGTTCATCTGCCAACACAGCCTCTGCCGCTACCAACATGTTTCGACGCACAAAAAGGTAAACGCCAGCAATATGTCAACGTGCAGTCTTTGTGACCGGTGTGGTGCCCTGCTGTTGTTAGTATGTGTTGATTCATCGGAGGAGGTTGTTGTGTTTTTCCATGATGTGTCCGTTGTCCCTGCCAACTGTCATGCTGTCTCACAGTTGTCTCCCTGTCTCCATTTAGCTTCAGCAATATGGTGTGTGTACTTGTGTGTTTGTTTTTTGGCATACATATGTGTGCGTATAATGTGCTTCTGTGCACACAGCATGTTTTTATATGTGACAGGTATATGGCAGGAGGGTTTTTATAAATGCATCATTTGTTTGCTTATACACTCCTTATGTGTGCTCATCTCTATTTTACAATACAGTCCAGCATAAGACTTGTTATTTGTATTTTAGAGTTGCACATGCTTTAGATTATGGGTTGTTAGGTGGGCTCTGTCTGGCACACTCACTCTGGAAGGTATGTGTGTGCTTGTTTAGTAGCCTGCGTGTCAGAGATAGCTTTATGAAGTGAAAGCATTTCCAGTGTCCAGGGAGTGCTTGTGTAGCAGAGAGCCAGCAGTGGGCAGTACTAGAGTGCTGGCTGCCTGGCAAAGCTCGTGCCTTCCTCTTCACTTCTCTCCCTCTCCTCCACCTTCTCTCTTTCCTTTATTCTCTGTCCCCAGCATCCTCCATCTATCTTTTTTCATTGTGTCTTTTTTCCTCCCCCATTATCCCCTCCTCGCCGGTCTCCACTGTGATTAATTGTTCTCATCTCATGTCATCTCAGGGGCATTAGTCGGACTCTTCACTGTCCCTCTCCATGTGCTGTATGTGAACAGGAGTAAAGCCACCCCACTTACTGTATGTGGCTTAGAGAAAATGTGTTTATTTGGGAGACTGTATATGTCTGTTTGAATTCCCTGTATGATCTGAACTCGTGTCTATATTTACACAGATGACTGTAAAATAGCAATACAGATCCACCGCAGTATGAATTTACATCAATATGAATCCAGTGATCCTGTGCTCGTTTTTGGCTTGTTTTTGTCTTGGCAATTAGTCATTCATGAAAGTTGTTATTGATTAATTTTCTGACCGTTCGAGTTTTTATGTTTGCTGGCACTGACCTGGCACTGTCTGCAGCACTAAATATGGAAAGCTGTCAAGTACTGTTGGCATCAGATGCCTGGTTAGATTCATAATCGTGTTTTCTTATTCTTTGCTAAGATGCAAACAAATAATTTGCCAGTTCTTAAGTTTAATTTCGACAGAGATCTTGCAGAAAACATGTTTATTAAACATAATTTTGCTTTAGGGTTTTTACAGTACTGTATTTTCAAATCCGATGCCAATATCCAGGAAAATGCTGAAAAGGGGGAAAAAAAACAAAAGGCATTTTTAAAAATAAGAGTTAGAACAATGATGTTCCGTGCAAATGTATTCAGCTCCAGCCCTGTTTGTCTCCTGTGCTTCTGGTGAGTTGGCACCACATTTTCATTAGTGATCACAAAGAGTTAAGGCAGACTGCCACTTTTTCTGTGTACTTGTTGGTGAACTTTTACCTGCTTCAGTCTGGGACAATCTCGTTATTGATTAGAATAAAATAATATTTTAGACTAAAATATAAAATGCTGTGTTTTGTAAAAGAAGGTTTTGGTTATGCTAATCAGTGTACGTGGATATGACATTGTCCAGAACAGTGTACTAGCCACATTTGTTTTTAAAAAATGTATTTCATTCCTTCTTTGTAATGACCTGATCTATATTTTTCACTTTGTAAGACACGTATGACTTACCCTCTATTCTAGATCGAAACAACATCAACATCTGTCCATTTACAGTTCAGTTTTTGCCACTTTTGACCAGAGACAGGACGTCTAGGTTTCAGTGATGTTTGCTGGCTGAAACCTGGTGAACAGACTGTCTATTAACCTTACAGATGGTCAGGACTGATCATATTTGCTGCCTAGCCCCAACAGTGACATTATTTTATTATTAGCCATAGCCGCTAGCCGTTAGCCGCTACCTTAACCATAACTTAGCAGACTGCTAATGTGGGTCATTGCTACTAGTTAAACACATAACGTTAGTGTGTGCAACAGCCAGGTTAATATTTATGATAACTGTTTAAATGGGAGCTTTACTGACCTCTCGCCACAGTGTTGTTCTTTAAGACGTTTGTTGTGCTGCTGTTCTGGTGTTCAGCTGCTAGTGATGGGAGGGGCTGTGTGTCTGCCTGTCTACAGTGCTGCTGTTGTGTGATTGCACTGTTGGTATCAATCCTGTTACAAAAAGGAATATATGTATGTGCTACCTGTGATATTTACATCTTAAAAAAATAAAGCTTTATCACATTTTCATAATTTTAATAACAAAGGTATCATAAGTTCTGGTGACATCCCTGTTATGCATACTGATTTTGTAAAAGTGTTGAGACTCAATTATTGTATCAGCACGAGCACTGAAAAACATTCACCCGTCCCAGGTTCTGTGTTATAAATATCATCCCTGCTTCCTCTCTTAATCTGCGTTTTTTTAATGATCTTCCTTTCTCTTTCTTTTGTGTGTGTGTTTGTGTGTGGGGTTTCTTGGCCGACTGTGGCAATTAAGAGAGATAATGCTTTGTGTCCACTCCAAACAGATTGAGCTAGAGGAAGACAGTAAAAGTGTGTGAGTAAGAAAGAGAACAGGAGGCACGAGACAGCAGCAGGAAGAAGGAGAGTGGGGTGGGAGGAAAGGCAGAGCCTGAAGCAGAGTCTCAGTGTACGTTTAAGTGCAGCCCCTGACAATAGAGTCTGAGTCCTTGTCTGCTTCATTCTGTCTTACTTGATTTCATCATCTAAAGGTAAACTCTGGAGGTTTGTTGCTCTGGATTTTGAGATCCTGAAAGAAAGGCAGGGAAACAAAAGGAGAATTAAAAGATTCAAACTGGATGACAAACAAGTGAAGGAAGTCTTAATGGCTTTCTTGCCAGAGACCTTACCTCTCTCTCACATACTGTATATATATATATATTCATTTTGGACATCATGCAGTGTACCAATGAACCCACTCATGATCAGGTCAACTCATGACGTTTCATCCCACTCACATGCAGGTGTTAATGTTTATTTTTCATTTGCAACGCAAAGGAAAGACTGTGACTCAGAAGGAGCGATCATTAGTATTTAGGTTTCCTGTTAGCTGAATCTTCCTCTTTACTAACTGGGCACCAAACTGCAGGCTTTATTACATGTTGCTACTCTAATCTAACTTCATTAAATATTGTAAATACTAGTTCCATTGTACCAATCTGATATGTGCAGATGTTGTTGTGGTCTCTGCAACAAGAAACTCTCAGCTTCAATAGAGCATACATTATGTTGGTGGACCTGATACCCAGACATAAGTAGGTTCCACAATTATCTGCTTGAGCACATACTCAGTGGTGTTATGGCTTTTAGATGCTACAAAATAATGGTCCTTTTTCAGATATTTTTGTCAGCACAGCGTTCATGTATGAGGTTAAAAACAGGAACCTGCTTATCTGCACTTTGCAGCAGCAGATGCATAAAACCTGGGTCTGTCATTTGGTGTTTGAGCAGCTTTATTGCTCTGCTGTTTTTTATTGAAATAGCTGTGCAGAGAAAGGTAGTAAAGAAAATGTTCAGCATCGAACATGGATTCTCTTCTCCGTGCTGTATGCCTGTTGTTTGTACCGTGACAGCACCATCTGTTACTGGCTGGTGTTCAGGCTAGCCTGGACCAAAACACACAGACTGTTTTTGGTTCAACTCTGATATTGCGATGACATTATAACACAACTTATCATATAGACCCGTGAGCTGGATGACAGCCTGGCAAACCTGAACTGCATGATATCAAACCTGAATCTTCTGATAAGACATTTTTAGATAAAGATACATTTTCTTAAGTTCATCTTTATTATTCAGCACAAGGAAAGCTTTGAAATTAACTGAGCAGCTAGTGTCCGTTATTTTATTCAGTATAAATTTCTTACATGCAGAGTTATTGAAAACTCTTATTAGAGTTGACCAAGAACACTGAGCTCATTTTGATCTTGCAAACAGAAAATATTTGTGTCAAATTAGTTTAACACAAAACAAGTTGATGTCTATTTATCAGCAATTTACTGAGATTTCAGACACATATTAGAGTCGCTTTCTCCATGAGGTATGTGAAATAAGGTTTAAAGTGGATGATGTTTTCAGTAAATATGAATAGATATGGCGCACTAGTGCAAAAGTCTGTCTTATTTTGTCAGAGTGATATTGTTTTTGTGTTTGTTTATCATTTACATCCATAAAACATGTTGCAATGCTTGTTACCACAGTCATATATCGTAACCTTAGTTAAATAATTAGTTAAATGTGTTAAAGGCAGTGTTGGTCAAGTTACTTGAAAAAAGTAATCAGTAACTAATTACTGATTACTTCCCCAAAAAAGTAATCCCGTTACTTTACTGATTACTTATTTTCAAAAGTAATTAATTACTTAGTTACTTAGTTACTTTTTAAAAACACGATTTACAACCTGAAGAGGTGATAAAGCGATAGATCTTTCAGCCCAATTCTACTTTTTCTACATAATCCATCATACAAAATGTAATCAAATGGAAAAGTCTCTTTTTTTAACTTGTTTTATTAGTTTTAATCTTTTAACTTTATGCAACATTCTCTGACTTGAATAAATTAATTTAACATTTAAACCTATTTTCTGCACATTCCAGCACATAAAATAAAATATTTTTTGTGTTTACACTCACTATTTCAAATAGATGCAAGTAAAACACAGCAGGAAATAAATAAAGTCAAAGACTCAGCGGTCCTGTTGCTCTATTTTCACCTGTAAAGCAGGACTGCGGTAGGCGGAGGTTTACCCTGGTGCAGGTGTGCCGCGGTCAGTTGAAGAATCCGCCGAGATTCTCTGTGAGTTTCCCATTATGTCGTTGCGCACTCAGTGCTTGCTTGGAAGTTTAGGGGTTTTTTTCGCTGTAAAAAGAAGTTTTCTTCCCACGCACAATGGACGCTAATGTTTTTGTCACTTTTTATGGAATCAAACTTAAAATAAGGTCAGTACTTCCACGCTTTAAACGCTGCACGCTCATACTCTCTCCCACAATCGATATGTGATCCATTGTTGATCTGCACACAGCTGTTGTCACTAACAGCGCACTCGCTTAGGTCACTGTCGTGAGACATTCTCGCAAAAAATCACGGTTTTAGTAACGCATTAACGCAGCGTTACTACGGGAAAGTAACGGTAATCTAATTACCGTTTTTGCAATAGTAATCCCTTACTTTACTCGTTACATGAAAAAGTAATCAGATTACAGTAACGCGTGCCCATCTCTGGTTAAAGGTAACATGATCAGCCTGGATTTTCATATAAAATGTTACTTCTGTAACATTTTAAGCATCTTTTGATGACTGCAGCAGTACTTCACTTACGAACTTAACATAACGCCCTCATATTGTACCGAACAGTAGGACTAAGGCGATTGCTTGATTATTCAAATTTTGTCTTAATAATCATAAGATTGTGGGTGGGTTTTATGAATGTGAGAAAGAGAAGTTGTCTCTGCTCTTGACTCGCTTGTGATTACAAAAACTAAATATGTTTGGAAAGATGTGATTGCAGTATGCATGATTTGGTGTATTTATAAAAAAAACAAACAACAACTTAAAAGTAATAAAAATGTGAATTAATAGATTTTGACAATCAGCTTGTCACATGGCAGACATTCAATACAACATGGTTGAGACGACCTGTTGAAGTTTAAACTGAGCTTCAGAATCGGGGTGAAAGTGACTTTCAACATTGTATGATTGTTGTTGTCAGATGATCTGGTCTGAGTATTTCAGAAACTGCTGATCTACTGGGACTTTCCCACAGAAGCATCTCTAGAGTTTGCAGAAAGGGTCCAAAAAAGGAGATAATATCCAGTGACCTGCAGTTCTCGGGGTGAAAATGCCTTTTTGAGGCCAGAGGTCCATTCTGCCTTGTATTCATGCTGATGGCCACAGTATTTCTTGGTACACTGTGATGCACACTTAACTACAGACAGAGAACAGAGCACTTGATGATCTCTATATGCACAGTAATTTTGACAGTGGTTCAAACTTCGCGACTGTAGAAAGAAATGCAAACTGAGAACAGCTTTGTTTTTGTAAAGGCACATCTATACTTCCTAGCACTAAATCATCTTGTGGTAACAGCATTGTCACATATCTGATAAGAAAATGTCAAAATGGTTTCATTTATAGTTGAGTCATTTTTCTGTCTTGGAACACTGAGTTAATCTCCCCACTGCTATCTCCAAGAGATGTTGTGCCTTTGCTTTCTTGTGAACTCACATGCATTACCCATAATCACGTGATTTCTAATGTGTGCTAGACATGAGACTCCCTACTAACGCAAACGAGTGCTGCTCACTCATGGAAGGGTTTTATTCTTTATGAGGTGGTGGCTACGGATCATTTGCTGTGAATGAGGTCACGAAGGGAACAAAGTGAAATGCCGTTGTTGCAGTGATTCAGAGCACTTCTCGGGTCTCCACATGCAGTCTCTGCAGACAGCTGACACAGCTATCAACGCAATGTGGAGAGAGTAATGCAGACAAACAGGAAACCAGCAAATGAAAGGCCTGATAGACACATGCAGAAAGAGCCAGATAGCTCTTCGCACTACCGCAACTTCCTGCTGCATCACTCTGCCTGAGGATACACTTCCACACCTTAACAGGACATCTGACAACACCTTCATCTATAGAGGGAATGATGTGACTGAAATAGATGTCTGGATTTTTATTGTACCCAGTACTTTATTTATTTATTTGTCATATTTATGAGCTCGGCCCTGACTGAGGCACTGCTTTGAGACCAGTGAATCTTTGAATGCCATGTTGTGTCATCATACTTTTTTCATAATACACAGAAAGCTGTGCTGTGCTGCTGCTTCTGTGATAATGTGAGCTGTCTTTTTTAAGTAGTTATAAAAATTAAGTTAAGAAATCTAATCCAACTTGAGTTTTCTCTTGATAGGAAAGAACCTTTCACGAAGGTTCACAAGGTTGTAACCACAATCAATTAGCAGTGTGCGCTGCAGCCTTTAAATTAGTCTTTTATTAGCTGTGATTGGTGTGACGTGTCCATGTTGATTTGATTAAACAGACACTTTGATACTTTTTAGCAAACAAACACGTGTGAACTTGGTGAGGCGTCCAGGTTTTGTTCCAAGAACCGGTGAAGATTTCGGTACAGCTTAATATACCGTCATTCCTCAACCAACCTTAATTTATGTTCTTTATGCTAAGCTAAGCTAATTACTGATCTTTGTGTATACTCAGTACACAACAAAACAAAACTTATAGGCATCTTTCAATTAACACCTAACAATGAATTAAAGCAGTCCAGAACAACTACAGCTAAAAGGAAATTAGTTCCATCCACAGTAACTTATTTTTGGCGTGTAGCTCTCTGCTGGCAACTCTCCATCGTTCCATGGAAAGCCAAAGGCAGAGCAGCAGCAAGACCCCAGCGCAGAGAGGGCATCCATGTTAACAGAAATGACACTGATTAAGTCAGACACATAAAGATGAAGAGGTGGGGTGGAGATCAGCTGATTTGGGTTGGGATTGAGATCAGGGGATCTGTAGATATTGCAGCTGAGCTATTAATCTGAAATCTGAACAGATTTCCCAAAAGATGTTTAACTTTAAAAAAAAAATGCAACCTAGATACCAGGTTTACATGCATACCAGGTTGAATAACCCATCTGTAGAGTACTTGGCTGCTTCTAACCATGTTGTGATACGATCTCCTCTGTGACCTTTTTTGTATCACCTTTATTGCTGCAAACAGTAGGGAAATCAGTGGGATCAGGGTCAAATCTGTTTGTAATAATACAATGTATAACAGTGAAAAATTGGTAAAAATCAAAAGACCTCTGCTGTCTACATACCGTACATAGAAACATTAAACAGAATTTCACATCCAACAAGTCCAACAAGATCCTTTTACATTTCAAACCAAAATAGTGACATAGTTGCTGCAGGACAGTGATCTAACAAAAAAAAGCACAGGTGAAAGGCATGGTTTTATATAGTATACGACCATACACCAGAGTTAAGTCTCTTTTTGCAAAGAGACATGTCGCAGGGAAGTTGCACTTGTCAGCACAGACTCACTCAGATTGATTGCAGCATGTTTACAATCTGCCTGCATTTATCAATTAGACTTCAGTTATTTTCAAACCTTCACCAACTGATCTCAGAGTAATTGCAGTCAGTCTGTGCAATCGCCTTCCAATTGAAAGTGGTCATGCAAATGTTAAAGGTGCTGTACGCTCAATCTGTGGCCAGACATTCATGGGAACTACTTGCAATCATTTACAAAATGCTAAAAATTGAGTCATAAGCTTTTATAGAGTTCACGATCCCTTCGTTATTCATTGTTAATGCACTCTGTCAGTCTCCTCTATCGGCTACCCACATGGTCAGTCACAAGTTCAACCAGTAAGTCAGTCTGAATGACAAGTTTTCAGCAGACCGGTCACCAAATTAAACAGTCAGCCTCACTGTCTGTTAGCCAACTTTCTTATACAATCAACAGCTGCATAAACAGCTAGGTTTAAAAAAAACACAGCAATGTATTAAGTAATGAATTGGCAGCAACTCCTAGTAACAAGTGAGCATTGTCCCTTTTTCATAAATTTCCAAAATAGTTTTTTGACATGCTGAAATTTTTCCTGTGACCTCTTTTATTCAATCCTCTTCTATTTGTCATTTTTTAAATAGCCTTTTCTTTTCTGCCTTGTACAATGGTGAAGCTATGGGTGTTACTTTTTTGTCCGGCTTTGTCACGCTTTCCCCTCGGTTAGTCTCTCATGAGGAATAACACCAAAAGCCTCTATTTATGTCTCTCTGTGCTACATGGCATAGCAACAAGAAGGCCATGTGACTAACCCCTGCAGCAACTCCTGACATCCAGACAGTCCTGTTGTTGCTCTCCTGTTTTCTTCATCATCATTTATCTTTTCTGCTTTTGTCTTTTTTTTTTTTTGCATCACCTGTTTTATTTCATCTGCTGCCTGTCAGAATCACGCATTCATTCTCTCAGTCTCCATCTAGATGTCCAATGCTCAAAAAATCTGCCCACATGGCTTGATTTGGACACTTTCCCAAGTTTGGGATCGATCCAGGTCTCAGTGACCGTTTCACAATGTGCCTGTAAGAACAGAGGATGCACTAACAAGGACCAGTCTCTTAAAGGGGCAACATTTAAAGGGGCAGCATTTTATAAGGTACAGCCCTTTTCCCACAGTTGTAAATATGCACTCTATTTTAAGAGGTCCTGGCAAGAGACAGAGAATGTCACCTGACAGGAAGTGAGACTGGATGGATCGATGGTGTACCCATCGAAAAGGTCTTGTGTCCTGTGTGCCCTGTGAGTCAGCACTTAGAGCAGAAGATGACACCACTGACTGATAGACAACACACACACACACGCACACACAGAGAGAGAGAGAGAGAGAGTTAATAATCAGCAAGGTAAAGCACATTAAGCATGCACAGGCGCTCGCTCACACCCATCTGATGGATGGTGAAATGGACGTAGGTAAAAACGTGTGTATTTCCATTCCATGTGTGTGTGTGCGTGCGTGTGGGTGTTGTGTGTACGCCGGTGGACCATGACTGATTTTCTATTTGCATGCACATGTTAGCCTATGACAGGTAAACCCCTCATCATGCACTGTTAGGCTGTTCATTCAGAATCTGCTGTCCTTTAATTGATTGTATTTAATACGGAGCTGCTGGGTTTGTATCAGTGACCATTTGTTGTAATTAGTGTGCTCAGCTGTCTGACTATAATGTGGTCAGACAGCTGAAATCTTTTATGATATCAATGAGAAAAGAAACCTAAGTGTTTCATATCTCAAACTAGTACAGTGCTGTCGAAAAGTCATGAGTCACCCTTGAGTTGTTAATGTGTTGCTAGCAAAATGGGACAAAGTTGGAGCGTTTTATTGAAATGTACAAAATAACCCCAAAACAGAGTTTGTACCATTTTAATGAGCTTGAAAGTCAGTGTTTGATAACCTCAGAGGCTGAACCTCTTAGGCAAACTTTCTTGTAATTTCTTTAGTTTTCAGGAATAATTCTTCTAGATTTTCGAAATACATTCAAAGCTCTTTTTGAATCCCATCAATTCTGACAAGATCCCCAACATCACATCCCTAAACCATGACAGAGGCTCCAGTGTGCTATAGACAGTCACTGTTGTGTTTAATTTGGGATACCTGAGGCTTTTCTCCTCATTTCCCTTTCTTAAGAATCGCTTCTTCACAGCCACATTTGCATCACTTCCTGTGTTTCCTGAGGTTTCGTGGTTTTCACGGTTGTTCCAATACCGTTATGTTCTCAGCTCCCAGTTCTTACTTTAAGGCATACTACATTATCACATATGAAGATCTGGATTTTAATTAACCCAAATTTGCCTTCGGGGTGAAGCTTACAATATACGTCACATCTGTGCTGATTTAAAAACAGGTTGTTTATCCTTCCAGAGAGAGACTATATCAGCCCCAGCATTGCGTTAAATATCCCAGATTTAATCCCCCACATCCATGTGTTATTGTTTGCATCATTTTTATTTTCAGTTTATTGAATTTTTGGTCGGTGTTATGGGGACTGACCCGGTGTTTTTCTCCATGGTGTGTTTGTGTGTAAGATACTAATGGCCCTATGCCAGCCAGATGCCTGTAGGGGGATAATTGCTCGTCAAAGCTTCTGCACGAGTCATTACCACAGATTTAACCTTTGACCCCCTCGCAGTGAGCTGACCAGAGCATCATAACCACTTACAGCACTGGGTTTCATCACTGGGAGATTGGGACACAGGCAGGGGTTGTTGGCTGTCTACATGTATATTTGTGGTATGTGGTATTTAACTTCTGTATAATCACATTGTTGAGTTAAGTTTCCCTTAAGTGGCTTATTACCATGTTCTTGTTAGTTAGAAGTACTTGACGGGGACGTGAATGAAGCAGAAGCTTGTCATTGCTGAGGATGTTTGATAGTTTCTGCTACAAACCTGGATGCCGTGTGCTATGTCTCCAGCGTATTGCATATAAATTGCACCTCAGGGCTCCGTTTGTTGACTGTTTAATCTGCACTCAGCATTAATCTCATGTTAAAATTGCTCTTTGTCACTGATTAATATTAACAGCAGATTTTGTAGGAAAATCAGCTAATATTACAAGATGATTGCCTGTATATAAAAGATGGAAGTAGCACAGTGACACTACACGTTATGAATTCTTGAGCTTGGCTTGCTTCCCATGTTTTGATGATGTGGCTAGCTAGCAGTGGCTCTGACTGTAATCAAAGAGTACAGCACGCTCACATTGTAGCTTCTGTAACTTCTCACTCCAGAGGGAACCACACCCTATTTCTTACTCTTTTTAACTTCTGTTTTACTCTAAAGGAAACCATCATTTACAAAACCAATGGAACTTTGTATTAACAAAGACTTCACACTTGTGATCAAGACCATAAAGTCAGTAGTAAAAGTTGGCACCGATGTTATAAACGAAGTAAGAATTGCGATCACTTCGATCGTTTCTTCTACATAGTCAAACTTATTTTTGCAAGCAGAGGAGTCACCCCCTGCTGGCCAGTGGAATCAAGAACATCTCTTATTTAGAAAGTGAATGCTCTGAGATGGTGTACCCTTCCTATGATACCCATATGATAGCTGGGATACATGCCAGCTCCCCAGCCTTAATTTGTTGAGCAGTTAAGAAAAGCCTTAACATTTAACAAGTATGTCCACCTCTTCTTCATGCTCGAGATGTTTCTTTAGACTATACCTAGAAGCAAAAAAACAACAAAAACATGTATGCGCTATGCTTTGACAGAGATGACAATGTCACGCAGACACACTTTACTTCTACCTCCCATATTAAAAGTAGCGTCACACTCGCAGCTTTCTCGTCAGCTCTGGTCGCCGTCCACAGAGGCCCACACAATGGCAGCATGCACCGCTGACCCCAGTGAATTACACGCCGCCTGATTGACACTAACCTCCCGCCTCGCCACTAGCCCTCTGTCACACACAGATTGAGTCTGCATGATGGATTACACAATGGATTATGATGGATTAAAAAACTGGCATTCACGAGAAAAACACACAAACGCTCATTGGCTCTGTTGTGTGAGCAGACTCTGGTTCTCAGTACTGAGGTTCACTGCCGGGTGAAATCTTTTTCCACATTTTTTTGTAGGTTAGAGCTGATTCAGTCTCGTACTCACCTTAATTATTTAATTTAATACAAGCTGTCTCTTTTCTTGCTGCGCGCTCTGGTTAAAACCAAACAGTTGTAGATGACGCCGTTTGCTTCTCATGAGTGTGACTCTAAATCTGTTGCTATGGTAACATTGTACATCCCCCCCCCCCCAGTTTCTCTTCGTCTTTCTTCTGTATGGATCGAGAGAATTTTCTCTTGATTGGCCTAATCTGATCTGAAGTGGTTTGAATATTTTAAAAGGAAAGAGTCTTGTTTTTAGTGACGCTTCAGCCTCTTATGTTTAAAATTCATGCATCCATGAGACGGATGACTGAATGAGCCCAAATATCACCGTCAGCCTGAAAACAGAGAAGCTGGCAGATGATGTATTGCAGGACTGTTTGGCTGTAAACTGACAAACTGTAAACTGTTTGTATTTGACTACTAAACTAGAGGCAGATTTATGATCCAAAGACGGCAGTGTACAGCGTATTAACTGCGTCTACGTTTCTCCCACACATACACACAGAGACACACAAACACACACACATACTAACATCTTCTTAACCAGACTGAAAGAAGATGAGCTCAGGCTGCACGGCTATAACCGTGACGGAGTGACTTAAAGTCACATTACCACACACACCAGCTTTCCCAGTTCTCTTATCTCCTTTGCTTTCCCAGTGAAGTGTATCCACGGCGTGTTAGTCAGAAGCCCCAACAGCCGCCTATAGCGCCTATATTCCTCACTGACTGCTACTAATTATCAGGAAGGGATATAGGGTGAACATGATTGGATTTTACAGTTAATGAGCTTTCTTAAATGATCTTATTGGTACTCACTTAGAGAAGGGACAATGGTGTAAATACACAGTTTTTATAGAGTGTGCATACCCATAAAACAGAGCAACTATAGCTACATTAGTGAGCCTTTTTGCACCGATTCACTCCCCATGATGTCACACATAATAACTGGGGCTGCAGCTAATAGGAATTGATTGGTGAATTTATAATTTGACTTTAAAATATCAAGTGAACCACATGAAGTTTTATCAAAGTAACAGTCCAAGATACAAACATATTCATTCTAACACATATAGACAATAAGAGACAGAAATGTGTGCCAGATACAGCAATGAGCAAACTGTAATGTTTTTGGTTCATCGGCTAATTATCCACGAGGACTGATTTTTTTTTCTGTGTTTTGACTGTTTCAGTTTTAATACTGTTTCATGTCTTACCTCATCACATTCCCATTTCCTCTTAAAATTGTAGTTTTAGTAAAAAAGGAACCACAGATATACCTGTTCAAACACACATTAGGGCAGATAAATAATCAGCCAATCACATGGCTTTGTTGATGCCAGGGGTTAAAGGAGAATTGCCGAAATGCTTTGAGCTGATAAAAAGACAGCTCTTACTCAAATAACCAGTTGTTACAGCTAAGGCATGCAGAAGTGCATCTCTGAACACAAAACATGCAGTAAAGTAAGTGGGCCGCAGCAGCAGAAGACCACACCCACCTCTAATAATGGGACTCTGAAACCGCTATTACACATGCGCAACAAAATTGGACAATAGAAGATTAGAAAAGTGTTGCTTGATCTGATGAGTTGCAATTTGTGCTGCAACATTTAGATGAAACGGTCAGAATCTGCGGTAAAACCATCCTAGCTGGAATCAACGGCTCAGGTTGCTCTGGTGGTATAATGAACAGTGTTTAAACAATACATCAAAAATTTAAGGCCAACACATCTGCAGCATCTGAGTAGTATCGTGTCACTATGGCCCGAAATGTCCGAGGAATGTTTCCAGCACTTTCTTGAGTCTGGATCACAACAAATTATCAGTAGGGGTGCAACGATACTCGTATCGATATTGAACTGTTCAATACGGTGCTTTCGGTTCGGTACGCATATGTATCGAACAATACAAATTTTTTTATTTATTTTATCAACTTTTCTTCTGACGATGCTGTCTGTGTTGAGAGCTCAGTGGATCTGCGTTCGACTACTCCGCCTAGGCTGCACTGTCGAGCGCAGATCCACTGAGCGCAGCGCAAGCTAGCAAGACAGAAGCTAAGCTCGTTGCAACATGGCAAATTTAACAAATTTAAAAAGCATGAACATTTTTTTGTATCGAAAAAATATCGAACCGTGAGACCAAAGTATCGAACCGAACCAAACCGTGAATTTTGTGTATCGTCGCACCCCTAATTATCAGAGTCGCTGCTAAAACTGATAAAGTGGCCAGAGAGACAATATAGTAGACATCCAACAAACAGAAACAGACGTTTTGTTAAGAGAACATAAACACGTAAGCTGAGGAAAAATTTACAAATGCTGCTATACAGCTGTTGATGATCAATATATGGTGACCTCTGTGACCTCGACCTCAGGTCTTGTGAACAAAATAAATCAAAGATTTCCCCTTTCCAATTTTCACATTTATGCCATAGATTCATCTAGCAGGAGGCTGTGCGGCAGCGCTGGTGACTGCCAGTATTTTCATTCATATGTTGTTTAAACTTAAAATACAAGCACAGGAAAGCTGGAAATCGTGTGTGCACACATAATTATACAAAACAAACAATATTTTTATGAACTGTAAACAAAAAAGGAAAATATATTATGCAATGTTATATATATATTAGAACAATGCAATGTAATATACAATATTGCAATGCTATTTAATTTGTGTTATTTCATTTTTTGTATAGTCTTTACTGTTATGTACTCAAATTCCTAATTATGCTGCATCAAGTTTGATGCTAGAATGCGGTTCTTTATGCCGAGGAGCACTAAAGCACTTTATGAGGCTTTCTTTTGATGTGTGACTGATTTGGCCTCTGTATGTAAGTCTGTCTAACAACAGTAACCCAAACAAACCAGGTTGCAGTAGGTTGCAAGGCACTGAGCTAGGTCGATGGTTTCAGTTTTGTAAAAGCTTTTGTAAATGTGTGTTCATGCTGGTTTTGTTAAAAACAGGACTTCTTGGTAAATGTTAGAAAGGTACACTGAAAGAGATCTCAAAAAAAACAAACAGTGGAATATACAACCACCACGGTAGGATGGTTTTACGACCCGCCCCCCCTTTCCCCCACTGTGTCTGTCATATGTGCTCCACTTAGTTTTAACAGAATTGAAGTAGCAGGGCTCTTACGGTGACCTTTACTGGTGTGACTGGCAGTTGGAGTATAGAATAAAGAGCAGAGCTCCTATTTAACCTTTGCTACAGTACAAATGCTTAGGGCAAGATACCCTTTTGAAGCATTTCATTTAAGATAATGTTGTAATGCAAAGAGGCTCTCAACTCCACAGGAAGATTAGATGGCTTTGCCTTTGTAGGGTTTTCATTCTGCTTTTAATAGTTTAGTCAACCTTGTATTGCCTTAAAGGGGAGTTAGGGGAGAGAATGACTTTTCCTGACGTCACACATTTCAATTATTCATCATTTAGAGAGTTAATTTGGGAGAAGGAGAAAGCAATATGGATCTGGGCATGAATGGAGATATCAGAATATGGTGACACCATTTGTTGTGACTGGGGATAATAGAGAATAGGAGGAAAGTCGCAAAAAGGAGGCAGGTAGAATTAATGCTCCTTCCCAGTATTATGTGGTTTGCAACATTAGGTACTAGACCTGAAAGTGAATCACTCCCATTTAACGAGTCACTGATAGAGTGTTTCTCCTGTAGATACGATGAATCGTGAATCAAAAGCTGAGAACGTGTTCTGAAGTGAAGCTTGAGTGGTGTACGCTCCAGCGATTCAGCGTTTTGAGAAAGAGCAGCAGTGAGAATGTGGATTTTTCATGCCTCTAGGAAAAAAGAGGAAGGGAAATGAAAGTGAGTTTCAAACAGGTTCAAGGAAATGTGCACTCGAGTCTTCTGTGCCTTTTTTTTTTATTCCTTCCTCTGCTACCCTTCCCCCTTCCTCTGTTCTCGTTTTAAGAGAGTTGAAGCAAAGTATGGTGTTAAGCCACTTCTAGCCCTCTGTCCAAAGCTAATGCATTCCCCTTAAATATTTCAATGTGCTTGTCTTCTGTTCTGCAACACTGAGTACAAGCTCTCCCTCAGCTGGCACCCACAGAGGCGCACTGCCACCAATGAAATCCTGCCAGTTAGACTTCTCAGACTGCTAGAAACAAGCGCTGAAGATTTGCATTTAAAAAGAGGATAGAGATGAGGGAGGTAGGGAGGAACTCTAAGACTGGGATGTAGATTATAGATTACAGGGTTTGTGTGTTGTGTGACCATGTTTGGGGGTTTTTTTTCTTTACTCCTGGGTGTAAATGCTGTGATTGTTTTTTACTTTCTGCACAGATGTAGAGCAGCATGCTAGCTGATGCAATAAGAAGCAAACTTGTGTTGTTTGTCAGATTCGGTGCTGCTTTCTAAAATCTGCTCTGACGGGCACTAATGTGACTCACACACAGAGACATTAAAGCCCTGCGAGCAATCCTTACAGGAAAAGAGCACCTGAAAATTCCTCTACCCTCTTTATGAGCTGTTACATAAAACAATGACCCTTGTGCACTCTCCATCAAACTGCACAGCGGCACCTCTAGTGGCGGCAGCATGTGTAGTCTTTATGGTTCAATAACTTCGTTCCTTCATTATGGTCTATACCTGCCCTCCCTGTTCCTTCTTTTCCTCCCTGTCTTCGTTCCTGCCCTCCATCAATCTAGCCTTTATATTTCACAGCGGCAGCCATCATGCAGCTGGACCTTGAGGAAATTAAAATCTGTCTTGCTTTGTCGCACTCCCCTGTGGACCTGCAGATGTCAATAAAATCCTCTATTATGTTCTGGCACATGCACACACAGAATGACATAGTGTACTCAAGATAAACAGCATGCACACTTGTGCACACAAATATTTAACTGCAGGCTATAGAGTTATTTGGGCTGTCATGTAAGCGCACGGCCAAGCTCGGCGAGTGTATTCATTAACCTGGGGCTCCCTGAGTCGTTTGGGCTGTCAGCTGTTAATTGATCTAATGAAGACAAATACTGAGGTGTTCTTTGTTCTTGTTTACGTTTGTAGTTGCAGAACCAGTAACCGGAAAAGCCTCATCCTGACCAGTACCTCCCCCACCCTGCCACGACCGCACTCACCACTGCCCGGACACATAGGTCAGTATGCCCGATGTATATGTTTTACCACATTCCCAGTTTGATTCCAGCTGCCTTTCCTGAACATCATATCAGTCTGTCCCACCGCTTGTTTCTTAGCATCTCAATTATCTGCTATGAAAGCCAAAATAAATTGTTGAAAATTTGAAATAAAAAGAAAAAAAGAAAAATTATATGAGGTGCAAAGTTTGAAAATAAAACAAAATTTACATTCACTGTTTTTACACCAGCCAAAGGATTGTCATTATATTTTTTCTGTTGACTCTTTCTGCATTTGCATGCAGTCTGCAGCTTGCTTGCATTGGCTGTGTATCCTGTCAGGTTGATCAGTAGAAAGCTGTAAAATATCCCCATGGCTGTCTCATTGCATCTGCATGCAGGAGCAGAAAAACATCCAAGAACCCGCTCATGCAAACATGGACCCATATGTTTATAAGCAGAGGGATTAGAAATGAGATGCACATTTCCTAAAGCTTTTGACACAGTTATTCTGAATATTCTAGGAAGTGAACAAAACCAACTGACTTTTAATGTAAAACAGCCACAAACAGAATGTATTTTAGTTTATTACCCTGCCCAGTAACCCAGAGCGTCTGTTTTTTTTTTTTTTAACTGTTTTTTCTCCATATGTATCTTATTAGGAAGCAGTCCGTTGGACAGCCCGCGCAACTTCTCACCAAGCGGACCTGCCCACTTCTCCTTTGCCTCTTCTCGAAGGTTGGCATCACTTCTTTTTTGCAAAATATTGGAGCTTGACTGCTGTTAGGATTATTCTGAGACACACGCACACAAACACACAGTGAAATCCTTCAGGGAACACACCCACTCAGTCGCACACACACGTGTAAAATGGAGCTGCAGCTTTGTCCTGGGTCTGTGTGACTGAGGTGTGACAACAGGCCGACATGAATCAGGCGAAGTGCCTGGACTTTGCCCAAACGAGTCCCCCCTCATCACTCACTCAGGGGAAGTGTCAGACTCCGGGACAGCCGGAGGAGGCCTCAGGGAAGAGAGGGATGAAAGGAGTGAAAGTGTAATTGGATAGATTGAAAGGCAGTGAAGGTGGCAGAATTGCTCCGGTATAACAGCCAACTGTCCTGTTTGGAGGAACAAAAATAGAAACTGACATTTCGAATTTTGGCTGTTAAAAGTTGTAGAGAAAAACAGTTTTTGGTTCCCTTTGTGTCTAACATATGCTTTCCTGTTTTTCACTTTTGTTTTTCATTTCTTTTCTCAGGGCCGATGGTCGCAGATGGTCTTTGGCTTCTTTGCCTTCCTCAGGATATGGCACCAACACACCCAGCTCAACGGTAGGTTTCAGCAGAAGATCGAACTCTTTGATTATCATTCCTGCAGTTTAATGTGATCATTGCTGGAATTTTTTTGTCTGGTTAATGTATTTAATGCATTTCCTTTGCCGTAAAACATATGCAAGGCTGATTTCATCATATTTTCATTGTTTATTCTTTACATCCCGTCTGTTTTTCCTGACCTTGTTGGTGCGTTGCTACATTCCTTGCTACCTGAAAGGCAAATACAGATTAATGGAACAAAAAAAGGATATAGCATTTGTCCCATTTCATTTATGCTTAATCCGATTTGTCAGATTTGATCTTCAAAAACATCAGTGTTACTGACTCATTGTTGTAAAGCTTTTGTTGCTAGAAGGCTGACTCGCTAATTTACACTTTCCGTAAGGTGGAAATGAAATTGTTCCTACTTGCCGCAGCTTTTCATATCTTACTCTGGCTGTGGGTAAAGATAAGGAGACTTATTGCATTTCAAAAATCTTCCATGCGTCTCATCCGTCGAGCCCAAGGTTGTTCATTCCGGCACCACTAAATCAGAGGGTGTTTTCTTTGGTGGAAAATAACCTACAGGCCTTGAGGGCTCAAGTCAGAATCACCACTATTAGCTATCAGAGGGCGATAAATGTCTAGTCATCATTTGATTGACATATTTCTACTTGATTATTGCCTGCATGAAGATATTTACAATCACTGAGCACATGGGCATTCAGCCTGGACAGATGATCCATACTATATATAGACAAATCGATCGAGAGGTCGCTCCTGTTAATGATGCTGGGCAGGTGTCTTGCATTGCCATCTCAGCCACCATTTCTGTAAATGTGTGTCTAAATGAGTGAATGAGAGGCAAATTGTAAAGAAATGTGCTGTGCAAAGGTTGAAAATCACTATGTAAGAGCAGTTTATTTGTCCTTCATTATCAACAAAGGCTTCCACCACCATATGTGGCAGCTGGAGCTCAGATGATACAGCGAGTGGACCATTAGTTGCTGAGTAGTTGGTTAGTCCTTGAGTATTTAAGTACTTGAATGCTTAAGGACACTTATTCCTATACAAATATTAAAGAAGGAGAATAAATGAAAGCAGGTGTATGAGAGGTTACTAGCATAATTGACCATACAACAGATGTGGCTTCCTTGGCGACAACTTTCCTCCATCTGTTGTGTATCATTAACTGCACAGCCACTGCTGCTGACTAAATGTGTCCTTGTCAGACAAAACATGTCTATCAAACTATGCTGCACAGTGTAGGTGCAATGAGCTTCATATAAACCTTCTGAAGTAAATTGTTGAGCCTCTGTGATCATCGTATTTTTTAGTAGACATTCCCCCCGCGCTCCCTTTCGAAAGTGCAAAACAGAGAAGTATGACCAGATACTACGTACGTTCATTTATAGTTTTAGCAGAGAATCATGAAAAATGACAACAAGAAAATGTGAAATGTGTATTTTGTTTTGTTTTTTTTCCTTTGGCTAATTTGCTGCCTAAGTCATGAAACTGCACCAGAACTTTACTTTCGATTTTTCTTCCATTGCTAAATAGATGAGGTGCATTTTATAGCCTGTGCATGAATATGGATTTCACTCAAAGAATTCATTTGCATATATTTACATGCACAAAATCAGCTCTGGCGCTGCTGAATTCATATTCTAAAGTTGCATGTGCTACGTTTGTTCCGTTTGAAACAATTACAGGCCACAGTCGCGGCTAAATGCCATGCATACACAAACAAGCACAACTCCGCAGTCTTTGACTTTGTAATTCCTCTTGTCAGTCCCAGATGACTGTTAAGAAGCTTTTCAGTGGCAAGAACATGCATCATGTGTAAATCAGAACTAAAAATAAGTAATCAGTTGCTAAGATATGTTCGACCTGATTTATCTGAAACTGATGACTTGGCCTCTCTGGAAAAAGTGGAGCAGAGATAATTGAAATGTAACCAGTCTGTATTCATGCCTGTTCCAGTATGTATTTCTTCATCCATCATTTCTTCACAGAGACAGAGAGAGATGATAAAGAGGGACAACAGAGACAAATAAAAGAGAGTGTAGGTGGAAATGAAACTCGATTTGAAGCAAACAGAGAGCCAAAAACAATGTTCGCTTTCTTCTTGAGTGCAAGATGTTTGCGGCATAAGAGACTACCCGGAGAATTGAACACTGCCAAGGCCCATTTGGTAAAGACTCCATTTGAGAAATGGACTTTAATGTGTTTGATGCTCAGGTGGATGCGTTGACTCATAATCCACTCCCTGTACATTTCTGTGCCGCCCTGAACGCGATCGTTCCCTCAGCCTCTCTTCTGTCTTTCGCACATCATTTCTTTCATTGACTGCCTCCCGGCTTCTCCTCACAGCTGCACGTGCAGAGACACGCACACACTGTAGATAACCCATTGATCTGTTTTTACTGAGATTGAAGGTGGTTGCTCTGTGTCTCCATAATCTTCTCCACCTCCATCACTCCTCCTACCCTGCCTTCCGTCCCATCAATCAGTTTTCAGTGCTCTCCTTGTTCTCCATTACTTGCTTGATTAGATACAGCAGGGCCGCTGTATACTGAACAGAGCAGATCAGAGTACAAGGTGTATGTGTGTGTATACCTATAGGTAGAAATGACATAATATTTTAGAGAAAAGCTACAGAAACAGTTGGAAGTGTATACAGACAGTGGATATGTAACGGTTTAAGCCTTACAGATGACACAAACAATAGATTCCTCATTTCTGCTTAGATCCTGCCTCACACAGCAAAACAGCAATTTTACACCAGGGCAGGTACAGGCTTGTCATATTACTCCCAATGCTCAGATTTATTATTATTTTTTTATATTTTTATTTCTACCTTTAACTTGTTTATAGTTGATAGTGCAGTCATGAGCTGAAAAAGCACTTTGGTCTTTTAAAAATAACATGTTGAATATTTCCCTGAAAACCTTTGTAGTGGGAAGAAACTATGTTTTGCCATATGTCGGATTATACTTTACATTTCTGTCTTGGTTCTTTGTTAGAGATAGGAGTACATTGAAAGGAGTCAGTTGAATTTGTTTGGACATCTAGCTCTTAATCACCTCCGAGGTGAGGTGTTTCGGGCAGGTCCTCCAGGGAGGAAGACCCTGATGCACATGCGGGACAAACTAAAGAGTTTACATCTCTCCAGCTGGAGTTCTGGAGAAAACCACCCTTGTTTTTCTCCAGAAGAGCTGACGGAGGTGATCATTAAGAGGGGGCTTGGGCATCTTTGCTTAGACTGCTGCCCCCGCAACCCAGATGAGCTTTAGAAGATGGATGGATGGATGGATGGATGGATGGATGGATTAAAGAAAATAATTCCAATTTTTTTGTTCAAATGGTGAGACATTCTCATTTATAATTAAAAGTTTCATAGCTTATAAGTGCAGCAGTGTCAATACACAATCCAATGGTAAATGCATTCCGCTCATACAACCTGGTATTTTTGTACCATTATAAGTGCTGTGTGCATTTGGTTCTAAGCATACAACCTATATGTTGCTGAGACTATTTTGTAATTTATTATGTTCGTGCCCTAAACCAGTAGTGACTTTATAACACATTTTATCATGAATCTGAATCTTTAAGCCACACTTTTCAACTCTTTGGAAGGATCTGTTGCTATTCACTTTTTTGAGATTTTTAGTAAATGCAGTGAAAAAGAATCATTTTATATAGAGGCAATGCTTCCAGTAAATATTCCATTCTGGGACTGACTTTATATTCTCCTATAAAGCTGTTAAAGCCAAGCATTTTTTATGATCTTCAAAAATTTCCTCCTCAGGCTATTCTCAGCGGCAAATCTTTCTCACTCCATTTATAAGCCCGATGCACCTGAAATGAATCTGCATATTCTTCAAAATATATTTCAGGAAAAACATGCAGAGACTAATTTCGCTTTCTGTTTAGCCTCAAAGCCATTAAAGGTCAGAAGCATTAAGGTTGAATGACCAGTGGTTCAGCTGTGCCACCATAATAACAAAACTAAATGTTGGAGATATTCATCATATTTGTTTTTCTTTAGTAGTAAGTAAGCAGAAGTGAAGAAAGACTGACAAGTTGGAGAAATGCTCCAAATGAAGTAGCAAAACCAAATCATATAAACTTTTATTTATTCATGACATCCATCACGTTCAGTGGCATTTCCCCTCATTCTTCAATCTTGCTCTGTCTTTGGGGAACTTCTTAATTGATCATGTTGCACTCTCAGCATTGCAATTTCTGTACTTTTCTTCAGCCTGCGCGAGAGTAAGACCTGAAAAGAGTTTCTAATGGATTTTTATAGCAGAAATCATTGTGTGGCCAAAGCCAACCATTATGTCCCATTGGGAGATGTGTTCATTAAGGCTCCCATTGATCCAGGCTGTTTTTTTCCTTCGGTGCTGTAGAAAAGTCTTTTGTTTAAAACCAGGCAGCGCTGCCATTAATCGCCCAGAGGCATGAGATGCTTAACCAGCAGTCAACTTTTACTCGGGGTGATTTTTTGATTCCCTGCAGTCTTTTTGCTCTGTTTTTCAGTCTGCGTTACTCTGTTTTGCACTCCTACACCAACTCCTTCTGGATATTTTTCTTGTTTCGCCACCTCTCTCCTTGTTCTTTTAACTTGGTTTCTTCTTCGTTTCAGTTCTTTGTTACACCCACTCACATTATAGTACACCTTGTTCTTCTCTTCTCCTCTCTTCTCTTCTCTTCTCTTTGTTTTTGATGTTCTTTTTCATCACTGGATGTCTATTTTTAAACTATTGATCTTGCAGCTCTTACAGAGGCTTAAAAAAAATCAAACGACAGCCAGTTCACTTTTTAACCTTGCCTCCTTTTCATGTCTCTCCAGTCATCCAGCTCATCCCAGGAACGTCTGCACCAGCTGCCCTTCCAGCCAACCATGGATGAGCTGCACTTCCTGTCCAAGCATTTTGGCAGCACAGAGAGCATCACAGACGACGACGGCGGGCGCCGCTCGCCGCACGTCCGTCCTCGCTCCCGAAGCCTCAGGTGAGAGCGTGACAGGTAATGGGCAAAAGACTGTTTAAGTAAAGGATCCCATCCCTCCTGTGTGACACTGGAGAATAAAGATGTCAACATCAAAGCTTTATTTGTAAATGTTTGAGTATTCTGTGTAAGACATAACAAAACTAGCCAAAATTCAACATGGCAAGCTGTTATCAAAGGACATTTAGCAGCCATTAAAGATGATAAAAGCGATTTTTATTCAGTTACTGTGCAGGACCAACTTCTTTCTGTTATTAAGAGGTGTGGAGTGCTCTCAGTCATTAATTCAGATGAGTCGCCTTTTGTGAATGTGCCAGTGCTTTATTTGGTGCAGCTCGCATTTACAAAGAGGGGACATTAGGTTTGTTAGGCCTTTTCATCAAACACAGCATGCTCTGTTTTGAAGATGTGTCTACCTTAATAAACAGTACTTAAGTCCTTGCTGTACCGGCACCAATGCAACACTGTAAAATGTCCCTTTATCATGGTATAGCGATAGGTTTGCAGTAGTACGCAGGACACAGTCGACAGAGGTGGAAAGTAACAAAGTACAAATATGTTACTTGAGTACCTGCACTTTACATGACTAGTTATTCTTCTGACATGTTTCTTTACTTTTCGTAACAGTATCTACTTTACTGTTACCACTCTAGGCTCTAGTTTTAACACATTTTAGGAGAATATTTTGCCTTTCACACATTAAACCCATTTGAACCTAAATAGAGGGAACATGAAAGACAATCCTGTTGGTGGATCCAGCATCAGTGCTTATTGCTTCTGACTGGCGTAAAAGACGCAGAGATGAGATGCAGGGAAGAGAGCAAAGACGGACCTGTGACAGAAAAAAGTACCATTAGCAGCTTCATGACACACAACAAACAAAAACAAAGATATTGATCAGTTAGCTTTTCACAAAACTAGCGGATAGGAATACCCCTCGAAGAGTTACTTTGTACTTTTTTTGTCGTTAAGCTGCCGGGGCGGCGAGCCACGTGGACACCTACGTTTGTGAATGCGATAACTCAACAAAGAGGCAACGTAGGAGCTTCAAACTGATACCATAGGTGTGTCTAATAGGAGGCTGAGGGGTAGCACTAGTTTTCACTTTGACCTAAAAGAAATTAAATTAATATTTCTACCTAAATCTTTCAGAATGCAAGTACTAGCTGTACTTCTACTTAAGTGAATAATCTGTCTACTGTTTCCACCAGTGCAAAAAAAAAAAAACCAGTAATTATCTCTAAGATGTCAGCTGTCATGTGCAGTTTGCTAAGAACGTACATAAACAGTTTAAACTGGTCCCTATTTATAATAAACAGTTTAGAATAATAAACTAACAGTTAAGGATAAATGGTTGAGGACGTTTTTATATTTTCCTCTGAAAAGCAGTGAAGTAGAAGTACAAGTGCCTCAAACTGTAGCACACCACTGATGTCTCTGTACTTAGGGTTAGGGTATTTTCCACCACTGTTATTATATCAGTAGCGAGTCCAGCCTCCAGTGTGTTGAGCATCTCCAGGGTGCAGCAGCTTCTTTAATAGCTGAAGCCTCTGGTGTACACTCCCTGCAACCACACCTATTATAGCCTCCCCTCTGGATGCAACATGTCCTAACTACATCCGACACATCACTACTCATCAGTATTCAGAAATCAGAAATCAGTTTTCATATTAAGCTCCTCAGCAGTTCCTGGCCTAGATAAAATCAGCTCGCAGACTTTCCTTATTGTGTATATGTTAAATTATAATGTGTTTTCCCATAAAGGACTTTTTATCAGTTCCTTTTTCTTTACAGATGTGTAGATCAGCTCAGTTCCTGAGAAATAAAATCAACAAAGTAGACTTTTGCTGCCATATGTTGGTTTAGCTTACATCTTGTGAAAGGATATGCTGAACTTTCATGTTTACATGCTTGTGACATCTTTGCCACGGTCAGGATGGAGGAGATGTAGGAAGGGACTGCGTCCATAATAGAAACGTGGCGTACTGAATTTCTGATCGGTTTATTAGCGTTATATACCAACAGGACAGACATGAGGGAGTGCGGTGAATATTTTCTCCGTTCAGGTGAAAAATACAGAATTGCTTCTCTTTGGGCTGCCTCCTCTCACTCTGTTCTGCTCAGTCGGTGCTGTATATTACACTCCTGCTCTCTGTTTGTCTGTTTTCAGCCCGGGGCGCTCACCATCCTGCTATGACAATGAAATAGTGATGATGAACCATGTCTACAAGGAGCGCTTCCCCAAGGTCAGGCTCGCACAACAAATACGCAAGTGTAAACTGTACCTCCACGCACACCTCAAAATACACACACACACGCGAGCGCACACATACACAATATGCATACTGGCAACAGACATCTCTCAGCTACATTTAAAATATTTGTTATATTTCTTTTATCCAAAGTGAGTCACTACTTGCAAGAATCTGTTGTTTTAAGTAAGCAGCCGATGATCTAAAAGTGCTGGAGGGGCTGAACATGTAAACAAAACAAGAAGTAAAACAAAAAAAGCAGCAAAGCAGCTCCCTGGAATTTCAGACAGTGATAAAAGCTGCGCTTATTTACTGTGATGATGTTAAAATAATTCAAAGGTAAAATGTTAAGTTCTATTTCCAGAGGGAACAAATAACTGAGTTAAGGTCTTGTTGACCTGATGTTGCTTTAAACAGATTTTGAGTATGAATATATAGAAATTATAGGCAGGGAGACGAATGGACACTGCAAGATTTCTCCCTGAGCATACTTTGGTGACATGATGAAGCTTGCCATCCCTCTTTTGCACTCCTGATGGACTGCAGAGACCAAAACATTGATGGCATATACACCAATTAAACTACTTGCTGCTACACCAACCAGCAGACCAGTGACTACTGACCAGGACCAGTTTGAGGTTCATGGCTGTGTTTAAAAATGCTTCAAAATGAATGACACACACCCTATTTTAAACCATTTCAAAACTAGAATTTAACATGTAATTATTTCAAAGTGTAGTGCACACTCTGTGCCCATTTCTACTCATTTTCAGTTAGTACTGGATTCCACTTTCAGGGTTTTCTGCTGCCACAGATTTCCTAATGCACACTTCTCTTACAACAAGCAGGTATCTGTGTGCTTGGTACTTTAAACAATGCTCACCACTCTTAATTTATTACATGGTTCATGGTAAGCTGTTAAAAGGTCATCCATGTCTAAAGTCCTTTAGCAGATCATAATTAAAAAGTCAATTAGATGTGTTTTAATGACTCTGAGACGTGTAAACATGACTCGGTGTCTCAGGGAGCCAACCATTTTGATGAACAGTGAAGTGTGTGCAAGGAAATCTTTCACATTGCAGGTGTCCTCAAACACCTGCCTACACACACACACACACACACACACACACACACACACACACACACACACATTATAATCCTGCTCATTCACAGTGATGCATTGTGAAGCAGCACGAGTCGTCCCACTCACAAATCCCAAGTTGGTGAATGCAGGTTTAATATTGCTGTATTTTTTTTAATGTTACTGTAGGAGTAGTTATCATTTGCATACTTGAAAAAGACTTGCAACAACTGTATAAAACTCAAGCACCGAGGAGAGGTTCCAGTTAATGAAACCTCTAGATCTCTCCCTGCTCTTTCCCAAGAAATCTGTTTATATTTGGGCGAGTTAACCTGTCAGCTGAATAGAGCAGGGCGATATGACCAAAAATATTTATCACGATATACATTTGAAAATTTGCGATAATGATATAACTCACGATATAATTGACACTAGACAAAATACTTTACAACTCCACAACTTGCAAAAAACCCCCAAAAACATCAATGTATTTTCACTTAAACAAGCAGCTGTTTTTTATGTGCATTAAAGTTATCTAAAAATTTAGCAAAGTCGTACTAAAACATTTGACAGATTTTCGAGCGCCGTGTGCCACATAAAATTGTTTCGAGGTCAGTAAACACAACCAGAATTCATACATAAGGCACACGGGATTATAAGGGGCGCTGTCGATTTTCAGAAAAATGCCGTATTTTCCAAAAAACACGGTAATAACGACAGCCCGCTAGCATGCTCTACCAAAAATAGTGCTTTGTTGTGTGTCTGAGGGACGAAAGCTAAACCAGTTCCACACCACTGAAGTTGCAGCATTTTTACAAACCAATTCTGGTTCATCCGTTTCATTCAACGATCCGCTTTCGCCCTTCTCATTCTCCGTCGCCGCCATGATTTTTCCGCCATCTGCGTATGAAAACAAAGGCACTGCGCATGCGCGTTTTACTCATATTCTATCGCGATATTTCATTTTCTTATCGTTGCCCAACATTATACCGGTATTACCGTGAACGGTATGATATGGCCCAGCCCTACAGCTGAATTAATTATAATGACAATTAAATGTCTTTACTTATTAGAAAATAATAGTAGCATCCTTCCAGATAATTGTTTGCTTCACCATACATGAGTACTGGTAATTTCTGAAAATAAAATAGGCAGAAAAGGCACATTAATTCTCTAAAGCAGCACTTTACTGTGGCATAATTATAGCAAGCTGAAATACATACAGATTGGAAGCACAAAAATGCACTCAATATGAAGGTTGAAAAAGTGACAACAAATCAAGATAAGCCTTTATACACACAAGTTTGCAAAGTCTAATGTGGTTGTCGGTCTCCTCCTGAGGTTTGAGTTTTATGAATATGATGGAAATACTAAAAAGAATAACACAGTCAAAAGAGGTGCAATAGCAACCAAATGAACAAGGACCGAACACAGGGCGCGTCACGTTGTGTTACATCACTTCACACATCACTTTCGTTGAGGTGCCTTAGCTGAGCTGAGTTTCTGCAGCCTGAGAAAGAAACATCCTAAAAAATCTTTTTTTTTTCTGCAGGGAATGAACAGTGAAGTGCAAAAAAACATCAAGGCCCTTCCACAAAGGCTTGTTCAGAAAACAATGAGTGTCGTGTCTAAAGTAGCACATTTATATAGAATGTGTGGAGCTGGCTGAGCACCGTATATTGAGATAAAGACAGGTGATCGTATGTTCTTACACTCACTGACTATTAACCACTGTTGTGTCTCTAATCAGGCCACAGCTCAGATGGAAGAGAGGTTGGCAGACTTCATCCAGAACTACTCCCCAGAGAGTGTTCTGCCACTGGCTGACGGGGTTCTCAGCTTCATCCACCACCAGATAACCGAGCTAGCCAGAGACTGCCTGACCAAATCACGCGAGGGCGTCATTACCAGCGTTTACTTCTGTGAACTGCAGGAGAATCTGGAGAAGATGCTGCACGACGTGAGTTGTGTAGCAGGAATCTGATGTGATGTGCTTCCAAACCTCGCTAACTGACCCTGTCTCTCCAAATTTCTGTCTTTCTTCATCAGGTCTACAAGCGCTCTGAGAGCTCGGAGCTCACCTTCGTCATCGAGCTTGTCAAAAAGCTCTTCATCATCATATCTCGTCCTGCCAGGCTGCTGGAGTGCTTGGTGAGTTCCGCCCTGCTTATCTGATTGTGGCTAAACTTTCAAACACATCGAGAATCCAGACTTTCTTTGTTTCTGGAGGCATTTTCTACCCCATTGAGCTGCTCGAAGATACTCCCGTCCTCCCACATGGAAACGGAGGGTCGAATATGCTGAACTGGTACTACAGAATCTAAAAGTAGGGCAGAGTGTCGACTGTTCGTTCATTCTGAACAGATGAAACATAAGTGTGTCACTGCAGGAAGCTATGCTGCCACTCCAGTCAGGAAAGGTTCAAGTTTTGTTTAATCTTTTATGTTGCATCTGTTTTACCAGTATGTTATTAACAGAGAAAGACAAGACAGGATGTCTTCTTTATGTGTTTCACTTTTGCAACTTACAAGTATAAACAAGTAGTGTTTGCAGCAATAAAACTGTGGTGGAATAAAACTGTGAAAAAAGAACAGGATAAAGGTCCAAATTTACAGATAAAACTACAGCAACACTGGTGTCTCTACACAGCATTAGGAGGCCAACATTTTGGCTACTAAGCCAGAGAAGATGTCTGTGGTAAGTTATTGCCAAATGGCAACAGACCTCAAACCAACTGACCTCAGACCATCCCCTGGGGTATCCCATTGCTACTGCTTTTTTTCCCCGTTAACCCTGACATTTTTACAGAAGTAAGATTTTTTTTTTTTACACCTAAAAAAGAAAATCTGCATACAATTTCATCAAACATGGCAAACACCTCTGTCTCAGATTTTAGAGAATTCAGAAGTAATTTGAGCCTTTAAATTCCCTGCATTTCCTGTGTTGAATCTTGCATATTTGAAGCTCTAACCAACTCTGCTTGATTTGTTTTTATTCTGTCATAACTTCAGCGCACACATAACACATTTATCACCAGTTGGTAATGAGATACAGGCCCAATCCAGTGGAACATGGAGATGAAATAAGCAAGATTATAAAAGACAAGAAAGGCAATGCACAACACCTCTTAATCTTTGAATTCAGGTAGTTCAACCCCTATTGCCACAGGTGTATAAAATCAAGCCTTCAGGAACAACAGCCACTCTGCCATGAAATGTCTGACTACATAAAGTTAAAGTGCTGAGGTCCATAGTGTGAAAAGTCACAAATGCTCTGCTGCTTAAATAACTGCAGAGGTCCAAACCTCGTCTATCATTAACATCAGCATAAAATACTGTGTATCAGGAGCTTCATTTGCCATAAAACTGCCAAATCAAACATACGCAGCTACAAGCTGTGGTGACCCTTGTGATAAGGGAGCAGTCAAAGGTAGCTAGCTAACACGTTTTTAAAAGAAATACTGACATTGACCATCAGAGTACAAATAACTTCATCACGATGTGATTTAGTAGCATGTCATATTTTTCCCCTGTTAATTATATGTAAAAATTTGAAATTTTAGACATACCAGTTGCCAGATTGCCATGAATTTGTGATATTTTTTAAACCAAGCCAGAAGATGTACCATTATTTGTTTCACACCTGTCTTCTCTTGACATGCCTTTGCTTGCATTTGGAAGTAGCTGCTACAATCCATTCTCTTGCTTCCCGTAAACGTTGCTTTACCTACAGCATTCTTAACACATGGGAGTGTATGAATGTTGAAACACACTGTATTATACATGGAGGTCATGGTTTTGTTCAAGCTGTGTCATTCAGCACATCAGTCATCCTGTGTTGCTGCAAATTGCATGATTATTGCTTTAGGATATTTTTCACTCTCGTTCTTCCCACCTCCTCAACTTGTTCGTTTTCACAACAGAACATCAAATCCAGTCCAAGACGGAGCTGTGTCCTTGACATGCTGATTCATTAATTCAACAAAACTTATTTAGTAATAACAAGCCTCTCTGCATCCACAGGACACACCTGAATATCAGCTCCCTGATTGATGGTGCGGTCCCTCCTCCCAAACCCTCCCGGCTCATCTTTCTGTTACCAAGGCGACCGTCAGAAAAGGTCGATAGGGTCAGGCAGGATGTGGAGGGGACTTTAGATCTTCACGGCCCGTGGGTTAGAGAGGAGAAGGCACACACAGATGAAATTTTGTCCATGTCCGTAGAGTTCATTTAGCATTCAAGTCAGTCACAAGGTCTGATTTGGTGAAAATGTCACACAGTCAGAAGGCTGTTAGCTGCAAGAATATTATCCTCCAGCAGCGCAAACTATCAGAGAGCCAGGTTAATTCCCCATCTCCATACTCCTTTTTTTTCCCTCTAGTCGAAGGGAGCAGATATGAGAGAGAGCATGGAAAGAAATGATCCTGGCTGCCCCAGGCTTTCTAATCAAAACGTTACTCCACCAACAGCAATGAGACCGAATCCCATAAGACACCACAAAAGGCTGTATCATAGGAAAAAATGAACATTTTCAGAGAAAGCAATTTAAAGTTTGGAAGTGTATTAACACTGATTGTGTTTGTTTGACAGCCCTGTAACAGGTTTCGGTCATGAAATTGCTGCAGGTTGAACTAAAATCTAGTTTTATGATTATAAGTTGGATGTACTCTTAGAATTACTTACTGTTTATGTCACATGGCACAACATAACATCGTTTTCTTTATGCTCGACTAGTGTTAGCTGTTATCACATCCTTTTGTGACTCCACACTAGAGCGTTGTGGTTCAGTAGCCGGCTGTTGAACTGGAAAAACGTAATCTGACACTCACTTTGTTATTGTGTTTTATCAACACACTACAGTTTGGATATTTTAAAGTATATAAAGAAGGATATTGGTTCGTGATTTTAATTGAAATAGAAACTATAGAAGTAGAAATAATACGAGGTAATAATTTAACTTATAGCTTTCACAGTGTAAATATTTGTTGGGTTTATCAGTTTAATCTGAATTAAATGTAGATTTTTGAGTGTTTAGTCTGGTGATTCTCAAAATTATGTGACCTTTCATGAAATATATAATCACTGGCCAGTTTTTAAGGTACACCTTGCTAGTGCCACATTGGGTGTCCTTTTGCCTTCAGGACTGCTTTAATTTTTCACATCACAGATTCAACAAATTGCTGGAAATATTTCACAGATTTTGATGATTGCAAACATAATTCAAATTTTTCCACATGTTCAGAGAGGCTGTGATGATTTCAATTGTCTTGTGTTGCACACGTCACCACTTCAGCAGTGGTCTTTGTATGTGAGATCATGTTAATTTAAGATGCATGTACAGTACAAGTGTTTTGTAGCTTTTCCTGACCCCTCCTTGTTTGTTGTTGGAATTATAGGAGTTCAACCCAGAAGAGTTTTATCACTTACTCGAAGCAGCAGAGGACCACGCCAAGGAGGGACAACTGATGAAGGCAGACATCCCTCGATATATTATCAGTCAGTTGGGACTGACCAGGGATCCACTGGAGGGTAAGAAATGGGAATAATAGGTTTCAGGTTTTATTCCAGAGGTGTATATATAATAGAAAATATGAAAACAAATGAAAGTGTAAAGTTTTTAATTTGCAAGAATGCTTTCCAACAGATGTTTGCTGGTTTCAGTTGTTTACTTTCACTCCCAGAGCTGGATAAGTAGATCAATACCACTTGTGTCTGAGTCCAGATTTGATTAACCTACTTCTCTATAAAAGCCGAATGCTGCTGGAAAGAGCTAGCCTGGTACTGTTCAAGGGGGGAAACTGAGCCACCAATACAACTGACTGTACAGATTAGCATGCTATGCCTGTTAATTTAGCAAGTTAGCATAAATAATGTAAGATTTTGGTGGGAGTTTTGTGCTATAACTCTCCAGTTCAGTGACTTCACATAATCTTAGTATTAAACTGATACAGTAGGAAATAGTGACACACTTTAACAGCTTGATGTTTTTGCTTTAGTATGTTAGTAAGATTTGGCAGCAGTCGTCGTTGCAAAAGTGCATTTCATTTAGCTAACGTGGCTTCTCACTTGTGTCTTTTCCTCTCATCCTATCTGCAAGCATGTGAGAGAAATCCACAGAAAAAATGTTTCATCTCTATTTTGGGTGGTGGCAGTATGAAGCTTTAAAAAGTGCCACTTTGAGATATTGATCAGCTTTTCTTTACGTCCATGATGAGGATATATTGAGATGAAGAGTCTGAGCTGCTTGGATCATTTGCTGTCTGGTGGTGCGGCTGCAGTTCTCTTTTTCATTCATCATCATGGCTCGAAATCAGCCCCCAAACTCACAGTTCACTATTCCCATCTGTTCAGCCACTCCCAGTCTAATCCATCAAGAGCTCGCATTAGCTGATGGGTTAAATGGCTCAGAATGACTCTTCACAATAAGCCACGGTGCTTTTATTTCAGAATTCATGAGAGATGTATCTGGTTATGTCTTTGTGAGTTAATCTCTTCTAACAATGTGCCTGCTGATATCTTGATCTTGCACTTTCTTTAGCACCTACATTGTCATGCATAGGCACACATGCGCACCCACATAGCTGCTTACACTTTCGCACTCACATTTCTTTTCTTGGTTTCTCACACAGAAACAGTGTCAAACAGACACTGGCAGAATATACAGTTTCCAGCTCAGTGACTTTTATCTTATATAAAGTTTAGAACCACAAAGGGGCTTTCAAAAGGTAATTATCATTCAATTATTTCAACAAAACAGTTGTGTAATCAGTGTATTCAAGCAGCTGTCACATACAAAAAATGCAAAAACACTGGAAATTAGCTGCCACTCCTCTGCCACTGTTCATGAGGGGAGTAAGAACAAAGTGAAGAGGAGGGAAATCTGAAAGAGAGAAGAAAAATTAATAGAAAGAAGCTGTTTTAATTCTCATATTTTACTTTGTGGGATTTGGTCTGTAGCGGTTGAGAGCTGCAGTTTTTCTAACTGCTCACAGCGGTGTGGGGGGCCTAGTGTCGCTTTTTATTGTCACTTCAGGTTTGTCTGTTAACTAACACGTGTCCCAACAGAAATCGTGGGCTTTGACAGCTACGACAGTGAGGGTCCGCACACTCCAGAGACCGATGACTCAGCAGAGGTGACGAAGAAACACGCATGCACAGACACAGGAAACAAATTACCTGTTTTGTTTTGTTTTTAACTTTGAATTATAATTGTAAAACTCTGGGGATTTCATCAGGGAAAAGGGAGAGCCATCAAGCCACCAACTGAGGAAGACTTTCAGACCATAAAACTGATCAGCAATGGAGCCTATGGGTGAGTAATTGATTAATACGTCACTGATCACACATAGAAACCTAATCGTATCCAATTTTTTCCTTGAGCTTTAAAACTAATCCAGTGGTTAAACTTGGTAAAGCTCATGAATCTAAAAACATTTATATTCGAGCTACAATACAGATATATTGTCTGTCTTTATGTTACACACAGGGCAACAGCATGAAGAATTTGGATCATGAAAACATCCAAGAAAGCTATTTATGAAGAGATTTCTAACAAGCTCTAACACAAACGGCAGAAAGATTGTCAGACTGAACAGCAAAGATCTAGAATTGGACTTGAATGTGTATAAAAAATATTTGTTCAGTCTAAATTGGAACTGGTCAAATCCATCAGGAGCAGTGCAACAAATATTTGAAACATTCTTTCAAAAGTGGATGCTGGTGCTGAGTTTACATGTTTGTCCCTCTGGAGCCATTAATTTGAAAAATTCATTAGCCAGTTAAGCTTTCAAAAACTTTCCACTCTGGTAACTTCCTGTTTTAAGACCGGATGTACATTTCCGGTAGCTTTATTTTGCGGTCAATCGCTATTGTGAAGATGGACTCCAAAATCATGGCCAAAATATGAAAACAGAAAGATTGCGTTAAGTTACAAAGAGCAGAAGGTGGGAACACTCACCATTGCTGTGTCATAAAAAAATCTAATTATCAGTTTTGACGTTTGAAGAGTGTAGATCGATTGGTTGTTTACATCACTCAACACAAGCAGAACTGCATTACAAAATGAGAAGACACATCGTCCACATTCAGAAGCACGTCTCTGTATAGTGACAGTTCTAATGATTTAAACAGGCAAATGTTCAGCATTCAAACTACAGGCGAACATTAGTCAAAGCCAGATGTCTCCCCGTTATGTCGACATCAGCGTGCACAGTCAAGTACACACCTACACAGCACGTCAACAAATCGTGAAAAAAAGTCACAGGATCTAAAAAATGAATGAATGATTGCTGGTAAGGGTCTCGATATATCAGTATTTACGAAGGGTATGTTGTGACTTACCTTCAAAATTCTACAAATACTGAGAAATATCAAATTTGAATCCTTTCTCTCCTTTGCTCTGAGGCGCGGGGGGAAAATATCGACAAGTCGATGAACATCATCCACAGATTTATTCGGTAAATGCCCAAGACGTCTTGAGAAATATAAATCGCCGCTTGATTCATCCATTTGGTTGACTTGTTTTGGAAAACCCGACCGTAAACAAGGCGCGAATATCACGCCGGAAACTAAGCGCTCTACACGAGTTTTCCCACCAGAAGTAGCATATGCTGAGGCGCACATAGCCTATTACAGAATTTCAACCTCTGGCTAAATTTCACCAGTTACACTCTTGACTTAAATGCTCAAGTATGGTGGACCCGAAAGGTCAAATGCACAACTTAAGAAAATACAACAAAAAGAAAACACGCAAAAGCACACAAAATAAAATAGAACATGATTAAAACACGACAGAACTAGAAAAATACAACTGAAGTATTTTTAGAGAGATAATAATGTGACGGACCAGCTGCGGATGTAACAAGCTAACACTACACGGCTAATAGCAAGCGTATCTACAGTGTTATATGAATCATGCGAATTAAAAAAAAACATTATCTTGCATCTTTTTCTTCTTCTCCTCACAAAACTGATGAAGACTTTTAAGCGTGTCTCGGTGCAGTCCTTTACATATTTTACTTTTTGTAACCGCTGCAGTTGGTCCTTCAGATAAATGCCTCATTTCTGTTGTGTTTTGTGTGCTTATACAGCGTTTTTTCTATGCAGTCTTTTTCAAGTTGGAGTGTATTTTGAGCTTTCAGGGCCACCGTACCTTTGACTATAAATAACTGAAATTTATAACTTCAAAGCTTCTCAAGAGCGCATTTGTCTTAAGTAAAGCCGAGCAATTCACATTTGCTACATGTTACTTCAGTAGTCCGATGACAACTGCAGAGTGCTGTGCAGGTGGAGGCACTGCCTTTTCACCCACGTGATAGCGCTATGACACATACAACTCTGTTAGGACATTTAACATTCATCCGGTGACATTTTTTTCCTGTGCAATTTAATGAACTTCATGTATTTGATGCATGAAGTCTCCTTTATCCTTGGCTCAGCTCTGTCATGCTGGCACATCCGTCATCTTTTTTTTAGTCTATTTTTTTTTAGCAGGCTACCACAGAGAGACAGATAACCATTTACTGTCATGCCAACAGCCACTTCAGAATCACCAGCTAACCTAACCTTTTGCTTTCAAGGTATTCAAAGCACTTGTTACACTGCAAGCTGCATCCACAGACACTATTTTGTTCATGTATGTGGGGTTCAGTTTCCTCCCAAATCCCTGACAGCAAGTTTTAAAAAAACAAAAATGTTTCAGATTTCTACAAGTTGACATCTAAATGGTTGAATATGCATGATTTAACGATAAGATCACTCAGAAAGCAAGACTAGTTTACTGTAGAAATTACATGTTCTTGCCTTTGTCAACAGCCATAGTGAAAGTGGCCAAGATCTTGTGTTTTCAAATTGCTAGTTTGCTTTATCAAACAAGTGATCATAAAACAGTTTATGTACCAGTTTTGGTACTTGTGTCCGCCTGTAAACGATTTCCCTATAATGTAATCTGCTGATATGTTGTTACTGCTGCAAAGCTGATAATGGTTTCTGTTCCCAAAAAAAAACAAAATCATAATGCCCTGGGTTCATAAATTGAAGGTTGGTAATCACTAGATTTTCTATTAGCATAATGATCCCAATCATGCATCCAAATGAATCAACATTTAATAGAAAATGTTACTGGGACACGGTTGCAGTAACTGAAGTCTCAGGATCCTGGGATGTAAAGAAGACAGTGGCACTGTGAATACTAATATAAATACTAATGATAATACCGGAAATGTGAGCAGGAGCCAAAAATACCAACTAAAAGATGATGAAGCTTGGGAAAAACCCCTGAAAACTTGAGTTAGATCACAAAACAACAAAGGTACTTCTATTAGTATTACCAAAAATAGAATTTGGTGGTTGTAAATTTTTGTTTAGATAAAAATTATTAGCAAGGTTTTATGTATTTTTAGTGTTAAAATATATTATATTGTCTTGTAATGCCATGAGGGATGAAATATAATTGGCACGGCACAGGAAAAAAAAAAAAGAAATAATAAATACAGACACTAAAAGCAGCGCTTAATCCTTCATTCTGTCACAGAGAATAATTAAAACGCACAGAGAGATTCAGATGGGATGTATTTTAAAATGCACATTTGACATGTTGTCAGGAATCGGGATTGTCGGGGTTCAATGATTTGAAAGAAAATAAAATAATAATACATTTAAAATGCACTTCACAGCAAAGAGACGGCCAGTGGGGATGTAAACACACGAGTAACATATGGTCTCCTCTCCACCTTGACCGGGTCACATGCTGCTGCATGTTAAAGGCTGTCAAAAGCTGAGTAAGGTGGATCAGCGAAGAAAGAGTTGTACTTGGCAGGCCAGCATTATTCTACCATTATCTACCCACGAGAGAAAATGGGTTATTTTTCAGGTGTAGTTCAAAAACTCTGTTCAGGATCAAACATAAAATGAAGATTACGAGCTCGGGGGTTGACATTTTGTGCTGGAGGTTTTCAAGTCTTAATATCCTCCTTGATGTGTCCACACAGCCACACTTTATTGAGCTCGTGTCTGAAAGGAGATGAAATATCCTCTGCAGTTTGTACCACCTGCTGTTTTCCTCAATACCTCATTTCTTCTGTTCTGTACTCTTCTGTCTCCCCTGCGTTGCAGCGCCGTCTACCTGGTGCGACACAGGGAGACACGCCAGCGTTTCGCCATGAAGAAGATCAACAAGCAGAATCTGATCCTGAGGAACCAGATCCAGCAGGCGTTTGTGGAGAGGGACATACTCACATTTGCGGAGAACCCCTTCGTCGTCTCCATGTTCTGCTCCTTCGAAACGCGACGACACCTCTGCATGGTCATGGAGTACGTTGAAGGTAAGGGGGTCGGCTGTGGTTTTTCACTAGATCTGAGTTCAAATTGATAAGATCGCATGAAGCTACTCTAAACACGTGCCTTGATTTCTTTTTTGTTGTGTGTTGGTCAAGTTTGTGCCTTGTGTGTAAAGTAACACATTTCCTCCCTGACTCTTTTACATCTGTGAAATAACCTCCAGCACATCAGGATGCGCTTTTCACGCCACCTTTCCTTTGGATGCTGTAGCCATGGCCTTTTCTGTTTTATCTACATTTTTTATTTTAATTTTCATTCAATTCCTGGACTTATTTTTTAAAATTGTGAATAAAAATTGCCACCTGAGCCTCTGGCTTCTAAACCGAAGGTCAAGCATTCAGGAAACGTGCAGTGAAGTATAATGTCTCAGTTACAAAAAAGGGCAGGGGAGTTTTACTGGCTCACGGCTAAAGCTCGACTCAGTTTTCCTTCTATTTGTGCTGAATTCTATTATTTTGTCAAGATCGCTGTTGATTCACAGACACACTGAGCTGTCAACGGTAGGTACGAATTTATGACTCATGTGTGATGGCAGTGCCAAATATGGATGGCACAAAAATTAATTAAAAACCCAAAAAATAGAAACATAAAAAGCAAATCGTTTTACTAATTCAGAAAAGACTTCTAATGTTCTGGTGATAAAAACAATGAGTCATATTTAATGAATTTGTTCTCCCTAATCAGAGCATCAAAATATGTCTTTCTGGGGTTTGGCACCATTTGTTTGAAAGTTTTAACACGTCGAGCATAGATTTATGTTATAACTACAAAATCACATTAACAGTAACGTGTGTTGTTTATGTGATTGCAGGTGGGGACTGTGCCACTTTGCTGAAGAACATCGGGGCTCTGCCTGTTGAGCTTGCGAGGATGTACTTTGCTGAAACTGTATTAGCCCTGGAGTATCTGCACAACTATGGGATCGTCCACAGAGACCTCAAACCCGACAAGTGAGTGTTTAAAATTTATATTATCAATCAATATAATCACTTGTTTAATTACACCTGTTCAAATATATTATTAACCAATCATATGGCAGCAACCCAGTGCATTTTGGGTTGTAGACATAGTCAAGACTGATGGCCTGCACAGGGTGTACCTAGCCTTTTACCCTATGACAGCTCGAGCCCCGTGTGATCCTAAATCATAAAAGTGGATGGAGAGATGACTGAATGGATGATAATAATGGTAATAAAAACGAATAATAATAATAGACATGGACCGAAGCCTAAGATAATGCAAAAACAAAACATCCAAATTTTTCTTTAACAAACAACCCTTGATAAAACTTTAAAAGTCAAAAGCCTGGATCGCTGATCGGGTGCATTCATTAATCGAATTGGCAGCTTACACATCTGGAAAGGCACCATCAGTGCTGAAAGGTATACACAGATGTTAGAGCGGCACACGCTCCCATCCAAAGGTCTTTTTCTGGAACAGCCTTGTATATTTCAACAAGACAATCAAAACTGCAAACTGCATCGAGTGCAACAGCCTATTAAACAAGTCCAGCTGCTGAACTGGTCCGTGTCCAGTGTCCTCTGTCCTTTCACTAACTGGAAACTTAAAAATAATAATGAAACCAAAAATACAACAAAGAAGACCCCAGACTGAATCCTATATGGGAACAGGAGACTTTCCTCTCCCAGAAGTTCAACAACGGATCTCCTCAGTTTCCCGACACGGCTGTGGCCATGGTATTTGTAATGCCTTATGTAATTTGTGTAATATACTGGGGTATTTATAATCAGAGGTATTTATATCTATTAGAACTATTTTGTCATGTTTTGTAACTTTGTAATATACAGTATTGTATCATTTAATTTACTTTAATTGGTTCGGTACTTACTGTGTCGGAGCTTCTCTGACTGCATATTTTCACATAATCAGAGCTTAATAAAGTATTCTGATCATGGCCCAGTCCCAACTTCTTTTTTTCAACATGTTTAATGTATTTAATTTCCTCAGTTTAAGTATTTGATGTGTTTAATGTTTTCTATTGCAGATAAAATATGGGTTTACAAGATTTGCAAATTGCTGCATTCTGTTTTATTCAGATTTTACACAGCTCCTCAATTGCTGAGGGATTGGTTTGGATTGCTTTATGGCTTATAGGTGTATAAAAACTTCTGTTTTTGGTTTTGTTTGGGGGGGCTTTTCATGTCATTTGCCAGAATGAATGCCTGTTTTCTCTCTCCTTGTAGTCTCCTGATTACCTCCATGGGCCACATTAAGCTGACTGACTTTGGCTTGTCGAAGATGGGCCTAATGAGCCTCACCACCAACCTGTATGAGGGACACATTGAGAAAGATGCCAGGGAGTTTCTGGACAAGCAGGTACGGTACCCACGACCTCACACCGGTCGCATTAAACATGTTAAAACACGAAGTACAGCATATCAATGTAACATGGTAATAATTAATTTCACTTTTTAATTAGTAACTTTATGAATGAGGTGCATGTCCACTTAGAGGCTAATTAGCTGAATCCCATTTTAAAAAATCCTTTTTTCAACCACCCATGCAAACCAGCCAAGTCATCTGGCAAAATCAATATTATCCGAACAAAGATGCTGCATTATAATGCTTCCTGTTTAGTCTGAATAAGTGAATCATTAATGCCCTCCATCTCCATAACAATCCTGTTTTGCAATTACAGTAATTGTTTATACTCTGAATTAAACCAGTCATGAGCAGTCAGATTGGGCCGCGTGTCCTTTTCATCTTCTCAGTGGAAGCAAGCATCTGTGTTTCTGCCAGTAATCAGCTCACATCTGCAGAAACAGACTGCAGCTTTGTGGTGGAGATTATGGCGGAGAGAGAATTTCTCAGTCAGTCAGAACTTTTACTATTGGGCTGTCCTGATGTGTCTGATATAATTTGTCCACAACCCTTGTTTTGGATAGTTCCCACTAGGTGTCACTCAGTATTGATGTACTGTTTGTTTATCCAGAACACTTCCATTACATCCACAGTCAGGGGCGTAATTTCCAGGGGGGTTAGGGGGGTTATGACCCCCCCCCCCAATAAAATTATTAATTATCTTGCATAGATAGGCTGTTGACTTTCTTTACTAATTTCAGTTATTACCAGCAAAATAGTTGCATGTTTAATCATCTAGGAATTTATCCAGATTTATTTATTTATTTAGACAGAGATCTTGACCCCCCCAATGTTCAGCACAAAGTTACGCCGATGTCCACAGTAGCAGCTTATTTTTATTAAGGATGATTAACTTGTCTTTCTTCCTCTTTCTCTCCTTTTCTCATTTTCTTTTTTCTTCCATTCCTCCAAATTGTCTCAATCATTGCTCACAGGTTTGCGGTACTCCAGAGTACATCGCTCCAGAAGTGATTCTCCGCCAAGGCTACGGGAAGCCGGTGGATTGGTGGGCTATGGGGATCATCCTCTATGAGTTCTTAGTGGGTTGTGTGCCTTTCTTTGGAGACACTCCTGAGGAGCTGTTTGGACAGGTCATCACAGGTGAGGAAACTGTGATAAACCTATGTTGCTACTATGTTTTAAACGCCTTTTCAAACTGCAAAGATTATAAGTGGTTAATGATAAGTGTACTAAGACTTAAAGCCTTCTGTAAAGGTTAGAAACCAAAGATTTAAAATTCTGTTCCAGAAACTAAGTATGTTTTTTTTTTCTTTATTATTATTCTGACCTTTTTCTCTCTGTTTCTTGTGCCTCTGGTAGATGACATAGTTTGGCCAGATGGTGATGAGGCCCTGCCTGCAGATGCCCAATCCCTCATCTCTGCCCTGTTACAGACCAACCCTCTGGTCAGGCTCGGTACAGGTACTGGTTTGCTCTTTCACTTGATATCTGATTTGACATGTGCAGCTATTTGCAACAAGAATAAGAATGCAAAGTAACATTAAAAGGAACAGGTGCAATATAAAACAAAAGTATTTTGGGTCTTGTTTCTTTTTGTGCACACAGAATATGAAGCTAAAGCTAGCCACTGGCTAGCTTAGCTGAAAGACAGATAAAGCCACCTAAAACAAGCTGTGGCTGTAAGAGAGCATAATAATCCTTCACCTCTTGACACAGACAGGAAAGCTGTTTCTCCCCTGTCCACCTATAACTTTCTGGCACAAGCGTTTATATAATGCATAAAAAAGTATCATAAAAAATCTTATCATATCCACTTGGCATTCTGCAATATATTTTACATTTGTTCTTGAAAGACTATTCATCTCATTCATCTTTATTTTTGGATGAGGGTAACAATTAATGTTGTTTGCACCCCCACCACCAGGGGGCGCATTTGAGGTAAAGCAGCACTCCTTCTTCAGTGAGCTGGACTGGAACAGTTTGCTGAGACAGAAGGCAGAGTTCATCCCTCACCTGGAGTCAGAGGAGGACACAAGCTACTTTGATAGTACGTGTGTCTAGATTTATGTGAAATGACATTAATATTAGGTTCATGGGTTATTTAAAGATGTTCTGACACAACCCCAGCCGGAAAATCACATTTTATCTTCTCTGCCTCTCTCTCTCTTGTGTCTGCCAGCTCGCTCCGATCGTTATCACCACATCAATACGTACGACGAGGATGACACCAATGACGATGAGCCAGTGGAGATCAGACAGTTCTCATCCTGCTCTCCTCGCTTCAGCAAGGTCTGTCTGACTTTGCCTCTCACTTTTTTAAATCTGTCTCAGTCACTTTTACTTTTTTTTTCCTCACTCTGTCACATTTTGTCACACAGACATCGGACAGGATTAAATGAGTGAAGAGACAAGATTTTTATATAAAAGTAGGTCATCCTGTACATAGTGTAGCATCTGGAGGTCGGACCAGGTCTCATGTCTGCTGCTAATAACTCTAATTGGACTCACTCCGCCATCATCACTGATGCTCTTTTCTCTTTCTATTTTAAGACAGTCAGGGTCTTCCACCTGCTATTTTTCTAATTCCTCACACTACATTTTTTGCTGTTCCTATCTACAGATGTGTTATGATCCAGACATCTTTTTAACTATATTTGTTTTCACATTCACACTTTCTGCTTGGCTCCTCCAATTCTGATCTGTGACTCCCTCTTCTGTCACACTTTCTCTCTCTGATGGGATTTTCTCACCTCATGCTGTCTTTTCATATCTCTTTGTCTAACTCGCTCTGCCTTCCCTCCATTTGCTCCGTCCACCCCTGCTTAGAAACAGAAAGTGCCTCAATGAAATCCCAATTTCAGTTAAATTTAAAATAACGTTACAGTTAGCGTTGCAAGGCTGTTTGGCAGACTTTTACAGGTATTGCACGTGAACAGAGACATCTGTCAAGCACCCTGAAACGACAAGATCTGTGGCAAATACACTATTACACTAATTTAATGTACTGCTGTAGAAATATCATTATTAATAATGATAATTTAATCATAAACTACTTTAATTATTAGTTAAGTGGCTTAGATAAGCAAAAGTCTGCTGGTTTGACTTGGTGTGAAGACTGGGTACTTCTCTCTTACTTGTGTAGCCCTAAAGATAAATCTCTGACATTTGGACTGAGAGTGAGACAAACTTTGGTATTTTATTTGAAAGCTTTCTGACATTGTCCACACCAGACTATGAGCACGGGAACAAGGAACCTTACTCGGAGCATGCAGGAGGGAAAGCAGATTGTCAGATAAAGACTAAAAGGAAGACAGGAATGTTTATACACAAGGAAGTGATTACTGATTAGCAAGGTTTCCAAACTCAAAATAAGACAAAACCCAGACACTGTGACACCGAGCTATTAGATCATTATCCAAGAAATTCAAGAACAATTTAATTAGTATTGTAATGTCGTTCTGCAACCAACAAGGGCGTGAATGCAAAACTTAGACCAGCACACTTTTAAAGTAGGTTCGGTGACACTCATTAATCTTTTTTCTGCATGCTATAACAGAATATCATGTGTCACCTCATACATCAGTGTTGCTAGACCCCTTTTTTGGGACAAGTGCCCCAGTAAAATCTCAAGCTTCAATTTTAACAAGCACTTATATTTGGCAGGGGATTTGTCCAGAAGCCGAGGAGCATTTGCAGGTGTGTCCGGGCATGGAGGCTGCAGTGAGCAGCCAGTTATCCATGGATCAGCATTCTGGCTGAAACAAGAATCAAAATGAATGTGCATCAACACAGTTAGGTCACTTGAATAAGGGTCTTAGTTAGGGGAAGTTTAAATAGCATGCTGTATGGCACAAGGTGGTCTTTGGACACCTCTCTCCAAACTTCCTCCTTACATACTGAAAACAGTTTGAATGTAATTTTTAATTCATCACACTGATTTTCAGTCCTCAGCCTTTTCTTCCTGTTTCCCTTCTCTAAAAATGGGCTTGTTGACAGACACTTTTCCACTGAGACCATTTTTGATGAGGCTTCAGCAAACAGTAGGTTGGATAACTGAAGAGCCAGATGCATCTCTCAGGTCCTGTGTCAGATCTTTGCTGGATTTTTTTCCAGTCGCAAAAATGCTATTTTATGCCTATCAAACTCTGCTAGCGCTGTCATTTTTCATATTCAACTAAAGAAATTATCAATTTTTACGACATACTGCTAGTATCGAAGTGCCTGAAGGTACAGCGTAAAATTGATTCTTTGCTAAGTTAAGTTGCCTGTTATTTGTAGACACAACACTGGTTGTTCCCTTGAATTAGGTGTCTTTTAATGTTTGAGTGATTTATAGAGTTAAGGGGATTCATAGAGTTAAATGAAAAAAAGTATCAGGTAGGACTGGACTGAGAGTGAATGACTGTAAATGAGCTTAATGACTTTAAGTACCTTCAGAACGCCTGGAGAACTGTTGCTGATGATCACTTTAAAAATACAAGAAAATCTGACTCCTTTGAAGCAAAATTAGGGGTTTTACATAGTGCTGTATTGTCTTGATCATCTTGAACCACTAACAGACAAAGATAAAACTAGATGATAAAACAGAAGAAACTGCTGCTAAATGACTGTGGTGCATTTAACAAATGAAGGAATGCATGAAGCTAAGAAATTGTTTGTAGCTGTTAACATTGTTTTTCCTGCTAAGCCGATAGCTCAGTCTTCAGCTGATACTTGTTTCCATGGTGCACTGCAGAATATTCTTCAGGCTTTCCTTAACACAGCTCAGTTCTTGTCCTCCCCCACACAGCTTAGCTTTCCTGTGTTACTCTGCACATAATAAAGGCCTTACAATTGAATTATGCACATGTCCTTGTGGTACGTTAATACTCACTTGCATGCAGAGAAAACATTCATGCTGCTGGGAGTGTCTTTACAGTAGTGCAAAGCTTCTTAACCACTTAATTTGATAATAAAACCCCCCCCCAAAAATACTGTACTTAAATTCATAGATTAGTGATATTGTAATATTTCTACAATATCTTCTAAAAACAGGCAGCTGAGAGATCCACTTTATTTTTTTACCCTAGGTGGGCCTTCCTGACACAATGCTCCCAAAGATTTATGCCTCCTTCTACTCTCAAACATATGTTAGGCAAATGAGTTAACTGCATTTTACTTTTAGATGCACAGTGTTCCCACGATTAAAACCCCACTGATTATATAGCACAGTAACCATTTGCCATGATTACATAATGCACACAGACTTGCATCAAAGCAAACTGGTTAATAAATTCCAAATGGACATTTTCTCCAGTCTTGCTCACTCACATATCTGCAAAAGCCAAGGTGGAAATTTGTATTTTTGAATTGAAGCTGCCAATAGTGAAAATTACGACTGCCAGAATGTCCTAAAATTTAACAGCTCATAATGTTCTCCTTATCAGACTCTTAAAGTATTTTGGCCAGACTGTGACACATAATTTTCCACAGAAATTGCAAACCTGAGCTGTTAGAGGCTTCCTAAGGAGGCATATATGCATGTTTTAAAGGCTGAATCATCTAAAAGAGTACAATCTTTTTTTTAATGGTCTGCACACATTTTGAGCTGGCAGACCACATTGAAAGCTAAAACCTGGACCGAGATGCTCCATTAACAAGTCCTCCATCGATTTGGCATTTCAGACTCATGGCGGGCGGTTTTATCTCCTATAACTGAAATTGCAGTGCGACCACAGTTTGCTTGGGGATTCAGGTGTGTTATACAGCACTGGATGTAGCCTCAGGCAGTGATTATGAGTGAGCTACAGACGTTTGGTGAAAATCTGATTATTTTATTTGTTATACTGCTGGCTCTATCCTTTATGCAACTTTCATACATAAGCAGACCTGTAAAAATAAACTGAAGTGCAAAAGCTGGTGAAATTTAAGGAATCTGACATCTTCCCCACTGGTTGGCTGTAGCTCAGGCAATGCAGCGGGTTGCCTTCTAATCAGAAGTATCGCTGGCTCCTCCTGTCCATGTGCTAAAATATTTTGGGGCGAGATACGGAAACTGAAGTTCTTACCAATCCATCGGTCAACGTTAGATAAAAGTGCGTATAGGTGCACTCGGTGGTTGGCCAAATGACACTTGTAGTCTAAAGCACAACGAGACAAAAGGTGTCAATGATAGTACCAGTCCATTTATTTGTGTATTTTATGCCAGGTTGCTACCAGAAACTATAGACTGAAAAGATTGAGTTTCCAGGTCAAATGGGGACGTGGCTCAAAGGAAACTGAAGTGGGATTACATAGTTTTCTATAGGAAAGCTATGCAAACTATGCACTCGCTTAATCTATAACCTCATAAATACCTTCCTGAAGAGACTTCAGTCTTGACAATCATACTGAATACTGCATGCTACTAATTTTGTAAGTTATGTTACCAATTAGAGTAAAATAGATGATAAAGCAGTGTGCGTTTTAGGCTGGGCAGCTTTGTGAAGTTGCTGGTTTCAGGGGAAAAAAATGACATCAAGCTTTGGTTGATGTCACAGACTTTTATCTACAGTCTATGCCAAAAACACTCTATCTCCACCTGAACTGAATAATAAAAACCATCATATCACCAGTAATTGTTGAAATAAAGGCATGTGTCTGAAACAAATTCACACAGAATGTATATCTGCAACTCCAACTCAAAAGCAACATTTCTCCTGAGCTATTAATCAAAGCCAACAGACCAAATGCTCATCGATCTGACTGTGTCCCGCTGCAGGTGTACAGCAGCATGGAGCATCTTTCTCAGCTGGAACAGAAAGCTACGTGCTCCGTGTCCCGTCGGGAACACAAGGGCCCACGGGAGGACAAGGTAACGAAGAGAGAGAGCATGGGCAGCTTCAGCATGAGGGACAAGAGCTGGAGGACTGGATCCCCTGAGATGTGAGTGGTGGGCAGCACTGAATAAGGTTCAGTTTATTGTAGGTGTGACACAGTAAGGAGGGGTGTTCTTTACACCTAAGCAACGTATGAGGATGTTCATGAGGTGATTCCCTGAAGGTTTTTTCCTTTTGGCAGCCTCACTTATTTCAGTTTGTCTGGAGTTTTATTTCCATCTCACTCACACCAGTTCTGACACTCGTTGTATAAAAAGATCTTTGTGTGAGGATTTGCACTCACTTTGAGACAAAAACAGCATCAGATCCACCCAGTCTGAAGGAGGAGAGCCGAGTTTGATTGGTGCCTCATATGTTTCTGTTCAACAGATTCATTAGTTTTATTCCATTTCATTAGTTTGAGTGCAAGTGGTTCAATGATACTTGTACCCTCGATTCTGAAGCTGTTTCAGTTCCTAACAGACACAGCTTATTAGCTCTTCGTCTGTTACAGGAAACGCCTGCCTCAATCTTAATATTGAAAACTAAAGACCTCTAATTAGCTTGCATCAATCATTTTAGTTTGTAGCTCGCATAAATGGAAAATTTACTCTCATTGTGAGATCTAATTCCTTCATACTGTGGTTTGCATACACAGGAAACAGATTTCCATTACTTCTCATGTCTCCATTTCACCTCAGGCTGTTTGTCGGGATTGAAATCACTCTGTATTCACACGTGAAAGGAAATAACTGATAGGTTCTGTCTCCATAATAGAAAATCAAGAGACTCATTATTTATTACCTTACATATTTTCTCCCCAGCCAAAACAAATGGACATTATCTGTATCATCTCTCTCTTCAGCCAAGTGTTTTTTCTTACAGCTCATTATTTAATTATGATTTAATTAGAAAAATAATAAAAAATACATGATCTGATTGTGTCCTGTCTTTCTCTGCTAAAAAAAATCACTGGTGTTTAATTACTGCTAATTCAAATGCAAAGTGAAGTGATGTGGTTCATTAACTAGAAAGAAATGTTTTCCTTAGAAATTTTTTAAAAAAGTATCGTCTCAGACTTTTTGTCATATTTCTTAAATTGTGAGTTTTTATTATTCCTAGTCTAGAATCATAGACATTCCCATCGGCTGAATTTTTGTAGAATGGTAATTACCAAAAGCAGGGAAGGAAAAGCAAAACACACCCACACAGGTTCTGTAGGGCTGTAATAGTCATTGCTGCACTGTTAGAGCAGACAGTCACTTGCGTGGTTGCAGAGAAATTTGTGCCATTACCTTCTCTGACTGCATCCTTCTCTTACAGGAAGCGCCTGTCCTGTTCAGAGTCCCTCTACACAGAAGGTGATGCGAGCCCTCCTCTTGGTGCCCGACGACGCTTCTCAGCTCTGATGGACACGCATCGTTTTGCCTCACCTCTAGAGGGCGAGTCCGAATTCCTGTCCCGCCAGAACTACATGAAGGTCCGTGGCACTTCGCTGGACGGGACTACTGTCCCCTCACCGAGCCTGCTGGAGCAAAGGAACAGTCTGAAGGAGATCAATGGGGCAGGTGTGTCAGCAGGCGGGAAAGCCTCAAAGATAGTGAAATGTTTGCAAGGAGAGAAAGTGACAGATTTTAGAGCAGATAGAGAAAGCAAAAGAGGTTTTGCCTATAAGATGGCTACTGTTGAGTCAGCTGAGTCATTTTTAACATTGTTATTAATTTGTGTGCTCACAGACAAATCTCCAAGGCCAGGAGAGACACCGGGCATTACCACAGCCATCACCACATTATCCCCAGGTCCTGCAGCAACCGGCCGGGATGTGATGACTCCTCTGTATGACCCTCTGGGGCCACGAGCAACAAATGACTTGGTCCTCCGGAGGGCACGCCATCAGCATTTGTCTGGTGAGGGAGAGAAGCGAAACTCCAGAGCAGGCAACAAGGTCATTAAATCAGCCTCTGCCACGGCCCTGTCTGTTATCATACCGTCAGGTAAGAAGGGCAAGGAAAGAGACAATGAAACATTTAATAATACTACTGATACGTCATACTTATTTCTCCTCTTTACCGTCTCCTTGCTTTTAGTGGAGCAGCATGGCGGCTTCTCCCCGCTGGCCAGTCCCATGTCGCCCCACTCTTTCTCCTCCAACCCTTCGTCACGCGACTCTTCACCCAGCAGAGACTTTTTCCCAGCAGTCAGTGTGCTGCGCTCCCCCATTACCATCCACCGCTCCGGAAAGAAATATGGCTTTACTCTCAGAGCCATCAGAGTCTACATTGGAGACAGTGATATCTACAGCGTACATCACATTGTTTGGGTAAGAAACTCTCAGACATGTATTAATGTTGTAGCTGAACTCCATAACCTCACGCAAAGAGGGATGGCCTGTGTTTTGATTTGTGAGTGTGCTTTTAGAAGTGGAGCTGCCATTAAATAGGAATCAATAATTTAAAAAAGGGGATTAAACTGAAGGGAAGCACTTAGAATGCAGAGCAGGATTAGGACGGCGGTAAAGCTGGACAATAGGGACATAACAAGATCACTGCTGTTGAACGTTAGAGCCACTTTTCTAATCTCACCATACACAAATATGCTACATAATCTGATCTGAAAATATTTGTCTTGTCTTGAGATTTACCAGTGAGAATCACAACATGAGCATTCTGTTTACATGGAGGTGATTTTCCCCCTTCCGCAAACTTGAATATTTTTTGCGTTTTGGCAGCATGTGGAGGACGGTGGCCCCGCCCAGGAAGCTGGCCTTTGTGCTGGTGACCTCATCACTCATGTCAACGGGGAGCCCGTCCACGGTCTGGTCCACACTGAAGTAGTGGAGCTCATCCTCAAGGTCAGCAGGCTTATTTATTCTCAGTTGTTCCACGCTGGCAATATAAATAACCAGCTTTCAATTTCAAGAGAAGGCTTTATGTAAATGGGCTTGTCAGTGCGGAAATTATTATTGCTCTTCTGTGCAGAGTGGCAACAAGGTGACGGTGACAACCACACCTTTTGAGAACACCTCCATTAAAGTGGGCCCTGCTCGTAAGGCCAGCTACAAGTGCAAGATGGCCCGGCGAAACAAGAGGACGATGGGCAAAGACAGCCAGGACAAGTAGGACAAGTAGCTGCTACACTGCACTTATACAACGACTCAGCTGAACTCTCGCCTCAATAACATATTTTTCATTATTATAATGGCTATAGACCAAAGAAGAGTTAGCCTTACTAACTGAAGAGCTTTACGTGTTTTGCTTTATTGATTATAACAGTTTTGTGGCTGAGGTACACATTATACATTTAAAGCAGAACCTGATTTCTGTTTATTTTAATGTACTACAAAAAAAAATATCTTCGGAGACTATAACAAGACTTCGAAGTCAGTAACTGCTTAAGGTCAAAGCTATCTTGAATGCAGCAATGACAGGAAATTTGTCAAAACACTGTAGAGCAGCACATCGCCCTGAGTCTGATATGATTAAAATAATAGAGAATTAATGCAAAATTGTGCAGTGTTTTTGAGAAATGCTTAGCAACAGTTTAAAATACTCAGTGTACTGTATGTAGCTAGTACGCATTACTTGCAAACCCATCAGTACTGTGCTTTTAAACGAAGTTAATAAATACTGTAAATTACTGTCGGTTATCTTTGTTCCCAATTCAGACCTTCCTTCCTTCTTTAATTATTCTCTTCTCTATCCCGCAGTAAGAAGCGTAGCTCCTTGTTCCGCAAGATCACAAAACAGTCCAATCTCCTGCACACCAGCCGCAGCTTGTCCTCCCTGAATCGCTCTCTGTCCTCCAGTGAGAGTCTTCCCGGCTCCCCAACTCACAGCCTGTCTGCACGGTCTCCAACTCAGGGCTATCGCTCCACCCCTGAGCCCTCATACTTGGGTAGGACACTGAAAATAAACAGTGCACAAATTAATTTTACTTCCTTGGGGGTTTTGACAGCTTCACTCATCTTTTCTGCTCTCTGCAGGTGCGTCCTCTCAGAGCAGCTCTGCAGCATCCAGCACTCCAAACTCCCCGGCTCCCTCACAGCACATGAGACCCAGCTCACTGCACGGCCTCTCCCCGAAACTCCATCGCCAGTATCGGTCTGCCCGTTGTAAGTCTGCCGGTAATATTCCACTGTCCCCGTTGGCTCACACGCCCTCCCCCACCCAGTCTTCACCTCCACCTTTACCAGGTCACACTGTAGGGAGCTCCAACACAACCCAGTCTTTCCCTGCCAAGCTCCACTCTTCCCCGCCGGTGGTACGTCCCAGGCCCAAGAGTGCCGAGCCTCCGCGATCACCTCTCCTCAAACGCGTGCAGTCAGCAGAGAAGCTCGGCTCACCTCTAACCCAGTCAAGCTCTACAGGAGGGCTGGGGGGTCCACTGAGGAAACACAGCCTTGAGGTGCAGCACTCTGAGTACCGCAAGGACGCCTTCCTCTGCGAGCTTGGGCTCCAGAGCCTGCTGGAGACAGAAGGGGAAAATTTGCCTCCTAATCCTCCCCCTCTACCCTCATCCTCAACTTCCCCAGAGACTGGTGTGCTGAAGCCAGCGAGGAGACTAGGGAGACAGGAGTCACCACTGAGCAGGGAAACACTACTGGCTGGAAGGGAGAGGGAAGAGAAAGAGAGAGGAGTGGAGAGGGAGAAGGAGGCTGGGACAGGATCGCAGTCATCCTTAGGAAGAAAACCTCATGCAAGTGAGCAGCCTTTGAACTCACAAAGCTCTGTACTAAGTGCAGGAACTACTAAAGCTATAACCCCTAGCACACCTACCAAAACAACAGGGGGTTTAGGTGCTCACAAGGGGCCTGAGAAGTTCACCCAGAGTCAGGCGGACATGTCTCCAAAACAGCTAGACTCCAAGATAGCCAAAAGTCTGTTTTCTAACAGTAAACATCCACAGGAGCAGCAGCTAGGGGGCAGACCTGAATCAAAGCAGGAAGGAGACAACAAGAGCCGGTGTGGTCTTCCTGGAGCTGCCTACAGCAAAAGCTCTGTTTCTGCTCCAGATAAGTCCGCTGGCATCATCACAACAGTGACAGGAGGTCCTCTGAGCAAAACCTTTAAACCATCAGGAGTTGGAGACGCCCTGAGAAAGATGGGGACTGACAGCAGTGACACAAGGACACCAGACCTTGGCTCCAAAAGCCCCAAACTACCAGCTCGGGTCCTCCCTCCTGTCGTTCCCCCGCATGGGCAGGCGCTGTCACTGGCCAAAGTAAGGCAGGGACTCGGGGCTGTCAACTGCTACCGGGGATCACTCGACTGGGAGGACAAATGTCGTCTGGAGGTGGTGGAGGAGCACTCACCCTCTCCTTCTCCTTCCCCAACCGCGGTAACCCCCTCCCTCTGTGGACCTTCCCTCTGTAAGTCACGGCCTGTCTCCCCTGGTGACAAGACAAGCTTCGTCAGCCAGCTGACCACTGTGGCCAAAAACGTCCTCGGGCCGATCAAGCTCGGCTCTCAAGAGGGGGCCAAGAGCAAAGAGCAGCAGTCTAAAGCAGCAGAGGAAAAACAGGGAGGCACAGTGGGAAAGTCTGACTCTCCAGCTGGAGGTCGAGTGGTTGTTGGGGCTGCAGTGGTGACCCAGAGTCCTGCTGGTTCACCGCTAGAGAAGGCAACAGGTAGCAGCCTGCCGAAAATGTGACCTCATGGAGTCCCTAAATGGGACTTTAGTAAAAAGAAAAAAAAAGAAGATGCCTTTTTTGGACAATGCAACAGAAGACTAGCACTTAAAACCAATGTACATTCCAGTTTAAGAGTATAAAATGTTATTTATTGATTCCAATCACTGACTGAATCTAACCTAAAACCAGGAGTAAAAGATCTACTGTAAAGGTGCATTAACTGTTGATTTTCTATTATAAATACTTTAATAAGAGGACTCTAAATGTAATGTGAAACACTTTATCAGATGTATATGTGAGTCTGTGTGAATGCATGTCACATGGTTTGTACTGTACATGTGTAATAGGTACAAGATGGTCAAAAAGTGCTTTACAGATCAAAACATGCTGAATACTGTGAATACCAAATCCAGTCACTCTATTTTTTCTTTCAGCCAGCCCTTTTTTTGTTTTGGGTTTTTTTTGATTTTGGTTTTTTTTTTTTTTTACTGCTCGTCAACCAAAGCAGTGAAACAGTCAAATCAAAGTTGACACATCAAACAGTTACTGAGTAAGAAGATAATTGAGCTCTTTATTCATCATCCAGCAGTTTACTTTCCTGAGTTAAACGGTCAGACGAAGCCAAAGCAGGCACTCTGTCAGTGGACGTCACAGCGAGCACAGTCTCGCAATCTCTGTCGTAGGGGATTTTGTGTGTGTGTGTTTGTGTGTGCAAGCGCATGTGCGTTTAGCTACCCTGGGACAATTTCTGGTGGTTCTTGAAGGCCACAGAGGAAAGCAAGAACGTCAGACCTCGGCGCTTATCTCTCCTTCGCAGGATGGGCTACCGCAGCCCTTTTCTTCACTCCATCTCTGGCTGCTGCCACATTCGCAAACACACACTCGCACATCGCCACAGGAAGCAGCCGTGTCAGCAGCTGATTTTCATGCATTTAAATCCATACGCCTGTGGTCACACGAATTAGGACACAAGTGTGTTTATGAGTGGATTAAGAAGCGTGTGACCATGTTTGTGTCTGTTCAAAGACTCGGCAGACTCAGCGAGGGTCATTGGCATGAAAATTCTCCTCAAAATGAGCAGTCAGGATCCAGTAACAGTTAAAGTATTATTTTATTTTTTAAGCAGGAAGGAAATCCTTCCCCAACAAATCAAACCGGCACAGTGAAGGTTGCTTGGGAGACTATAGCATGTTAAGGCATAGAAAAATGTATTATGCACATATGCAGTGAACCCCGTGTGTTGTTTTCAGTCAAATCTGAAAAAGCAGGCAGTCATGGATGTAGCATACTATAATCTACTTGTTAAAGGGCTCTATAGCAAAAGTAGGGTTTGTGCATACATGGAATATCACATCGAGCCCGTTCTCTTTAAACCAGGCTATCTACAGTGTAATCAGAATGACTTTGTATTTAGGTACTTACAAGTTAGCTTGTCCAGACTGATTAATATAATCCTCACATTTTGCTGTGCAACGTACAGATAAAAGTGTTTGTCAGTGATCTCAGCAGGAATGCTGGGAAATGTTCACAGGAGACACACACACACACAAAAAGATGTTCCTCTCTCATTGGTCATAGTCACTTTCTTGTAATTCATGACTATCCAGTGTACATAATCTTATGCAAATCCATGTGTGAGAGTAGGTGGCTAAACAGATTAATCCAGATGTGATTGTTAATTGTCACTTTCTGCCAGTGATTAGATTTTTTGTAGATATTCAAGGTTCTAAAAACATAAAAGGGAAACTGATTCAGCCAACAACAGCATGTAAATCTGACACCAATGCAGAAGTTCACGGATTAAAATGTACTTTTACCTCCAAACCTCAAACAAGTGGTTCATCTGCACAACATATCTAGTGAAAGTTTGTCTCGGTCACTTCCGACTGGGTGTTCAGTGTACAGTTTAACGAAGAGCAGCCGCTTGTTGCTTTACATTGTTGTATCTGCCTGGAAATCCGCAACAATGAGCTTAAGACTGCATAGAGCTACAAACCAGGAGGCTGATCTCTGCTGTGTTGGCAGCAGTTTTTTCACATAACCATTCATGAATATGAAAACATATCCCATGCCTTACATGCTTGGCAGGGATTTCTTTTCCCATTTGACACACTACTCTACTGCCCTCCAGTGGTTAGCATCAATATCAAATATTTGAAATATCATAATCTATTGGAGTGAGTGTTTCCTTGATGAAGTGCAGAGCACTGATTTGATGGTTGTTGTTAGCCATACGGTTACCAAATATGCATTTAAAGTTCTAATGACAAAATATTTGCAGTAATTATAAAATGAACACTTGAAACATGAATTATTAATTTTCCGTTGTGACTGTTAATTATATCTTTGTGAATAGTTACGTTTTTAAATATACTGTCTTATATTCACAGCAAGGAGTTCTTTTATACCTTGATGTAATAAAGGAGTCATCAGGTCATCTCAAATCACCCGATTAAGAAAACAAACTCCTGCAGTTATTGTATCAAAATTCAGGCCTTTTGCTGATCAGTGGTGTCTATAATACATGTTTTAAAATGTCTTTTTCTTTCCGTGGTTGACAGAGAAGTAGAAATGCACTTTATTTGAAAGAAAAAAAATCTTGAGTTGATGATATTGTTTGTAAGTTACTATCCTGTATACAATGTGGATTCTACAAATGAACACAAAAGTCTGATAAGTATAAAAACATTCCACATTTCTCTGTTCACTCGAAGTGTATTTAGTTGTACCACTGCGGCATTTTTGTTTGTGATAGGTGTGACCTAAATGCAGACACCTGAAGTGCAGTACGTGGAATAAAATTCAGTTTTTGTTCCAAAACTTGCAGGATCTCACTCTTTTTTGGCTTTAACCTCTAATCCCACAGCAGCATTTATCACAGTAAGCACACCTCTGGCTACAGCGTGCAGGTAATTATTAATAAGTTCTTTACACCTGAAAAAAGATGTTCATGTCATCGTAGCTGTTACTAATAGGAGAGCTTGGTGGGTGTTGTTAATTCTGACTTCAGTGTCCTACTTTATGAAAGGGTGTTACCAAGGGGCAAATATGAATCATTTTTAAAAAATAGACCTTCTTTTAGAGCATTTAGAGCCGTCAAAGACAGGTGTAGCTAATAACCTTTCACAGCTGCTGCAGCGCTATAATCTCTGGAATAAAGTCATAGTTAATGTTATTAGTTATCTCTGTGTTTCTCCAGCTGTGAAAAGGTTTATGAAGCTGATTCCTTTGCAAATGAAAAGGCCTCTGATCCTACCAAGACTATCAAGATTACAGTTAGCTGCATTTATTAACAAAATAAAATGGATTGGAATCTTCTGTCAACAAAACTGTCATTGACTAGTGGAGAAAACATTCACATCCTTTAAGTGTCTAAGGCCCATCTGTTTTCTCCTACTTTTGGAGTTGCAGGGAGGCTGGAGAATTTCCTAGCTGGTACAGAGCAAGAAAAAAGGCACACCTTGTACAAGCTGTGAGCCACTACAGAGACAGACAACCACACACTGACATCTGAGCCTACAGTCAGTTTGGAATCACCAGTTAACCTTAGGGACCAAGTCTAGGGCTGATGTATGTGTAACCTCCACACGTGAAGCCGTGTTAAGACGGAACTAAACAAATACTTGCACTACTTGTGCATATTCGCACTGAATTCTTTTCTTAGAATAAGGATAAATTAAATCAAAATAGTGTGCTTGAACTAGGGCATCATGGTGGTACAGTGGTTAGTCCTGTTGCTTCACAATGAGAAAGCCCTGGGTCTGACTTAACCAGGCCAGCTGGGGCCTTTTCTGTGTAGAGATGCATGTTCTCTGTGGGTAGTCTGACTTTCTCTCATAGTCCAAAGACATGCATGTGAGGTTAAGTGGTCTACCGTTCTGTGATACAGTAAACTGGCAACCTGTCTGCAGTTTGCCCTATAACAGCTGTGCAGCTGTACAGGTGCAATAAATTATTACTTTCATAGCTAATTAATTAAGCAATGTTATAACCATCAGTCTAACCCCTGAAAATCAAATGCTTGGAGGTAATTTATTTTTACATGAAAATGTATCCATATGTATTTGAAGACATATGACAGGTCTGTTAATATATTACTCATTTAAAAGATGGTAGTGGTGTGTGCTATGATGTATGGTTTGAAGACAGTGATGCTGACAAAAGACAGGAGGCAGAGAAGATTTTCATTAAGAGTTACTGATATGGACAAGATTAGAAATGAGTATGTCAGAGGGACAAATTAGGCTGAGGGGTTTCAAGAGAAAGTTAAAGAGGCAAGACTGAAATGGTTCGATGTACAGCAGAGGGTAAGTGAATATACTGGACAAACAATGTTGAATATTGAGCTTGAGAGCAGGAGAAAAAGACCACAGAAAAGATTGGATGCAGTGATTGAGGACATGCAGAGGATTGGTGTGACACAGGAGGATGCCAGGGATAGGATGACAGGTTAAAAATATATGTTATAAGTATATAGTATAAAGTTACTTACCCTTCTTTATCCTTAAAGCTTGAGTCTTCTACCAAAGCCCTGGGGGCTTGAGAGTCCTGCACAGTGCACTGCTCTGGACGGAGCTCTCGAATATCGTTTATGGGATCTGCTGGAGCCACTTCCCCTGTTTGGCAGTCATCGGATTACCACAGTCACCACTGTTGCCTTCACCCTACACATCTTTTCTAGCTCCTCTCTTAGCCCTTGGTATTTCTTGAGCTCCTGATGTTTCTTCTCCCTCATGTTGCTTTCACTTGGTACAGCTGCATCTTCCACTATGACTGTCTTCCTCTGCGTATCCACCACTACTATGTCCAGTTGGTTAGCCATCACTAGTTTGTCTGTCTGTATTAAGAAGTCCCGCAGGGTTCCCTGCACAGGCTTATCATTCCATGATGGTTCCTCTTCTTTCTCACATAATCAGTTGTGACCATCATCCTGGTGTACTCATGGACCTTGCTGTTTCATCCTTGATGGTGGTTCTGACACTCATTAGTGCTCAGACTCATTCCTTCCTTATGGAGGAGGTGGCTAATGTTTGCTCCCTTTTGTAGTCTGTATCCATATCTAGTCTTCTTAATGTTCTGGCTAAAAGGGGGTTCGGGCCTATGCCTATACAGCAGTGGGGACAGAGCATCTCCTTGGTAAATCCCACTCTTGATGGTGACTTTCCTAAAGAAGGCTCTTAAGGTCCTGTCTTGTATAGTTCTAGGCACTCCAGGATCCATGCATGAGGGACTGATTCACAGGCTTTCTTGTAGACAGTCCAGGCATAACACCTGGACTGTCTACAGTGCTCACCCTGGTCTTACAGCCTCAAGAAACTGCTCTATCTATCAGTAGCTGGCGTTTCTGCCAATTCCTTACTGGGTCCTGCTTGAGATTTTTTTTGTTGGATTTTGGATGTATGATGGTTATTCTGGTTGAAAGCTGCACAAAGGTAACTAATTACACCATAATTATTTACTAATATATAAACCAAAATTGTATGTTACTTATTATTTTAACTTTTTTCAATTGTTGGCATGTTTGTACCTAAATTTATTATTTATGTTTAGTAACGCATACTTTTTAACCAGGTCACTCATTGCATAACTACAGGACTTATTATTAGCCAATGGCACCGTGCACTGCGCATTAGTGCAATATTATCCTATCAGATTTGCTACAGGATTTAATTCAACCAATAGTGGTGCGCCGGAAAAGGACAACAGGAAGTAAATGTTGTCCGGTCAGGGGCTGTCACACGGAGCAGTATAGACGCTATGTAGTAGCTTATTTTCGTAACCGTGTAGATAAATGACTTTCTGTGTTAAATGGGAGGAAGTCTACCATTCGTACATTAACTGTATTTTATTATAAAAGCATTAAGCTCTTCGGGGATTCCGTCTTCAGTGCTAGAGAGCTAACGCCGGGGCTAGCTGCTGAAGTTAGCGTGTTCAGCCAGCTAGTCTCAGGCTGCCGCTGTACGCCAGGAGGGAGGAAATATCCGAAATGAGTGGCTCTATTACGGGGTACCGACCTGCTTAACCGACCTTTACATCAGGTATATTGTTGCTGGCCTTTGATTCTTTAATAATGGTGAAAGACGCTTTTTAAATTAGGTATGCGCTATAGTGCTGGTGAGTCTTTGTGACCAGAGCAGTAAATGGGAATTGACAGTGAGGCTGCTGGTCAGAATCCGTTCATATACCCTGACACTGGTCGTGTCATGAGAGTGTATCTATAATAGATTATGGTTAATAAACCGGTTGACTTACAGGTGATGAAAAATGGTAGCCACCATCATCATCAGATGACTTTTACAGACGTTGAAAAGCCCGACATACCGGTTGTCAAATGGTTATCACATGATGAGTGTTTTTTTTCTTCTCTACCATAGAAACGTTTCCATCAGCAGGATCAGTTAGTACTCATCGTAATACTCTCTGTTCCCTGTCGAAAGTGCTACTCATCAGTTTCAGGGCAGGGTGAAAAAGGTCTCTGGTACTTTCCTTAAGTGTTTTTCAAATTGTGAAATGGGCAGCTGTGGATGATTACTCGGATTTACTCTGACAGTTTGGGTTTTTTTAATGTTTCTTTGTGCTGTTTGCCCTTGATTCTGACTTACAGACGTTAAAAAACGAAGGATCTTACTTTGTTCTTGTTTTTTTTCTAGAGTTAAACATCCATAATGAAACAAGGAAACCTGTGAACTGCTCAGGTCCTTAGGCTGTTATCAGATCTCTCAAACGCAAGCATATTGTTTTCAGCAGAAAGTATGAGTGTGGATCATTGACAGACTGTATAATGCAAGAGGACTAAAAAGAAAATTGTGCATATACAAACATGTTTTTATTTTACTTAACCAGACAGACAACTCAGATTAAACATCTCTTTCGCAATAGTATCCTGGCAACAGTTCAATCAGTTATACAAGCTGATGATACAAATACACAAGGGAGGCTTCAAATGCACATGTGATTAAGAAGGTGCAAAAGCAAGCAGCTTCCTCAGTAGTTATTAATAATGACCTTACAGAGTTTTTAGAAAAATATAAATATCTAGGGGCACACATTAAAATGATATTCAAATACCAGTGACATTTACATAAAAGAATACAGCAATTATAGTAAATGTGGAAGTTGGACATAGAATGGGTCTTTTCGTTTCCAGCTCTCTGTCTTAGTCACTGCGGCTCAGGTGGCTCAGTGGGTCATCTGTCAGTCAGCAGGTTCCTTCACCGTTTAAGTCTACCTGCGGAAGTGTCCTTGGGCACTGAATCCAGAGTTGTACGTCCTACTTCAGTTTTATTGTGTGAATGTTAGAAAGTGATTAGCCATGGATAACAATCCTCCTTCTTATAAGAAGTATTATTTAATGAATGACTTTGATGTTTTCAGGGGAAATAAAATTTGTTGCAATTACATACCCGCATACATCAGCTAAAAATTTGACTTCTTCTTTTACCCTAATGGTTTATGTAATTAGTCATTTATCTGCCAAAGTGCAAACTCTGCCTCTTTGGTTGTTACCAATTCCGTTTTAACAATAGAGAAATTGGGTTGAGTTTGTTTGTTTGTTTGTTTGTTTTTAGCAACATGAAACATGAAAACAAGACAACACTCCCCACAACCACCAACACAGCTGGTCCTCCTATTACATCAAACAGAAAACACACAACCAGGTTTCAGGAGAAAAAAATGTTAGAGCATACAAACCAGAAACAGGTGCTCATCTCTGAAGGCAGTGTTGAAACTGAAAACGTGTACTTTAGTTAGAATCTGCTAAACAATGAAAAGTTTCTCTAAATTTACAGGCTAATAATCAATATATAAAAGGAAAATACCATAGAAAATGATCAGTACAGGATTCATGGAGCCTCTGAATCTTACTTTTTTTTTTTTTTTTCCAAATTGCTCTTTACATCAAAGTAGAATGTCAGCATAAACAAAACTATTGAGTGGAAATACACCAGGCACTACAGAGGATTATCAGTATTCTTATACCGCCAGACTTCAAGACCTGTGGGTGGTACTTGACCAGAAGCAAAAGGCATCAGTAAATGTATATTTAGCATTCTGATTACAGAATGGAAACTTATTACTTATTACCATCACATGGATGACAAATGTCACGTCTATCCGTTGATAACTGGATATATGTGACAACGGCAATGTAGAAGATGAAAAACATTCAGCACTCAGAGATAAATATTTCAAGAGGCTTTTCAAACCTACAGTTTAATTTGATGAAACATAAAATCCACTTGTGTTTATAAACTAGAAATAACAGGGAGATTTCAGACTTCTGTTAAACAAGATGGCACAGATAATTAAGAGCCAGGAAAAATCCAGTGTAACTGTGTGCTGTGTATTCAAAGAAGAAAAGCCACTTTTAAAATGAGTTTAAATCCAAATAAATATTTGAGTTAATAAGTATATGAGTGGCAGGATGAGTGTAAAAGCGTTTTGAGTACAAGATGCATCAGTAGTTAATTTTTTACCTAGATTCTTGTGTTGTTCCTCTTTTTCGTTCATTCATCAGTTCTGTGTCGCAATGAGGAGCACAAGAGGTAAGCTCTGAGGTCTCGGAGCCATGAACTCAGTTTCCCCGAGTGCAGCACAATACGTAGGGGGAGTCATGCAAGATGAGCTGGTGGACAGGGGGAGGCAGCAGCAGCCCATGGAGCGGCAGGGCAGCTTTGGAGTCAGGCCTCCACAAACTCAAGGTGCCAGCAGAGAAGCCGCCGGGGAGCTTGACGAGATGGACAAACTCAAGGCCAAACTTATGTCAGCGTGGAATAATGTCAAATATGGTTTGTAGTCAGTTTTAAGTAATGAAGACTGAGTGTTGGATTTTTGTTTATATAGAGGAGTACTGAGATTTCTGCTTTGAGAATCTTTTTTGCGCCTCTGTCTGCAGGCTGGACTGTTAAGTCTAAAACCTCCTTCAACAAGATGTCTCCTGTGACTGTCCTGGGTCACTCCTATCTGCTTAACAGTGAAGGTAAGTGCTAAATGTATTCATACATCTTAAAACTATTTCCTCTCTAGAGAAACGTAAAGAAGAATAGACCCCAGGTGTTGTAGTGATGTGTGCTGTGGCTAACCACACTGGTTAACCGTTTCCTATTTAAATGTTTATTTGACATGAGAAAGCTGAGCAGTAGGAACTAAAACAGACAAAACCTGCGCTTTTATTTCCAAAATATTATATGCAGGTATCATAACTGAGCTTTTTCATCATTTAAAATTAGTAATACAAACAGCTTAATGCTTGAACAAAGTGCTAGAGCTCTAAATATGTGTGTGTTTGTGTGTCTCTTGCTCCACCTCTCTATTTCACTCCCTCTCAGATGAGGTGGAGCGGTTCCGCCTAGCGTTTGTGTCCAGGATCTGGTTGACCTATAGGAGAGAGTTCCCTCAGCTGGAGGGCTCCACCTGGACAACAGACTGTGGTTGGGGCTGCATGCTGCGCAGTGGGCAGATGCTGCTGGCACAGGGGCTCCTGGTTCACTTGATGCCCAGAGGTAGAACTCTCCATCTGGTACACACATTTTTACATTTAAACATAAGAAGTGTTCATCCATTAAGAATATAAAATATCATAAAAATTAGGTTGCGGCACTGACCAAGATGTGTCCTCACATATAACTCAAAGCTAAAGATGGTCCGTGTCTCATTTCTGGTTTAGCCAAGAGAGAGGGTGCAGGAAGCTATGAATTCACCAGGGTATAACCTGTGCTAATCTCAGTGTGACATTTGTCATTCATTGACTTTGTACTCTGGAACTGGCCAGTTAAAGACCATTTAATTTACTATCCCAGTTCGTCGCCCGTCACCCCTCGGTCAGTTACAGAAAAAGTTAGGTGTCATTTCCAGATGAGTGAGCAGTGTCCTCGGTTTCTCAGTCACATCAACCACCACTATGATAGCAAGGAGAAAACCCTCAGGTTTGGGATCTCGCCTACAGGTTCCCACATGGTAGCCATGTCCATCTTTTATATACAGTCTATGGTTGACTCAAAAACTGACAACCCATCCTTTCTCTAACTCCGTTCTTTTGTTTTATACACAGTTTTATACTGTTTTTTTTTCTGTGTGTATACTCATGTCTGTAACATCCTCTGATCGTTTAAAGTCTGAAGAAAAAAAATAAAATAAATACATTTTGTTTCTGTTTTTCTAGACTGGGTTTGGCCAGAGTCTCAGCAGCTTACTGATGTGGACTTTGAGGTATTCCGTCCACGTTCCCCAGCCCGGGCTGGAGGGGTCCCAATACCCTCCTTTGGCTCTCCACGAGGTTCCAGCACCCCTGAGAAATCCCTGCCAAGCAGTCAGGCACCTAGATGCAGCCAGAAGAAAAGGGTCTACGAGTCCACAAAGGACAGGCAAGAGCACATCCACTCCAGGCTTGTTACCTGGTTTGGGGATCAGCCCCCAGCACCTTTTGGCGTTCACCAGCTGGTGGATATTGGCAAAGGTTCGGGGAAGAAGGCTGGTGACTGGTATGGCCCCTCTGTAGTCGCACACATACTACGGTAAGGGCTCGTTTTTGCAAGCAAGGCTTTTCTGTGTTCTGAAATCATTTACACAGCTGTTAAGCATTTCCAGAATTATGGAATTGTTTTCTTGTCCCTTTCAGGAAAGCAGTGGACAAAACATCTGTGGTCACAAACCTGGCTGTATATGTGGCTCAGGATTGTACAGGTGAGATTTATAGAGCAGATATTTGTTTAGCTTAATAATGAGAAAAGAGCAGATTGATATTTGCTTTGCACTAAGAGTGTAAATACACTCACCGGTCAGTGTTTTTGTACATCTAAAGTTAAAAGCATTTATCAGAATTGGGGATTAACAAACTTAAAATGTGGCATGGTTGTTTGCACCAGGCGGGCCGGTCTGAATATTCCAGCTGATCTATTGGGATTTCCCCACACAATCATCTCTGGGTTTTAGAGAACGATCCAAAGTAAAGAAAAATATCCAGTGAGCAGGAGTTATTTGGCCAAAAATGCTTTGTGGATACCAGAAATCAGAGGAGAGTGACCCGACTGCTTCAAACTGATTGGAAGGCAACAGAAACTCAGATAACCACTCATTACAATTTAAGTATTTAGAAGAGCCTCTATGAATGTAGAACACTTTGAACGTTGAAGGTAATGAGCTACAGCAGCAGAATATCATGCCAGGGCCACTCCTACCAGCTAAGAACAGGAAATTGAGGCTAGAAGTCACACAAGCTCAACAAAACAACAGAAGAATGGCTTGATGAGTCTTATTTTTTCCTGTATCATTTGGATCCTAGGGTTAGAGTCTAGCATAAACAACATAAAATCGATCCTGTCAGGTTGTGGTGTAATGGTGTGGGGGATAGTTTCTTAGTACCGACTGATACCCTAGGCTACGGATAGGCTGTATAGATTTGAAAACTGCGTTTTCGTCTGAAAACGCTCCGCCTCCACTGGCGTTTTCAGTCGTTTTCACAGAGTTGTGCGTCCACATTGAAACGACCCAAAACGCTTACGTTCCAGTCCTGCGCATGCACAAAAGCGAGTGAGAATTAAAGAATTTGAAGAAAAGCTATCCGGAGCATGTACAAACTGATATTAATCATTTTTAGGGCTGTCAGAATTGAGAGCAATCAAAACAACTGCTGTATAATGCACTCCGCTATCTTTGTTTAATTGGTCACATGACTGCACCACATGACTAAAATGCGTCATCGAGACGGGAAAACGTCGTCTCAGTGTGGACGGGAGGCCAAAACGGAGAGAAAACAATGCGTTTTCAAACAAAAACACATTAGTGTGGACGTAGCCTTAAATTTCACATGAACCAAGCACCTTTGGGATGTGGTGGAACAGGAGATTTGCATTACAGATGTGCAGCTGTCAAATCTGCAGCAACTCTGTGATGCTGTCACATCAGTATGGACCAAAATCTCTGAATGTTTCCAGTGCTTAGTTCAATTTGTGCCGGAAATAATTAAGACAGTTCTGATTGCAAAAGGGAGTCTAAACCAGTACTAACTAGGTGTACCTAATAAAGTGTCTGCTCTCTACATCATGCCTGTTTTAACCCTCACTGTTTCTGTGCCTTGTAGTGTACAAAGAAGATGTGGTGCATCTGTGTGATCGGTCACTGAATCAGACTTCTTCCGATCCGTCCAGTCAGGACTGGAAGTCTGTTATCATACTGGTCCCTGTCCGGCTGGGAGGGGAGGCCCTCAATCCATCCTACATCGATTGTGTCAAGGTCTGTTAACCATCCAGTGCCTGACCCCACTTCCTAAAGGATTTTAAGTGTCTAAACTCATATTAAAAATATTTGTGTTCATTCTCAGAACTTCCTGAAACTGGAATGCTGTATTGGAATAATCGGAGGCAAACCAAAACATTCGCTGTATTTCATTGGTTTCCAAGGTGAGGATTGCCAAAAACATACTCTGTACATTTTTTTTTTTTATCTTTTTGCATAAATCCAGCCGAAGCAAGGGCAGCTAGGGAAGAACTGACATTTTTTGCTGTTATGCTCCTCTGCAACCCGTATTATTCTTGCAGTGGCGATGCAGGAGCCACACATTCTCTCAGGTGTGGATAATGACGCGCTGCTTTGGTGCAGAACTGCTACTTCTGCTTATCACGCTCTGCATTACTCTTCACGACACTTTACTCTTAAACTTAGGATATCTAGAAGCATAAGTAAAATGTGCTTTTAAAAACTGTGGTGTCATTTGTCACTTTGTCGCTTATTAGCTGATTGCTAATGTGTTTAACTGCTACCTGACAATGGTTTAAAACCCTTAAGGCAAAAAAGCACATCCCAAATAAATCTTCACACTACAAATGGAAACTTCCTGTATGAACCATCACAAAGCCTCTCTGAAATTAAAAATATAAATTGTGCCTTTTGTATCAATGTCTAATATAATATTATACATATGTTTTGGTGGTTTGTTAAGGAAGTAGAGTTTGTAACTTACAGCTTTGGGCTTCTGTGGTAGTTGTTACAAAGGTCAGCAGGAACAAGCTGTCTGAATTATAAAAAGTATGAGAGACTATTCATCATTTAACTATTTGATTTATTGTTTTATACTTGGATTCCTCTCTGTCTGGCAGATGAGCAGCTGCTGTATCTGGATCCTCACTACTGCCAGCCAGTGGTCGATGTCAGTCAAGTTAACTTCTCACTGGAGGTTTGCTGCCTGCTTCATTACTCTTCTCTTCTGTCTGTCTGGCTTTTATCTCCTTTTTTTTCCTGGGATCATATCATATGACTTCAAACTCATTCACGGGTCATTAAAGATAACATGTCTGCTTAGTTGGCTCTGATCTGTTTATTGTATGACCCATGTCTCCTTTTACCACTCTGCAGTCGTTCCACTGTAGCTCTCCTAAAAAGATGCCCTTCAACCGTATGGATCCGAGCTGCACCATCGGTTTCTACGCCAAGAACAAGAAGGACTTTGAGTCTCTATGTTCTGCTGTCAGTGAGGTGAGTTTTTACAACCTCCTCACATTTTTGTGGCTGTGATTTAATTTATACAACATACTAGAAATGAGCAGCATTTTTTTTCTTTCTTTCGTAGAGATAAATCTGTCCTGTTTCTGACAGTTAAATATGTTTGAGTTGGTTTGGAGGGAAAAAAAGCAATATTAAGCCATCACTTTCGGCTCCAGAAAGCTGAATAATCATCTTGCTGTTTTCATTTCTGCACAGATACAATTTCAATAGCTCAAGTTGCACAAATTTTTCAAGCAAAGATTTCCGATTTTATTTTTTCTGAGTTGAGGTCAAAACATGAGAATTGGCTGCTTTTCTTTGTAATGCCTAACAGTCAGTTGAATACGAGAGCAAATGTAGAAAGCGAGTGCTACACAATCGAAGCAGGTACTGTATGTAGATCTTCATATTCCATTCAAATAATATATGTGCCAAGGATGTAATTGGTTTGTTTGGGCTTTTGCATTAAAATTATTACATTTTTCACCATTGCTAGAGCTTGGCCCAGTCTTGAAGTGTTCTCAGTAATTCATGCATTAATTTTTAGAAGTATTATTTACCATTGTGGGAGAACAAAATTGGAATATTTTCCCAAAACAAATTTAAATATAATAAATTGGGAGATATCGTTATGATAGTTTGAAGAAGAAAAATGTCAAAAACTGATTTTTTTTTTTCCTCTTTTTCTCTGCGTGCGATATATTCTGTTTTGTTTTTAAGATTATCTGCTTTAACTGGACTTTGTTGTCCTTCCAGGCTCTGTCATCGTCGAAGGAGAAGTATCCTGTCTTCACCTTTGTGGAGGGCCACAGTCAGGATTATGGACTTGAGGGTCACAGCAGCAATCACAGTGGACCTCCAGCTCATATCCTGCCTCCAGGGAGACTAGGCAGAAGCAACAACAGAAGAAGCAGTGAAGAGTTTGTCTTCCTGTAAAGCTCTGAGGACGATGCTCTCCCATCTGTAGGGGGCAGAAGTGGACACTCAATTGCCTTTAAAAGACTTGATTCTGTCGATGCTGCGGCTGCAAGGCGGGCACAACTCTTTTGTGCTTTGTCTTCCTCACTGGTCAACACGGCTGCTGTCATCACCTCTGTGTGGGTGGCGTTATAAGCTAACAGGCATTAGTGACTACTGGCTGGAGCACTGCTTTACCTGACGAAGGTGACTTCAAAATGGATAGAAACGTTTTCAAGTACTTGAAATGTTCTTGGTTCATTTTATCAGACGACGTCAAAAAAAGCCTCAGTGGTGTCTGCATCATCTTTAATTGGCTCACTCGTCTGCCCGATATTGTTCATGACTTGTATTATATGACATTCCCTCTGCTGAATATTTTTTTTAATTTTTATTCTTTAAATTAATTAGATTTAAGAATGTGTGTTTTGTGTGCGAGTGAGTGTTTTGTTAGTGTAATTTATTTGTCTTTTAAATTGTGTTAAGGATTATGCCGTGTCACATCCCAGATAAATTTCAGATTCTTCCACGAGCGTCTTGAACAGCTGTAAATTCATTTTTAGACATCGTGGTCTCAAGCCCATGCACTTTCAGCTCTGACTCTTTATTCATTAAGGATATGAAAATCTGCAAGAAATCTGCTGTTACATTGTTCCTGCTGCTTAAAGAACTAAAGGTCAGGTATAAAGAAAAACAATGCCTAAAGTTGGAGATGACTTTTGTATTTTTGCCTGTCAAACTGTGGCTTAAATCATTCCCGCTATACTATTATATAAACATGTTTGCAAAGTAAAACACCCAGCTCTTACTTATGTACGTGTTCTAGATTTTACCTTGCACAGCCAAGGTAATGAGACAAACCGAAGCTGAATGGAGATCTTTTTTTTTTCTTTTCTTTTTTTTTAATTTATTTTGTTGTTTGCTTGATTTTCAGACTTCTGCTGCAGTGTCTCTGTGTTTTTGTTTGTCCCCTTTTTCTGTAAAAGCTACTACTGCAAGTTGCACTACTACTGTTATTGAGTTTATTGTCCTGATTAAACTTCAGACACTGGAATTACAGTACATGTTACTGCGTTTTTTTGTGTAGATTTGAACTGCAGGTATATACGCTGTCAAAGGAACGAGAGCGATGGGAAATGATCAATTCAATGTTCTGTAGTTAGCAGGGTCAGAGCAAATACGCTTGTAAAGTTTATGCAGCAGATGCTGAAGTAACATGTGGCATATAATTTCATTACTCACACCTTGTTAATACCACGTTGGAGCCCTCAACAAGGTGCTGGAAACATTCCTGAGATTGTTGTCCATATCACATGATTGCATCACACAGTTAATGCAGATTTGTAGGTTTTGAATCTCTTGTTCCACCACATCTCAAAGATGTTGGACTTTGAAGGCGATATGAGTACAGTGACTTTATCATCAGTTCAACAACACCAAGGCAGGCTGTGACATTTAAATAATATATGATAAATATCCTCCACATCATTACGCCACCATGACACCACTTATTGTATTTTAAATTGTGGGGGAAAACAAGCATGCAGTATGTATTTTTTATTTTTTTATTTTTTTTGTGCTTTACAGAATCGAGACTAAATTAAAAAAAAACGGGATAACACTGCATATTTAAAAGAAAGCAGGCAATGAATGAAAAGTGCAAAACCTCACAATAAATTCTCAAAATTAAAAATGCCAAATGTGCACTGCAGAAAACGGTGTATTTTGGTTGTGTGTGTTGCTTTTGAAGGTTGCAGTTATTAAGTCGCGTGATTCTAATACCTGTGTTCACAGCCACCGTTCACGATTTCACTGTTGTGGGTGAAATCTAGCCACAGGTTATCTCGACATTTAATATTCCACGATTATTTTGGATTTTCAAACAAGAATTCAGGGTTGATGCACGCCGAGTACAGGTTTGCCGTCTCTGCGCACGCATGCGCGCTGCCGTGCGGCCGTGACTAGACATTCGGTCATAGGAGCTGTGGAGGGGGGCGCTCGAGCCACGTCGGTGAAAGAAATCAACGCTTGCAGGCAGATTACAAAGAGGGTGAGTAGGCTAATTGCGACAACTGCTGCATCTTCCTTCATCACCCGCAAATATCAGCTCGGGAGCGCAGAAATCCACCCAGGACTGCCAATCCTGTTGATGCGGGTAGGTCTGTCGCACAAGCACAGTCCGCCATTCCCCTTTTTTATATTTAACGAGACACCCTTTCATGCCAGAGTGAAAAGATTCTCAGCAGCACGGGCTCTTGTGCATAATTTACTGTATTTCCCCGTCTTCAGCTCAAGTTCAGTGGTAGACCCGGCAGCTGTAATTGCATATGCGCGCAACGGGTGATTTGGTGCAGCGCAGCTGGCGAGCAGAGAGTCTACATCTGATAGGCTGGACAAAAATTCACCCCTATCCCGCAAAGACTGTGCACCCTCATCATTTATTAGAAATGCAGCTGAAGTCATATGCAGACTTTATTGCCATGATTTTTTAATTGTCCAAACCAAAACCTTATTACTTCCTTCTCAGATAAGTAATTGGTGCATATTTCATTGCCCTCTTACTGAAATTTGTCATTTCTCTTCCTTCTCTCAGGTCCCTCCTGCTCATCCAGGAGCAGGAGATCCCAGGCGATCATGTCAACACCTGATCCCCCCATGGGAGGCACACCTCGCCCTGGTCCCTCCCCTGGTCCGGGTCCTTCTCCTGGGGCTATGCTTGGCCCCAGCCCCGGACCCTCCCCAGGCTCCTCTCATAGTATGATGGGCCCCAGCCCTGGTCCTCCCTCCTCTGGACACTCCCAGCCAGGGCCCTCTGGATATGGCCCGGACAGCATGCACCCTCTGCACAAAGTAAGGGCATTCAGGCAGCAGTCCCAGTGAGACGCTCTCAGCAGCTGCTCGTGTTGCCGTCCTTTAGGGAACCGCAGTTTGTCAGCAATTACTTTTTAAACCTCATTGCTACATATTTACAGTGACTCTTAAACAGAAAGGATTTAAACATTAATTTCACTTGCTTAAGAATGAAGTGTAGATGATGCACATGTACAGCAAAGCTTTCAAGCATTTTCATCTTCAGATTTCCATCTTCATTTAAATTTGATGTTTTCATCATGCTTAATTTTGCTCTTTGTAGTTATTAGATCTAAATATCAGTATAATGTTAATAGACACACATATTATCTAATATTTATTCACTAAATAAATGATTAACTACTAGCTAAGCTTGAAGGAGAATGTATCAGAAATATTTAACCTAAGAAAACCATTGATTTGTTCCACTAACTACGGGTACGTGATTTATTTCAGTGTTTTTTTCTAAACATTATTATTCACTGAGAGTTGAAAACTTGATATGCACTAAGTAGCACCTGTGCCTGTGAGCAATCAATGCTCCTCTTCCATATTTGACCCAAAAATCGAACATGTTTGACTTGACATTGGTTAACTGCTCTTACTCTACATGTTTTTTTTTTCATATAACTATGCTTCTGCTTACTTAAGTTTTGCCTTTGGTATTTGCTTTTTAACTCAGTGAAACTTCTGCAAATCCTCTGCAATGGCGACTTTTGACAAAACTGATAGTGTTTAACTTCAGTACTGTCTGATTCCTCCCACAGCCCATGGAGGGTTTGCACGAGAAAAGCTTGAGTGAGGAGAGCCGTTTAAGTCAGATGAAGGGACTGTCAGTGAGACAGGGCGGGCACAGTGGTATGGGCCCCCCACCCAGTCCTCTAGACCAACACTCACAAGGTAGGCATGTTACCTAAACCATTCTTAAGCAATTTGCTTAATTCCTACATTGCGTAAGACATGTGACGGCTTTTAAGCATGACTTAACGGCAGTGGTGTGACTATGTGTCCTGACTGGCTCAGAGGGGAGTGTCTCTGTTGTCACCAGCTGTAACATGAACCATGAAAACCGTTTCACTGTTTCATTATTGAAATACTGAATGATATACAACTGTCATGGCTCAGTCTGGCTCAGACAAAGACAGCCTGCTCTGTGCTGTAAGGATGGGATATAGACAGGCTTAACGTGGTGAATCACAGTTAACAATCTCCTGGAAATAATCATAACAATAATAATAATAATCCAGGATTTGATCAAATTTAGACAATAATTTATTGTTTGTTAGAGTTTGCCTCAGGTTTGGTACGATGATAAGTTTTGTGTTTTGTGCTTGGCTTGAAGACTGTAAGATTATTATCAAATTTTCCTTTGAGGACCCGTAGAGAGTGATTCTCTCTACCTGCCTGCCTTTTTCTCTGTGTATTCCAGGCTACCACTCTCCATTAGGTGGCTCTGATCACTCAAGTCCCATCCCTTCAAATGGTCCCCCCTCTGGGCCCCTTATGCCCTCATCATCTTCCTCCTCTTCCTCTGGTGGTCCTGGCTCTGCCTCTACACCATTAGATGGCTCCAGTGGAGATCAGCACATTTTGGGTCCTAATAACCGACCCGTCCCTCCAGGCAGTTCTGGACCAGGTCCAAGCCCTGGACCCAGTCTTGGCCCCAGTGTCCCTAGCCTTGGTCCTGGCCTTGATACCAGCGGCCCTGCGGGACCTGGAGGTCCTGGTGGTCCAACTCCCTTTAACCAGAACCAGCTTCACCAACTTAGAGCCCAGATCATGGCTTATAAGATGCTAGCCCGGGGACAGCCCCTCCCAGACCACCTTCAAATAGCTGTCCAAGGAAAGAGGCCAATGCCAGGGATGCAGCAGCCCATGCCTAGTCTGGCTCCCGGAGCTGGAGGAGGGCCAGGAGGTGGTCCAACAGGACCAGGGCCAGGGCCAATGGGCTCAGGCTACAGCCGAGGTCACGGTGAGCAAGCATGAGGAATGTCCGAAATAGCAGTACTGTTTCTTATAACCTGAGGGTGAATACATAGAAGACTAATTCACACCTCCACTTTAAGTCTTCCTCAGCGTTTCATAAATCTCCCACAGTATTGTTTCTAAAATTTTAACAAGGCCTTGTTATGGATATCAGCTGTATTCAATCTGCATTCTTTGATTTCTTAGGAATGATGGGTCCAAATATGCCTCCCCCCGGCCCATCAGGAACCCCAGTTGGGATGCAGGGTCAAAATACTAATGGACCTCCCAAGTCATGGCCCGAAGGTACGTGGTGCTGCTATAAGACCTTGTGAAAACTGACTGTCTCTTCACTAGGAGCATCTTTGTTGAAACCTAGTTAGGCTGTTAGTGTAAAAACGGCCGACTAAGTGCTGATAGAAGAGATGAACTATGCTGTCGTACAGTGTTAGTTCTGCTGTAATTCCTAATTTTCCTTTAGACGTTCATCATTTTGTGTAGACCACAGTGACTTTTCCTCACTACACTTTCCTCCAGGCCCCATGGTGAATGCAGCAGCCCCCTCCAACGCTCCACAAAAACTCATCCCCCCTCAGCCCACTGGCCGGCCATCTCCTGCTCCCCCTTCAGTTCCGCCGGCTGCCTCCCCGGTGATGCCCCCGCAGACCCAGTCTCCCGGCCAGCCTGCGCAGCCTACTCCCATGATGCCTTACCATGCCAAACAGAACCGCATTACACCCATTCAGAAACCCTGTGGCCTCGACCCCGTGGAGATACTGCAGGAGAGGGAGTACAGGTAACCAAGTCTTTTGGGGGATGCGCTATCCTCTGTCCCATTTATTTATCTGTTGAACAAAATAGCTAAATTGAGCTTTAGTTATCTGACTCTTAAGGGTTGTATATGTACCATAATCAGTACATATATTTAGAGATGGCCTACTTTACTTTGTGTTAAAACTTTTAAAGCATATAATATTTACCACAAGCTTTTTCTTGTATATTTTCTATCTTATGTTTATAATATAGTACAAAAAAATCAAAAGTACAAAACAATACATCATTTTTTTGCATCGACATTTGGGAAGCAAATCTTCTATCAAACCCAGTTTTGCTGTTTTTTTCCACACCAGAATTGAATCATTTCTTCCTTTTCCACTTGCCTTTCCACCAAATTCCCACAAATTTGGCTCGACTCTTTCTATGTAATCTTTCTGACCAGGAGACAAACAGATGGCAGTGATCACAAACCTCATGACTTTCAAACTTGTTTGCATAAGTCACACCAAAGTTAAAGCTAAAGTTCAAAGCCCATACATGAGTACTCGTGCCTGCACTAAGTTGCCTCTGCGTTGTGTAATATGTCATCAGTTCTTTAATTTAAATGATTGACAGCTCATTGGAGTAAGGACCTAGCATGTCATCTGTAAATCTTTTAAAGATGTCGGCACTCCACTGGCAAAGTTCTCGACTCCAACACCTCAAACACTTCACACAGTTGCAAAGTGATTTTGTTTTTGTCCTGGTTTCAATGCACCCCTCTCTCTGAAGGGAACTTTGGTTTTCTAGTTCTTATTTAGTTGTATGGCACAATGTTAGTGTTAGCATACTTCTACACACCTAGACTAAAGGCTGTTAATATCTCAGTAGTACCTTTTCTCTTCTGTGTGCTATGGTAGTTGTGGTTTTGATGTTTCATAATTCTCACCATCAGCTCCTGCACAAACAACATTTTTTTCTGGGATATAACTACTCGTTGTACCTGCTTCTTCAGGTTACAAGCTCGTATAACCCATCGCATTGCTGAGCTAGAGAATCTACCGGGTTCTCTGGCTGGTGATTTACGAACCAAAGCCACCATAGAGCTCAAAGCCCTGCGACTACTTAACTTCCAGAGACAGGTATGCACTACAGTCACATCCTCACCTCGAACCTTAACAGTAATGCATCGTTGGCAGTTACGGTGAATCAGAGACCATTACGGTTTGTGTGTGTGTTTTCAGTGTGGATGGTTCTGCTGGTGAGTTTACATTTTCTGTGTGTTTTCTATTGTGTCTCTCTCTCTCTAAAAGCTGCGTCAAGAGGTGGTGGTGTGTATGCGCCGTGACACAGCTCTAGAGACCGCCCTTGATGCCAAGGCCTACAAGCGAAGCAAGCGACAGTCTCTCCGCGAAGCCCGCATCACAGAGAAACTGGAGAAACAGCAGAAGATTGAACAAGAACGCAAACGTAGACAAAAACATCAGGTTGAGCCCAAACTTCGAGGTTAACTGTGATATTTTTTTAAAGTTTTGCTTCTCACTGATAATCTCTTTCTGTCCTTCATCCAATCTAAACAAAGGAGTACCTCAACAGCATCCTTCAGCACGCCAAAGACTTCAAGGAGTACCACCGTTCGATCACAGGCAAAATCCAGAAACTGACCAAAGCTGTGGCCACCTACCACGCCAACACCGAGCGGGAGCAGAAGAAGGAGAATGAGCGTATTGAGAAAGAGAGGATGAGGAGGCTCATGGTAAAAAGAAGAAACTATAATATCACTTAATGCCCATCACGAACGTAGCAGTACACAAATCCCTCCTACACATTGTACCATATTTTTTACCCAGGCTGAGGATGAGGAGGGCTACCGCAAACTCATCGACCAGAAGAAGGATAAGCGCTTGGCCTACCTGCTGCAGCAGACCGACGAGTACGTTGCAAACCTCACAGAGCTGGTCCGAGCTCACAAAGCTGCACAGGCCCTCAAGGAGAAGAAAAAGAAGAAAAAGAAAAAGAAGAAGGTACATCGACAAACACAGACACTCCACTGTAAAGTCTGCATAACACTGATTTTTGTTTCTGATTATGTTCTGTCACGTATAACCTGATTACTTATTTTTCCCTTATGTTGCAGGTGGAGAATGCAGAGGGTCAGACTCCTGCTATGGGTCCTGATGGAGAGGTGAGCAAATGCAGAAGCCTTAATGAAGACTGTAGAGATAAAGACATGGTACAGGAGTAGAAGCTGCAGTTTTAAGTCACTGTTCACTGCGGGGAATCATTTCTTCAGCTCGATTCTCATCAGGCACAAACGGCGCTGACATCACATGACATGGTAACCCGCAACAGGAGACCAAACAAAAGCCTTTTGCTACTCGGAAAACAAGCAAAATATCACCCGCTATTTGACTGAGCACAATGATAAACACCTGGACTTTATCACAACAAGAAAGCAAAGTGGTTTCGCTGTAAAAAATATTTATAGAGCACGTGTTGTACTGAATTACAAATAATTGGGAATTTGCTTGATACTGTGAACTTGTTTGTTTGATCAAATAGCTGCAGCGCCAGTGATTAACCATCTGAATCTCTGTCGGCATTTAAAGTCTTAAACAAACCCTCTCTACTCCTGCAGCCTCTAGATGAGACGAGTCAGATGAGTGACCTGCCGGTGAAGGTCATCCACGTGGACAGTGGGAATATCCTGACAGGGGTGGACGCTCCCAAAGCTGGACAGCTGGAAACTTGGCTGGAGATGAACCCTGGGTGAGTCTGGATGCAAAGAGGAAGGAACTTGTGCAAATGTTTATAGAAAAGACATATAAATGTTTTAATGCAATTGCCCAGAGAGATGATGTTTACAGGTTATTAATTTTTCTGCACGTCTTATACTGAACACAGTCTCTTAGGTAGATCTTAACACAAACATTCAGGATCAAGGATAGAGGGATCATTCTTTGATGTTTGAGGGTATGGTGATATCACACAGCCTGTTGGGTGTAATTCATTTCAAATTCATTAAAACTGTAATTACATTACACTTGCAATTATGTCGTTACATTACAAAGGTTCTTCAGTTGACTCCACACTTTTCATAGAAAAAAAACATCAAACTAGCCTGTCTTTTGTTCTTTTCTTTTGTTAACTGATTTCAGTTCATGTGCAGTGATCTACAGCTTTTGAGGAGTATAGATATGCGTATTACTTTTATTTTTAATGCACCAAAGGACAAAAAAATCTGGTGAAAAGCTATGTCTAGGACAGACAAAACACACAGCACAGACAACACTTTTAGTTAAGGGGTGGAAGAGCGGCGTGTTATCTCGTGGCAACAAGGTCCTGGGTTTGAATTCGCTGGCTGGAGCCTTCCTGTCTAGAGTTTGCATGTTCTCCCTGTTGGTGCTTTCTGGGTGCTCCGGCTTCTTCCACAGTCCAAAGACATGCACGTTAGTTTTACTGGTGGTTCTAAATTGGCCTTAGGTGTTAATTTGAGTATAAATAGTTGTCTGTCTCAGTATATGTCTGTGAAGGTTCTCAGTCATCCAGGTCATCGTAATCAAAGGAGCTTGCAAAGAAAAGCGTCTGGACTTCTTTAAGTTGCTTGAAGACGTTTCACCTCTCATCCGAGAAGCTTCTTCAGTTCTAAGGTCAAATGGTGGGGAGTCCCAGATTTAAAACTAGTGGGAGTTTCCTCCCAAAGAGGGACAAAAGGACCCCCTGATGATCCTCTAATCACATGAGCCAAGGTGTGAAACTGGGTGTGGGTCCCAATCAGCCAGAGTTTCAGGTGAGCTCATTGTGAAACCTGGCCCCACCTTATCATGCGAATTCCTGAGGTCAGATGGCCCAGGATGTGAGTGGGTGTTAAAGCGTGTGGGGAGGGATCTCAAAACTGGATTATAGATGGCAGACAGTTGGTGTCGTAAACCACCGCCTCTGTTCAAAGATGGTCGCTCACAGTGGACATAGATGGCTTCTTTCACTCCTCTTTCAAACCATCTGTCCTCTCTGTCCAAAATGTGAACATTGGCATCCTCGAAAGAGTGTCCTTTATCCTTAAGATGCAGATGGACCGCTGAGTCTTGTCCTGTGGAGGTGGCTCTTCTGTGTTGTGCCATGCGCTTGTGAAGTGGCTGTTTGGTCTCTCCAATGTAGAGGTCTGGGCATTCCTCGCTGCACTGTACAGCGTACACCACATTGTTAAGTTTGTGTTTAGGAGTTTTGTCTTTCGGGTGAACCAGTTTCTGTCTGAGCGTGTTGCTGGGTCTGAAATGCTTGGAGAAGACTCTCCTGACACCATCTATAATCCAGTTTTGAGTTCCCTCCCCAGACCCACACCCATTTTCACACCTTAGCTCAGGCGATTAGAGGATCATCAGGGGGTCCTTTTGTCCCTCTGTGGGGGGTCACTCCCACTTGGTTTTAATCTGGGACTCTCCACCATTTGACCTTAGAACTGAAGAAGCTTCTCGGATGAGAGGTGAAACGTCTTCAAGCAACTTAAAGAAGTCCAGACGCTTTTCTTTGCAAGCTCCTTTGACTCTGTCTCAGTATGTTAGCCCTGCGATAGACTGGCGATCTGTCCAATTGTTCAAAATTTCACACAACCACATACTAACTGTACAAGTGATTAGCATTTACTTAAAATGACACAGCTGAGCATAACGACACCCGCAGCACAGATAGAGATTGAGCTTTACGGATGATTAAATCATTTGGAGAAATTTAGTTTTTAACAAAATAGTCTCATATATACATTTCTGCCCCACTTATTCAAAATGTTCAAGAACAGCAACATCTTCTCTTTGTCATTATTTGTCATTCAGCGGTTTTGTCGTTCCCTGACAGCTGCTTTCAGCGTTAAAGGACAATATCAAGGGACAAATTTTTTCAAAGTGTATTTATGTAAATTTGTCCAGATATGAGGTGGCTCCCCGCTCAGACAGTGAAGACAGCGAGGAGGAGGAAGAGGAGGAGGTTGGTTTAATTATTTTTTTAATTTTTTGTGAGATGTGTTTGAAGCCACTTCATATTCGTTCATCCAGTGGGAGTTAAAAGCAACTTTTAGTTCACATGCTGTCTCTCAGGAGGAAGAAGAGGAGCCTCAGCCTTCGGCAGCTCCAGTAGAGGACAAGATGAAGATTACAGACCCAGACAGTGAAGATGTGTCAGAGGTGGACGTCCGACACATCATTGAGTGAGTTCATGTAACGTTCATTTTTGTGCAACGTATGTGCTGTTTAAATACAGCGAATTCCACCAAATGTCATTAATTTTGTGACTGATTAAGACTTTACGTGTCATTTTACAGAAATGCTAAACAGGACGTGGACGATGAGTATAGCGGTGCAGCGTTTGCTCGAGGACTCCAGTCGTATTACTCTGTGGCTCACGCTGTCACAGAGAAGGTGGAGAAACAGTCCAGCTTGTTGATAAATGGGCAGCTTAAACAGTATCAGGTGAACACGCACAAGCACAAGCAAGTACACGAAGCACTGACAAATCCTGCAGTTCAGACATTTTACATCTTTAGCTGCACGCTGGTCAGGACTGGATATTGTTTATACTTCATCAGAATACTTTAATAATCCCAAAGGAAATTATGCACTTACTCTGCTTCTTCTTCTGGTTGTTGCCATATTGATTAAAGACATAGAGACATTAAAAGGCGAATTAATTTGAAGGTTGCCATAATTCAGTGGTTTTCAGGCTTTTTATTACAAAATGCAGTGGGGGAGATAATTATTTGATCCTCTGCTGAATTTGTAAGTTTGCTGACTTACAAAGAAACGCTCTTTCTTACAAAACAAGGTAGGATTTTCAAATTAATTTGAGGCGGAGGGGTAGTGGGCAGTGGGGATAGGTTAATTGATTAGTCTAAATTGCCCATAGGTGTGAATGTGGGAGTGAATGTGAGTGCGAATGGTTGTTTGTCTCTGTGTGTTAGCCCTGCGACAGACTGGCCACCTGTCCAGGGTGTACCCCGCCTCTCGCCCTATGATAGCTGGGATAGGGTCCAGCGCCCCCTGCAACCCTGAAAAGGATAAGTGGAAGCGAATGGATGGATGGAAGGGGTAGAATTTTTTAATATAGGCTTTTCTATTTTGCATCCGTCTATCTATTCTCTTTAGGGGGGCAGCTGTCATAGGGTCTATTGGGGGGGCTAACGTTTTCTATTTTATTCTTTCATAATTTCTTTTGACTATTTCCACTACTTATCTATTATTTTTGCCTTTTCTGTTAGCCTTTCTCCTCAAATTTGTTCAGACCCAATTAATTCTTTCTTTAATTTATAGTAAATCTTATAGATTTGTTGAGCCGTCTGTCCAGCATGCACTCAAAAACTACTATAGGTGTACCCCCATAGATTCTTATACCATTGCCATCAATATTCTATTTGTTTCAATAAAATAAGTATTTCTTTAATGCCCACATTAATGTTTTCTTATTTTCTTGGGATGTTTTTTTTTACGATTTTCTATGTGAGTGTCCTTTTTGGCAGATTCTTAAAAAGTAGGACTTTACATTGAAGTGGGACATCATAGGAAACAGAGTCTCTCAGATTTCAAAGCAGTAATAAATAACCCCCTCCTTTTTTTTGACTTTCAGATTAAAGGTTTGGAGTGGCTGGTTTCTCTTTACAACAACAACCTGAATGGGATCCTGGCCGATGAGATGGGTCTGGGAAAAACCATCCAGACTATCGCTCTCATCACATACCTCATGGAGCACAAACGGCTCAACGGACCCTACCTCATCATTGTACCTCTTTCGTGAGCTCGCACGCTTTTGCTATGACAGTGTTTCAGTCCTGCACAGCACTTAAATAAAGACGAATGTACCGGTAATAAATTGTTTAACTACACGTAAGCTGTCTCTCATTGACAGAACTCTTTCTAACTGGGTGTATGAGTTTGACAAATGGGCGCCATCAGTCGTTAAAGTGTCTTACAAGGTAACACAAAAATGGGCGTGCCTGTCTTTATCTTAAAATCTTCTAAAGAATTATTGAGATATTGAACCTTTTTTTTTAGGGGTCTCCTGCTGCTAGAAGAGCGTTTGTCCCTCAGCTGCGTAGTGGCAAGTTTAATGTTTTGCTCACCACTTATGAGTACATCATCAAGGACAAACAAGTACTGGCCAAGGTGAGTTTGACTGCACGGACAAACACGGACTCAAGGAAATGAGCGAACACATTGAGGCTGTGATGGCGTAGATTTTCCTTTACAGATTAAAAACATTTTGTTTCTTTTCATACCTTATTTATCATACTTCTGTTTTACTTAAGGTTTTTGTGTCTTTGGCTCCTTAAATCCCCCCAAATCCTCTAAAAGTTTTTGAGTCTGGCCAATCTGACCTCCCCCTGCATCTCAGTGCTCTCTCTCCTAGGTCCTGCAACACACTGACACGACCTGTAAACCACGTCTCCCACTGTCCTCTGTGACCATCATGCTGCTATGCACTCATGTAGTCATATAGGGTTCCTGACTGTGCTCACAGGTGGGTGTTGCGCTTCAGGCAAGGCTTTCCCATGTGATGGTTACAGGTACTAGCCTGGGACTGGGCCAACTTGAGTCATCAGGACAAAGTGGACAAAAAAAAATCCTCCTTTTACGCACTTTCAGTTATTGGTTTGATGTGGCTGGACAGGAGCAGTGATACAGGGTATTGGCACTGTGGTTTCGCCCACGTGATCCTCTTCTTTCCTTCAGATCCGTTGGAAGTACATGATTGTAGACGAAGGCCACCGCATGAAAAACCACCACTGTAAACTGACCCAGGTCCTGAACACCCATTACCTTGCTCCGCGGCGCGTCTTGCTGACGGGGACGCCGCTGCAGAACAAACTTCCTGAGCTGTGGGCGCTGCTCAATTTCCTCTTGCCCACTATCTTCAAGTGCTGCAGCACCTTCGAACAGTGGTTTAACGCCCCTTTCGCTATGACTGGAGAGAAGGTGTGCAGAAATATAGGAAGAGTTTTGAGGTTGCAGCAGGGGTCTGTTTTGCTAAATAAGAGTGTGAAATTTCTCTTTCTTCCGCTTCAGGTGGACCTTAATGAAGAGGAGACAATTCTGATTATTCGTCGTCTCCATAAAGTGCTACGCCCCTTCCTGTTACGGAGGTTGAAGAAGGAGGTGGAGGCACAGCTTCCAGAAAAGGCATGTTTCACACGCACTGTAAAGGCAACATCCCGTTTAAGCAGCTCTTGTTTTCTTTAGCATCATTTCTTGAGGAGACGTATAGAAAATGAAGTTTTTCTGTTCTGATGTTGTGCATTCATGCTTAATGGAAACACATGTTTTTCTCCTATCCCTCAGGTGGAGTATGTGATCAAGTGTGACATGTCTTCTCTTCAGAGAGTCCTCTACAGGCACATGCAGGCCAAGGGGGTCCTGCTCACTGATGGATCAGAGAAAGACAAGAAGGTGAAGGAACACATAATTTGAAGTATTGTATTGTATTATGTCTGTGAAGGTTCTCAGTCATCCAGGTCATCGTAGTCTAAGGAGCTTGGAAAGAAAGTCCAGACGCTTTTCTTTCCATGTTGGATTTTTTTTTTTGCATGTACTTCAAGTCCACGCCCCACACTTCCCAGTTATTAGCAGTAAAAACATTTTTATCATATCACGGTCAATAGGGTAAAGGGGGCACGAAGACACTGATGAACACCATCATGCAGCTGAGGAAGATCTGCAATCACCCTTATATGTTTCAGCAAATAGAGGTAACACTGACGAGCCCGACACATAAATACTTTGTCTGTAGTTATTTGCCTGTGTTTCTCAGTCCTGCTCTTATCATCAGAGGTTCTCTTTGTTATTATAATAAAGAGAATTTCTGAGGATAAGAGCAGCCATTTCTGACTTCTGTTTGATGTGTCAGTGAGCTAACAGTCATCAAAATAAAGCCACCGTTGAACTGAAATGTTCGGTTGTACATTGTGTTTGTAGGAATCCTTCTCTGAACATTTAGGATTCTCTGGTGGGATAGTTCAGGGGTAAGTACTGCTTCCTCTTTAGGTCCTGATCTCAAACACACACAAACAAACTGCAGCCTTTGTAAAAAAAATATCCTCCTTTCGCTCCCTCAGTCCTGACCTGTATCGGGCATCGGGAAAGTTTGAGGTGCTGGATCGAATTCTGCCAAAGCTGAGAGCCACAAACCACAAAGTGCTGCTTTTCTGTCAGATGACCTCACTCATGACCATCATGGAGGACTACTTTGCCTACCGTAACTTCAAATACCTGCGTCTGGATGGTGAGACACTGATCTGTATGCGTATCAGTTCTTGTTGTCCCCTTTTTATTAGTTTCCCTTTGGTTTATCTTTTTTGTGAATTATTGCCTGCATTTCCTCTTATTTCCCACCTTCATACCTCTCAGGCACAACAAAGGCTGAGGATAGAGGAATGTTACTGAAGACATTCAATGACCCAGAGTCAGAGTACTTTATTTTTCTCCTGAGCACAAGGGCTGGAGGCCTCGGCCTCAATCTGCAGTCTGCCGACACTGTAGTTATTTTTGACTCCGACTGGAACCCACATCAGGTGTGATGCATATTTATATTGATTTTTTTTTTAATCAAATCAGCATTCAAGCTCATATCAGCTTTGATTTGCCTTTTTTTTTTTTGCACTTAGAGGCTGAAGATAAAAGTCCAGGGTCTGTCCTCAGAATACTGGGGAAGATATTTAGGTTTCAGTATTTAATATTGTAGTGTTCACAATTTATTGACAGTGAAAGCAGAAATGGCAAGGTTTGGGCTCCACAGCTTAACTTTCTTTATCTTTCTCTCCTACCTAGGACTTGCAGGCACAGGACAGAGCTCACCGCATTGGTCAGCAAAATGAGGTACGCGTGTTACGTCTCTGTACAGTCAACAGTGTCGAGGAGAAAATCCTGGCAGCGGCCAAATACAAACTAAATGTGGATCAAAAAGTTATCCAGGCCGGCATGTTCGACCAGAAGTCTTCCAGCCACGAGCGCAGGGCCTTTTTGCAGGCCATCCTGGAGCACGAGGAGCAAGACGAGGTCTGGGGTCAAGACGTGTGCCTACACATGAATGTGTGTGCGTGCATCGCCAACACACAATTGAAAGAGTGTGCTTTCCTCTGCTCTACCTGCCATTGTGTGTCTGCTGTATTCAGGAGGAGGATGAGGTGCCAGATGATGAGACGGTCAACCAGATGATTGCTAGGAGTGAAGAGGAGTTCGAGCTGTTCATGGTGAGTTTCTGTGTGTTTGAATGTGAGGTAAAGATTCAACCGCGCAATAATATTGTGTCCCCACATCTTTCCCTGTGTTTTCTTCTTCTTGCTTCCGTAGCGTATGGACCTGGACCGACGCCGCGAGGAGGCTCGTAACCCACGACGAAAACCACGGCTGATGGAGGAGGACGAGCTGCCCACGTGGATCATGAAGGACGATGCTGAGGTTGAGCGACTTACCTGTGAGGAAGAGGAGGAGAAAATGTTTGGCCGAGGTTCCCGACAACGGAAGGAAGTGGACTACAGCGATTCGCTGACTGAGAAGCAGTGGCTCAAGGTGCGCCTGAGACAAAGATTTCAGGATATAAATTGGCTTCTAAACTAACTGGCTTTCTGGAGGAAAAGGCAAATTTGTGTGTGTGTGTGGGGGGGGGGGGGGGGGGGTAATTTTAACACTTATATGCTAATCTCTCACTCTGTATCTTTCCCTGTTCAGGCGATAGAGGAAGGCACACTGGAGGAGATGGAGGAAGAGGTGCGGCACAAAAAGACGACCCGCAAGAGGAAGCGAGACCGTGACCTGGATCTCCCTGGTCCCTCCTCTTCCATAGGGGGACGTGGACGGGGGGATAAAGATGATGATGGGAAGAGGCAGAGGAAGAGGGGACGGCCACCTGTCGAAAAACTCTCACCAAATCCTCCCACCCTCACAAAGAAGATGAAGAAAATTGTGGACGCTGTCATCAAATACAAAGACAGGTAGCAGAAATTGTGATTGTGGAAAATCTGAAACTTTTTTTCAGTCATTTTAGTCTATTTAGAAAGAAAGTTCAACCTGCCAGGCTTTCTTTGTGTCATGAGAAAGGGGTAAAAACCCCAGATTGTAGCCCCCATGATGTCACAAAGTGATTTCATGAATGCTGAGACTGAAGATTATGCCAAATGTATATAATGATAAGAGGATCTGATAGCAGTTGTTAGGTTTGGTCTTTAGGAAGACCGGGGTGGCAGTTTATATTTTGACTGGACTAAACACATTCACGTGTCTGGGGTGGCAAAAAACCCTGTAACACTTTTAATAAATAGCCAACAGCAAACTCGCTTTGAGAGCTATGATCAATTGGATTGATATTGCAGACATATTTCAGATATTTGGTCTCGTGATAATAATGTCATGTCCTGCAGCGCCAGTGGGCGTCAGCTGAGCGAGGTGTTCATCCAGCTGCCGTCTCGAAAAGAGCTGCCCGAGTACTACGAACTCATCCGCAAGCCGGTAGACTTCAGGAAGATCAAGGTAAGATTAAATAGTGTTATTTGTAACATGTTTTCATTCCTGCAGCAGAGCACATTAAAAAAAAAAAACGTGTTTAAAGGTTAACAGACTCGCTTGGTGTGTTATTCTCTCGCTTACATACCCAATGTTTGTGCTGCGTCTTCAATGTTAGGAGAGGATTCGAAGTCATCGCTACCGCAGTCTGGGTGACCTGGAGAGAGACGTCATGCTGCTCTTCCAGAATGCTCAGACCTTCAACCTGGAGGGGTCGCTGGTGAGACAGATGTGCTGTATAGAAAAACACCTGCTGTTTTATTTGTTTTTTACTTGCACAAGACAAATCTGAATCAGAATTTGTGTTATTTAACTGGTACATATTAGTTCCTGTGGATGGATTACAGTTGAAAGTGAAGCCTGATTAAAGCTGATGAAAGCGAGCACTCTGAGGTCGCATTAAGGCATAAAAGACCTCATCGGAAAACTCATCATGCAGGGCAATGTATCAGACATTTAATTACTAGTTGCTGATAAATGATTAGTGTTTAAATGATGTGTTGAGGCTGAATGCTTTACCCTGCAGCCACATGATCATAATCAGCATCTGCCCGCTGTGTTTATGAGCAGATATACGAGGACTCCATCGTTCTACAGTCGGTATTCACCAGCTTGAGGCAGAAGATCGAGAAAGAGGAGGAAAGTGAGGGAGAGGAGAGTGAAGAAGAGGAGGAAGAGCAGGAGGAAGGATCAGAGTCCGAATGTGAGCATGCCTGTGCATGTCGTGCATAAAGAGGAGAAACTGTTCAGTTGTATTTGACTGTGTCCTAACTGATTTAGATTGAGTTTGTCCTTTTATGTCCTCTGGCAAACATCTCAAAATTCTCTGTATGATTACTCTGACAACATGTTCTTTCCATGTGTGTTGATTTCCAGCCCGTTCAGTGAAGGTGAAAATCCGTCTGAGCAGGAAGGATAAAGGTGGAGATCGAGGGAAGGGACGCAGCAGACGGACGGGACGCACCAGAGCAAAGCCGGTCGTCAGTGATGATGACTCTGAGGATGAGCAGGAAGAGGTAACTTTTTTGTCATTTTCCTTTAAACCTTGCAAGCATTTGTGTGGGGAATTTTTATGGGGTTGATAGTTTTTTGCTCAGTGCAGGTAGATGCACAAATATACACGTTTGGTTTTTTTGTTTCTTAGTTTGCAGGATATCTCAGGAAACCTGTAAAATGTGTGAAACTAGAAGTCTTTCCCAGTCAACTAAAACATATCTCTGTTTCCTTTTTTCAGGAGCGCTCCCCAAGTGCCACCGATGAGGAGGCCTGAACTGTACTGTGAATTAGGAGAGAAGGGTGTATAAAGGGATATCCCACCAAATCAATCAACACTTCTAAAGTAATAAAACATGCCTCGGTCCACTCCATCCACCCTCAGTCAAATATGTTCGAGAGAAGTCGAAGAAGAGGAGTTTCTTTCTGTACATTTGCAAAGACATGTGATCATCAGATGGCTCCATATACCATAAAATATATGTTGCACAGGGAGTGTTGAGATATTTGTATACAGATATAATCTAATTACTGCTTCATTGGTGACAACTATGAAGAGAATAGCACACAAAAAACACAACAGCAAAAGATGCTGTGTCAGCAAACCATGAGGCGGTAACATAAAGGTGTATTCTGATAAGTTAAAAGCTGCTGCCCACTACACAGAGCAGGACGTGCATGTTTGTAATAAGCAAAGGTGGGAAAAGTTCCTTATTGTCATCTTTTTTTAAGTAAAATGTGTAATTATAATTAAAAACAGATCTCTTCTTTAATTTTAGTGTACCAATATTTAAGACCTATTTCAGTAATTATCTAGATATTATATGTGATAACAGTGTAGAGATAACATGCTAGGAGTCTTCATCAGCCTGTCTTCAGATAAATGCCCTGAAGCTTTGTGTGAGGCAAATTCTAGTCTAATGGAAACATGTACTGCAATGTCACTTTATTTTAAAAGTTCCACTGTTTGGCATTTATTTAAAGCTATATATAAACATTTAATGTATATTTGTGACCAGTATAGTATGACTCAGCGTACCTATTTTTACTAATTGGTTATAACATCAAGATATTCTATTGATTTAGAGCTACGTTTGACTATACTGCCATGTCACAGTTATTAACAAATACATGAATCCAGCTATGTAACCATTAAATGTTTGCATATGCTTATAAATGCCAAATATGGAGCTTCAAATGTTATCATCAAGACTATTACTATTAGACATTAAGTTTGATTTTTGGACAAACTGTCCTGATGTTTCACCTCTGCCTCACTTTGATGATGTTTTGTGACAACAGTCTCTGGACCTGCTGTGATTCCTGAGGTGTGTGTACATCTCATATTTCTGACTGTTTAGGTTGGAAAGCCAGCCAGCTGTGTACGCAGGGTGTTTCCAGACTTCTCAGAAGCTCTTTAGCAACACACCACAGTTATTTGTCTGAGGTTTGATGGAGCTGAGGCCCAGTCACTCTCCACTACTTTACAGAATAAAAACACCCTACTTTACCTTGCTGCTGCTGCTTACCTGTCACACTTCCAGTATAAGCACTTACAACTGTTGATTGTAGAATTCAAGAATCACAAGGTTGTAATACATGAGTACTGTAACTTGTTCTTCTGTTGTTGTGTGGTGACTTTAGGATTTCAGAACAGTTTCATCTATTTTGGCACTTTTTCTGCTTTTAATTTTTAAGACAAAGGACCAGAGGGACGTCAGCTCCTCTCTGTTTGTGAATGCCTCACGGCCGTATGGTGTTGGATATACTGTATAGAGTATTTTCAGATTATAATGTCAATGCATGTATGTACAGCTTGCAAATTCAGTACTGTACTTATCTCATTACAGTAGGTAACCAGAGTGAACCAAAGCATCGGTGTTTGCATCTGTGTTGTGTTGTTTCATTGTGGCTAAAACTTGGAACAAAACAATAAATTATTGACAGTGTGTGATGTAGTGCTGTGGTTAAACGAATCAAAATTAGTCCGTATGTTGGTAATTGATAGTTTGCGTCACTTTAACTAACATATAAGGGCTTGTTACATGGATTAGTTCAATTTGGTTTTATTTGCATAGCCCCATATAACATATATTAAAGGGGCTTAACAAGCATAAAAAAAAGAAAGCAGGATTAAGTGGTCTTTGCTCACTGGATAGCCCAGTTCTGTGTTCCTTGTAGTCTATGACTAACATTAAGGCATGTGTGGACTGTATTTTGTAAAGGTCAAAGTTCAGAACACTCGAGGCAAAATTCACAAGTAAAACACGAGTTTTTAATGTTGAAATGCCAAATGTCAGCTGCTCGTCAGGCAATCAGCTATATTTATTATTTTTCTTACAACTTGAGCCCAGAAGGATAAACGCCAGTAAGTTCGTCTGAGTTAAAGGTTTTGGGGGTATTTACATGTCTCAGTTGACACTCTTTAAATCCTATGTCTACAAACTAAAAGTGCTACGGCAGTAGTTTTCATTTCAGCAGATTTTTAACTTCAGACCCAAACAAACCTGCTGTTAGGATCAACTGTAAGGTGTAATGACTCCATTTCATCACTAGTAGGAGGTCTCATACAAGTAGAACAGTAAAATCACACCTATGCCCTTTAGGTCTGTCAGTTGTCTTAAGCCTGATACACCCATTGAGCTTTCTTCAGTGAGTTTTAGATGCAGTTGTTTTTACCATGGCCAAAGCATCAAACATAATGTAAAATTAGCACTGTGTTGTAACAGTCCCACAGGCTTCTTCAGTGATTTTTTTTTCTCTTTTTTAATTCCTAAACTATAAAATCAGGTGTCTTTCTGAGCATTCATAAAATGCTCTTATTCTTACTGCTCAAAGCATCCAGTACAATGTGAAAGTAGAATTGTGCTGCCAAAATCTCACTCTAAGTATGATCCAGCAAATCAAAACAGAAACTCTTCACTGAGATGGCAAACAGCACTGTTTGCAAACAGCACAGAAGTATGCTGAATGTACAGCATGCTTAGAGGAGTCACAGGTTGAGATGTGCGAGTTTTTTGGTTAAAACTAAAGCTCAGTGAGTTTACTGTATGTCAATAAATGGTAAATGGTAAATGGCCTGTATTTGTATAGTGCGTTACTAGTCCCTAAGGACCCCAAAGCGCTTTACACATCCAGTCATCCACCCATTCACACACACATTCACACACTGGTGATGGCAGCTACAGTGTAGCCACAGCCTTAAGGGGAAGAGGGGAAAGTACGAGGATGAGTTAATATTCCTGATTTCCAGGAACCCTTACACAACCCTTACCCCTTAAGCAACTTAAAATTAGCTGTTACATGTAACATCTGCTGAGAGGGGAGCTGAGCTGTTTTTCACCTGGCTCTGCTTTGATGACCCAAACTGTTTATGTGTGTATTTTGCTTCATTTTTGTATTTTTATCTTGTATAATTTCATTACATTGTGAGTTTTTGTCTAAATTCATTAGTTTTTATGCTGTTTAAAAAAATGAAAAAACAACATTAGGCCAGGTTTATTTATATAACGCTATTTCATAACAGCAGATACCTCAATGCTCTTCATACTGTGAGGTAAAGACACTACAGAATTGGACGAAACCCCAACAATCAAGCCAGCCAGTGTGAGCATGCACTTTGTGACAGTGGGAAGGAAAAAAAACTCCCGTTTCTCTGGTACAACCAGGCTCAAGGAAGGGCCAGCTGCGACCAGTGCGGGGAAAAGAAGAAAGACAAGAGAAAAGTAGACAGAACAAAACACTGATGAAGGGAAACAGACAGAAAAGAAAGATGTAATGAAATGCTGGAGTGAAGAAGTGCCGAGTGCAACCCTCAGCAGAATGAGTGAGAGGAAGCTCGATTTATGAGCTCAAAGGTCAACCGGAGAGGCAGTCTGTCTCTCAAACTCAAACAAAACAAACTTGTGAAACTCTGTGTTTTACCAGCGTGTTGTAATAGTGAGTGTAGCAGAATCTCTAATCCAGCTGCCAGGAGGAGTGATTGAGGGAGCAGTGCCAGCTGAGGAAAGTGACGTGAGTGTTGTTACTCCATGTGGGAAACAGTTAATAAATCATCAGTTGTTTCCTAAATGCATCAAATGTCTGTAAATCATGCGAAGCAAGAGTGGCTAATCAATGGCACCCGGAACTGCTCCCCGAGTGGTGCAGGGAGGGTATGATGGTGTCGTCTGTGCCGTTGTCACCAATTTCCAGCTTCATCTGCATAAAATGATAGAAGCAGATGACCCGCCCAGTCATTCATGTAGATGCATCTACAGACAGTGTGTTGATGCATCTGTCTATCAGGGGACAGAGAGAAACAAATCTACCACCTCGGTCTCCTAAAAGCAAGTAAGATTGTGGAGCCTGTTTCTCTGGTGAGCCCTGTGAATGACAGAGATGAGTTGGGGCCGCAGGTTCCAAATCTCAGCCATCTCCTTTCTGAGGACCATCTCTCGCTGGTCCAGAGGCCAGATGATACCAAGTTGTAGGTTTGTCATTGGGTGTTGTTCCTTAGCTAGGAAACACAAATCTCATACAACGTTACAATGACTGTGAGATAGTACGATCTTACTCACACGAGAAAAAGGTGACTCTGAAAGGACTGAACGCAATGGTAGAGATGGAGCTAACGGAAGAGTCGCAGAGTGCCTGGTGTTGCCCTGTTGTTATTATTGTGAACTAGCGTGTGTGTATATGTTGAAGCCAGTGTCACTCACATCTAGTCTCCTGTACTTGTTGTCCACTCCGTGTTTTTTAATGACACTGGATTTAACAAATGACTACTGGTAGATTCCCTTATCTTCAAAGTTAATGACAAAGACCTCTTTCAGCACTCCACATGGTGTTTACCAATTTGACACATTTCCTTTTGGCTTACTTAGTGCCCCAGCCACCTTCCAACACCTCCCGGAGAAGATACCCTGTCTCCATAGTACTGCCTGAATAATGTGATCGTCCATATCATCACCTGAGCGGATACTCTGAAAGAGTGAATGTTTACCTCTGATTAAAAAAGAAAAAGTGATTTTTACTCTCGGGGGTGTTGTTGCTAATGTAGAAAAACATTCTTTTATATTTTGCCTATTAGCCTGTGTTACAGCAATAACTCTTCTTGCCAATAAAAAAAACCTGTTTCCAAAAACGCCTTTAAAATCTGTGCACAACATTATAAAACATACAGGTATATTCATTGGTATTTGTCAGTTTACACAGAAAGAGAGAGAGAGAGAGAGGAAAACCCACTGGTTGGGACGAAGATAAGCACATTGAGTGGGCTCAGCGCTGCTTGCTCCCAATTTCAAACACCCCAGCTGGGATTGGTGCAACACTCATGTGACTGAGGCTCTCCATATAGTTTTGCTCACAGTCATCTTTTTATTCTTGTCAAAGAAAAAGAAGATAAAAGACGACATGTCTAAGATTTGGAAGGGACTCGTAGGACTGTCTGCTTGCTGGTGTCTTTTGACACTTGTTCATTGTTCGTCTGAAACTGGTAAGAAATTGAACTTTTCACCAACTCTTTCTTTCCTCCTGTGTTGTAATAGATTTGATGTGCTTCATTAAAACTTATGAAGAAAGGAGAAGTGTGATAAAACCAAGAGTACATCTGTTTACATGCAAAAAAGAAAAAAAAAACTTTCCCTCTAGGACAGATGTTTGTTTGTTAGTCAGAAACACTTTGCTTGGCTTATAGTGTCAAATAGTTTTATGGTGAACGGTTATATTTGGCACAGTTTAGCTTCATAACCCCACACACTGTTGTCTTCTTCTTTCGGCTGCTTCTTTTATCAGCCCCCCCCCCCAGCAGATCATCAGCCTTCACCTTATCCTACCTCCTCTATCACACCAACCCTCTGCACATCTTCCTTTACTACTTCCATGAATATTCTCTGTGGTTTTCCTCTTTTCCTCCTGCTTGGCAGCTGTACTTTCAACATCCTTTGTCCAGTATATCCGCTATGCCTCTTCTGCACATGTCCGACACGTTACTACAAATGCCCAGCAAGGTATGAATGGACTCCCACGGCACACTGGACTCCAGTTGTGATTTTTGTCTTTCACAGATGCAGCCTACATATGCAACGCCAATCAGTTTAAGTGCGGAAATGGGAGGTGCATCACCCGCAGGTGGATTTGTGATGGAAGTGATGATTGTGGTGATGGAACTGATGAGCTGCCCGCTAGCTGCGGTATGTTATCACATATCAGCTACACCTTACACAAAACTAAAAATATTTAGTTTTGGATGATGTGCATGATGAAGGAAATGATCAGACTGTCACCACAGTGAACCAGAAACACATTAACAAAGTCAAATGATTGTTAAGCTTTACGACATAATAGCAAAAAGCTGTGTCTCTCTGTGGTCACGTGAAATGAGTCACGCTTCATGTTTCTCTCCTCAGGAGTCAAAATCTGTCGGGATTCGCAGTTCAACTGTGGCGATCCCACGAGCCAGTGCATATCAAAAGACTGGCAATGTGACGGCAAAGCCGACTGTACTAACGGCGCTGATGAGAAAAACTGCAGTAAGTTTTCTACCAGAGCCGAGTTTTTCTACACCTCAAAGTTCATGCTAAAGCATCCACAAACAAGACACGACTAACTGAAAGTGTTTTTGGCAAGAATGAATTTTGTTCAATGTATAATAATAATATCTCAAAAGGGATTTGAAGAACAGACTTAAAGTCAAGTAATCTTTAAAAAAAAAGCTAATACTAGTAGTGTATTTATAATCCTGAAGTCTAGTTAATACATATAAATATATGTGTTGTTATTGTGTGGAGATCATGAGTTTTGTCGCAATAGTGACCGGTGCATACCTAAAATCTTTGTTTGTGACAGTGACAACGATTGCTCAGATGGCTCAGACGAGGCTTCCTGTCCCAAACCCAACTATGACCCTCACTCCTTCCATTGCAATGACTCAAGGTGTTGTTATTGATATCATAATTGATCGATTTCTAACTCCTATCCTCCCCTCTTGTTTTACCACAGCGGCCAAATATTGTGACGATCATGAGTTTCGTTGTGCCAATGGCCAGTGCATATCCAAGAGCTTTGTTTGCGACAGCAACGAAACCTGCTCAGATGGCTCAGATGAGGTTTCCTGTTCCAACACCACCTGTAGCCCTCACTCCTTCCAGTGCAACAACTCAGTGTGCGTGCCGGCGGTGTGGCGCTGCGATGGAGACATTGACTGCCCCGATGGGTCTGACGAGTGGCCCCAGAACTGTGAGGGAAGGGAACCAGAGAAGAAAACACACTGCCAAACTCATGAGTTCCAGTGTGTGAATGGGAGTTGTATCAAAGACAACTGGAAGTGTGATGGAATGTTTGACTGCCAGGATGGTTCAGATGAGACTAACTGCAGTGAGCTTTTTTACTTTTTATACAATTCCCACTGTATCTTTGAGCACCTTGTTACCTGCATTTTGAGACAAAAAACGATCATTTCTTCTTTTTAATCAGAGATCAGCATCAAGTCATTTAAACTTCTGGGAAATTGATCTGGTCAGTTAAGTAGCAGAGGGGCTGTTTTATCCGCTTCAGCTGCTTTGGTACTAATGAAAGCTACAACATGTTGGGAAATGGTTTAGCAGTTCATAACTATGTGAACCATTGTGTCGCAGAGAAATGGCACTGTGGTCGAAAAGCTGACTATAACAGCAGTGCATTGCAATATAATTACCAGAAAGAAAGCTTAGTAACTGATGCGAAAAACTAGACTTGACTGGGATTGTGTGCTTTTTACCTGTAGATTACAGTAGGAAAAAATTTGTTAATATAAGTTAAAAAATGTATTTTAAAAGTTTTATTGTTGATGTGTTTTCCACCTTTATACCCATATTAACTCCTATTTCCCTCTCTTATCACATTACAGCGGCCGAGCCGTGTGAAGATCATGAGTTTCGTTGTGCCAATGGCCAGTGCATACCCAAGAGCTTTGTTTGTGACATCGACAACGACTGCTTAGATGGCTCAGATGAGGCTTCCTGTTCCAAAACCAACTGTAACCCTCACTTCTTCCAGTGTAACAGCTCAATGTGTGTGCCTGCGGTGTGGCGCTGCAATGGAGACATTAACTGCGACGATGGGTCTGACGAGTGGCCCCAGAACTGTGAAGGAAGGAAACCAGAGAAGACGTGCAGACCTGACGAGTTCCAGTGTGCGAATGGGGACTGTATCCCTGGCAACTGGAAGTGTGACGGAGGGTTCGACTGCCTCGATCATTCGGACGAGGCTAATTGCAGTGAGTTTTTAAAAATTTCTTATTGTTAAAGCCAACCTGCACATTACATTTTTAATGGAGACTGACAGTAAATATTTTCTGGAGGTACCGGTATTATGTTTCTTCTTATTCTAATCTCTATTCCATTACTCTCTCTCTCCATCTCTCTTTTTGTGTTTTCGTTCATTTACCTTCTTCCTTCTCTTCCAGCTCATTCCACTTGCCGCTCAGATGAGTTCCAGTGTAAGGACGGCACCTGCATTAACAAAAGCCTCCAATGTAATGGACGTGCTGACTGCAGGGACCTCACTGATGAGATTGAATGTGATACAGGTAAAAAGATTTCATTCAGTTTCACCCACAAACTGTAATCAAAAGCTTCTTTCTTGAAAAGAAAGAAAGTCCCACATGATTACATTGCGGTCTCATTCATACTCCCCTGGTCTCTTCCACAGTATGTGAAGGCCCAAACAAGTTCCAGTGTCGCAGTGGGGAGTGCATCGACACGGAGAAAGTGTGCAACAAGCAGAACGACTGCAAGGACGGGTCTGATGAACCAGCGAAAGAGTGTGGTAAGTGAAGTCATCTTGTACACATTCATGGCTGCCAGCCTGTAGGGAAATATGACTAGAATACCTGACTTGACCTACATAGCTTGTGGTTTGAATGAGTAAATTCCCGGTCAGCTAAGGATTTGGTTGTCGTGAATATTATTTGAAAGCTTTTTGCCTGTTTGTCTCTGCAGACAACAATGAGTGTCTGACCGGAAATGGCGGCTGCTCTCACTACTGCAACGATCTGAAGATTGGCTACAACTGCTCCTGCCCTGCTGGATACAGGCTGAAGGCGGACAACAAAACCTGTGAAGGTGAGCGGACGGAGACATTTAAAATTCTGCCTCTTAAGAACCAGACAGATCGTAAACATGTCATTTAACAATGTGCACAATAGAAACAAACAAATGAGCCAACTTCTTCAATTCTGCAGACATTGACGAATGTGCTGAGCCAGACACTTGCACTCAGATCTGCATCAACTTGCCAGGCAGCTACAAGTGTGATTGTGAAGAGGGCTATATGATTGACCCTGCGACCAAAACTTGCAAGGCTGAATCAGGTAATGTTAGAAAGAAAGCCCACTTAAACCCACTTAACGCTTGATCCTGTGACGCAACCTTCAGACAAGACAAGCAAGTTTAACCGAACTGTCCTCCTCTGCCTCCACCAGGCTCAGTGCCCACCTTGTACTTCACCATCAAACACGAGGTGAGGAAGCTGACAGTGGACCGCAGCGAGTACGTGCGTGTGATCCCACAGCTGAAGAACGCAGTGGCTCTCGACATGGATATGCCAAACAAGATGATCTTCTGGTCTGACCTGTCTCTGAAGAAAATCTACAGGTAAGAATCTTTATCTGTGTCCTTTCTTTTTTACATTTCTTTATGAGTTTCTTGCTTCATTTTGCATAGTATGGAGTGGCTCTCATTCAATGATGCAGATGAAATTAATCTCTCCACTCTTGCCTTCCTCCAAACAGCTCTATGATAGATGTGGCTGGCAATTCCTCTCACCACAATGTGGTGGTTGAAAGTGGGATAGAGGCCCCAGAGGGCATTGCGGTGGACTGGATCCATGGCAACATCTACTGGACTGACAGTGTTTTGAAGACTATTTCTGTAGCAACAACGGATGGCGGTATGAGGAAGACCCTGATCGCAACGGACCTGGACAAGCCACGAGCCATCACAGTCGATCCAGTAAACAAGTAAGTGTTTAAACAGACATCACAGCGAGTACGTTTCCTTAGATTAGTGTCAGTTTGACATGAACTGGTGCGTTTTGTCTTTAGCCTCATGATTTCTTTACTGTGTCCTCTTTAGTTTGATGTACTGGACAGACTGGGGTGAAGAAGCTAAGATTGAGAAGAGTGGGCTGAACGGTGCAGATCGCACTACTTTAGTAAAAGACAACATTGTGTGGCCGAATGGCATCACCCTGGGTAAGCACAGCTTCCTGAATGCATTTTTAGCAGTGATTTTTATTTACTGTGTAATGAAAATATCGTAGTCAAAACTATTATTTGTGTGTTTCATTTTCTTACCAGACATGGTCAACCAACGTCTATACTGGGTGGACGCCAAGCTGCACTCTCTCTCCAGCATCGATGTGAATGGAGGGGCCCGACACAGTCTCATTATTAATAAGGAAAAACTCTTCCACCCACTCTCCCTGACAGTCTTTGAGGTTAGTGATGAAGGCAGTGTATTCCCAGATTAACTTTGACTCAGTGAAGGTCAAAGGGATTGTTGTTATTGTTAGGAAAAGGACAGGACCCAAAAATCTACCTGATTTATTAACAATACTAGTTGCTTTCTTAAACGGTTAAAACCAGCCAGTCCAAGTCTAACGAAGTTCATGGAGGGTTTTTATCTGAAATGGTTTAACATATAAAGCCAGAGCTTCAATTGTTGAGCACTGCACTAATTGTTAATAGAATACAATAGAATTGAATTCAGTTTTTTTGTCAAACGCAATAAAATTGCATTTGCATCCATCCATAAAGTGCTTTAGCAATAGATATATTACAAAATATATATTAGCAATAAGATATATAGATATGTTACAAAAATGGGTCTATTATAGGTATGTTACAATGTACACAGTATGAAGGTATGTTATGAACAGAGATGGGCTGTAACGCGTTACTTGTAACGCGTTACTGTAATCCGATTACTTTTTTCAAGTAACGAGTAAAGTAAGGGATTACTATTGCAAAAACGGTAATTAGATTACCGTTACTTTCCCGTAGGAACGCTGCGTTACTGCGTTACTAAAACCGTGATTTTTTTGCGAGAATGTCTCACGACAGTGACGTAAGCGAGTGCGCTGTTAGTGACAACAGCTGTGTGCAGATCAACAATGGATCACATATCGATTGTGGGAGAGAGTATGAGCGTGCAGCGTTTAAAGCGTGGAAGTACTGACCTTACTTTGAGTTTGATTCCATAAAAAGTGACAAAAACATTAGCGTCCATCGTGCGTGGGAAGAAAATTTCTTTTTACAGCGAAAAAAAACCCCTAAACTTCCAAGCAAGCACCGAGTGCGCAACGACGTAATGGGAAACTCACAGAGAAACTCGCGGATTCTTCAACTGACCGCGGCACACCTGCACCAGGGTAAACCTCCGCCTATGCCACTCCTGCTTTACAGGTGAAAATAGAGCAACAGGACCGCTGAGTCTTTGACTTTATTTATTTTCTGCTGTGTTTTACTTGCATCTATTTGAAAGACTGAGTGTAAACACAAAAAATGTTTTATTTTATGTGCTGGAATGTGCAGAAAATAGGTTTAAATGTTAAACTAATTTATTCAAGTCAGAGAATGTTGCATATGTTACGGGCCCCAGGAATGGTGCCACAATAACAAAGAAGAAATCCCTGCAAACACAGGTAAAGTTCAGGAGCAATGAAGACAGTGCACTCGGTTTGCCTCTCAGATTGCATCTCTTATTCAAGTTTCAATAAACATGAACAGCATTAACAATATCCACGTGTGCATGACTTTTTCAGTCCCAGTGTCCATATCTGTCCATTTCCCCAAAGTCACAAGTAGAAAAATAAATGAATTCACACTCTACACGTTCCACTATTTTACATGTACTTCATGCGATCGCTCAGTCTAAGCAAAACAAAAGTACACACCTGCTCTTACTTAAGCAGTTGGAAGCCACTGTAATCTACAATGAATTTACAGCAATATACGACTGTACAGATTCTGAATACTGAAATTGAGCAGAATTAGACACACATTTACAGCACACTGAGGATGAAATTCACTTTTGCATAACATGGACAACTTCTTTCTACTTCACATGTCATTAACACTCACATATTAAACAGCTATATACTTTTCAAACCTCAATGACACTTAACAATAAAACATCTTTGTATCATAAGCTTTATATAAAATAGTAAAGTGTGCGGGAGTACCAACCTTCATAATGAAAAGAAAATAAATCGATATGAATGACCTTCCTACAAGACAATGCTCTGGGCGCTAACGATCCACAATACAAAACATTACCGCGCCGTTTCTGCTAGCGGCCTGCGCAGCCTGACGCCGCTGTCTCACACTGATGCGAGTCGACCGCGCGGCAGTGCCCATAAGTGTTACAGGTACTGTTCTACTTCTTCACAAGTTTTTTTTTTTTTTGTTTTTTTTTGTTTTTTTATTGAAACAAATTTCCATATACAAAACAAGTCAAGGAAACAGACCAGAATTGTAACAATTTACATTATAAAGATGGTGAAGCAAGTCATCATAACTTTACAGGGAGAAAATAAAAGTTTCTAGAGTAAAGAAATAAGGAACATAGACCTTTTGACACAGGCAAGAAAATTAGAAGAGCAAGTATTTTTTGATTTTACAGTATAGTACAGCAGTTTTTTTGTTCATATTTGAAATAAGCTTAAGTGACTTAAAGTATTGACAAAAGTAATTCAAGAAGACGGTAAACATAGGAGAGGCATTCTTCCACTTACATAAATGAATGAAAAACTTACATAGCACTATTACAAAATTGACAACATCTGAGATTTCAGAATCCAGATTGTCCATAAAGTAAAGAATATCCTTAGATGTGAAGGCAGGTACATTGGAAATTCTGAGTGAAACCCAACAGTGTATTTCAAACCAGAAAGCATTAACATACTGACAAGTGAAAAATAGATGCTCTAGTGTTTCTGGATCGGAAGAACAGAAAGCACAAGAGTCGGCCTCAAAATTAAACCTTTTATGCAGGAATTCTCCAACTGGATAAATGCCTGATATGATTCTGAAGTGTGTTTCTTTCATTTTAGGCGCAAGTGGGTATTTTAAGTAAAAAGAAAATGACTTGTCTTTCAATATGCTATCAAGGTCATGTCTGACATTGACATTGTAGTTGCAGAATACTATTTGCTTAAAGGTATTAGAGATGAACTTATTATTAAATTGTTTGTCCTTTATTGAGGTATTACCTATCGTCAGTGAAGGTAAGCATGTTCTTATTACAGTTTTTGCCCGTTGCTTGAACACATTTGGCAAAACGTCGCTCATTGTGCCAAAACTCTAAACACAAGTAAACACGACACAACACTGGGAAATATACCATACACATCTGTGCCAAAATGAAACTCCACTCCCAAAACCTAAACTCTGCTGTCAAAACCTAACATTCCTCTGTCAAAATGTAACTCTGTTGACAAAATGACACATACTTGCATCATATGCAAACACTTACAGATCAGGGGGAACACACTAGTCTTCTTTACATAAAACACTGCAGTCCTTGATTTCCATTGTGTATTCAGAAGGCACATTTACAGGAGACACATTTCCAAACAACCAAAAACGCAAATAGACCTACTCAATAGTGTACATCGCAGTACCATGAATTCAGATAAAGCAAAAAAAAAAAAAAACCACAACACAATAATACTGCAATAGAAAAAACACTATACTGTAAACACAAAAAACCATGACAATTGTGCATAAGTGGGCTCATGGATCCCGCCGTCTGTTGGGGTCTGGCCACAGGACCTCATCAACATCGCAAGCAGTGTCCTCTCCCGCTGGGCACCGGGGAAAATATCCTCTTGCATGTCGAAACCCTGTCGCTGTTCCTCTCGAATGGGACTCTGTAGAGCTGCTTCATGGTGATGCTGAGTTTACCCAAGATGCGTCTGATGGTGGTGATGCTCACATGGTTTATGTTGCTGAACACTCGCCTGTCTGCAAGTATTTTCCGTCGTAGCTGGTGGAGACGGATGGCATTGTCTGCCCTCACTAGGTCCACAACGGCAAGTTCCTGCTGTTGTGTGAACAGGCGTTGCCGTCCTCCCCCAGAAGGTCTTCGGGTCATTCTGGAGGAATACAACCACATATTGTCATCGGTTTGCTTATTTTTCTTACAGTACTTTACTGTATGTACTGTGTCATCCACTGTACAACACTGTACTTCAATATAAGGAATCAGCCACTTTGGCTGCAAAAGGAGCATTAGCACCCCGTACACTTGATATGGTAATGTGATATACTGTAGAACAGTGCTATGAAACCATCTGAGTAGAGCAGAAGGTATGGAGGTGAAGACAGACCTGTTTTCTAGTCGGAATGTTCGTATTACAGATGCCACTGTGAAGCGGCTTAGATGTGGGTGGACTCTCTGCCCAGCTTCCCTCATAGTCAGGCCATGGTTGATGACATGGTCCACCAAAGTTGCTCTTATTTCATCAGAAATATGGGTCCGTTCATGGCCTCTTCGGCCTTCTCCTCCTCTTCCTCCTCCTCCTCTACCTCTTCCTCTTGCTCTCCCTCCATCCATGCTTGCAAAGTTCTTGAAATGGCTACGCTGAGGGCTTTTTGTAGTTGGCTAATTGGTGTTCGGTTTTGCAAGTACGTGCCTTCAGGTGTGTATTTGAGTGGTTGCAATTATCCGATGTGTTTTGTATTTTGGATACATGTGTTTTCCGAATGGCACCCTGAGATTTCATTTTGTGAGCGAAGTGTCTTATGTATGAAATAGAGTGTAGCATGCAGGACCATGTGTGTTGCATAGAGGAGTAGGAGTGTTGCATAATTGGTACTGGGGTGCAAAGCAGCGCTTTTGTTTAAGGTATGGGTACATGTGTTTGAGGTATGGTAACAAAAGCTTCACGTTGTGTTACTTTAGTCTGAGCATGGGTTTATAGTGTTCAAGCAACGGGCAAAAACTGTAATGAATACTTTAAAGTATTTACGATAAGATTTAACAACGGTGTGACTTCTTCACAAGTTAACATGGAGATAAAACATTGTTATGTACAAACAGTGGTAGTATTTCTTTACCAGGTACCAACCTGCAAACACAGGTAAAGTTCAGGAGCAATGAAGACAGTGCACTCGGTTTGCCTCTCAGATTGCATCTGACTCGTGGGCGGAAGTCCATCCCCCTAAAGCAACCGGGTTGCACCTGTCTTGGAATAATAGTTCCGCCTGGGGTGTTGCTCCATTTCTTTGTACCTTCTATACAGTTTATGTGACAAAATAATGCACTGGTTAGGTTGGTCATGTTGTCAAAGTCATTTTGGATATTAATAGCCACAGAAAATAACTGATAAACAAATTAAATAAATTAAATTAAATGATTAACACAAAAGTGGCCATGCATTTTGGGTGTGCCACACATATAATTCAATTTTTGCTTGATGCATAAAGTTTAAAGATTAAAACTAATAAAACAAGTTTTAAAAAGAGACTTTTCCATTTGATTACATTTTGTATGATGGATTATGCAGTAAAAGTAGAATTGGGCTGAAAGATCTATCGCTTTATCACCTCTTCAGGTTGTAAATCGTGTTTTTAAAGAGTAACTAAGTAACTAAGTAATTAATTACTTTTGAAAATAAGTAGTCAGTAAAGTAACGGGATTACTTTTTTGGGGAAGTAATCAGTAATTAGTTACTGATTACTTTTTTCAAGTAACTTGATCAACACTGGTTATGAATATGCTATAACTATAAGTATGTAGAGGCTGTAGTGAGTGTACAAGCTATGTACAGGATATAAATATGAAAACTATACAGAAATATGAAATATGAACTATGCAAGTTACACTCTAAAAACTATTGTTTAAGCTCAACAAAAAAAATTAACGCAACAGTTTCCATTACTCTTTTTGAGTTACGATAACTTATGTTGAAATTAGATTGAACCAACAAACTATATTGAGTTAGGGGAATTAACTTTTCCTCCATAATCAAAGGTGATTTTAATTACCATTTATGTAATATTTGGTAGCTTAAAAACATATTTTTAAGTTGTTTACTCATAAAAATTATCTTCCTCCAATTACTTTTTCCACATTATTTAAAATGATTTTTAAGTGTTATGTAATTAATTACAGCAATTACAAAAACAATTTTTTAAAGTTCATTATTTAAAATATTAAGTTGCTGATTTTCATCATTATTAACATCATTTTAGCTTTCTCTTATTTTTTATTGTAATAGCTTTTAAGAAAGGAATTCATTCAACATTTTTTTTTATCAAAAAACTTTATTTTTTAACTGTAGGCATTTCAACACTTTGTATTTAAAAAGTGAAAATAAACCAGAAATTTAGATTTATACCATCTCAGCCAAGTTATAGTATATGCCTTTATGTATTTAACACCACAGAAACAAATGTGTTCAATTGGTTAAAAAAAACTTAGAAAACATTTTGTTACAGTAATACTTCCATGCAAGTGTTCAGTAAATGTTAACTTTCAATGCCTACCAAACTTTACAAGATCTTGCATCTTTCTATGACACAATGCAGCAAACACCTTTAAGATCAATGTTACACATACAGGATTCAAAACAGTTAACAATTTTTGAAACAGAGTCAACATCTTTAACATAATGATAGTTCCATCAAGGTCAAGGAACAGCTTCTGAACAACTTCAAAAGTATATTTCAGATCCTTGCATTAGCTCAGATTGAGAGCATATATTATGCCCATGAGCAAAACACAGCGCCTTGGGAAATTCTGGCCCTCCATGATTTTTGTTTCCTCCACCACAATGGTTGCAGTCTTATGGTTAGATCCAGGGGTGTACCGGTCACTGATGATGGCAGTTTTCATCACCTGCCTTTCAAGGTTGGCCTTAAGTTCTTCGGTGTTAACTTAAGGCCAACCTTAAGTTAAGGAATTAATAGGTTAGTGAATTATAGATTAGACTTTTATACTTACTGAAACTTAATGAATTCAGATGATCAATGGAACACACACACACACACACACATACACACACACAATGCTGAATTACTTAAACCGAACTCCATGAAAAGGTCCTCTTCCTTCTCTCTAAGGAAAGTGATAAGGCAGCAGATGGCTACTTCTCTGCGTGTTTCAATTGTATTGTGCTATTTAAGAAAAAATAAAGTATGAGTATAAAATACATGGGTGACTGCCAACAAAGTGCATTTCAAAGCTACCCAAAGTCTAAATAGTTGTCCTACCTCAAGAAGCATGTCCTTGATCTGCCTGATTCTCACTCCCTTAGCTCCTCCCCTTGATAAAATGACATCCATCAGTTTTGGGGTGCAATGGTCAAGTGTAGCTATTCAAGGCTTACAGTGGTTATTCTCTTGAACTCCTCCTTTATCTGTAGACCACAGAAAGAGAAGAATTAAACCTTGCAGACTATTAGCTATACTGCATTAATGAATGCTCTAATACATTATTTAAAGAGGATAGATGTGATCTAAGGCTACCCCAAGTTTTGAGGGAACAAAAACAATCTTGGTGAAGACAAGGGAGACTTCCCCACCATAACCGTGGTGTAATCTCTAATGCTTTAGCAACCCTGTTTTTGTAGAGGTTTCGAATTTGCACATTGTTCACTCCCAGCCCATTTTGTAAAAAATGTGTCCCAACTTAACAAAGCACTAATGACCCTAGATTATCACACTATACTAACTGCTTACATAAAGTCTTAATGTTAAGTAGATTCACATAGCCCATGCCAGAATAATGCTATTGGAATGACATTAACAATATTTCACACAGTCTGATTTAAAAAAACAAAAAACAAAAAAAACAAAACAAAGATAGCTACAGCTCTTAAGATCAAGAACAATACTTACTTTAAGCTGTATCACAATACTAACCAAAATCAATGTAATATTACGTATGGGTCATGCAAGTTTTATAAAGATATAAAATAGGTGAGCCAGATGGAAAAAAGAAGCCTCTAGGTTATCCCTCTGAAAGAACTATTCACAGTTTAAAGGCTTCTAATTTTGGTAAAAAGAAAAACAAAATCAGCCTATGATCGAAATTAGATTGCACTGTGTAGCAAAACTTTAATCATGCTTTTCCTAGCCACAGTTGCACTCTCTAGCTGAAGACTTTTGTCAAATGAAACTTTATAAGTCTTATCCTCTGCTGTGCTAAAGTTTAGAATGGCTAGCATTAGCTACATGTGGTAGTGCAAAGTATTTCCTTATCTGTATGAGCATCACATCATACACAAATCCACTACAGGTGACTAGCACAAATGCTTTGCTTTGGTAGAACTGTTATTTGTAAATGAAATGTTACTTACCTTGAAATGTTTTTTACAAAAGCTTGCACCATGCAACGCAACATGTGTGAATTTGCCCGGGCTAGTTAAGTCAGTAGGGGAGGGAATTTGAAATCAGAAGTTACAGTGGAAAAAAATAAGTTATGTATTAAATTTCTTTAAGTAATTACAACTTGAATTTTATTTTGAACCCACTAACATTGGGATTTAATTTCAAATTACATATAAAATTAATTTAATGTAATTACCAACATTATTAATTCAACACAACCCAAAAAAATAAAGTTTGCAACTTAGAAGGTCTATCTTAATCAATAAATTAGAATTTTTATGTTGCAGCCATGGATTTAATCAAGTGGTGGTAAAAGGCCTGATGAATTACTTTTTAGAGTGTATAAACAGTTGTAGAACTATAATAATTGTATTGTAAAGAATGATTGTCTATAGTTAATCAGTTTAACTCAAGTTGTATTTCTTTCTAAAACAGGAGAAAGTATTTTGGACAGATATGAGGAAAGCTGCTGTGTTTAGTGCCAACCGCTTGACAGGAAGCGACATCACTGAGCTGGCAAAGGACCTGGGCCAGCTAAAAGACATCGTACTGCACCACAACCTCAAGCAGCCAGCCAGTAAGGAAACATTTGTACATTCGAGATATTAAAAAGAATCTGTGAAAATAGAATATTTTTTTCTTATGCCTTCCCTGTTTTATTTTAGGTGCAAACTGGTGCACGAATGGAGGTTGTGAGTTCCTGTGCCTACCTGCCCCTCAGAACGACCCACAGTCTCCCAGATACACCTGTGCCTGTCCTGATGGCATGGTCCTGAGACCTGACATGAAGAAATGCGTGGCAGGTAAACATCTGCACCTCTTGTTACTAAAAAAGATGGAATTAAAATCAAATCTTGAAATTCAGCCAGCTGCACCTCCCCTTAAAGATAAAACTGCTGCTCCACTCCCACCACAAGGTCCCACAAATCCTGCTGCACCCAGGCAGCCAGACCCGACCACCACAACTACAACCACCAACAAACACACAACTACCTCTGCTGTGCAGCCTAATCCTAAAGAACAGCTCTGGAGATATTATGATTCAGTTCATCCAACACAGCCATACTGCACCTCTGACTGACCAGGAGCTGAGTGATGCCCTGGTCCAGATCTGTGAGGAGATACCCGATGACATCAGTCGTTAATAGCATGTCCCGATGTTGTCAGGCACCATACAAGAAGTGGGGGCCATATTCATTGCTAAAGAGCAGACTTACTAAAGATGCGGTGTTAGATTAAATAAGTGTTTTTTATGTGTCACCTATCTGAATATTACTGATCATTGATTGTTATGTTCAGAAACACATTAGCAAAGCTTCTGCATGTGAGTTTTCAGTTGGCTAATCATCTTTTGTTCATGAATATTATTTAAAATATTTCTTTGTCTCTGCAGACAACAACAAGTGTTTGACCGGAAATGGCGGATGCTCTCACCACTGCAACGATCTAAAGATTGGATACAACTGCTCATGCCCTGCTGGATACAGGTTAAAAGCAGACAACAAAACCTGTGAAGGTGAGCTAACAGACACATTTCTGCACCCTAACAAGCAGGCCATGGGTCATAAACGTGATTTAAGAAAGTTTATTAGAAACTACTTTTTTTAAGAATCCAAAGATGCCAAGTTCTTTCTTCTATTTGTTTGTTTGCAGACATTGATGAATGCACTGAGCCGGACACTTGCATTCAGATTTGCATCAACCTGCCAGGCAGCTACAAGTGTGATTGTGAAGAGGGCTATGAGATTGAACCTGCCACCAAGACCTGTATAAAAAGTTATATATAAAAAGTTAATGCATTGGTATTGATGACCAATATTAATACTACATTTTACTATACTGCCACCAATTGTCTGTTTTGTCGTATCCACTTATGGATGCCAACAGGAGGACAAATGACCAAATCTTGGAATAAACATAACCATGTAACACTCACTGAGTTACAGAAAATGTTTGAAATGTCAAACATGGGTCTTAAGGTCAAATATTGCCATCATAAGTTTCACTATTAAAACATTAGCTTCCTTTAAATCAGTTACCTGTATTTTCTAATTCTTGGACAAACTGTAAATAATTCCTTATATAACCTGAAGTCTGTGCTTTACTCAGTATTGTTTCACACCTTTAAGGAAATAAACACTGAAGGCCAACTGAGCTGTGTTTTAACACAGTCTTAAGCTGCTGCCTGACCTTCCGTATATCCTCTGGATATGAACAGAGCTGATGTTTCACCTCTGCCTCACTTTGATGATGTTTTGTGACAACAGTCTCTGGACCTGCTGTGATTCCTGAGGTGTGTGTACATCACATGTTTCTGACTGTTTAGGTTGGAAAGCCAGCCAGCTGTGTACGCAGGGTGTTTCCAGACTTCTCAGAAGCTCTTATTTGTCTGAGGTTCGATGGAGCTGAGGCCCAGTCACTCTCCACTACTTTACAGAATAAAAACCTTGCTGCTGCGGCTTACCTGTTACACTTCCAGTATGAGCACTTACAACTGCTGATTGTAGAATTCAGGAATCACAAGGTTGTAATACATGAGTACTGTAACTTGTTCTTCTGCTGATGTGTGGTGACTTTGGGACTTCAGAACAGTTTCATTATTTCTGCACTTTTTCTGCTTTGGATTTTGGACACTGGCTCCTCTCTGTGGCTGTGTGGTGTTGGATATACTGCATAGAGTATTTTCAGATTATAATTTCAATGCACGGATGTACCGCTTGCAAAATCATTATAATTTATGGACACATAGCTAGTTACCTCTTCTACCACACATGTAGCGTAGTTTACATACACTCATCATGGGCATTAATGTCATGCTTGGACCCCTTTTGCTTCCAGAAATGCTTCAATTCTTTATGGCATAAAGTCAACAAGATGCTGGAAGCATTCCTCTGAGATCTTGCTCCATGCGGATATCACTGTTTGGGGTTTCTAACCTAAACCGTGGCAGTGTCACACCGTTGATGCAGATTTGTCAGCTGCCCATCCATCCTGCAAATCTACCATGTCACCACATCCCACTGGTGCCTCATTGGATGATCTGGTAGCTGTGGAGACCATTTGAGTACTGTTAATGTAATAGAGGATTAACGGGTGATAAGTTTAAAACAGAAGGGAAACGCTTCTGACGGGAAGAGCAGTGGAGCAGCCAAGGGAAGTAGTAAATATAAACTCAAGTTGTTAAAACTATAATTTATTTACAAAAATAAAGCACTAAAATACTCTGGCCAGGCAGAAAAATGAAGTTAAAAACATTAAAAGCAGTTAAAACAATACAGCTAAAATGCACTAGCCTCAGCCATGAAGATCAAGTCCCATAAGAGTCCAAACGTGTCATGGTCTTGGGCCATGTGGGCCCAGTATTCTTAGTTTCTTGTATTTTTGTATTTCGTTCCTTATTTAGGTCATGTTTCCTGAGTTGTCCTGTTATGTTGTTCCTTATTTGACTTCCCCTTGTGACTTTTATCCCCTGTGTGCCCCTCTATGTATCTGTGAGCCCTCATCTCCCCTCCTTGTGTTTCATTCCATGTTTCCCCAGCCCACTATGCCCGTGCTCTCTCTCTCCTCCTGTTTGCACCTCTGTGTACTTCCTGTTTTACTTTGACAGTCTCCCGTCAGTGTTGTTTACTCCTGCCATGTCTTGTTATGTTTATCTGTGTCAGCTGTGTTCCCATGTGTGGCCACTTCCCCTGATCATCCCTCTTGTGTATTTAGTCTCTGTGTTTCATGTAGTCTGTGTCGCGTCGTCTGTGTTCTCACCCCCATGTTTTCACGATCAGTCTTTTGTGATCATCTTCGTCTCAGAGTTCTCTTAGTTTGTCACAGTATTAGTTTTCCCCGTTTAGTTATAGTTTAGCCACGCTATCCCTGCTGTGTTTGTATTCCTGGTCTTCAGTCATATTAAAGGCTCGCTTTCTGTTAAACTCACTCCCGTCTACTCACTTGTGTACGCTCCTGGGTCCATTACACACACCACCGCACGGCCTGCCTCTGCAGACCGTGACAAAACGGCGCAGAAACCAACAGGATCGTTGTCGTCCTGTCTGACTCTTCGTTCTGGTGTGCCAGGTTAATGATCAGGGCCCTGTTTCAGGAAGCCGGTTTAGAAAACTCAGAGTGAAAAACGATACGCAGGGTTGAGTAACCCCGAACTGTCCAACTCGGAATATTCGGTTTCAGAAAGGCTGATAACAATTAGTTCAGTCAACGCGGAGTTGCTTTAACCCCAAGTGAAGCGCGCGGACGAGGATACATAAAGCCCTGATTAGTGGAGCACAGATTAAGCGAGTCACCATGGAGACGGAGGGAAAGAAGGCGTGATCAATGTATTTTACAGCGCTTGAGGCCGAAATTCTGATGGCAGTATATGCCGATAACACGCAAATTCCGCGGAAAAAAGTAACACAGCCACAGCTGCAAAAGCATGCATGGCAAAACATAGCCGACAGAGTCAATGCGTGAGTGTTAATTTAAACATTGATCGAGGGATTTCCACCCATTTAACACGTTATTTTATCATATGTTATTTTATTTGTTATTTTATACATTTTATTTTGTGATGTGATGTGAGCGCAGGTGCAACCCAACAGGCCCCAAACGTTCCTGGCAGCAAGTAAAAATGAAATATAAAAATATAGTCCAAACAGGTAAGGTGTAATTGTATTATGAGCCATAGTGCTTGGTCTGTTTGTCCCATGTAAATCAATTGCAGTTAGAGGCTACATTAATTTTCTTTCTGTAAGCACTTATTGAAATTATCTGAGCACATTACAAGTACATATTTGCTTACTCTGTATGCTCAAATGTGGCCCGTTATAGCCAACAGAAAAAAAGCGGAGGCCCGAAAAACAGGTGGGGGTCCTCCACCACCACCACTCACAGAGGCTGAGCAGTTGGCCCTCAGCCAAAACAGTGGGCGCCCTGTGGCCGAAGGCATCTCTGCGGGGACATCCTCTGAGTCAATAACCCCGCAAGACACAAGTGCCTACATAGGGGGTAAATTCAAAATAATACATGATGTGCATACATCCTTTCTTCACAGTCACCTTTGCAGTGCGACTCATTCATTTGATAAACTCTTTACCATAATGGATTATTTTGTAGTGAAGTTATGTTCCTACTGATTTTGCCTTCCCTCAGTCTTGGTTGTCTTTGAGAGCATAATGACAATGAAGTGTAAGGTGATAGGTATGTTTGTTAATTGCCATTTGGTCCCTTGTAAGTTATAAGTGACCTGTATAAACCTCATATTCTATCAGTTGATGGTGATGGTGTACTGCATCTGGTGCAGCCTCCTGTTGAGCCAGACCAACATGCAGTTGTGAGTAATACTCCACAGATTATATGAGTGTACAGTAGAACAGCAATGTTGTTTATTTCTTTACTACAGGAAAATAATGAAGAAACATTGACAGCTGTTACAGAGGAGGAAGCAACAGAGACACTTTATGAGGTTTACATCTTTTAATACTTTGTGTACAGGAAATACAGGCGACCAATAAAGCCAGTTGAACAAAAAATCTGTTTATTCTTCTTTCAACATGTTGAGGTGATGGGTCAAAAGAAATGATTGTGACATATGGTGTCTCTGACTGCACTTCCATCTTGTATGTCCGTGGGAGGGTCAGGATGTTCATGGTTTGGATCACTGCTGATGTTTGGTTCAGAAGGACAGTGTTCTCCTCTAATTGTGGCAATGTTGTGAAGAATCACACATGCCACAATAATGTCACATGCCCTTTCTGGGGTGACCCTGAGTCTTTGCAGGCACTGGAACCGGGCCTTAAGCATTCCGATAGTCATTTCAATTCTGGCTCTTGTCCTGCAATTAGCCAGATTATATCGCTGCTGTGGGCCCGGTTCAGGGTCAGGGTAAGGGGTAAGCAAATAGGGTAAACATGGATACCCCCTATCACCAAGCAAGTAGCCAGTGAACTCTCCTAAGACAGAAGGATACACTTCAGTTCAAATGTCCCTGAAGCAATTGGTCTTTATATATTTTAAAGTATTCTCAACTCACCATGTCCAAATTTTGTGCTCAGTGTACATTCACGGAATATTTGTGAGTCATGGACAGAGCCTGGCCACTTGGCTTCCACATTTGTGATAAGGTTGGCAGCATCATATATGATCTTCACAGTGCAGAGAACACAAATTAGCATCCATTACTATGATAAAATAATTTGTTAGTTTGAAATGCTACAGGGAACTATGTACCTGTACATTAATGCTGTGGAAAGACTTCCTGTTCACATAGTCTCCTTCATTTACTAAAGGAGCAATGACTGGAATGTGAGTGCCATCTATACACGCCTGGGAATCCTGAAAATAAATGTAAAATTTAAGTAGTAGTCCAAGTATCACCACATCATAAATTAAGTTTTGGTCATCCTGCTACCTGCAATTTTGTGGCATCCCTCTTTGATAAATCTTGTGGGTCTATGACCGGGGAACACCACAAACGAGTACAGGAGACGTTTCAGTGCAACTGTAACAGTCCTGACTGCCCGACAGACGGTAGCCTTGGAAACGTGCTCAGCGTCACCAATATTATACAGAAAGCTCCCGTTTGCAAGAAACCGAAGTGCAATACAAATAATATGTACAGAACTGAGAGCATGTCCGCGATGTGTCACATGCGTAATATATGGCCTGAGGATGTTATTCAAATAACTTATAGATTGTGCTGAGAAACGGTAACGTTCACACAGAAAATCATCAGGAAATGATAAAATGTCCATACGCGCTCTGATCACTCTCTCCCGGCGGAGAGCTCTGCGGAGAATTTGGGCTTCACGATCTACTGGCTCTTCAAGGAAGGGACACGCCATGTCTGACACTTCCTACTGTCAGGTTTCCGACAAAGGGGCGGAGACAGTCAGGGTTAGTTGTAGTAAACCTGCTAGGGGGCAGGTTAGCTTCACGGCGTGTGTCGTCATAGTGACTCACTCAGGCTTCAGCTGAACTCGCTTTGTGAAACCGAAAACCCAGAGTTTTCGTTAACTCAGGGTATACTTACTCAGTTTTTCCACTAAACCGGCTTCCTGAAACAGGGCCCAGGAGGGCATCTCCCCGGAACAAATCACATAACAAAACAAAAACATGCAAAAACCCAACAAAATAAAACACTACATGTTAAAAATAAATAAAAATCAAAGAATAAAACAAAACACTACATGCAAGGAAATAAAAATACTAAGTTAAACTTTGTCCATTCCACCCTGTGACATGAACTCATTGTCATGTTCAGGAAACCAGTTTGAAATGATCTAAACTGACACTCAGTTGATACTAAGGGGCCGATAATATGGTGAGACATAGATTAGGCATACTTTTAGATTAAAGGCATTTTTTCATTTGAGCTTTTAAACGGCTTTGTTTTTATTTTAGTGTGAGACTGTGTGAAGTTTAGATTATGCTGGGCAAAGAACTTTAAATAATTATTTTCAGTATAAACAACTACTCAGCATTATTGGCACATTTATCAGAACTGAAAAGTTAGTTGCTGATGATGTTACTCCATTAGATTGTATTCCTAACAGCTGGAGGCCAACAAGAAGAAATCCCAATAAGTGAGTTTTGGAAGTATTTATAAGTTTTAGTCTTCTAAGTAAGAAACATCTCAGGGGAAACTATTTATTTCTTCCCTCCATGAAACACGTGGGAAGGTGTAATTATCCAATTTCACCACTAGGAGGAAGTCTCATACAAATAGAAGAAATATTTTAGGCTTGACCCAGTGAACTCACACTCATGCTCTTTAGATCTGGCTGTGATTTTAAGCCCATACACCCAAAGAGCTTTCTTCAGTGAGTTAAAAAAAAAAATATCCCAGAAGTACAAAATCAGGAGTCCTTCAGTTCATTTATACCTTTAATCCTCTTATTAATAATACCATGGTCAAAGCATCCAAGAGAATCTAAAAGTAGATGTTGTAACAGTCTCACTCCAAGTATGGTGATACCAGCAAATCAAAACAGAAACTCTTCTTGCAGATGACAAACGGCACTGCTATTCCCCTAAAATGTTTGCTCCTGAATGTACAGTATGCCTAAGGAGATGTACACATCGCAGACTCCAGAAGGTCCACATTGTTGATTCATAAGGATGAGAGGAGGAAGGGGACAAACTAGTTTTCCTTATTTCTAGAAACCCTTGGACTGCCCCTGCAGCAACTTAAAAGCAGCTGTTAACATCTGCGGAGGGAGGAGGGGCAGCAGCAGCAGTAGCAGTGGAAAAGTAATTCACACTAATTTTGGGCTTCTTTGCCACGACAAAGCAGTGAACATACACGTCACACAAACAGCACACATATCTGGTAACATGGACATATGTGTGTAATTTTATTTATTTACTTTTCCTTGTATAATTTTAAATTATAATAAGAGCTTTTTGTCAGAAGAAGCTTGAAGTCCAAGTCCATGAAGAGTTCCCTTTAATGGCTTCACAATAACTTTTATACTTCTGCGTTTCTGTCAGCAATAAAATAATTTATTGCTCTAAAGGAAGTTCCACTGTGTTCACAGGCAGCACAGAGAAGTGCTGATTTTAAGTAGAAAAACGATTTGGCTGACAATGTTATATAATTTCAGAACCACAAATGTTCAAGGGGAAGACTGTGAGTTGCAAAAATTTCACGCAACACTGAGATAAAGACACACCCGTGCTCTTGGAAAAAGTTGTGTAAGTGTGTGAGCGTGTGTGTCTGTACTCTTCCGATTTCTGATTTGTTAGTTGTATTTTAACTGGAACCTGTTAGACATTAGCTGCTTTGCCATCACATCTGGCCTTCGGGCATCAGAGTGTGCACACGAATTACGTATGCATGTGCACACTTATCAGCTTTGTTGGCCCTGAGACACTCGTAATTTTCACAACTCAAGGCATTTAATGGTGTGGTGTGTTTCTGACTGAGTCCAGTTCTCTCTTTAGTAGAAGAGCGTCAATAAGAATTCAAGGCTGCCTGAATTCACAGAGCAGGGAAGATTTATAGGAACTAGTCTACTATTTATTCCATCTCTGGTATCTTCAACTATTAATATGTTTGCTAATGGAGGGAAGCAAAATATCAATTCAGGGTACGAATCAGTGATTGGCAATCAGGGTGTGAACACAGAATACCAACACTGTAGATAGGGAGACTTGGAGACACAGTAGTCATCAGGATAAGATGGAGAATGTTGGCAATAATTCAGAAAGCTGCTGATTAATTAGGACTGAGTGATGCTGGATAACATTCCCACTCTTATGTCAAAGAACAAGATCATGTTAATGGCAACAAGCAACGAGAAACAGCATATGGTTTATTTGCACCCATGCTCCCCCCAGTCATGGTACCACTGTATGTTCCAAATCTACAACAACTGTATATAATGATAATATGTATATGCTAGAAAAAAATGTTTTCACTGACATTGTTCTGAAATAAAATAAAATAATGGCTTACTTCCATTTAGCAGTTTGAGGTCCAGGTGGCCCAGTGTCACACTAGAGTGGAACAGGTCCAACCTGTTAACAGCAGTGGTGATACTGTGTTTGTATTAGGGGACAAAATGGGGTTTGTAAGTCATTATTAAGGAGCCTTTCTAATGACTCACAGGCCTCTACGGAAGTAAGTAGAGTTGATGTTTGACTAAAGGTACCGGCCATGATGTAGGCACTATTTAAAGTGTACACATGGTTTAAGAGCTGCACCTCTGTGTGTGTTAGCAGTGTGTGTGGGGATGCCGGGAACCAGAATATGTAATCCAGCTGCTTTTTTTACATTCCAGGAATGCCTCCCACAGATTATTCCCTGCCCCTACAAGGAGCCAAGCCAAGCCCAGCTCCTCCTCCCTCTTTCTTACTCTGGGAGCACTCACACACAGCACTTTAAAAACACTAAAACACTTTATCTGCCTGATTTGACTTCTACATATGTATCATGTCCATGTATTCTGAAGCAAAACTCTCTCTTCGTCATTGGCACTGATCTCAAACCTATTAAAAATGTGATTTTCCCCAAAACATGCCAGGAAAACCTTGGAATCACTTTTCTGTATAACCAGACACTCAATTTTTAGGAGTTACATCAAGCAGCATTATGGGGAGGGATGAGCAGACGGTGATGTGGCAGACCACTTTTCTTGGCTGTAGAGTTTTTTCCAGGGAAGAAGGCATCTCGCCCCCAGAGTACCTGACCGATTCCAGTAAATTGCAGCTTTTTCTGCAGCAAACAAAGTGCTTCACTTATAAAGCCGATATTTTGCTTTGCAAATGATCTGCCTGCGCTTGAAGATCGAACAGTGACTGTTGACACAAATAACCTTTGCATAGACCTGGTTAATACAGTAAGCTAAAGTATGGCAGTTTGTCAGCGTTAAAGCATCCCGACAATTCAAGGCATTATGATCAGGAGAGCGGTCAGGCTGCAGCGAAACTGATGGAGTACAAAGATATGTATCGTACATATCTGCGCTGCATTCGGCCCATTAATATGAATTATTTATCATCATTATTTTGCTTTTTCAGTCATTTTTGTGTTAGAATCATTCATGAATTGTCTGGTTAATTTTTAATATGGAATTTAGGTTGAATAAAAGGGTGGTGGTGGAGGGGGCTGAAAGTTGTACAACAACCACACTCTAAATGTGTGTGGCTCTCATCACTGTGTCTTTCTTGCTACTATTTAACTCCACATGTTGTAGCACACTCTCACACTTGCTCTTTTTGTTGTTTTCATTTACCAAAGTGTTATCATCACAGTCAGTCTGGCTGTAGTGAGACTGCATGTGATATATTTTGTGGCTTTTTTGTAAAAGGTGCTATCAATGTGTTACAGATAGATACTTTATTGTGCAGTCAGAGTTTCCTCTTCCTTTCAGACATATTATACGTTCTAAAACACACACACACACACACACACACACACACACACACACACACACACACACACACACACACACACACACACACACACACACACACACAGGAGGAAGCTATGCTTTTTCATGGTGGAGTGATGGAACCAGCAGGCTCCACCCCCAAGCAATGCTCAAGGCCAAATTCAAACATCACACCACTGGTTTGGCACCGCCCTCGTGCCAGCCTCATAGAAAGTGGTGAGATGTGACACGGGCTCCTTAATATATTTTGCTCACACTCGACATTCACGGACCAGCACTGGGTGACTCTCCTCTGTGATTCTGTCTCCTCCGGATTCTTTTTACGCACAGATACAACCGCGAACTCTTCCTTCTTTTTTCACATCTGTGCGCGCAGCTGACTTCTATTTTGTAGCTGACAATATAAGAAGAAACGGGACATGTTTGGGATTTGGAAGGGACTCGCCGGGCTGTCCGCTTGCTGGTGTCTGTTGATGCTTATTCATTGTTTGCCTCAAACAGGTAAGGAAATAGATTTCACGGTAACTGCATTTCCTTTCTCGTGTTTTTTTCTTTTCTTTTTTCTTTTTTTTTTTTTAATGAAAGGTGTAATAACCTGATTCTTTGTATCGGTACATAAAGATATACAAGTCAATAATTTTGACGATAATTCCACAACGTGGTTTACGATTTCTGCATATATGAATGAATGTACGCACGGCGTTTTGATTGGTTCGTTTCGCTGTAAAATGAAACAGAACATCCAACCATGCTCGACTTGCCGGCCGGCTTTGAGTTTCGGGTGGGCGTGGCCCAAAAAGGCCGTTGTCAAGGAATGGAGCTGGGAGGGGTGGAGGGTGCGGCTGAAAGGCGAGGCTTCCTCCTTCAAGCGGGATGCAGGAAATTGGATGCAAGAAAGTCTGCATTTTTACTGTAGCTGCGCACATTTGTTGAAAAGTATCCGAGGAAATAGCTTCGAAGTACTTTTACTGACTGCATAAAGAATGAGTTAATGTACATGTTAATGGACAGTTTGGACACTCAGAGGTTTCCAGGCCTCACAGAAGACAGGATGTAGCCTACGTTTTCCACTGTGACGCAAAATGGGGGAAACTGAGCCAGAAGAGACGCAGAAACCTTTGAATACAAATATGAACTAAAGAGAATTAACTGAACAAAGCAGATAATAAAAAGGCGGATATATCCCATAACTGGCTTAAATTGAATATTTAACACGAGGAAACATTAACATTCATTAAAAAGGGAATGAAACATTCATTTAATGAAGATTCAGTATTTAAAACGTGTTTAATTGTTCCCTCATATCATTAGCATTCAGGCTTTTGTGCCATGTTAAGTCTCGGGCTGATCCTTACATCGTACCATTGTCGTCCTCAAACATGGTCACTGAATGAGTGAACTCCCTCGGAGGAATCAATGTTCTGCAGCACAATTTTGCCCCCTGCTTCATTAACCCTCCCTAAAATCTGTACTCTCCAACAAGAGCTTTTCAGATTTCCGCTTCCATTCATCATATTTGCTAGTGTATGTATAGCTGTGCATGTCTGTGTGTGTGTGTAATAAAAGCCTTCGTTTTCCTACATGGGAGAAGAAACCTTTACAATGCAGTGACTCACAAATAGAGACACTTTATAGTCTTGCCTATTTATCATTTAGAAATACCTCCAGCTTTAGAGTATAGGAATCATTCACGCATTAACATAGTCTTTTCATAGGCTTAAAATACTAAAATTATTTGAAGGTTACAAAGTAAAGCATTGCAAGTTTTGCTCTTCTGCAGATGGCCACCTCACTATCAAGTCTTGCACTTGTTCAAAGCATGTTTCAATCTAACGTCATTCGAGCACATTACTGTCTTCATTTATCAGGCAATGACTCCACTGGACTCAATAAAGTGCAGCTACATGACCGGACTAATCATCATAAATCCAGACCTAATGCACAAGTGAGTGCTGCCGGTCCTCGTGATGGATATCCATCCTGGTTATTAATTAACTGCTGGGTATATGATTGAATAAATAAAACCTTCTCTTTATGAAGGCTTCTGGTGTGTGTATATTGCAGACACGTACCACAGAAAGACAGCAATGCATTGTTAGAGAACAAAGTCTCATGTAGTCACAAGGGATGATTGTTGTCACTCAGCATTGTGACTGATTCTGTAAAGCCAGTTTCTGCTGTCAGACAAGCTTCAGCTTTACTACATTTTGAACTGAACCATAGCGGCCGGGCATGTGTTTAAGGTAGTGCCTGAATAGCCTTGTATGGTAGTGTTGTATGTGTGAGGTCTGGTGGCTTTGAAGGTTTATACTGTGGGTATAAATAGAAACTGGAGGGTGCACTTTCTCTTGCAGAAACAAAGTACGCTCTACCTGAGCTGTCTGACATCCTGTTCAAACTAGTAAACATACTGGCAGTTTGTGGTCTTAGGTTTTAAGGCTCTAGCTGACTAGATAGACTAGAGGTAGTTTTTGATGCAGTAGTGATACTTCTGAACTTAGTTTTCAGATTATAAACTGACTAAAAGTGATAAAGATCAGTTTCTATTTAAACTGCAGTGTTCACAAATTTGCTTTATGACATGTTATGAACAAAGTGGCAAACGAGGCCACGAACCGTTGGGGAATTTTTGAACATTGAGGTCTAAAAATGTCAAACACAAAACAGAGAGAACTTACCAGTATATCACTGTCATCAGCCAGGTGCAAACTTTAATTTTGTCTCTGAGAAAGACTTACGGTAAAGAGTTCATGGAAACCTCATTTTACTTAGCAGTCTTAATGAGAGACTAAAGAGACTTGTGGGAAACATTAGCAGTGGAAAATGAAAACATAGGCTTGGGAAGTTTATATTTTCCACCCATGGGGACGAGGTTGAAAGTTTAAAGATCGGGAAGAAGCAGCTTTTAACCTGCTTTGGTTCCTCCTTTTTTTTCAGTGGATTCAATTTAAATGGCTGCTTCATAAAGGGGAAATGAGTGTGAGTTCTTTAAAGTTTGCTGTAGATGTAAAATGAGCACTGAATAACGTGCTCTATGTGCGTTAGTTCTTTAGTATGTTTTGGAAAGTCTGTTCCTGGAACCTCTGCTGGCTGTTTGCCAGGCTTCATCCTACGTTTGTGTCAGAAGTGGACATGCAGAGCGTTTTTTTCCCCCCTTTAAGGGAAACTGAGACTCAACTAAATGTTGCTAAAATAGCAAGACAAGAAATACAGTACATTTTTCAATTCAGTGTTACTTTTCACAGTGCCAGAAAAGCAGGGAGGCAACCCTTGGCCACATATCAAGTGTTGAGAAAGCATCCTCTCTTTGTGCTATAACCATCCGCACCAACTTATCGTAATCAGTCAGACCTGTTCTGTTTCTTTTGTAACGCATCATCACTCATTTACACTTCTGGGATGACAGAATTTCTTCTGTTTAGAGCCTCCGCCTCCATCTGCGGGTCACTGTGGTGATGCTGTTATGAGGAATGCCACTTTGGGACCAATCAGCAACTGGTGGTGTGATGGTTCAACTCCTCCCATGCTATTGTCTTAAAGGGATAGCCTGACAATAAGCTAAGCCTCCAGGTCACAGGAAGGACAGGCACTCAGGAGGGGATGGAGGATGACGCATATTTGGGGCAGTGTCCGGCTTTTTTTAATGGCTATTTCACTGAGGTGACCGCCGCGACCTGTGAGCCTGAAAGAAACCATGGTCAGTTTAAGGTTGCAAAGCTTTAAACTTTTAAACACAGTAGTGAAACGTTTGTCTCCTACATGAAACGATGCTTTGCCATGGTCCATCTGTACACATCTGATGTGGCACACGTTTAAGCCACATAAACCAGGGTATTTACCCAGATAAACAACTCTTTGCTGAAGAGAGAAACGAGACTGAATACATTTTCTGTTTTTGTCTATATCTTTTGACTAAGTTTGTAAAAACTGGGCCTTGCATGTGAATGACTTCGGGGGAATAATTCTTTGTCCAAATACTTTATATTGAAGTCACTTTGATTAGTTCTAACATGAGACACAGTGTCAATAACTTAATTTGTTAATTTCCTGAGTGAAGCAATAAGAAAAACCTGTTTTTTCTCTCCCTTTTTTACAGCATCACTTATCCGTACTTCACTGTCTTTGACTCTGAGTAACACATTAACAAATTTCCTTTGTTAGCACATTTGGATTTGTTTTCTTTTTTACACCGTTGTTTGTCTGAACTTCAGTGGCCTTCAGTTGTAATTTTTTCCCTCCGTGTGTATTTTTCAGTCATTCAACAGCACAGTAATAACATTTTTTAGGGCCAATAAGCTGTGAGCTAATTGATGAGTGCTGATAAGAAGATCTGGTGATATTGAATGTAAACCAGGGTGGCAGTTTGTCCTCACGTCACACTGAACTCCAGTTGTGATTTTTGTCTTTCACAGATGCAGCCTACATATGCAACGCCAATCAGTTTAAGTGCGGAAATGGGAGGTGCATCACCCGCAGGTGGATTTGTGATGGAAGTGATGATTGTGGTGATGGAAGTGATGAGCTGCCCGCTAGCTGCGGTATGTTATCACATATCAGCTACACCTTACACTTGGGATTCTTGAGGTTTTTTTATGCTTGACTGACCAATTTCCTGATAGTTTTTTAATATTTAGAAAATATTTAAAAAAACAGAAAGTTCACTAACTTATAATTCAAATTAAAAAAAAGTTTTGGATCAAACTGTCACCACAGGGAATCAGAAACACATTAACAAAGTCACTGCAGCTTCTACAAGTAAATGATTGTTAAGCTTTACGACATAATAGCAAAAAGCTGTGTCTCTCTGTGGTCACGTGAAATGAGTCACGCTTCATGTTTCTCTCCTCAGGAGTCAAAATCTGTCGGGATTCGCAGTTCAACTGTGGCGATCCCATGAGCCAGTGCATACCAAAAGACTGGCAATGTGACGGCAAAGCCGACTGTACTAACGGCGCTGATGAGAAAAACTGCAGTAAGTTTTCTACCAGAGCCGAGTTTTTCTACACCTCAAAGTTCATGCTAAAGCATCCACAAACAAGACACGACTAACTGAAAGTGTTTTTGGCAAGAATGAATTTTGTTCAATGTATAATAATAATATCTCAAAAGGGATTTGAAGAACAGACTTAAAGTCAAGTAATCTTTAAAAAAAAAGCTAATACTAGTAGTGTATTTATAATCCTGAAGTCTAGTTAATACATATAAATAAATATGTAATAAGTGTTGTTATTGATATCATAATTGATCGATTTCTAACTCCTATCCTCCTCTCATGTTTCACCACAGCGGCCAAGCAGTGTGACGACCGTGAGTTTCGTTGTGCCAATGGCCAGTGCATATCCAAGAGCTTTGTTTGCGACAGCGACAACGACTGCTCAGATGGCTCAGATGAGGCGTCCTGTCCCAAACCCACCTGTAACTCTCGCTCCTTCCAATGCAACAACTCAATGTGTGTGCCTGCGATATGGCGCTGCGATGGAGACAGAGACTGCTCCGATGGGTCTGACGAGTGGCCCCAGAACTGTGAAGGAAGGAAGCCAGAGAAGACGTGCAGACCTCACGAGTTCCAGTGTGCGAATGGGGACTGTATCCCTGGCAACTGGAAGTGTGACGGAGGGTTCGACTGCCAGGATCGTTCGGACGAGGCTAATTGCAGTGAGTTTTTAAAAATTTCTTATTGTTAAAGCCAACCTGCACATTACATTTTTAATGGAGACTGACAGTAAATATTTTCTGGAGGTACTGGTATTATGTTTCTTCTTATTCTAATCTCTATTCCATTACTCTCTCTCTCCATCTCTCTTTTTGTGTTTTCGTTCATTTACCTTCTTCCTTCTCTTCCAGCTCATTCCACTTGCCGCTCAGATGAGTTCCAGTGTAAGGACGGCACCTGCATTAACAAAAGCCTCCAATGTAATGGACGTGCTGACTGCGGGGACCTCACTGATGAGATTGAATGTGATACAGGTAAAAAGATTTCATTCAGTTTCACCCACAAACTGTAATCAAAAGCTTCTTTCTTGAAAAGAAAGAAAGTCCCACATGATTACATTGCGGTCTCATTCATACTCCCCTGGTCTCTTCCACAGTATGTGAAGGCCCAAACAAGTTCCAGTGTCGCAGTGGGGAGTGCATCGACACGGAGAAAGTGTGCAACAAGCAGAACGACTGCAAGGACGGGTCTGATGAACCAGCGAAAGAGTGTGGTAAGTGAAGTCATCTTGTACACATTCATGGCTGCCAGCCTGTAGGGAAATATGACTAGAATACCTGACTTGACCTACATAGCTTGTGGTTTGAATGAGTAAATTCCCGGTCAGCTAAGGATTTGGTTGTCGTGAATATTATTTGAAAGCTTTTTGCCTGTTTGTCTCTGCAGACAACAATGAGTGTCTGACCGGAAATGGCGGCTGCTCTCACTACTGCAACGATCTGCAGATTGGCTACAACTGCTCCTGCCCTGCTGGATACAGGCTGAAGGCGGACAACAAAACCTGTGAAGGTGAGCGGACGGAGACATTTAAAATTCTGCCTCTTAAGAACCAGACAGATCGTAAACATGTCATTTAACAATGTGCACAATAGAAACAAACAAATGAGCCAACTTCTTCAATTCTGCAGACATTGACGAATGTGCTGAGCCAGACACTTGCACTCAGATCTGCATCAACTTGCCAGGCAGCTACAAGTGTGATTGTGAAGAGGGCTATATGATTGACCCTGCGACCAAAACTTGCAAGGCTGAATCAGGTAATGTTAGAAAGAAAGCCCACTTAAACCCACTTAACGCTTGATCCTGTGACGCAACCTTCAGACAAGACAAGCAAGTTTAACCGAACTGTCCTCCTCTGCCTCCACCAGGCACAGTGCCCACCTTGTACTTCACCATCAAACACGAGGTGAGGAAGCTGACAGTGGACCGCAGCGAGTACGTGCGTGTGATCCCACAGCTGAAGAACGCAGTGGCTCTCGACATGGATATGCCAAACAAGATGATCTTCTGGTCTGACCTGTCTCTGAAGAAAATCTACAGGTAAGAATCTTTATCTGTGTCCTTTCTTTTTTACATTTCTTTATGAGTTTCTTGCTTCATTTTGCATAGTATGGAGTGGCTCTCATTCAATGATGCAGATGAAATTAATCTCTCCACTCTTGCCTTCCTCCAAACAGCTCTATGATAGATGTGGCTGGCAATTCCTCTCACCACAATGTGGTGGTTGAAAGTGGGATAGAGGCCCCAGAGGGCATTGCGGTGGACTGGATCCATGGCAACATCTACTGGACTGACAGTGTTTTGAAGACTATTTCTGTAGCAACAACGGATGGCGGTATGAGGAAGACCCTGATCGCAACGGACCTGGACAAGCCACGAGCCATCACAGTCGATCCAGTAAACAAGTAAGTGTTTAAACAGACATCACAGCGAGTACGTTTCCTTACATTAATGTCACTAGATCCACTGAACATATAACACCTGTTCTTAAACAGCTCCATTGGCTTCCAATTTACCTCGGTGTCAATTTCAAGATCCTGCTTCTCACTTTCAAAGCGCTTCATAACCTTGCTCCTCCATATCTATCCGATCTTCTCCATACATACTCACCCCTCCGTACACTCCGCTCTTCTTCAGCTTCCCTTCTGTCAGTTCCACCTGCTCGCCTGACTACCATTAGACTCAGAGCCTTTAGTTGTTCTGCCCCGAGACTTTGGAATGCACTTCCACTTGCTCTCCGGACCACACACTGTCTCACCACTTTTCAATCACGTCTCAAGACTCATCTATTTAGAATTGCATACACCTGATCTGTCTGAGTCCATTTTTACCTTGCCCAGTTTTTATATTTGCCTTTATACTTTTATGACTGTTTATGTCTAAATTTTATTTTACCATATTTAATATATATTTTTTGCTGCTATTGCTCATGTGTTTTTGTAAGGTGACCTTGAGGGTCTGAAAGGCGCCTATAAATAAAATGTATTATTATAGTTTGACATGAACTGGTGCGTTTTGTCTTTAGCCTCATGATTTCTTTACTGTGTCCTCTTTAGTTTGATGTACTGGACAGACTGGGGTGAAGAAGCTAAGATTGAGAAGAGTGGGCTGAACGGTGCAGATCGCACTACTTTAGTAAAAGACAACATTGTGTGGCCGAATGGCATCACCCTGGGTAAGCACAGCTTCCTGAATGCATTTTTAGCAGTGATTTTTATTTACTGTGTAATGAAAATATCGTAGTCAAAACTATTATTTGTGTGTTTCATTTTCTTACCAGACATGGTCAACCAACGTCTATACTGGGTGGACTCCAAGCTGCACTCTCTCTCCAGCATCGATGTGAATGGAGGGGCCCGACACAGTCTCATTATTAATGAGGAAAAACTCTCCCACCCACTCTCCCTGACAGTCTTTGAGGTTAGTGATGAAGGCAGTGTATTCCCAGATTAACTATGACTCAGTAAGGTCAAAGGGATTGTTGTTATTTGATTAAACTGCCACTAAGGATGAATCCTTTTGGTAATGACGGGAACCACAAATCTGCCTGACTTATTGGCAACACTAGTTGTTTTCTTAAATTGCTAAAACCAGCCAGTCCAAGTCTAACAAAGTTCACGGAGGGTTTTTATCTGAAATGGTTTAACATACAAAGCCAGAGCTTCAATTGTTGAGCACCGCACTAATTCTTAATCGGTTTAACTCAAGTTGTATTTCTTTCTAAAAACAGGAGAAAGTATTTTGGACAGACATGAACAACGCTGCTGTGTTTAGTGCCAACCGCTTGACAGGAAGCGACATCACTGAGCTGGCAAACGACCTGGGCCAGCCAGAAGACATCATACTGCACCACAACCTGAAGCAGCCAGCCAGTAAGGAAACATTTGTACATTAGAGATATTAAAAAATAATCTGTGAAATTAGAATCTTTTTTTCTAATGCCTTCCCTGTTTTATTTTAGGTTCGAACTGGTGCACGAATGGAGGTTGTGAGTTCCTGTGCCTACCTGCCCCTCAGAACGACCCACAGTCTCCCAGATACACCTGTGCCTGTCCTGATGGCATGGTCCTGGGACCTGACATGAAGAAATGCGTGGCAGGTAAACGTCCGCTCCTCTTGTTACTAAAAAAGATAGAATTTGACATCAAATCCTGAAATTAAACCCTTTATTTTTATTTTGCAGAAAGCACAGCTGCGCCTCCCAAAACTGCTGCTCCGCTCCCACCAAAAGGGCCCACAGATCCTGCTACACCCAGGCAGCCAGACCCGACCACAACTACAACCACCAAGAAACCCACAACTACCTCTGCTGTGCAGCCTAATCAGAAAACAGAGAAGCCTGCCGTCACTGCTCAAGGTACAGAAACTTTCTTTACATTTTTAGACACTCAGATTATTGTTCTCATCCTATTTATGATTTTTTTTAAATTGTGGCCAAAAACACTGATGCTGCTTTTGGTATCATATTGTATGTATGTATTTTTCTAACTTTTGCCAAAATAGAATTTATTATTTTGACATTTACTGTATACTGGCACTGTTACAACTGTTACAACAACAGAAAGCTAACTACTTACTTACTGCCTGGTTGAAATGACCAGTAGTAGTTTTATTGAATGATATTTATTTATTGGGTGATATGATGTTGAGTTATATCTTTATGGGTAATTTTATGGCTAACTTCCTAGACTCACTCCACTGGGTGTGACGCTAAGCTAACTGTCTTCTGGCTCATGTCAAATAAGATGTTATCGTTTTTTAAGAGACTGTATGAAGAAAACATTTATTTTCTGCTTTTGCAGGTGACAGACAAGCAGCCGTGCAGCCTGAAGAAGCCCCACCCTCCCACCCTGTTGCTCTCTACGTTGTGTTGCCACTGAGTAAGTCCTACTTTTTAGCTCTTCACAGCTCTCTGTGAAACAAAACATGATATCTTAAACCTGCTCACTTACTCAAGGATACTTAATCTGCTCTCTTTTTCATTGAATGGCATTGTAACTCTTCTCTTCTGCAGTGATTTTGGCTCTTCTGGTATTTGGAGCAATGTACCTCTGGAGACACTGGCATAGGAAGAACACAAACACCATTCACTTTGACAACCCCGTGTACCAGAAAACCACCGAGGATGAGTTACACATCTGCAGGAATGGCTCTGACGGCTACGTGTATCCTGAGGTATCTTAACCTAAAACCATTTTAGAAATATTGTTTCTAAAAAAAAAAAAAGATTAATTAATCAGTTTGAAAGCTTTGCTCAAACGATGTTGCTCCTTTTTTTTCCAGCGGCAAATGCTGAGCATGGATGACACGGATATGGCTTGACCTGCCAATGAAGAAAAAACTCGTTTTATTTGAAGTGCTGGAAACAAGAACCGCTGCTTAACAACATCATTCCCTTTCTCCGTTGACCTCATTGTGTGGCTTATGTCTCTGACCTCAGCACTGTGCCGTCCAAGCCTGCAAAAGGGTTGAAAGAAAAGGAAACAATCTTTGAAACTTAGGAAAATAGGGCATAAAGCAGTCCGACCACTAAATTATTACTAAATGAAGGACTATTGGATAGTTTCAGTAGATGATGTTCTTAGTCCTGGAGCCGTGATTCTTTTGATGCTATCTATGTTTTTTATGCCTAAAAAACATAGATAAAAAAAAGATACAGATTGTTACAACACCTTTAGGTGCCGATTTACGAGCTTAACTTGAAAAGCCTAAACCATGTTGTCTTAACACTCCCGTAAGCCTTCCAGTCACACTCTTTTAGGTTAGTGAAGTTTATGGATGCACATACAGTAAATGCCTTAGTAATCGCACTCCACTGATAGTCTTCACAGCATCATATATAGCCTTCTGTTATCCTGCATACAGAGTTTGACAGTCAGTCATTTATATTGCCGTCATCTCTAATGTTTTCTGTTTGAATCCATAAGATATGAGTGTGGTGGATTACATATGGTTTACACTGTAAATCACCAAAGCTGCTACGTTTTCTGAAGTTAACCAAAATGAAGAAAATGCTTGAAAATCCTTTTTTCTTCTTTTTTTTCTGTTTCTTGCTATGAAGATAATTAAGGTAAAAGTGATTGTAGATGATTTCTTACACAGCTCTATGAACTGTTTCTGTATATATTTTCTGTAAATATATCTTGGTGTCGTCTTTTTACGTTTGTAAATTTTAATCGAGAAACACTGTAAATAGGTAATAGATTATTTTATTTATTTATGGAAATATGAGAGCTACGGTTTTTGATTGTTGTCTGCTGGCTGTGAATGTGGTACTTACTACATGTTAAGTGAGGTGTTTTAATAGAGGTGGGCTAACCTCTACGTCGTGCAGCTGTTATTTAAGTTATGTCAGTCAAACCTTTGCGTACGCTGCTCAGTTTCCCGGACAAGTCACCACACCTGAGAACTCTTATTAGCATTTTAAGGTTTACACAGCAGCACTGAAGAAACTTATTATTCCTTACTCCTTTGCTTTTTCAATACAGCCGTGAATCAGATAACTTATTTTTCTTTTTCTTTTACTGTGATGTTTTGTTTTGATTGTGGGATTGAGGCACATACAGCACGACTGTACACAAAGCATAATGTTCTCATTCAACTCAGAATGTATGTATATCTTCTTCTCTTTGTTAAATGCACATATCTTTTTTTTTTCCTTTTCGGTTGTGTTGGTATTTTTTTAATAAAATACAAAAAAGGAAATATTTCTAATGTCTCCCTTGGCTCATTTTTAAAAAAGAGATAGCATGTATGAATGTGGTGCTGAAGTACTCTAGTCTCAGGAAATGCAGTGCAATAAACTCCATAAACTTCTCACAGGTGAAAAAATAGTGTAACCATTACATTGAGAGCCTCTGTAGTGTAATGGTTTACACATTTCAAGGGAAATATCCCTGGTTCAATTCTGGGATGACGACATCTGCATTGGTCAAGTAATAAAGTTGTTGCTGTAGCTTCAACCAACCTCTTCTGCTCTTCTCCACAAACTTAGCAATAGGTGAAGTTGTGCCAGAAATTTCCATTGTGTTTCAATCTCAGGAGGAGACACAAGTCCCTCGGGGGTTGCATCAGAAACAGTATCCATCTGTGAATAAGAAGAAGCTGACAGTAGGTTTGTAAGTACTACACAGCCCTAGTGTGATGATTAAAATTATATCATACACAACATACCTCATAACACAAGCACCTTCAACCCTGGGGACACTTGTACTTAGACCAAAGAACAACCTGAGCTATTTTTGAAGGTTTCTGAGTGAGGTGTATTAATTAAAGAGGATCCACAATGGACGTATTCACTAATACCATTTTTATAAGGTTGTAATTTGAAGAAAAACCCCTGATGATGAACATAGGGAGACTTATAATAGTCGGAAAAAAAAATCTTTCATCCTCGAGCCCAATTCTTTTTTCAAGTGGACGTTTAAAGCATTTAAATGTGAAGCTGATCACCTGGCTGAATGTTTGCCCTTCACTGCCAGGGCTAATTATTTAACACAACATACAATGGATGTCTGTTGACCCTGTTTTTCTTTTGTTGCCTAGAAATGCTGCCATTACTTTCCAAACACAATAAAATAAGCACACACAGTGTATAATAGTGCTGCAGCTAATAACCATTAAACTCTCATCCAGCAATTCTATTCTTTGTATTTTTCCAGAGAACAATGGGGAACTTTGTGTCCTTAAGCAAACATAAACAAATCATTTTTATCACATTCAAATAAGTGTCATTTCACCTGTTGTTGGGTTTTGTTTTGTTTTTTTACAGAGAGACATGTGGTTTAAAACACTTAAATAAAGAAAAGCCAATACCCTCTATTCATTACAACAGACAGGGGCAGCTTTTTGATTCGGTTACAGCGCAGCAGAGAATAATGCATCCATGTACTCTAATGCTTATTTTTCACCGGGAACTTAATGGCTGTCCTAATTCTGCAAAGAGTTTACTAATGGGACTTGAGTTGGTGGTTTATATTCTTGTCTTGTCATCTTAATGGACAAAAATTAAGTTTGAAAATAAACTCTTTTTTTTCATCTCTGTACTGAGAATTTCCGAGTGGAATTGCTCTCTATTTACCCATATGCATATGGATATCCATTAAAGATAAATGGCCAAACGCATTATCCTTAATGCCCTGTGGTCAAGCAGTACACATGCATAATTCAGCCTAAGTCATTAAAGAAAAGGAAAGAAAGTGCAGCACTGTTTGAAGAGTCCAGGGTTGGCCCGACACACTAATAAACAAGAACAACCAAAACACATCCCCTCATAAATCTAATAACCCTCCTACATAACTCTGGTTCTCCTCTGTGTATTAAAAGGGTGCAGAGAACACTAGTGCTGGTCACTAAGGAAGAGGTGCTGTATCTTTAATAGCAACTAGAATAATTCATCCAACTGATATAGTCCACTTCATGGAAAAATTAAGACACACTGCAAGTATATAAACCAATGACAGAGACCATGAAGACTTGTTAAGTAACAGCCTGATGAAGCCTGCGCCTCTTTCGGCATCTAATTCTATAGTCGGGGAGGAGATGAAAACTGAAAATGACAAAAAGAAATAAAAGATGCAAACTGGAAATATTTAGGAAAACACCATCAGTTTATGACACTATTTGTTCTGTGGTATGAGACTCATTTTTCATTTGTTTTTATCTTATTTAGTTTTTATTTTTGTGTTCAGTTGGCTTAATTTCCAGAGTGTTGTTGGTATTGTTGTGTTGTAAATTTATCGTAAAGAGTTTGTTGATCAGATTAATGAGTGGCTGTGGCACAGTTTGCTGGTAGTGACAGGATAGGCAGGACTTGTCAATACTCAAGAACACCAGGGAAAGACAGAAGCTGGGTGGTCCAGGCAGTGATCCAAGCAGGTGTTGAGGGAACCCACTTGAGCAGAACGGCTGAGATGCGACAGGGTGTGGAGGGGAGCAGACAATGAACCAGGTGATAGGTGTGACTGTCATCAGGCCTAACATTCTTCTAATGACAGAGCCATCGAGGCAGGTAGTCCTCCTGGAGTTGACTGCTCGCTGGGAAGATGGGATGTCAGTGGCATTTGAGAGGAAGAGGGAAGCTTACATTCCTCCCCGAATGAGGTCAGCAGCCAACAGTTTTCCAGAGAGCCACTCTACAGGTCTATCAAGCTACTGGGGATCAGGGAACTGCACAGCAAGATAGCCATCAGGCACATCACTGATGCAGCTGAAAAGACACCAAGATTGTTGTGGACCAAAAGGGTGAACCCACAAGCTACCTTTATACAAGTTGGGACTGGTTACCCCTGACTGAGTTGTCTAGACAAGGGCGGATCATATTGAAAGACCTGAAAAACCAGAGGTTACACCACTAATGATGTGTCTAGGTTGCAGCATAGGGTGTGAGTCAAAACTCAAGTTTCACATCATTGTTACTCTAAGTTTTTAAAACAAGAGGTGCAGTGATCAGCACTGCTGCCTCACAGCAAAAAGATTGTTTAGCGAAAGTTGTGGGGGCTGATAAACTCAGATAAACAGTTTTGTATTTTGTTGCAAAGTGTTGAAGTTAGTAAAAAGGGCCCGTTATCTAATCTAGACTGTAAATTACAGCAAGTCATATACACTCACTCACTTCCTTACTGTATCATTGTGTTGTGAAAGCACTACTCTAAGGTATGCTGAGTAAAAGAGAGTAACAGTCATGCTAACCCATAAGTTCCAATTCATATATGTGGTATACTTCTGTGTTCGGCACAATAAACAATAAAAAAGGTCTTTCTATAAAAGCTAAAAGGTAACATCATGATAGGACAGAAGGAAGTTAAGTGAGTTTTCCTCATAATACTCGGCTGATTTTAACAGAGAAGTAAAGACATGATTAAAACTAAGTCATAAAGGTTTAATTTTATGGACTGTGCATGCAGCACAAGTATTACTCGTGTGATGGTTACCTACTGTACTATCTATCTGTTTGCATATTAGAGGGATGTCTCTTTGCCAGGACACAAAGTAAGCCATCAAAAGATAAATAACATAAATAATTATTGGACTTATTTTAGGACTGTGTTTATGGCATATCATAAAGAGAACTAAAGTGTGATTTGACGTCACGTTTGGGCCCTGCTCGTACGATGGTACATGCTGCATCGTCGTCACGTTGACTCATTGGAAAGCTGTGGTATGTTGTCTGTCAAGAACTGGGATCCACATTCCACTTGAAAATTTCCACACCCAACAGTCTCACATCTGCTCGAGGCCAAATGTCATCTCTATATTTTGCACAATTGCTTTTCAGTCAGCTTGTGGTTGCATATTTAAATCAAACGATTTGGCCTGATTGCATGTACGGTAAAACAGCATATCCAGAAAACTAAACCTTATTTTTCCCTCGCCACCAGCATCACTGTTGACACTCGGATAGTTTGCTTGAGAACCATTGTCTGTATACCCAGGAGACAATAGATACCCTTGGGGCTCAGGTGACTAGTGACACCTGTTCCCCGCTATGCTGGCTTTCATCTGCATCTTCTAATCGCCTCACCATTTACATATGTTTGTTGTCTTACGATTGGCCTAGTGGCAAAAAAAGGGTGGAGCTCAATCTCACACCACTGATTCGTAAGCAAAGGGGAGTGTTTTCGAAAACCGGCAGTGGGAGGAGATGGGTGACAGATGGAGGACAGATATTCCCCTGTCAGGTTACCAAACAGAGTACCAAATGTCCCGATGGCAAGGTAACAGCAACAACCTGTTTTGCTTTTGTTTGACGTTGTAGAGGCCAAACGGGTTGGCTATCTCTCGGCTGATACGTGTGCTGTAAAATGGAAAGCTGTTTGTTTTAACACACTGTAAAATGAAGAGGCTCCATTGGATGAGGAGAAAAGTGCAAAGTCAGGTACATCTCTGCTGGACAGTCGACATCCGGTCCAAAGCTAGCACTCACAGCCTTTATTTTCAATGATATTAGTTTCACCCCCCGAGCCACCATGCTGAGTTCAACCGCCCTGATCCCAGCAGCCTCCGTTTGCTTTCGCATAGTGTTGACAGTCAAAGTTTTGGTGTTTCCCATAGAATCATGATTTTGTATTACACTTTATCTCACACATCCAAGCTCACTAATGTTTCTAGCACCTGTGGAGAGATAAGGATACAAATCTCGAGTCATTATAAGTAAGAAATTAACTCTTATGCTTAGCTAATGCCTAAATATGGTGAATTATTATTGCTGTGCTGTATATTTACCATGTTCAGGTGAGTTTTACTGGTATCTTGCATAGTACAAAATACTACCCTACTGTATCTGGAGATATCATGGGAGCATCAGTTAAGAAAATTAATTAATATTAATTTTACATTAACATTAATCACAATGATTAAGTGGTTTAATTTGAGTGGTGTTTTGCTGAAATGTCTTACATTTGCTCCTGATTTTAAGTCACATTAAGACAGGTATGATCAAGACCGTTTCTATTTTATATATAAATGAATGGATTTAAAATAATTGAGACTTTAGATATACGCAACAGATATATTTCCAGTGTCATAGTAAGACAAATGTATCAACCCTGTTAAAATTGACGATGACCATTTTCTACTGATGGCACTGTGGAAAACTCTGCACAGCAAATCATGTTAATAACATTAGGGCATTGTGAGTGATTGTTTTGCCATCAAAATGCAGAAAAGGTAGGTGAAAGAGAAGAAAAAAAAATTCTATCCAAATCAAAGAAAACCATTTTTAAGTTTTAATTATTTATTTATTTATTTGTTTGTTTTGTACTCAAAGATAAAAAAGCTAGGATCTAAGATTAAATCCCACTTTGGCTACAACATTGCAAATAATATTTAATGCTCTGCTGAATTTTAGATTCTGCAGACATTTCAGGTCAAAACCAACCCTCAGTCATGCTCACTTCCTTAAGCTGACATGGACACAATTTCCAATGGATGCAGATTAAAACATCTGAAGTATTTTAATACAATTAGGAGTGGGAATACTATTGTTTTGTTGTCAAGTGTGTAAGCAGCAGGAAATTATTTTTCTTCTCGTCTGACTATTGCTTCCCTATGTTTGCAGCCGTTTCTGTTCTGCCATTGTCATTTCTGTATAGTTCAGATAACATCAACTAATAAGGGAGAGCCAAACACATACTCTACTCTGCTCATTGCTAAATGTTAAATGAAGACGCAGAGACGCTGGTACCTAAAACGAAAAACATTTCTAGATCTCGAATGGAAAAAGCTGCACAGTGCTAAGAAACTGTAGCGGCACACAATTTTAATTAAAATGCATCATATAAAATGACTAATATCGGCGCACTATTCTGAGTCACTTCTACTGTATCTTATATCCTGTGTGAATGCAACATGTCTAAGGTGTGCCTTTCTTTTTTATAGCTAAGATAAAGTAATTTATCATTAGGAAAAAAAAGTGACGAGATAAGAGGAACCAACCCTATATTGTCAAAAGGAGTGGGATACTGGAAACGACTGATCTCCATCTGGTGTCCTGATGCAAATGTTCACACGCGCATGTTATTCTAAGGCAAGCCTCTTTACACACAGATGATAAGTGGAGGCTGAGATCTGAGGCATAATACCATACGGAGAGGCCGAGCTCCCGAAGCATGTGAGCAGAAAAATGTTTGTACAGCCCTGAAGCTAAAGACAGCATGCCACACTCGCAGATCAACGTAGAACAGGATTTAATCTTCGGGGGATTAATAACACCCAACGTGTTGTTTGTCTGCAACACTGCAACTATTTGTTTCTATTGTTCATTTAAAACATAGCTTGATCATTGAAGAAGTACTGACAGGTGTCATTTAAGAGAAGAAATGTCATATTATAAATGTCAATAGTGAATACAGAATGATCAAGCTTAAACAATGAAAGAAATACTGCAAACAAATCAAAGAAGAATAATCTTTAAAAAAGCAACAAGCATAAGCCGAGGTCACCACGTGTCTCAGATATGTTTATATTGGATTTCTGTCTTCATGGGGTTCTTAATAGGGCTCATAAATTTGTGCAATACCTGTCATTCCAAGTATAAGTGCATGTACTACACTAAAAGTAGAGCCAAGGTGTGCTGGAGAATATTTCATCTGATAGGGGGTGAACTGGACTTATGGAGGAATCCAAAAAAGATTTCAACTTGGGCAGGACAAACACTCTAGGCAGAAAGCCCAAGAAGGGTCGAAACAGGTGACAGCGCCGAGCACTGCATCACCAATAAGCTAATAACCAACTAACTAACGAAGTCTAAAATCCCCAGTGTGTAATACATACTTCAATAGGTGCTGCTTAGATTTTTAGCAAAAAGAAAACAAAAAGTCGTACAACAGGTTTGGCAGCTTTTCTGTTTGTGCTGCTGTAAAAATTTGTATTTACATGTAATATTTATAGACATGGATAGATGTTTTGCATGACTTTTGAATTTTGAGTCTAAAAATTGATCTGTATACTTTTAATTTTATTTTTGGTCTTCTGTTTGAATTTTTCAACTTTCAAAGTACTTTTATTAATATTATCATTATCATTATGAGAAGAAGAAGAAGTATAATAATTTCAGTCTTTATTCTTTCTTTATTCAGATTCCCATGAGTTGTTACCGCAGCGATAACTATTCTTCCTGGGGTCCACAGATAAAAACAACACAACACATCCAACCATCGATCTACAGACAATCAACCGATAACTTAAAAACCACAATTACATCAATAAAATACAATAAAATAAAATAACAAGTATTTCTTTTAACTTGTACAACAGTCACACAGCAACAAGAAAATGCTTAAAATAAGAAAATGTTATTTGCGACTTAAGATTTAAGCTAACATCATACCTACCCACAATCTTCACAGGTGAATAATCAGGTGTGCTTAAGAAGTGCTGCTTTTACTGCTTCTGAAAACCCAATTCCAGATATAAGTTTATGACATTATTTTTTAACTTGTAATATGAAGCAGCATTTGGAGGGGGTGATGGGGTGGATCAACGCTGAAAAACCTCTCGATCAACAGAGGTCACGAGGTCACACACTTGTCTCGGTGCCTGCTATGATTTGTCGGTTTGTGGCGCACTCTGGCGGCTAAAGCGGGGAGCACACCCTTCCTGGACTTCATTTACTCAGGTGAGCTAGTTAATGTTTCACCTGCATGCTGTGACGTCACTGGACCTTCAGGAAAAAGACACCGTGGACTCCGCGATCAGCCCGGCCTAAACGGTTCCTGACATTTTCAGGACAAAGCTGCAGCAAAAAGTCTCGAGTTAGGCTTTAAACTCAGTTTCGGCGCTTCGTGAAATCTCACGCTGTTGGTCCTCCGGGTTCAGACACGATGTCCGCCTCCGCTATCTTTGTGCTGGATCTGAAGGGAAAGGTAAGAGCAAAGCTCGAGCTAATTTTAGACAACTGATAATTACTTATTCCTGCCACGCGCGCAGGAATAAGTAACAACACAGCAACCAGTTTTGGTTGCTGGGTTGAATTTTTTTGGTGCTCTTTTAATTGTTAAACATTAAACGCGTTGTTAAAAATTTATAACAGTGCGACACACTCTTTCTTATATTTCTTATTTTATTTTATTTTACTTTTAGTTTTCTACTTCCGGATACATGGCAATGCAAATTAAGCTTTAAACAATGGAAGCGAAAGCGTGTTGCAGCACATGTAGCCTTCAGGTAGATAGTTTGTGTCACCGTCACGTTTATGTTTACACAGGAGCCTGCATGACTCTGGCATGACAGACAGAACATGTAACTTTACCCTCGAGTTAATGTTTCTCGTGGCTTCATGTTGCGTATGCGATGCGGTGACATTACTATTTATCTACTCCAACCCAAGCTCAATCCATACATTCTTTTATTTATTTTTTCACCAGCAAGTTTCAAGGTTGGTTGGTTTTGCATGTGTCGTTTCCAAGGCCAGTCGACACTGAGATGGAGAGGGGATGTACCAAATATAGCTCTGTTTTTGGAGGGGTCTGGGTTCTGATTGGTTAAACAAATCATCATCAAAAACTTTTATTTACATTTTTATTCCCCTACACCTAAGGTTCCATCACCAGATAATAATATGTCCTTCTCATGTATGACCTGGGTGAATTAGACTGTTGTTATACATGTCATGACACAATCAGTCCCATCAACAACTAAAAGAAAAATATTTATGGATCCTAACTTTATACAGAGCTATCAAAAATACTATTCTCTTCGAGCTTTCCATTTTTTTTAATACTTTTAAAATGAAGGGGCAAAAAAAGGATGATTATTTCCATTTAGAGTAGATTAGCAACCACTTCAGAATTAGAATCAGAATACTTTACATAATTTCCTTAGAGAGTATTAAAGGACAAAGAAATAAGTAACTAGAAAAAATTTTAAAAAAAAAGAAAAGCAGGAGCAACTGAAACAGGCTGCATGCTGGTGAATTTTTGTCTACTTTATAGCTAGAACTAATAATAATAATAATGATGATGATGATGATGATGATGATGATGATGATGATAATAATAGTCACATTGTAACTAATCATTGTAATTATTGTCTCAGCATCTGTTGTAAAGTGCTGCCATATTGGTGATTAAAAGCATTAATTTTCTGCTATTATTTTACTAATGACTGGTATTTTCTTATATTTAGTGGTTTTGTCTTTTGAAAATGCAGTTTGCCTGTTTGATTTTATTTATCTCATAATCTGATCATTAAAATTTCTTTTCCTGTCTGATCAGTTAAGGGAGGAATGTGCAGGTGTCAGGGTTCAAAAGTTTCGACGATATGCTTTTCCCCAGGTGCTTACTTCCATGAAGAATCTTCAATATTTTTGGCTGCTTCCTTTGGAGTCTGCCACAGTGGATCATCTGCCTCTATCTCACCCTATCCAGTAGCATCCTCATCTGTCACACCAACCCTCACCATGTCTCCTTTTGCTACATCTATGAACCTTCTCTATTGTCTTCTTTCTGTCTGACAACTGCATATTGAACATCCTTTGCCCTCCAAACCATCTCAGCCTCACCTCTCTAACTTTGCTTCCAAAGTGCTCAGCTTGTCCTGTCCCTCTGATGTTCACATTTCTGCCCATCTTGGTTGTTTGTGTATTTTAACGTATATTAAATGTACATATCATTCCTAAACAGGAATGTGAACGCTGAGTAAGGCCATGTTCCAATTTCTTGTTTACTTTTATTCACACATCAGAATTTTTAGGTTTAAATGTCTAAATGAAGCCATGTTTAATTAAAGATGGATTAATTTGTGTAAATTTCTGGTAGATAAAGGCTTGGTTTTTTTTTTTTTTTTTTTTAAAGGATATTTATGGATATTTTGGTGTTTTAACAGATTACATGTTTGTATGAGAAATATTATGAATAAGACTCGGAACCTTAAAAAAAGGTCGATGTCTGAGTCTTGTCTTAATGTCTGTGACAAATTTTTATCACTTTGTCCCACTATTAGGGACAAAATGATAATTAATCTGAGAAATTTTTAATTAAAGAGAAAGAAGAGTATTTCTTAAAAATAAAGACAATTTTAATATTTTTCCTCATCAGTGTTGTTTAAAATCTGTGAGCTTAGTTCTTTTTACTGAGAATCACAAGATCAGTTGTTATTATTGTGATTATATCCAATCATTCTCTAATTGCTTTTCCAGTTGAGGGTCTGTTTGAAACTCTGCTATTTTGATATCCATTGTCCTCCAATCATTTAACAGAATGACACTAGAAGCCATTCCATAAGTAGTAATTTCTATATTAACAGTTGTCTCGTAACCACGTGCTGGTATGCTTCCTTCTTCAGGTGCTGATTTGTCGGAACTACAAAGGTGATGTGGACATGTCAGAGATAGACCACTTCATGCCTTTGCTCATGCAGCATGAAGAGGAAGGTCTTCTCTGTCCCGTAATGTCACACGGCAACGTTCACTTCATGTGGATCAAACACAGCAACCTCTACCGTATCCCTGTCCTAAGTGTTTAATGACATCCTTTGCAGGCAATGACCGTTAGCAATCATATGAAAAGATGAGTCCTTGATTTTTACAGCAGTGTTTTTAACTTCATAACATTCCTTGACCTGATCTCGATACAGTTGTTTCTACAACAAACAAGAACTCCAACGCTTCCTTGGTGTATGCCTTTCTCTACAAACTAGTTGAGGTGAGTGATGCCTGGTGTGGTGAATAATGTAAATATTTCCTGTTGCCTGTGCATCCTGGTTCCAAAGAAATGGTTTTGTTGTTTTGGGACATCAGTGAAACATGACAGTCAAAGATGGCTGTAATCCAGAGTAAATTCTGGCAGTTACTCAAATCCTGTCCAGATAATGACGGTGTTTGCATGTCCGTACACAGGTGTTCACAGAGTACTTTAAAGAACTGGAAGAGGAGAGCATTCAGGATAATTTTGTGGTTGTCTATGAGCTGCTGGATGAACTTATGGACTTTGGATTCCCTCAGACTACTGACAGCAAGATACTACAAGAGTGAGAATCTTCAACATGCACACACACACACACACACACACACACACACATTTTTTAAATATATCTTTAAAAGCTAGTCTGGTGTTGCATGACAGCAAATCTTCACCTCTCTGCTGTAGGTACATTACTCAGGAAGGTGCCAAGCTTGAAGTAGCAAAGAGCAAGGTGCCGACAACTGTGACCAATGCTGTGTCCTGGAGGTCAGAGGGTATCAAGTACAAAAAGAACGAGGTCTTCATTGATGTCATCGAGTCCATCAATGTATTGGTAAGATGAAAGGAAGGATTCCTCAATCCATTGGACTTGCATACTAACTATTGGTTTGGTTATGTAACGACTACATTATTGATTCATTTCTGAAGTCTTGTTCAATTCAGTTCTATAGTTAGTCCTATAACTAAGTTAGTTTTAGGACTAACTGCTTATTTACATTTTTGTAAAGGGAGCACTTTAATTACACATTGGATCTGGATGAATGCAATATTCAAATTAAAAAAATCTTTGCTGACATACACATTTCAGGGGTGGATTCAAAGTCACCCCAAAAATTAAGGTTAAAGATTGAAATCACGGGCTGATATAGCTCCCACATTTTGGTACTGTGTCCAGTGGTATCTCCTCCCAGAACTCGAGTAGTCCATGAATTAGCTTTTGGACAGTCTGTAGTGCTGTCAGATGCTCTGATTGGGTTCAGGTCTGGCTTTGATATTCCAGGAAATCATGTCTCATGAGATGAGGCAATGTCCTGCACTACGAGTAACCCGGGGCCCACTGCACCAGTGTAAGGTCTCGCAGGGGGTCTGAGGATTTGGCCAAGTTTGTCCACACAAACAAGGAATTTGACTTGTTCACTTTACTCTTCTACATGCAAAAAAAGTTGTGTTTTTTAAATAGGCAGTATATATAAAAAGCAAGAAAAAAAACAAGTCTTAGAGAGTCTTAAAGTCTTAGAAACTATACAAACTGTAAGTGCAAAACGTAGTAGTGCATGTGACCTGAATTTCAACCTGGCACCTAGCAGCATTCAGCATGATGAAGTCTGTTTAGTCCTCCGAGGCTATGGTCTGTAACTGTTACTGATATGTGTAACTGATATTATACTGTGATGTACCCTTAAATTTTAGCAGTGTGTTAGTGAAGCCATTGATGTATTTTGTCAGTTTAAGTGACAAAATACTTTTTGTGACAAAGTCAAAATCCTTTATTTAAATCCGTTTCTTCTCCTTAATAATTGTTCAAATATTTGTCAAAATAACTCATTTTTAAATGATTTAATAATGTCATTTGTTTAGGTGAATGCTAATGGCAGTGTGATGAGCAGTGACATTGTGGGCAGCATCAAGCTAAAAACCATGCTGTCGGGGATGCCCGAACTGCGCCTGGGCCTCAATGATCGAGTGCTTTTTGGCCTCACTGGACGTACGTATGCGACCTCTGTGTACCCATTATCACTGTGTTACCCCAGTCTTAGAGGAAAAACAAGTTGGTGCTGTTTATTTGTACTTTAAGTACTCTGTGTTGATTTATGCTCAGGTGACAAAGGAAAGACGGTGATGATGGAGGACGTGAAGTTCCATCAGTGTGTCCGTCTCTCACGTTTTGAGAGCGATCGAACAATCTCCTTCATTCCTCCAGATGGGGAGTCTGAACTCATGTCCTACCGCATCAATACTCATGTATTGTCCAGCTCACTACTTTATACTCATATGAAATTCAGATATTTGTTGCATTTATTAATCTTTATGTTTTGTGCACTGTAGAAGTTGCTAATAGAATTACTTCCTTGTACTAGTTACATAAATAAATACATAAAAATGACTGAGAAATTCACATGATAAGGAAAAGAAACAGTGTAAAGACTTAAACAGAGTAAGTGAATGAAAGAAAGCAAACTTATGTGAGCGTTACAGTACTATACATTAACACGTGGATTAAATTAACATTTAAACAGAATTATTTGCATGTTAAGTAGATAAAATGTTAAACTTGTGTGTAACTAAACTCTACCTTTTGTCTTTTAAAGGTGAAGCCTTTGATATGGATCGAATCTGTCATAGAGAAATTTTCTCACAGTCGAGTGGAAATTATGGTTAAGGTACTCTACTCAATTATATTTGGGTTTTTTTTTAACCACAATTACATTTATATCTATGGTTTAACTGTTTAGCCCCAAACCTGCTAGAGACAAACTGTTAGAGCAAAAAGTGATTTCCATTGTTCCATTGTATTTATAGCCTGATTTTCACAGAAACAGTTGCTTCAAAGTGCTCCATATCGTAAGGTAAAGACCCTACAGTATTAGAAAAAAACAAACCAACAATCACACGACTCCCTGTTAACCATCAGTAACTAACTGTCTTTGTTCGGTTTCAAAAACCAATGACGTCCTTACGCTGCCTGTCCAGTGACGGGGCAGTCTCCCTTAAACAACAGGAAAAAGGTGACTTTCATAAGATATCCTACTATAACATTCCTGTATTTGCAGGCAAAGGGACAGTTTAAAAAGCAGTCGGTGGCAAATAACGTAGAAGTGAGGGTCCCTGTCCCCAGTGATGCAGACTCGCCAAAGTTCAAAACCAGCACAGGAAATGCCAAATATGTGCCTGAGAAGAACCTGGTTGTGTGGACCATCAAGTCTTTTCCTGTAAGAAATTCACAACATGTTGTAACTATTGCAGACTGGATTGCAGACTAAAGTTATGCTTTCTTGTGTCTTACACATTTTTACTGTGTGTGTCCATCCATGCAGGGAGGTAAAGAGTTTCTCATGAGAGCTCATTTTGGTTTGCCCAGCGTGGAGAATGAAGAGGCGGAGAGCAAACCTCCCATAACTGTGAAATTTGAAATCCCATACTTCACAGTCTCAGGAATACAGGTGTGTTGGTTTCCTTTAACGTCAAAAAACCCAAGTAGTGTGACTAAACTACAATCAAAGCATCTTTATGGAAAGTCTTGTATACTGTTTTTATTATTTATGCATTATAAAGTTCTAAGTGGTACCCGGGAAGCTTCCTATTCTGCTTATTATACTATGAATAAAGTTCAACACAGCCAGGCTTTCTTTGTCTTACTTGACTTAACAAAACCTAAAACCCCAGTTGGAGATAATGGGTATCATGTTGGCAGTTATCAGCTCTGTTAAGCCGGGCTTTCTGCCTCAACGTCTGTGCTCGCTCATACAAAAAGGTGTGTTTCATGGGTCGTGTGACTTTTCTTCCACACAAAATGACTACTATCCTACTCCAATCAGAGACGTTATCACAATCATACGATAATTACATGGCAATTACAAATCTAAATATAATAATAAAATGCAATATTGCAGGCAATTGTTAATCTAGCAATTACAGAGAAGGTTAAAATAAGCATTTAATTGATTTATCCGTAAGTTTCTTTTGCGATCCTCTTCATTTCTAAGGTGATGACTGGACATTAAACTGGATACATTTAGACTCTAAAGTATTAAATATTAAATGTAAATGGTTCCCCAGCAGAGAATCTATGACGCACTTAAAGCATGCTGTAGATAAAAGATCGCACTTTCATCCGGTTTTAAGCAAAACCTCTGAACACGTGATTTAGCCAGGCATAAAGTGAGCCACTTTCCTGGCACAGAAGGCTCTTTAAGCTCAGCATAGCTCACTAACCCATTAATCTCACTTCGTAGTTCACCCCTTTGGTCCAGTATCAATTGGTGTAATGATTGTGGGAAGCTGGACTTTAACTACGCAAATGTGTCTTGCTGCTTTTTTCCACCAGGTGCGGTATATGAAGATTATAGAAAAAAGTGGGTACCAGGCTTTACCGTGGGTCCGCTACATAACACAAAGTGGAGGTATATTAGTAGTCTGTTGGACTTTGGTTCTACCAAGCAGGAAGTGACCTACCCAGATGCAATAACTGAGTCCAATTTTAACCTTTCTAACTCTCTTTATTTATTTTATTTTTTTAGATTACCAGCTGAGGACTAATGTGTAACACCTGTGGAGAAACTTGAATACATTTTCCTCACTTCAAGGACTTCCTAAGGAGCATAAATGATCACTTTAACTAGACTGAAAGAATGTCTTTAAATTTTCACCTGCTCTGTGTAACATTGATCCTTGTGTGTGTTGTTTTGTGTTTTTTAAATCCATGAGCAATTTGATTGTGATGTTCTATTGTGTGAGCACTGCAAATTATTTAATTATTAAATTAATAAAATGATTCACTTAGAACAGTTTGTAATCATTAACCTTGGTGTTAATGAAAAACGTTGTCTTTCTCTTGAGTTTAAAACACCACACAAGGTGGATTTTGCCATCGTATTGTAGTAAGGCTTTGTGCAATCACAGTCGCTAAATTCCGCCCAAAATTAAATGCTTACACCCGCCTTTTTCCACACTTGCCTCTGGAGAAATACACTCGAAGGTTAGAAATCTGAATGAACTGCCTTTGAAGACCTCAACGTATACGAATCGCCCGCTTTCTTAGCCGTGTGCGCCGATTGGTCAAATGCTCCTGTTACCACAGTGACAGCGTAGTAACAGAGTTGTAACTCCTCCCGATTTACCATATATGGAAGCGCAACACCCTCTTGGCGAGCTGCGATTGGCCAGCGTATGTTCTCCCCAATGTTTGTAAATTGTAGTCTGGAGACACCGCTGTATAGCGCTCAGCGCGCAAATGTATTTTGTAATGTTGATAAACGTATGTTGTTTTAATTACTTTTAAAAATTACTGGTTCGTGGAGACAGCGGGGTCGAAAATCTTGGCGACGCGTTGGATATTGTGGAAGTAAACCAGGTAGCTTGAATGCGCTTTCGTTTTGTTTTTTTAGCTCTCTTTTTAACGTTAGCTGTTAGCCGGGAGGCTAGTTGTTTGTGTCTTTCAGTTGACTTGCCTCTGGCGGTAGAGCTTATATTTGTGTTGTTCAGCAGTACGCTTTGTTAAAGCGGCCGGCAGAACTCCGAATAGTAAGCACGGAGTCATATAACATGGCGTCAGCGGGGAACTACGGCTTACGTTAGCCGGATGCTGTAGTAACGTTAGCTGTAGGCGACAATAACCTGCCAGCCTCAGTTTGGGTTTTTTTCTCCCTCTTATCGTGTTTGTTTTGCGTTCCTCGTAACTGTGGTACGTCTCTCTCCGAGCAGGCAGGAAGGCAGACTATAATGGTCCTTAGTCAGATGGATGCCGGCAAAGCTCTGACGGCGGCAGCAGCCAAAGGGAACACCAGCGAGGTGCAGAGGATCCTGGAGGAATGCAGAGTGCATCCTGATACTCCAAATGAGTTTAGCAGGACTGCCCTACAGGTGAGGATCAATTCAAGTGTTCACGTGAGATCTATAAACATATACAGAAGTATTAACAGCCCACATTTCATTTGGTGGACAAACATAGTTCGTCCTACGGTCTGAGAATAATCTCCTTCTCTTTTGTAACGATGGCCTGCGGAAAAATTACCAGCCGCTTCTCTCGAATATGCTTGTAGCGCCATGTTTTTAATGTTAGAATAAAGCGTGTCAATAAAGGTGTCTGTAAAGACAGTAAAATTATAAATTATTTAAGTTAAAGCGAAAGCTTCTGCCCCCACAGCCCGTTTAGTTATATGGCCTGTATTTAGCGTTATAGTCATGTTATAAACAGCAGTGAATAGGAGTGATACCTCACACTGGAGTCCACCTAATATGTCCTCAACATTTATAGAGCGACCCCGAACAGGGATGTCGCCTGCAGTTATTGTGTTTATTATTTAATTCACTGTTCAAATTTAGTGAAAACAAAGTGTCCCTCAAAATTTCTCTAAACTCAGGGTGACGAAACTTTGAGTTTGAGATGTTTCATATGTAATAAAATATATTAAAAATCCCTCAAAATTTCAGAAGTGGAACTAAAAAGCTGTTTGATATTTATGCTTTATAACTGACTTCAAGTATTATTTAAGTGCAATAGTTAACATTAACTCATTTTCTTCTAAACCCCCCCCCCCCCCCCCCCAAAACAAAAACAAAAAAAAAAACAGAAACACTAGATGAATGCAACACACTGGTGTAAAATTTAATGTAGGGCTGCTGTATTGGCATGATTTGTTTTTCCTGCATAGATGTACTAAAGGCCTAACTCTTCCTACTTTGTTTGCTTGTGTTTATTACATTGAAAAAGAATCCGGCTTGATGCAAGACTGTTAAAAAAAAACTCTCAGGGTTGCACACTGGTGTTGAATTTGAGAGTGCACCCTCCTCACCTCTCCTCTAATGTCTTCAACAGGTGATGATGATGGGGAACTCCAAGATTGCCAGCCTGTTGTTAGAAAAAGGAGCCAACCCCAACGTCCAGGACAGGCACGGGATAACGCCTGTCCACGACGCAGCTCGAACAGGCTTCCTTGACACCGTGCAGGTTCTGGTGGAGTACGGCGCCTCAGTAAACATCCCGGACAGGAGTGGCGCGCTTCCTATTCACATCGCCATCCGGGAAGGCCACCGGGATGTTGTGAAGTATTTGGCGCCACGGTCCAACCTTAAACACGCCAACGTCAGCGGTCAGACAGCGGTAGACGTGGCCCGAGCTTCAGGCGTGCCGGATATGATTGACTTGCTTTTTTCGCACATTCATAGTTAGCCTGAAAAGTGGGTGTATTTTGCCTAACCCTAACCTCACACTTTGTTTCGCTTCAGTCCTGGTAACTTGATTTTTGTTGCTGTGTAAAGGATTTTTCTTTTCTTTTGTTAACAGTGGCTCAGCATTATTATGTGACAGGACATATTGTCTTGGCAGCTTATTTTCAGTGGATGGGTGGCTATATACTGTAGACACCTCTTTTGCACAGTGCAATTTAGGCACCTTATATGAACATATACATATATATCTGTTTTCCCTATGAATTGGGAGTGCACATTTGTAGATAGTCCCCCCCCGCCCCCAGTGTTTTCTAATTATTTCCTTTGTGTAAGAATTGTAACAGTTGTATGTTGTTGTTTTTTTAATTTACAAAACTTGACATTGTGCACCCTGATTGCTTTGCATAGTTGTGTTTCTATTAATTAGATGTACTTAGAGTTTGAATTTACTCCTATTTATTGTTAAAATAGGATTGAATATTCCTCTTTGTAAATAGCAACCCTTATTGTGATTTGTTGAAATGTTATTTATATAAATACTTTTAAAATCTAAGTGAGATTATTCACTTCACTATTTGAAGAAGAAAGCACAAAATAAAGTGTTGAACTTGAAGTTTTGCTGTCTTTTCATTTTGATTTGGATTCTGTAATTGGCTAGTAAGAGCTACTGCTCTTGGGTTTCTGCTCACTGGGATCACTCAGGTCATCTCAGCTTTTTGTGTGTGTGGGTGTGTGTGAATTTAGGGTGTCATAACAAAAGGCTAAAAAGGAAGTGATTTACTTTTATTTTAATTTCTGAGCTTTAGTGGCCATTGGTCAGAACTGGCCTGGTGGGGTACAATCTGGACCACTGGATGCTGGGTAAATTGGTGAAAACTCCTACTCTGTAATTTTTAACAAAGAGCCATGCTGACCTGGTTCATTGAGTTTGATTGAAACATTTTTTTAATGATAGAAAGCTGAAAAACAGAAATTTTGCTGTAGGTAAATTTATTTTTTGTTCTTAGGCTAGATTTATTTCAGGTTTAATGTTTTAAGGAAGTACTTATTTACACTTAGTTTTTTTTAAAATAGGTTACGGTGCAATGATTTTACTGTTAAAATGAGATTGAACTGCATGTGACCTATAAGTTTGACACTCCTGATGTAGAGAACGAAGGGGGATGGGGTGAGTAAATTATCCCGGTTGCAAGAGGATTAAAATGAATATTTTTACTTTTGTTCAGTAAAATAGGAATAAAAAAAACACTTGGAAGTGGACTGGCATTTACATAGTGCATTTCCCACACCAAATGCTTTACACTATAAAGACACATTTATCAGCATATTCATATCAAACGTTTATTCTACCCACTATCGGGGCGATCGTGGCTCAAGAGTTGGGTGCTCGTCTTGTAATCGGAAGGTTGCCGGTCGGTCGCTGTGTCCTTGGGCAAGACACTTCACCTACCGCCTACTGGTGATTGCCAGAGTGGCCGATGGCACAATATGGCAGCCTCGCTTCTGTCAGTCTGCCCCAGGGCAGCTGTGGCTACAACTGTAGCTTACCTTCACCAGTGTATGAATGTGAGAGTGAATGAATAGTGGTATTGTAAAGCGCTTTGAGGGGTCCTGAAAAGCGCTATATAAAATGCAATCCATTCTTATTATTTATTATCTATTGCACATCCACATGAACTTAAAATCAACAGTTATAATCACCAAGATATGTGTGTTTTCGGACTGTAGAAGAAAACTGGAGCGCCGGGGGAAAACCCACACAGGCACAGAAAAAACATGCAAACTACGCATCAGGCCTCAGGAAGGTTCACGTGCAGAAGTTTGTTTGTTTTTTCTCCTGTGAGCCTCCTCGCTGCATCACCACACCACCTACTTGTCGCTGGAACATAAGAGTCCACAGATAATCTTTTCTTCACTATCTCAAAATTCCCGGCTCTGTCCGTGACTCCCGATGCTTCTCATGTTTTTAAAAATCCTCCAAAAACCCCCAAAACAAAATAGATTAACACAACTGAAAGAGGAATTTAATCAATCATTGTGTGCTTTTCTTTGCATCTTTTCATGCAGTCTTAACCGCTCAGACGTCCTTATGGTGATCCACCAAGGACATTTGCAATAACTCCACGCTGGAATGTACAGCGCAGTGAAAAGTCTCACAAAGGTCACAAAGATAGCTGAACTGAAGTAGAAATGAATGAGAGCCCTGTTTTGTTGGAGCTTGTAGGTAACAGTGGCACAGTTTGCTGATGTTTGTGCTCGGGGCTCTCGTGGTACAATGGGCATTTTGTTTGCTTGTGTGCTGCTGGCCAACTTTACTTGCCAAGAAAGGAGATACAGTTGAACTGCTGCGCTCACAGCTCACTATGCAGACATCTATGATGTCACAGAACGATCACATAAATCAAACTTTTTTCAATAGAAAACACACAAATTTCCATTTGAATGAAATAAAAAACAAACCAAGTGCTGTGCTTTAGAACAGCTGATAATATCTGCCTACTTTTAAATGCTGATCTTTTCATCTTCAAGGAATATTTTAACATTAAATGAATGTGATGTTTATTCAGCAGCGCTAATCCAGACTCAGACTCTGATGTTTGAGTAAAGTCTACTGGAGCAATTCTGCTCAAAATGCTGTCTTTCACCACCCATATTTTCCCAGATAGTTTAGCAACTTTCCGCTCAGAGGTCTGCTTCGTCACCACGCCCTTAAATTGTGTAATAGATATTTAAGTATATTTTCTCACCCTAACATATAAATCAGTTACAAAACCAGGATGGTTAAATATACAGCCCAGCCACTAGGTAGAGCTCAGCGACTTCACTGACTGAGTGGGTGGCTGTTACATTCAAGCACTTCCTGAATGTGGCTGGGTTAATCCACAGATTGGGAGAAATATGCAGGTTTACAAGCAGCAGTAACAATAGTGGGAGTAAACAAGAAAACCCTGAATCAGCGTACTGGTGCAGTCACACGCAGATGTGTGTAAATTAAGATGACACAAGGAAAACTATCCAAATGTCTGACCGAACTAACGTAATAACTAAGATTTCACACTTCTTGTTTTTCTATTTTGCTTGGATTAAAGTGTATTTATTGTTAATACTTGGTATGCAGACTGGAGCAGATGGGGATCGGTCTCTGTTTCTACACTTCATTTCATGCAGTTGTATGTATACTCAATTTTCCTCTGGGATTAATAAAGTTTCTCTGATTTTGATTAAAGAGCGGAGAGGAGCAGTGAGGGGTGACAGACATTAGGGGTGACACAGCTTCACGGATTCATAAACCACTTCTCCACAAATGCCCTTCACTAAAGGTGGGCAGATCAATCCAAATTTCAACAGTATCAATACCAACACTGGTATTTTTATCGGATCGATATTTGCGATTTGCCCACTGAATTGTTTTAAATCAATATACCTCAAACATGCACTATGAAAAATGAATCTTTTTTGTGCTGACTGTCGTGTTTTACTTGGGTTTTACTTGGTATTGAATCGATACCAAACGACTGCCCCTGACCTCTGTTACAGCTGTGGTGATTATGTTGCCAAGAAAATAAATCTGCATAATTAACTAGCAGTTTGATCATTTGTTTAAAACATAAAACATCTGAATTTACTCTTTGCATTTTAGAATTTTGGTCCAACAAAACAAGATATTTGGTGAAATGAACTGGAGCACTTTGGTTTTGTAACACCGCTTTATTCAGATCTAGACCAAACTGTTTATTAGAATAATATGTCAAATAATCAGTAATTAAGATTATTAGTTGGTTTCAGATCTCTAATCTCTTTCATTTACGAAATGTAATAGAGCTTAAAAGGATTTAGGGATTAGTTTCATATTTAAAAAATGCTCTCGTGCTCATGAAAGGAGGAGCTTCCCATGTGTGCAATTTTTACTAGACTGTAAGATGTAGAGAACTGCAAATCAAGTGCTTCCTTCATTTTTTTTCATTTGAAACTGTTATTGTTTGGCCTTTGGCATTTGGTGAGATTCCAAACGATGAGTCACTGGAAGCTGTTACACGCTCTGCTGTGCTTCTCACTTCATCAAGCTGCACAAAATCACAGCCTGCAGGAACTGAATGTGAACCTTTACCAGAAACACACATAGCTGAGACACCCAATAATCCGATTTTACAAAAGTAAACACCAAGCCCAACCGGTGGCTCTCTGCACACTCCTCACAACCCAAAGCAACAACCGTCTTGGAGACATTGTATTGCTATTTTTTCCAGTCAATTATTAGTCACATTTAGACTGCTACTTGACTGCAACTTTAACTGAGACTTAACCCTTTCATGAATGAATTATGAAAATCCTCATTCAGAATTTTTTTTCTTAAGTATTTCTATTCATCTTTAGGCATGAAAAAAAGATTTTTGAACTTCAATCTTTTAAACATGTACTTTTCAAAGAGTTTTTTACATGTCCACTTAGGCGGACAACAGATGTGTATGGACTGACACATCATTGTCCAATGTAGTGGTTTATGTGTATACCATCAACACTGACACAAATACAAGAAAACAGCCTTTGAATAGCTGTCCACTGTAGTGACCACTATGTGTGAAAGGGTTAAAGAAATAGAGAAATTATTGACAAATCACTTACTTCCTACTGTGCAACTTATTTCCTTTCATAACATAAGTGCTAAATTCTCCCTAAAACATCTCAATTCCTTAATGTGACAGAAAATAGCACACACAGTAATCCTTGAATCAAGGGCAAGTGAGTGTGCTGATCGACACAAACATATTAAGAAGTCACACAAGCCAGAACATGACCGACTGCAGTTCGTTTGAGCAGTGGAAGCTGTTTCCAGGAAGCACCGGTTTTATGTGCGTCTGAACATGAGATGTGAATGGAGGAAACAATGGTGAAGGAAAAGTGCAGAATCCATTCATCTAAAGTTTTGCATAAAGGATGTTTGAAATTTTTTAAAAAGAAAGAAAAACAAGATTTGAAGTAAAAATATATCCAGTTTAAAGCATTTAAACAGATCAGCCTAGTCATCCAAGTTAGCAAGTTTCCATAGTTGCATGTTACGTGCCACAGCTTTTTAAAATTCTGCTGCCTGGACATCACCTCCAATTATCACCTGTATTATGCTGAAACATTAGTGGAAACAGCAGCCATTACCACTGGCACTCACATCATGCACAGTCATTGTTGTAGAGAGTGAACCTTTACCTTATATACCTCATACCACCCCAGTATGAGTTCACTCACTTCTCCATTTGACTGAATGTGTAAACAGAGATATGAACACCTTTTATCCAGCTACTGAAAGGCTTTTTCTCCCTCCACGTGTTTTGGAACTGAAACGGAGCAACATGAACCACCACACTGTAAGAAATGCATATTCACGCTGTGTAAACCTGTCAAGCAGGATACGGTTCAAAGGTCTTTAGTAAACAAACGGAGGTGCAGTCCCAAAACATTTGAAGGTTAAGGCTTGTTCACTGTTTTATTTCCCCACATACAGTATTAATCTGATCTTGAATTACAACACTTTTTTTGTTCCACTTTACATTTCTGTGTCATCTACTGAAGTAAAAATCAAGTTTTGTAAAAATTAAATGTAGATGTGTTTTTACACATTTTAACTTAATAAAAAAAGATTCTATTTTCAGGACAACACATAAAAAACATTTTCAAAATGTGAAAATCAAAAAATATGAATCATTTCATTATGACTGCTTTTAAATAGAGTCTTTAAATCTTTTTTTAATGGATATGCAAAACTGGGACAATTAGGATTTCCACATTTGTCCACAGATGTGTTTTCCCTACTAGAAATACACAGTGTGGTTTAAGCTGCCTGGAGAAAGCGTGCGGGAGGCAGCCTTCATGATGTCCACTTAATGCAGTTTGCGGTTTGCATATGGCACAATTTGACATCACATGGACTTTGTGCTAGGCACCTGGTAGATTAAAGACCGTCTGATCCAACTGTGTTAGACCTTTGTGTTCTCACAAGCACCTCTTTAGGTCAGTCCTATGAAAGTCTTCAGCTTTAGAGTTACTGGTTCTCTTTTAGTGGTCAGCTGTGGTTTGGGTTTTCCTTTTGCTTCTCTCTGAAAAATATTTGGATCAAAAATGTTTTTTCAAGCTCACCCACCACTCTTTAATTAGAAAACACAAGTATGTGACGAACCTTAGCTCCACACACTCAGCTTTTATTTAACTTGCTTCTTACATCTGATGGCAGTTGATCCAGCAGGTTATCTTCTACTATCAGCCCACTCAGCAGGGGACAGTCCCCTATCTCCTGAGGTAAGTACTCCAGACGGTTTCCTTTAATATCCAGCCGGACCAGCTGGGCAAGGTTGGCTACTTTTGAGCTGAGGTGTGAAAGGCGGTTGTTACCAAGAATCAGCGTTTTTAGCCTTTTACAGGAGAACAGCTCTTCTGGCACTGTCTCTAAGGAGTTGAAAGCTGCGGAGAAGAACTGCAGGCTCTGCAGGATGTTCACTTCAGAAGGGAGCGAAGTGAGTTGATTGTGAGAGATGTCAAGGTGCCGGAGTTTGGTGCAGTAGAAGAGCCGAGAGGGAAGCTTTCCTAGCTTGTTCCAGCTAATGTCCAGTGTCTCCAAGGTATGCAGCTTAGATATATGTTCAGGGATGTATGAGATTTTATTGTGCCATAGCCGAAGTGTCACTAAATGCCTGCAGTGCTGTAAGCTCAGGATCTCCTCCACAGTAGTGAGTTTGTTTTCCTTCAGGTCCAGCTCCTGCAGATTGCTCAGGCTGAAGACAGCACTTGGGATGCGCTCCAACTCACAGCCCACTAATTCCAGTGAAACTAAGTTGGTTAACTTCTTCAGGATGCTTAAAGCCTGGACCCTGACACTTTCATTGTAGATACGCAAGCGCTGCAACTGGAACGCAACATCTCCTATGCTGGAGGGGATCTTTGTAAGTTTGGAGCGAAAAGTGAGGACCCTCAAAGCTCTAAGCTCTTTAAAGGAATCCAGAATGGGACTTTTGGACACCTCGTTGGTTAAAGGACCTTCCAGGTGGAGCTCTTCCAGGCAGTGTAAGGTGTACATCCACACAGGAACCTCTTCTAAATGCTCAAAGGTTAGATATAGAATCTTTAAATGTTCTCTCAGGTGGTTTAGAGCAGCAACTTGGAGCTTTGCGGGGCAGTAGACCATTGATAACTCCTGGAGAGACTCTAGCTTTGCTATACTAGCCGGTATGGTGACATTCTTCATCTGCTCGAGTTTGAGTGATTCCAGTTCGGGAATTTCAAAAACGGTTTCTGGAAGCCCTGGTAACATTAACAGGTGTAGCTCTAGACGGTTTCTGGTGTTCCTGGCTAGACGCGTGCGCAACTTTTTGTCAGTCCACTCGTAGTTTAGATTAAGCTGATGGAGGCGGCTCTCGCTGACTTCGGAAAGAAAGACAGCAAACCTTTTAGAATAAAGAGCATCATATTGGTCCACAAGATGCAGGAGGAAGGCAAAATCATTCTTCACATCAGGTATGTCATTAATTCCGGTCTCCAGTCTGACCTGCTCAAAGTAGTACTCCTTTAGAGGTCGATGGAAAAGCCAGTAGAGGGTATAGATACGCAGAAGTCCAAATACGGCCACAAAGCAGATATAGCAGTAGGCAAGCTTGGAGAAAAGATGTGCTTTGTTGTGGTTACAGCAATAGATATCAAAACCAGTCAGCTCAGGCGGAACCAAACACTGCACAACTATCTCAATGTTAGGTACCAGCAATGCGGTGTAAATAATAATCAAAAGAAAATGGATGACCTTTACTGACGTTTGCAGAACGTACATGTGGTACAAAATGTCTTTTTCCTCCACATGAGTTCGGAGCTTCTTCACCTTTTCAAATAGAGCTTTGGCTTGCTCTCCTTCCTTCTTATCCAACAAAGAGAGGGTAGACTTCGGTTCTGCACTTTTCTTTTCTTGATTAGACTTAACAGAGCAGGAGCGAAGAAGGCCCACAGTCTCCTCCTCATCGATTTGTCCTTCTGTGGAGCCTTTAGTCATAGTGTTCCTCCTCCAGTTGACTAGCTTCTCCTCGCCTCTTTCCTCAGAAACTTCACTCAGGGCTCTTGTGGTCCAGGGTGAGTCAAAGCACTTGTCAAGAATGTTGACAAAGAGATCAATTTTAGAAGATGTCCCAGGAAACTTGAACCAGAAGCTGCTTGTTACCATGAAGATTATGGTGTGGATAACCACGAGGTACGGAAAGTACTTTGCATACCAGTGAACAGACCTCTCATAGCAATAGTTGTTGACGAACACGTATTGATGAATGTCCAGATTGTTCTTCCGCCCAAACACCTCCACTATGATGGGGCTCGCCGGGGTCACCAGTGTGTTCTGCAACTTCTCATTGTCCCCATAACTGCTGATGTTGCTGCAGTCAATTGCTTTTGGTGTTGGACTGGTGAAGTGGCTTGGCAGGCATGCAATCTTGTCTTGGGTGAGCTATAAAAAAAAAAGAACATAATAATATCGTGATAAAAACAAAGCCCGGTTCACTTGTTGGTACTCAAGTATTTCTGACTTGAGAACAGCAAGGCCTAAACTAATCCGCTTGTTCTCACTCTCAGGCGTAACATAGTCACGATTTGTCAAATCCCGAGGAGTTCCTGAGGAAGGCGAAAGGTGACCTTCCGCATTCTTATGCTACGTGCCAGGTTATGGATGAAATCTAGCAGAATGATGCTCCCGCGGTAATACACGTTCCAGCCATGTATTCCAGCCCTAACCCTAACTCTATCCCTAACCTCAACCAGCATGTTAGATAGTGTTTTCCAAAGTGATTTAAGTAAAACAAACGCACACGTGTAGATTCATTCCAAACGGTTCTCATGTTTCCTCATTTTTCTGATCTTGTAATATAGGGACGTGATGGGTTCCCGGAAGTGTAATATACTGACAATTTATCACTTAGTGTATAATGCTACGCTTTGGGAGTGATGAACTAACAGGTTTCACCTTGCGCGTAAAGCCTAAATGCACAAGCTAAAAACTGCAGATGATAAAATCAGATAGGGGTTTAAAAATACACGAAATCCTCCGCCCTTTGATGCGTCATCAAACAGACGAGCAACAATCAGAAACAGGCTTATACTTTCCAAGCCATGACATCAGACATGACACTACTTGGAGGGATGATCCATTCCACCTCTTCATTTCAGAGTAAAAGTCACTATTAACATGCTGCTGTAGGAAAGCAAGAAAAATCCATCACCAAAGCAGAAGATTCCACTGTAGTGGAATATTTTCTTTATTGTTTTTTAATTAACGAGATTTTGTGCTGCTGCAGAGGTTAATGAGCACAGCGTGTCTAACAGCACTAAGTGAAAGGGAGATTTAATTCTGCCATTTCTATTTTTACATTTAATTGGATTACCTATGTCTGAAGAAGAAATCACAACACTAAAATCCACAATTAGAAAGTGCTTCGCAGTCTGGATAAAAACAGATGAAAGAATAAAAGTACATATTTATACTTACAAACACACAGTCTTTCATTCATTCCTACATACACACTTATGTATACACATATGAGAAGAACAAAAGGCCAAAAATAATTAATGGCTTTATTTATGGCCTTTTGTTATGAGTATTGACTAGTTTTTTGTTAGCAGCCTAGCTGCTGTATTCTAGGCCAATGGTAGACGGGCTAAAGCAGACTGAGAAATGCATGTGAAAAGTGAGTTAGTTATAACTAACTACAAACTACTATGTACTATGTACAAAAATTTCTTCATTACTGGTAGATTTTTAAGATATTTCGTAAATGAAAGAAACCAGACTGGATAAACTTTGAGTTGTGAAAATTTTGGTCGAAAATAGCAGATGATTTAATATTTTTAATTTAAAATTAAATGTGTGTGTTACACCATCCTTGTAAAGGTGGTGGTTATATGTTTAATTGCTTGGTTGAAATCCATAATTACTTTATAAATGTTACACTGACAGAAGTAATAAATAATAAATATTCTAATGAGTGTCAGACTATAGAGAACCCCTTTGGTTGCTGAATTATTTTCACACATTCAGTTTCGCCAAACAGACTGTGTAGATGGTGCAGCAATTCAGACAGCTTTGTGACCAATTCTTTTCATGAATGCGTCCCCTGTAATGCCCATTTGTTGTTGGTGTCTACGCTTAAACAACAATTTAGTACAATTAGAGGAATAAACTGATGCTTCTGCTCTGAAAAACACAACAGTTAGAAAATCTGCAGTAAACAAGTTGTGATATTTGTATGTTATTATATCTGATTAGCGCTGACTACACTGTAGTCCCTTTGCTTTACTTTGGTGCTATTTTAATGTGACACAGAAATGATATTCATGTGATGAGAGACACACATTAAGCAGCCAGTTTGTGATCTGAATGTGCACAAAGTGGGTCAGGAGAAACAAGTTCTTTCAGCTGTAGTGCATGCATTTTTGCGTGACTGGGTGGCCAGATAATGCAGGAATTATCATGGCATCTACAATGAGACAGACAAGGTCAGCGATGACTTGGTTTTACTTTTTGAAAACTTATGGACACAAAGTGTAGACACCTTACCTGCAAAGTGCATCCAAAGACTCCAATCATGAGCATAGCAATGCACAGATACTCTGTGAAAACATCCCACCATGGCTTCAGGACCCTATACTTCGAGCTGGGCTCTGTGCCGAGGGATCTGAATTCACCCACTGGGATCATCCTGGCTGCTGCTCCACACTGATGAAAGGAGACGAAAGGAAAGGAACGAGTGGATTTGAGCAATGAAGCTGGAACAGGCTTTCAATGCAGAGAAGTCTCCAGAGAAAATCTTGTCAAAGGTTTTAAAGTTACATGACACAAAGAACACACATGAGCTTTGGCTGTTTATTGACCTTGAATGAATGGACGCTCCTCCTGCGCTCAAAGGGGGATTCAAACAGGATGAACTAGTCTGACAACAAAGAGAGTCTCTCTCTCTCTCTGGAAAGAATGGAAACAATTTTGTGTCCTGAAGCCCACCTTAATAGATAAACAGAGAAAGAAGGACAGAAGCTCCACTGTTTTATAACAATACTACTGCATCAAGACGAGATAAATAGCCTGTTAATTTGTGATGTGAGCTGTGCGCATTTGTGCACACACAGGTAACCAAATACAAATCATTGCAGCAGACTTCTGTCTGGCTAATTTCTTCTTAACATCGCTGCTTGTGTTAAATTTGAGGTAAAAGTGGCGTTTCTTGCGGCGTTGTCTTCATTTAACAGCGCAGGTAATTCGTGAACTTCCAAAGCTACTTCCTAAATCAAACGAGTATAACCTCGAGAACTTATCTCCCATTAAGTTTCCACTGAAGTTTGAAATTATCTCAGAAGTTTCGCCCAACAGAGTAAAACAGAAGCAAGCGTCAGCAAGATTAATTTTACATACCTGCGCGCACACAGGATCCTCTGGTGTCCGGTGGCAGTGGCCAGAGTTTTTTCATCACTTTCAGAGGCGCTCACCGGTGTGAAGCTCGCGAGAAATCACGCGGCACAAACAAGCGAGGCTTTCAAAATAAAACCACTGTCAGCGAGCATGTTCAACGCATGTGAGCGCTGACTTTACAGAGGCACACTTCAAGTAATCTATACGTAGTTAATGTGATTACTGCAATTAGTGTATATTTGCGCCCCTAGCAATAATTTAAAATGAGGCTTTATATGAAATTAACCCATAAGACTCCAGACCCATTTTTACTTTCAGGAAAACTAGGAGAGAGTGAATGCTAAAACTTGAACAGAAGATTTCTTCAATGTGTAGAAGGTGAGTTAATAGATCAAAGTGTATAAGCGGACATTTCTTCACCTAACAATCAACAACCCATAAACCCATCAGAATGCAAGCACGTGGTCTGTTATCGTATGACTTTCAAATGATAAGAAGGCATGGTTATTAAATAATGCTCCTGGTCTCACGCAAGACAAAGCAGGAACAGCCTCCTTATTTTTCAGCCACACCTCGATTAGTGTTGCGTAACCTTGACATTTTTGTAAACTCATGCTGTGGTAATATTCGGGAGAAGAAGGGAAGAGAGGAAGTTACCGCAGTGACTTTCTTTCCGCCCAAACGGAATCACAAAGTTATCATCCTCCTGTGTTTGACGTGCATTTCTTATTACAATCTGACGTCGGGTGTTAAGCAGAAAAGTTTAGAGGCCTATTAACTGCTTAAATTTCCATCTGCAATATTTGAAAGATATTTTCTTCCAACGAGAAACTGATGACGCAACTGTATATCTTCAAAGATTCTTTTTTAAGTCTGTGTTTTTTAGGCCTGTGTTTGCCAAGTCTTAATACTCTTGTAAGCCCACACAATACTTCTCGGTAGTGTAAACAGTGGTCTACCTTATCCACCTGCTGGGTTTAGCCAGGAAATTAGATGTGTTGGGAGGTATCATGGGTGGTCGGTAAATGACATACCTGCTTTTGACTCACTGAAAAACACACTAGAAAGATCATAAAAATGAGACTTTGCACACTAGTATCTACACGCACACTTTATTAGGTGCATCTTGCTCATACTGGGCTGAAGCTCTTTTTGCCATGTCCTAATCCTTCATGGCATAGATTCAAAAACATTACTCAGGCATTTGGGTCCTTATTGATCACACCTTCACTGTCAGCTGCACGTCCATGATATGAATCTCCGGTTCCACCACATTCCAAAGATGCCTTATTAGATTGAGGTCTGGTGACTGCCGAGGCCATCAGAGAATTGCAAACTCATTGTCATTTTCAGGAAACTGGTTTGAGACTATTTAAGCTCAACATCCTACAGGTTATTCCACTAAAATCAGGATAATGTCGAAAATGGGTACACTTTGGTCATTAAGAGATGGACATGGTCAGAAAGAACGCATGGGTAGGATGTGGAGTTTAAATGATGCTCAGTTGGGGCTCAAAGTATACACTTCACCATCACGAGCAGCCTGAACATAAATAGAAAGCAGGATTGCTTGCTTACATGAGATTCTGACCCCACCACACAAATTTTGCAGCAGAAATTAAGAATCATCAGAGCAAGAGAGGAGAAATGATGTGGGTTTCTGCTCTTGTTCCCATCTGCTTCAACATTTCGCCTCTACTAAAGATACTCTTCTGCATATCTTGGTTGTAACAAGTGCTAAATTAGTTACTGCATCAACAAGTGTTTTTTCCTGCTAATTTGACATTTCCTCTTTTTTGCTGTATTCCGTGTAAACGCTAAAGGTGGTTGTGTTGGGGGATATCCCAGCACATCTGCAGTTTCTAAAAAAAATTCGCCTGGCCCCAACAGCCACACCACATTCAGAGTCACTTAGAATCATCTTGATGACATTCACTTTGAACTTCAATAGGCCACGCAGACCATGTGTTCATGCCCGAATGTAGTGGGACGCTGACACGTGATCGTATGATTAGATAGTTGCATTAATAAGTAGTTAATCAGATGTACCTATCAAAGTGGGCAGGGAGCATCCATCTTTAGCAAAAAGCGTAAATTGGTAACTTTATTTTAGGGTAAATGTAGAAATAAAATACAAGAAGATATGAAGGCGCATTAGCTCCCTCTAGTGGCCACTAGTGATTTGAAAACAGCACAAATGAACGTAACATCAAGAATAAAAAACAGGAAAAAAAAACAAACAAAACACACACAACCCAGCAACTATCAGAACTAAAATTATTACATGACTACAGCAGTGCAATAAACACATTTTAATTAACAGTGCATTACTGTACAGGGTAGGTCTTGCTTGGGGGGAGAAATGTACAAAGCAGATGCTTTTAAATATTTTCATCTCTAATCCAAACACTGGACAGGGGGGGAAAGGTCCCTTTCAAGGTGAAGCGTCGGTTTCTCTTTTTTTGTTTTATTTTTTTTGCGTTTTTTTTAAACAAACATCCAAAATCTGCATTAACAGGCATTCCTAGTTTGTTACAATGCATGCTAGTTATTAAAACACTACACCAGAGTCCAATTTAATACAAAGCTGATGTCAGTTTAGAGGAAGAAGAAAAATCACAAAGGACCTGAACAAATAAATAAAAAAGTGAGCTCTGAATTCCTGTACAAGACTTTGTAGAATATCAATGTACAAAACATCACTTAAAAACATTTGTAGCTTAAACCGCTGTTACAAATACATTTTTTAAGCAAGTTTCCCCCCCCCCCCTTTTTTTTTTTTTTTTAATCATTAGTATACAATATTTGAACACGAATGCACAAACATGGTCATTTGTGTCTGAGGTCTCAAGGATGTGAAAATCCAAAAAAAATTGTTTACTGCGCGCGGGAGGGTCTCATTTCTGTCTGCAAATAGTGAGATGTTTCAATTCAGGCCGTTTAAATGCTACAGTATTGATTCCTCTAAACACAGCCTAAACTAATTTCTTCATTCTGTTGGCGCTTTGCACACCGATCCCACTGGACGACAATCGTGGAGCCCGAGAAGAAGCATCGCTCAGTATTTTACTAAAGTTTCACATTTTATGCAATCAGTTAAAGAACACATTTGTTACTATGCAGACTCTTGTATCAACACTTGAATTTGTCACAGTGGGCCTCATGCAAGAACCACTTGCTTAAAGCAGATCCTTTCTACCATAATCTGAGATGACAATTTATACAATTTGGCAGGTGCATGCACATTTTCCCCCACACCCGTACAGCTGCATAATGACTGCAGTTGAAGGAACAGAAACTCAGCTGCCAGTTTATGATTATACACACTTAACTAGATGTAATGCTCTATAATATGACATCCTGCAATAAATCCTACCTTCATGAAGGTTGTAATTTCTGATTAAGTGGTTCCATAAAAAGGTGGTGATTCTGTGGAAGTGTTATGCACCAAAGTGACAGGCGTTTATTATTTTGCCCCAGTAAGATCACTAAAAGGCAACAAAGCAGTAGAAACCCACTGTGAAAGCTGGATTTACTGCAGGACTGCTAGTTTTAGCCGTGCCTACCAAAATAAACCTGCAGCAGAGCCTCAGGTAGTCATGTAAGAAAGGCCAAAGTATTTCTTCTTGGAATCTAACAGCACACGTCATGGTTGGTGTTGCAGGCGAGGGATCACACCAACACCAAATGCCTCGCACAGGCCGTTTGTTCTTGGATTTAAAACTGGAACCACCTTGCCAGCTTGCTTGAAAACCCTCTTTTATATTACAGGTATATTCTTGTGTGTGATCCAGTAATCCAAAATGTTCTTGAAAATATTTAAGGTGGGATAAGAGCTCTGGAGCTGCAGAATCTGTCTTCAGCTTAGATCAACAACAACCGATTTAAATATCTTCCGCGTGCCTTCACAGGCGTCATACAGGATGTCCACTTTAAATAAAAATAGATTATTTGCAAAAAAATGAGTTCTAAACAGATGGTGAGTTTAAACATGTACATTACTACTAAAAATAACAGCAAATAACTGTCATATACAATAAACAGGAGGGAAATAATGGTTCCTGTGCTATATCAAAAACCTGTTACTACACAGTTTTTTTGGACTGCTAGTACTGGATATATCCAACATCAGGAGCTTAAATTCTTCTTCTTTATTTATTTATGTATTCTTTTTTAATGTGCAGATTGTGATTTTGTAAAGAACTATTGGACTGAATTAAGATGGTCTGTATAAGCACGTCAAACAAGCTCTTGCATGAGGCCCACTGTACGATCTTCATCTTGTGGCTCTCTGGGTTAACACTAATTTCCACACAGTGACTCAGCCTGTGCCTTCCCACACAAGCACCTCAGGAGAATATACCGACATAGTGATAATGCCCACAGGCATTGTAATGGCACTTTGATTGCTGCACACACACACACACACACACACACACACACGCACACGCACACGCACACGCACACGCTACGTTTTGTTTACATAATCGATCGCTTGAAGTATTTCCTTCACCTATCAGATTTAGTTTGCTCTTTAAATGCAATAAAGAGCCCCTGATGACTCATCGGGCCAGTAAAGTGACCTTTTTACTATGGAGCCCTTTACTTGAACTTTACAAATGATGATCTAGCTGAGGGCTTCAAATGCCGCGTTGGAGCACAAAGCTAGACTGTCTGGATCTTATAACGATACTCAATTTAAAGGACCAGTTTTCACAGGTCAGTTTTGAGATGCGTGTCAGTGTGTGGATCGGGTCCTGCTCAGATCTTCGCGTGCATTTGCCGAAGGGTCCGCCTTGCCACTGGTTCTTCCACCGTCACATGCCTGACACTGCAATAAATCCTTTTGGCAGGGCTCCATGGTGACAGCCACTCCCACGCCGCTGCGGCCTGAAGTCATGTGGGTCACCTCTGACCAAGTGTCCTGCTCTGGGTCGTAACACTCCACACTGTCGAGGAAAGTGCTGCCATCGTAACCTCCTGTAAGCACAGCACAGATCTGAGCTATGGATAACAAACACTAAGTGGAGTGAGTAAATAGGAGTTAGTTATTGCTACTGTGACTCATAAAAACTTAAATATTTACATTTTATAGTCACAAAAACTGAACAAGTTACCCAAGGTTAATCATGCCTTGCAAAATACATCTAAACACTTAACGGTTACACTACAAAGAGTTTTAATACGCAGACACATTAAAAAGAAAGCACACTTCCTAGGTAAACACAACATCACATGACATATTACACACTCTGGCATTATTTATTTAACACAAACTGAAACGCAGAAGCAGTGTGTGAAAACCAAAAAAACTAAATAAAAACAAACAAACAAACCTGCAAAGACGCAATTGAAAAAACCACAAGACAACCGTCCATGGTGGTGAAGGCGTTATGATATGGGCATGTTTTACAGCCACAAGACCAAAGTACTGTTTACCAAAGTATTCTAGAGTCAAGTGTGAGGCCATCTGCCTGACAGCTGAAATTTGGCCAAAACGAGGTCATGCAACAGGCCAATGATCGCGAGAACAGTAGCAAAGCTACTAAAGAATGGCTGAAAAAGTAAACAATGAAGGTGTTGTAATATCCCAAAGTCCAAACCTCAACCTGAATGAAATGCTGTGGTGTGGTGCTCGTGACCTAAATGAGTACTGGCTCACACCCAATGATTGTAAATGTGGGAGGTGAACAAAATAATTGCATTGATATCGGTATAATAATTAAAACATATTTTGTAAATCAAATCGTTGCTTTTTTCTCAGCAGGCTTCTACGAGCTACATTACTCACCCAACACATAGATGCGTCCATGCAGCGCAGTGACTCCCAGAGCACTGCGTCTGTGCCTCATGGAGGCAGCAAAGCTCCACGTATCGGTTTCTACATCATGGCGCTCCACCGTGTTCAGCTGGTTGGTGCCGTCGTATCCGCCCATCACAAAGATCTGATTGCCAAGTGCACACACGCCTAAAAGAAAAGGTCAACTGTTTCATTTATTCAAACTAAATGTGGGCAGACACATGTAAGCACATGCCAGAACTGGCTGAAGAAAAGAGTAACGTCTACGCTACGGTCACAGGTAGCTTTGTTTTGACTGCCATCATAAAAGAAAGAAAAAAAAAGGAAAATACAATTAAAACTCCAGGCCAACCATGTATTTAAGGACACACAAAGAAAGGCATACACACTCCCCACATAAGTGTTTTGTTTTTTCTTTAATGCGTTTCTTGATTAAGAAAAATCATTGCCTCTGCCAAGGAGGTTGTGTTTATTTTAACACTTGTGTGAGGGTTGTAAAATGTTACCAATCCATTCAAATTTGGCTTACATCCACCATGATCTTAAAAGGTCAACATAATGATTTATTTGCTTAAAAAAAAAAAAAAAAAAAAAAAAAAAAAAAGAAGAGAAAAAAAGAAAAAGAAAAGAAAGAATCCTTATAACTTAGAAACTATGATCCTTACAAATAGGGCTGCACGATTAATCGTTAGAAAATCGCAATCTCAATTTATACTTATGTGCGATCTTATTTCCAAATGACAACAATTAAAAAAAAAGAAAAAGAAAAAAAAAAGATGATGACTGTACCGCATTTTGATCCGGGACGTAATCTGCATGAAAACAAGCGCTCACTCTTCCTGCTCAACAAATGACAAGGGCGGAGCCTTATACCACGTGATACAGAAGCTGGCTGCTAAAATTGGCAGGGAAAAAACAACGGAGAGCACGTCAGGGATGACGAGAAAGTGACTGGAGAAAATCCGTCCCGGTCAACCACCCAAACATCAATAATGGGAACCTTATACAGCGCTTCCCCATACCCGTCGAACTCCCGCAGGCACAAAGAAATTACGGAGGCTATCACTTATCACCTGACCAAAGATATGGCTCCCATCAACACTGTGCAAAACGAGGGATTTAGGAAAATGATCAACACCCTAGACAAACGAGTGCCGTCCCGCAACTATTTTTCTATTGTTGCACTACCTGCTCTATACACGCAGTGTCGAGGAACGGTGGAGATGGAATTTCAAGCAGTACAACATTTTGTGGCAACAACAAAATGTGAGACATTTGTTGTTTTTATGTTTATTTATTGTTTTTATGTTCAGTCTCAACTGTTACGAAGTTGATGTGCAGTTAATAAGTGCAATAAATATTTATACTGGAAAAGAAAATCGTGAGAGAATCGTGATCTCAATTCTAAGCAAAAAAAAAAAAAAAATCGTGATTCTCATTTTATGCAAAATCGTGCAGCCCTACTTACAAATGTGGTGTGTCAACATATATGAAGTACCAGCATAAAGATTTTAATTATCATGTCAAATTTGACCTCTTCAAGGTCAACACACAGATCTGGAGGTCATAGAGCTATTTAAAACATTTAATCATATAAGGTATGATCAATGGAGATTTTAAAGATAAAATTTTCTTTGGACTTCTGACCTATGTTTTTATTGTCAACATTTAATTTCTACTGCACTACAAACATTATTTTTTTTAAGCAAATTGAAAACTAACGAAATCCAAAAAAAAAAATTTAAAAATGAATGAATACAAAACACAATACTAATCCCTTAAAATTTAAATAGTGCCCAAATGGTGAGGTGCTTGGGTGGGGGGATTGTGCTCGGAGTGCTTCTTGTTTATTGACTCTGTGCAGAGACTGACAACATAGCAGATTTTGCCCACTGTAGCAAAGCCAAAATATCTCATGGACACCTTTATCCTATCACACACAGTTTAGAAGATGGATGCTGCCAGAGCAATGACACTCATTGGTTTGGGAAGTCCAGTTTCAAAACCTCAACCTGAGCATTTTTACCGTCTCCATCGGTATGTTTTGAAACCAGAAGTGAGGAGTTATCTCTGGATCTCTGTATGTTTGATTTAGTCTGAGCTGAAACTAGCGATTGAGCCCTAATAAGTCATGAGGAAAGTTCACTGAGATCACAGAAAAAAGTCGCTTAGGGCCATTTTCACTTAGATTTCTATTCAAATGGAAGTCTTTTTACAAACAGATACATGATTTAAATGATATCGAAGTTTGACTGACCCACACAATCACTGAATTTCACACAGGTTTCAAGTAACAGCATTTGATTGTTAAAATATGAGAGTGTTTTGGTCACGGTTGACAGGACACGCTGTTCAAAACTGTGGACAGAGCGATAACCAGTGTTGACATGGTCAGACCTGTTACCAGTCGTTAACCCCAGATGCACGTTACAAAACACACCTTCTTCCTTTTATAACTTATCGCAGAAGTTAAAAAAGTAACACAAAGCTAAGCTTACCAATTTGACAAAAGGGGCCACAGTCACGCTTCTGTTTATTTTACACCAAAATATGGAAAGTAGTAACAATAAGAGTACTAATAAGCATCCATACATAAAGACTTCCTGCCAAAGTCTTGGGTCTGTTCTCTAGATATGAGTAATAACTGCTGAGGTAACTAGTTTCTTCCCAGAGTCCAGTTGGATTTCACATCTCAAAGCTTGCCAAAAGATGTCAATAAAATGCCTAGATATTTTGGCTTCACTTTCTCCATATACACTCTACTGCAAGATTATTATAGGTTCTGTCTAATTTCTCAATTGTTTTTTCTTTTTTTTTTGAGAAATGTTGCTTTTTACCTGAAATCTTTGTTTATTTCCTTTGCCTCACTATTAAGCTGCCCTTGCTGTCTGGTTTAAGTACTGCTTGGGTCTACCTAGCAAAAACAGGAAGGTCTGCAGGGGCAGGAAGTCTTGCAAATCTTTACAAATCACAGGTGGAAAACTGCACGGGCAGTTGTGTAAATTGATTGTTTTTCAGAAACGTTTTTCATCATTAGGAGGCAGCTTTACAATTCCTTCTTACCAGCTCCGGAGCGGACCGTGTTCATCGGAGCCATGGTCTTCCACTCATCCTTCTCAGGGTTGTAGCACTCACAGGAACTGAGCCGGTTGGCCCCGTCGAACCCCCCCACAGCGTAGAGCAGCCGGTTGATGACCGCCACACCCACACCGATACGTCGTGTTAACATCGGGGCTACCAGCTGCCACTGATCCTGTTCTGGATCATACCTGTGGAGAACCAACACAAACTAAGAAGGCTACATAGTTTGAAAAGAAAGTAATTATCGCTATATTTCCGAGCTTTAAATTCCCGTTTTCTTTTTGCCAACTAATAACATTAGTCAGTTTACTTATCGGGTTTCTAAATCGCAAATGTAACCAACTCTTGTAACTAATCATCCCAATGAATGAACCACTGCCAGGAGTCTGCTCCACAGATTCATTAGTTTCATTCCTCAGTATCTGTGGTTAGCCGTTGTGCTACAGTGCGTCATATGTGCTTTCGGATGTTACATGATTGTTCAGACTGGCTGGACATGTTCCTCTTTCACCGAGACTGTGGGCTACCTGCGTAAGATCTTCTATTTTAGGAACAAAGCCAACTTTTGGGTAAAGTTTCTGCCTTGAATTAAAATGTACGTAATCCCAGTTTTAAATGGGTAGCAGTGAAAAATCTGGGGCAGGTTTATGTCAAGGTTAGTCAGAGCAAGGCCAATACGGCACCTCGGATATTTCTCATGGGACTTGATGGGCTCTCCGCTTCCCTTTTTGTTATTATTTATTAAAATGTATGTTGTTAAGTCACTGTTCATACCCAACACCAGAAAGCACCTAAACAAAGCTGCCGTTTCACAGGTGTGGATTAAAAGCTGCATCCGGCAGGATTATCTCAAGATGTTAAGCAATCTGAGAAAGAATGAGTATTAGTTCTTCTTGATCTGGTCATATAACAATGTTCGTACAAGCATTTCGTGCCAAGCTTAGATTGAGAGAGAAACAAAAGGTGTCTTGTTTCTCTTTTCAATTGTCACTAAGTTTAATATTACAAAAATATTTCCCTGTAGACTCAAACACCCTCACAGCAGCTTTGTGTGATCTAAAAATAAATTGCAGGAAGTAAAATGTTTCCAGGAAGTTACCCGATTACTTCTCTTGACAGACACAACCATAAGCCTTTCATTAAAATGACCTGTGCTGACCACATACTGTAATTGTTACTTAACTATTCAACCAGTAAAAGACTGCTGGTTTTCTTTCTACATTCAAACACACATAATTGATAAAAGAACAAATTCAAAATAGGCAGAATTGGTCTGTGTAATAAAAGTAATACCATCTTCCATTATTAGCCAACTTGACTTACCTTTCCACACTATTATGATGAATGCACCCATGTGATCCACCAACTGCATATACCATGCCATCGATGACCCCGACTCCGATTCGGTTCCTGGGCACGCTCATGGGTGCACACGGCAGCCAGCAGTTGTTCATAGGATTGTAACAGTCTAAAGCGTTTGAGTCCATGTTACCATCAGGCGCGTTGTTTCTTCCACCAACAGCATAGAAAAGCCCACTGATCACACAGGCGGCCAGGCCGCTTCGGGGTACCTGCAGGTCGGCAAGCCTCAGCCAGGTTCCCGTGCAAGGGTTGTAAGCCTCCAGGTAGCTGAGCGACTGACGGAAATAACCCCCTGCTGTGTAGATGAGCTGCGGCACCTTGGGAGTTCTGCAAGAAATCACTTTGGTGGGTTTGTGGAGGGTGAGGTCCTGGAAGATCTGAGCCAGGTAGTCTTTACACTGTGGGTCCCAGTCCAGAGACTGAAGTTGGGTCTGCAGGAAGTTGGGGGTGAGGGAATGGCAGCGGACAGCCTGGAGTAAGGCTTGGACATACGGTCGCCTGTTCTCCCGGTCATATCGCACCCAGGCCACGCATGCCTGGAAGACTTCGGACTCACAGCGCACGTTGAGCTCGTCGCGGCTGATCAGGTTGACCAGCTGGCAGTGGGACAAGTTGAAGAATTCCTCTTGGGTTGCTACCTGGAAAGCAGGAGTACAGATTTAAAGTAACTTTTTATGATACACGTGTTGTTAAAGAATAAAGTACCTGGTGTGAGTAATTACAACAACTGGAAAGATTTTTCAAACAACTGATTAATATTTCTGAGCTAAAAGTTTCCAGACAGCTAATGACAGCTGCATAAGTCCAAAATCCAGACATATATGACTGAATGGAATCTAGACCAGCAGCAAATTCTCATCTAATTTTCTTACCTAAAGTAACTGCTGGATCAATTAAACTGTGCACAGTCTGTTCCAAATACAAACAGATTTATTTTAAATTATGGATCAATCATGTAATCTTTATCAGTTGGTTTTTGCTTATTTTGATCAATTATAACATAACGGTGAGGACAAAACAAACTCTTGCAACAAATAATCTCTTTCTAACAAAGGAAAACTGGTTTCCTACCCTGACAGCCACAATATATTTAAAAAGTCAAATCTCTGGTGAGCAGGCATGTATTGAATATTATACCATTTATAGGTTTTAACCTCACAGACAGACATGTGACACGTCTTTGTCATAAGCTGGACCTACCCTTGATCTTATCTCCTTATGAGGGAGAAATATTAACTGTCCTTTCATTTCTTGTACTGTGTTGTATCATCATCTTTTGCAGTCAGTTATGCTTCAGCCACCAGTAAACCCACATAGATACTCACAAGTCATCGTGACTCATAGCTTGAATTCTCTTGGCCTTCTTGTGAAGAGAATTCAAGCTATGAGTCTGCCAGTGGACTCATAGCTTGAACCCACCAGAAGAAACCACAATGCAGCAAGTGAAACATTGTTTACTCAGACCTCAAAACACTTTACACACAGATTTCCTGCCCCAAAAACTTGAACAGATTTGTAGAATGTTTAATTCTTGATATCTAAGTTACAAAATCATTACTTAAGCGCCACAAATTAGGAAAAAACAATTACAAGGAGTGGCTCCAACTTCATGTGCAGCCCAACAATGCAGTTCAGTGATTCTAACGAAAATGCTTTCATTCGAGATGCTATTTAAGCCTTACCTGGCTGAAGTTCATGTAGATGTATTCTCTGGCCTTCTGGTGGAGCTCTGTGCAACCGATCTGCTCTGCAAAGCTGGCAATGCCAATAGCGTTGCTGGGGTCAAGCTGCTGGACGAGGAAATCACAGCAGGCCTTGACCACGCTGTCTATCTGGTACATGACAGCACCATTCATCACATGGATGACACACTTCTCACCCACAGAGATGCTGGCTGTGTAGGCAAACTCTATCAGTCTGTCCATTACCTGAAATGGTGAAAAGACACAACGTAAGGGGTTGGACTGTGGGAGGTCAGTGCACAGATGAGAAAATTAGAGCGAGAGAAGCTGGAGAGAAAAATTATTTAATGCTATGCTAAATTCTGGAAGGAAGGAACCCAGATTAGCATCTCACAAGCTATCACGTCATAGATATTGTTTCGATCACACTCTATGTGAGCTCAGTAAACACCCAACGCAAGTAAAGGAAGTCAAGATAAAACTGTTTAGCCACTGTGCATACCTGTTTTACAGAGAGAGAGCTTACTTTTTAAAAAGGTGGAACTTCAGTCCTGAGTACCATAGAAAAATATTTATGCACTTTTACATATGACTCATAATTACTTTGAACATATTATTTGCTCATGGAAAAAAAGATTAAAAAAAAAAAAAGAGAGAAATGCACTCAATCCATGGGTACACACATTTTCCGAATATAAATTACATGTATTGTAAAAATGTTTTAAGCACTTCAGATAAAGACATTAACAATCATAAAGTGTGATGTAGAAAATGTAAAATCCAAATATGCAGTCATATAGCAACAAGGAGGAGTCCTACAGAGCAACTAAAAAGGGCAGGCATCGTAGCAAACCCTCCAAGATGCTTGGAATAACCCATTTGGTTAATAATCAGTGTGATGTAAGGCTGATATTCATTTAGTTTTGACTTTTAATTGCACTTGTACAAAGATAAATGATAAAGAAAAACAGTGGATGGTGTTATCTATAAAGGTATGATCATCTGAGTATGGTTTTAAAGCAATTCTGACTTTCTGTTTCACTTTAAAGCAGTGCAGGATTTTTGTGGGAGTGGAGCCATTTTTTTCTAACAATGCTGGAAAAGCCCATTGTGGTATACAGCTTGGTTTTAAAGTTACAATTCCCATACATACTGGATTTTCCTTGTAATAATGTGAGGCCGGTTTATGCTGAAAGAGGAGTAACTCGATTCCCATTTAGTTATTCGGAAGTCAACAAATAAACACAATACTACAGCTACATTTAAATGAGTACAAATCAAACAAAACATTCAGGCAAGGATAAAACAGACTAACCTTGGGGTGAATTCCTTCGATGGGCACCAACTCCATACCGCACTCCTTCAGGCCGTTGGTGAACATGGCCCTGAAGACCGGGGACGAGGAGGCCAACACCACCTTGTGAGCCACAAAGTCCACCGCCTCCAGGTCCTTGTAGCGCACGCGTAGCGTGACGTCGCACAGCTGCCGCTCCAGCCGCAGCTCGTTCATGATGGCGAAGGCGGCTGACGTGTGGCTCTCGAGCGTGTAGCTGAAGACGCGGTGACCATTGCGCGTGGACGGAGTCACCAGCGCTTTGTATTCTGTCAAACACTCCGTCATTTCCTACCCTTTCTCCTCCTCTTTGGTCGCCTTCTCAAGAACAGTGGACGGCGTTATGGGGCATCCTTGCACCACATGCAGGCATGGGTCGAAATAAAAGAATTTAATTTGAGGAATTTGGTAGACAGCCAAACAGAAAGCTCCAGGCCCTCCTGACTTTTCTATGAGTAAAAGAGTTATGTCTGGTTTATAAAAACATGGGGATTTCCTTGCTATGTTCAGTACTTCAGTCCAGCCATTCGCCCCATTATGGCATTACTAGAGCGTTGAATGCAAGGCTGCCACTCATGGCTGCATGTACTAATATATGCTGCAGTTCCAACATAATTAAAATGCCTTGAATTAAGGGTCCCTCTGGTTTTGTTTGAAGGTTAACTTTTCAGAGAAAGAGTTAGAGAATAGCAGGCAAAGTAAGAACTGCTCCAGACTCAGATCAGTTGTTTGTGTTGGCAACACAGTTGCTTTCCTTTCCACTTCTCTATTATTTCAGCAGAAACGTATTAATCATACCCAGCAATATAAACAGTCAGTTTGCAGTACGTCTCTGTTATCTTGTCTTCCTCTGAGCCTTCTAATCAAATATATTTTGACTGCTCAAAAAGTCTTCAATCAAACAACTCAAGAGCTGTGCCAGATTCACAAACTGTGCAGATCAATCTTGCACAGTGATAAAAAAATAAAATAAAATCTATTGCTTTGTTACAAAAAGTAATAATCAAAGCTGTCTTCAAAAGAGCTATTCAGCGTCCGAGACTCTAGGTGAGGCAGTTGAGCCTTTAGGAATGAAGTGGTAGCGGTGTTTCGTTGTTTTCTCTGGAGAAGCCTTCCTTGAGGATGCCCACCTATTTGTTTGTTTACTTACTAAGAAGCAGTTGGTTCAGCTGACAGCTGGGGAGAGAAAGAGAGAGAGCATGTGTTTGTTTCATACTGATAAACTCTGCTTCTCTGCTCGGTCTACATACGTACATCAATGCCTTGCATAGCGAGTGATTCAGCACTATTCTTTACCTATGAACTCATACAACAAAACTTTATCAATGCAGTGACACATAATTCTCTGTCATTCTTCCTCATGCACTCCACTTACAGTCAAGGCTTTGTCTTTGTAACGATGACTATGCAGCTCATTAAAAAAAACAAAAAACAAAAACCATCTTCTGCTTTTATGAGTCCCAAACTCTAGTTCTCTCTATCAGTCGCCAATACTGATGCACGGATCCAGTTTTGTTTTGTTTTTTACCCCAGTTCTGATACGACACGATTACCTCAACTCAACATACAATAATAAGGTATGTGTTGGTACTGGGTACCAATCCAGGAACAGTGTTTATTTAATACACTGTATTTGAGTAACGAAAAATACTTATCAGGCTTGATTTAAAACATTGCTTTACTAATTCTGTTTGCAATCCAAGACAATTTAAAAAACAAAGGGAGTACTACAATAGCTGTAAGGGCTTATCCAACAGGTGCTCTTAAGTAGGGCAGATGCAAAGTCAGGCTACGTCCACACTAATGTGTTTTGAAAACGCAGCGTTTTCTCTCCGCTTTGACCTCCCGTCCACACTGAGACGGCGTTTTCCTCAAGAAAAAACGCAGCATTTTGAAAATGCTCTCGAAAACACATACATTTCAAAACGGAGCTGTCCCGTCGCAGTGTGGACACTCGAAAACGCAGACTTTCTAAAACGATGACGCATTTTAGTCATGTGATGCAGTCATGTGAGCAATTAAACAAAGATAGCCGAGTGCATTATACAGCAGTTGTTTTGATTGCTCTCAACTTTGACAGCCCTAAAAAAGATTAATATCAGTTTGTACATGCTCCGGATAGCTTTTCTTCAAATTCTTTAGTTCTCACTTGCTTTTGCGTGAAAATGACTGAAAATGCTAGTGTGGACGCCGTTTTCAAATCTATCCGGGCTAGTGTGGACGTAGCCTAATGCGTTTTCATTTGTCATGATAGTTTCTCCTTATCTGGCATCGCTTCACACACAGGTAGTGTGCACAGCTGATAAAAGACAGGGTGAAGTGAAACACGCAAAAGAAAAACTGTTGGTGAGGAACTCAAGTGCCTGGAATCCTACCTATTACTTTCAGTAATTTTAAAAGTAAAAAACGTCCACATAGAGAGGCTAACAATATAAGCAAAACAGCAAGTAAGTGTAAGTGAGTGTGTAAGCAGCAGCTAGGGAGTGCTGCTCATTTTGAAGGACAACGCCGTGACTTAAATTAGGCTTTAATTTAACAGGCCAGCATGAGTAAGTGTGCTCTTGCTCTGCCCTGTTGCCAATCCACTGGGGGTTTGAACAGAGGGAACAGTTTGTTCAAACCAACAGCAGAATCCAAGTACATCCATTGCAGCATCTTCCAGACATGTTTAAACCAAATTAGGCTAAGAAAACAAAACAATCTTTTAATCAGAGTCAAGAGGTACTTTTATCGGAGTAATCCAGGAGGAGGAGAGGGCTCTGGCTCTGCAGACTGGCTTACAAACAAATACTTCTACAGGTAATATGTGGGATCAGATCCACTACGTTGAACCCATTAAGTTGAAAATTTAATGCCTTCATTTTTATTCCAATCCCACTTCTTCTTTTCAGAATATGAACTGCCTGCAACATTGACGTACAATACAAGAAACATGTGGTTAATGTCTGTTTGGAGCCCTCTGATCAGGAAGAGTCTGAATTACTCAGCAACAATGCTGCTGTGAGGGTTCGGTTATATAACAAAGCACCCGTGAGTTGTGTATACACACCAACACAAACACACACGCACACTGATCGTTACGTGAAGCATTGATAAAAGGACGCAAAACAAAAGGCCAGGTTCTATGACCTTGTAGCTTTCCAATCTGCAAATAGGTTACCGTGTTCTTTGCAATCATTAAAGATTAAGGGGGAAAAAAACCCAAACTCAGTTTGAGAGTTTTTCATCTTACCAACAAATGGGAACACGTCAGTGACCATGATGGAACTCGTCATGAGGAAGTCAGCCAGTTAAGCTCGCTGTAATATGAAACACACCGCGATTCACATTTACTGCTGTGCCTCCCCCCTTCCAGGATTCTGGGTGAAATAGTTTCACAGGAGAACATATTGCTCAACTCGCCCACTTTCCACAGCAGACAGAAACGACTCACTGACAAACAAGCTCTCCAAGTCCCACACTATACCTGCTGCATTTCTCTGACATTTCATCAATAATAAAAACACATTTTTGGGTATGATGAATGCGACAGGTATAACTGGGTCCAAGCCACTCTAAAGACAGTATCTGTTGTTGAATCAATCAATTGATGAATCAGCTGACAAACACTGCACGTATTATGATAACATTTATTGTTAAGACATTTTATAACCTACACATGTGGGAAATCCGGAAATTTCACATGCCATAAGCCAAATGACTCCTAGCAAACATCTGGAGGGTTTTACTCCTCTAACATGAAAAAACTTGTTCATTACAGGTTCTAGAAGTGCAATTAAACTGTCACTCGACGGTGACACTAAACAAGGAAGTTTCAAGGAGTTGGCAGCAGTAAATCCTTACTAAAGGACGAACTCAAACAGAAACTGAAAATGTCCAGTATACATCTTTAAAAGACGAACGTGAACGATAAACCAGCGATTTATGCTGATGCTGCTAAAAATCTTCCACTGCAACCCTAATCTTGACAAGAAAGTTGGCTCATCAACAGCACAGTAATAAAGATGCACACTCACCCCTGACAGAGACCCCGCACGTCGGTTTGCGTGCCACCCTTCAGGCCTACAGGTCTTGGGTGTCTTACAACAACTGGAGGGACTCTACAAGTTTAACAGTTTGATCTGAGCTACACCTACAGCTGTGTCAGCGATTTTTATTTTATTTTGTGCTACAAAGCCAGCAAACGCAATCGAGCCAGAAGTGAAACAAACAAGTACAGAGTCCAGCGCGTTTCTCGGGCATTTTGGCAACCAGCTCTCTTCGGTGACTCATCGTGAACTCTTCACCGAGCAAACAGTGGAACTGGATGTACCAAAACATGACCCAGAAGTGAAGCCAGTCCTTTACATAAACCCTGATGGACTTGGATTTCCGCGCCATTTACCTGACATGAAGAGCACACAAAAAGCCACCGTGTGTCCTCTACGAGGATCATTTCTGAGCTTGCGTTTGTAAAACAAAAATAATCCACAGACCTGGCATGCAAAGGTAGAGGAGAGCAAGAAAAATCGGCTGCAGGTTTCTGGTGGGTTTGCAACGACGGTGAACTCAGAAGGTCTCACGATGAAAGAGCCGTAATCCCCATCAAAACAACAAGTCAAACGTTTCGGAAACAGAGCTGACAGCAAAATAGGCTCCTAATAATAGACAGTAGAGTAACGGCTGTGAGCCGAGCTCGTAACAAACGTGCTAACAAAGCGGTATCAAAATATATTCTTGCTAACCCGCCCGCACAAAATCCAGATATGTCCAAACAACTGACATTAATCACTAATGGCTCCTTAAATTTGGAATAACAGAGAATTACCGTAGTCTAGAACAATTCCTCCATCGCGGTCTGCCGAGCCCCGAGCCACACAGAAAGGAGGGGAAAGCTGTAACTCAGCGTGACTAAGCATTGTACCGGCCTCATCTCGCCTTCACAATAAGAGCTCGCCACCAAAGCGTTGGCCCGCCTCTGTTTATTACTAATGGCAGACAAACGCTCCCCGTGGGAGGGGGCTTTTATTGAGAAGGAATTCTTAAAACGAAGGAAAAGCTGGGCCAATTTTTGGCAGGGAGCCAAAAACTGCAGCATTAACGTCAATCAAAATCTGTTATAAATACCATATAGAGGATAAAACTGCAAAACAGGTACTTATTTTAGCAACTTAAAAAGGGATCTCATTATGAGAAAATAACTAGAATAATGCAGTAACACTGCTTTAAAACTGTATGAGTAATTGTTGAAACCCCAGCAGGAAATTACTAAACTGGCATTGTTTAACGATCACTATGTTGCTCAGACATAATGGTGTGTGCTCTAGAGACATGGTTATAATGTTCCTGCAGTTCTGCTTTAAAACATGAATGACTCCTACATAGCACAGGAGCTTGGGAGGAATGTGTTTGCAGTGCTGACACACCACTAAGGTTTTTTTCCCCTCCTTCCAAAACACGTAATTCAGGTCACAGAATTTGATGTTCTGCCTAAAAGCCAAAAGGTGGCACCAAAAGCTAACTGTGAGACTGCAAGCATAAACATTCACTTTTGAGTTTACTCCCGTGGAACGAGCTGCCATAATATAACCAAGACATTTAAGCCCTGTTGCTCTGCAACCACAGTTCACCACTCATCACATCAAACAGTCCATGATAACATTCCATCTATACACCTTAACGCTGAAAGGACTGGCAAATCCTAGATATGAAATGACAAGTCATGATTCATACACCACTTAGAGTTTCCCCCAAGACTCTGTTGTGTGTCTGCGTAAAGATCCAATCAGAGGAAAAAGCTGAAGTAAGCCTTGAGGCACCAAACTGCTCTTCTAGATGGATGCTTCCTATACACCGATAGTCCAAGTGTTGGTTAAGAGTGCACTCACACTTGGACTATCAGTTCCCCAGCTCTGTAATTTCCCAAATTCTGCTAGAGCAAGGAAAAGTACAGGTTTTTCATTTGTGCCTGTGGCATCAAGGGACTATCAAGGGTCTTAACTTATAACAGCTGAGTTTGTTGCAGCAGAATGGAAGCCAGAGTACAGGAAAGATTCTCTGACTTGTTGACCTCTGCCAGGAGGCACAGTTCTCATGGATAGAGCAAACATCTGGAGGAACACCTGCACTGTACAAATCATATCAGAGTTATTCTAGCACCATCAGGAAGGGCTTATGTCTATAGGCCACAGAAAGTAAAAATCACAAGAACATATCTGCTATCTATCACACTAGGCATGCTTTGCATTGTTGACATTTTTTAACAGTGGCCTGACAAAAAAAAAACAACAACTGAAAAACAAGTGAAGAACTTAACAGCTTCTTTTAGCTTCATGCAAATCAACCAACAGTCTTTACCAGATTTGCATGTTAGCATTAAAAACCATGTCTTCATAACTGTAACTTTGGCAGTATTATAAGACAAATGTAGACATAAATGCAGGCACTAAACAGTTTTCTTGCTATAGGAGCTAAATTAGCTGGATACATAACAGCTGTGTAATTTTTCCTTATTTTAACTATAGTCGATGTAACAGGGCAGCCCTTAGCGGCTGGAAACACAGTGAGACAGACCAAGGCAAGTGTAGTGGAACAAAGTATTGATTTGCTCTATGGCTCTCCTTACAACAATTAACTTGTCGAGCGTCTTCACAGCACAAAAAATCCATCCTCTAATGACAACTGGCAGCCTTAAATATGTTCAGCTGTCACAGACTTAACCATTATTCCACTCTCAGGTAAATTCTTAAATCCCAACCTTCCACCACAGTATACAATATATCAATAAGAATAAATAAATACATAAATACATCTTCACATTTACATATTAATAAATATTTCACACTTTAATGTTACACCAAACCCAATATTATAAAAACCCAGAAACCCAAGCACAAAAAGATTCACCACACTCTCTTTACCAATGGTCTCTCCCGGAACCTTTAAATGGTGTCTGGACCCCCGGGGAAACATTTGCCCAAACACCTTGAAGAGGACACAGACAAGAAAGGTGAGTAATCATTAACTTACAAACACTTATTTGCACCACTTTTATCCCTAGATTTCACACACACATTTGCCTTAGTTTTCCTTATTGGTAAACCTTAATCACAATCTCAATCACCATTCTTCTCTCCTGACAGACAACCACCACATTCCTTGACGAGGAGCAGCTGTGCAGGATCTGAAATAAGGCCACCAACTGATTTTAAAATTCCCAATAAATAGTCAATAAATATTTAAACTTCTTGTGTGCAAATCCATGCTTAAAGTGCAATGCTCATAAATTGCTTGATAAGGTGCTTTTAATAAAGTGAAAGGTGTGCTCTAAAGTGCTATACATATAATATAAATAAATGCAGTAAGGGAGTCCTCTTCCTTACAGTCGATGTGAAGGGCCAGTGAGAGTGAGGCGATAGTCATTCTTAATCACTGGTTGACAGGAAAACAAACAAACAAACAAAAAAACTTACTGTTCAGTGTTTATTAAAGGTTACATTGGGTGCACTATTACACTTGGTGTGCTGGGCGTTATTGACAGCTTATTTCTAACAGTGGTGTGACATTTAAAAAAAACCCTGAAAAACCACATACCAACTTCTTTTATTTATAAGTCACTGGTGGTCATGACTTCGAACAGTTGAGTCTGCTGCAGTAAAAATCAAGCTGGAGGACAGGAAAGATTCCCTGACTTGATGACCTCTGCCAGCAGGCACAGTGGATACAGCAAACCCCTGGAAGACGGGTTTATGGTTGACTGCAGAATGCCTTTAGGGCAAAGACAGTTAAAATCACATGAAAAAAATCTGCTGTCTGTCACACTAGACATGCTTTGCATTATTGACTTTTTTTTTAACAGTGGCCTGACAAAACAACAACAACAACAACAACAACTGAAAAACCATTTAGCAGCTTCTTTTAGTTTTCTGCAAATCAATCAGTATCTTTCCATTGTAGCTTAACTGGATACATAACATGTAGAGAGATTACACGGCTGTTAACTATGACTGGCAATGTGGAGGCCAGATTAGTGTGAGGTGATAGTAACTCTTAACCACTGGTTAAGAAGTATTTATTTAAAAGAGGCATTGTGTGGAGGTTAAGCCATACTGAGACGGGCTAAAGTTGAAGTATATAGGTCAATGCCATTACCAGATGTGAAATGAGGGAGGCTGACTTCCTGCGATACTTCTTCGCTTAACCACAGCTACACTAACACAGTAATACACACTGATGCACTTAAGAATGCTGCAGGGTACTAACAGTGAAAATAAATTGAAAACCCATTGGAATGTTTTAGAGAAACACTTTATTTCTTTTATGAAAAGAAACACAAATTTTGCTAACATTTTCTTGTTACAAAATATATATATAATTTACAATAGAGATATATAAAATATGCTCACAAATACATCAAGTTCACTACATACATTTTAGTACAAAAAACCCACAACCTCATTTAATCAATTAAAGTCTTGAATGACGTAAGAAAAAAAATCATTCAGTACCTTTAACTGAAATGTTCTGTTAACTTGATGAACGATGAAAGGAAGCACTGAAACAATTGCTCGGTAAATTTATACCAGATTAGAATGATCTGTAACTTACAAAGGCAGAAATATTTTAATCCATAAAAATTGTGATGCAGCTGAATGAACGTTTTCCTAAGGTTGTCTTCTTCACAAGCTGCAATGTAAAGCCTTGACATGATGCAACTGCAGCTGATTTGGTTTCAGTTGGAGTTAAGCTGTCAGCCAGTGGAAAGTAAACATTACTTGTAACATTATCTTTCAGTTAATCCCATGCTAAGTATGCTGACATTTTGTAAATGCAGCAGTTTTTACTGCAGATGTCAGGCTGACATTTCAAAAAAACTGGACACGACCCCAACAACTTTCCACGTCTACCGCAGATAGGTTAACCATCTGTCATTTCAAAACTGTCAGGGGGTTTTAATTCCGCACCTCCTCTCCCACATACTTTATTTGCATTCAGCATTCAGTAATTTCAAGAAGGGTGCCACCTCTTTCCTGTCAACTTAATTCCTTTGCATCACATACACAGATATGTGTAACCAAACATCTACGCGTGCAAATCTAGCACACGATCAGTCTTCGAACCAGCGAAATCCAGGTGTCTGCAGATTACACACTGTAACTGTTAGGAGTTTTAATTCTGACTTTAAGGCACTTAAGAAACTGCAAGAGGAGAAACGTTAGCCTCCATATTATTCCAGCAAGTACATAGTTTTCAGTCTTTCACTCTTTGAGTTTACAGAAGCATCCTTCTAAGCTTCACACAAAATACAGAAGCCCAGGAAAATAATTGAGTCCAAGGTTGCATATGTCAGTGCAAATTAATAAAGGAGACATATTGCTAGCATCATATACATAAAAACCATTGCGTGTTCACATTTGAAATACATCCTTTGCTCTCTGGTTTGGTATGCTTCATCAAAATGAAATTCGGTGATTCAGTTATATTGCCATAACTGCGCCACACTGTCAGAGGTGAGTCATCGTCTTTCATACGCCCCCCTTTCTTTGTCTCTTTGAAAAAAAAAACCACAGAACTGTTTCTCAATAGTGTATGTGCTACATATCCTCTATTGAGCGGGAAACCCATTTACACATTTTGGACACAGTCAGTCAAAGTCTTTATGACTTGAAAAGTTTGGGGTATAGGGCTTTAATTGTAGATGGAGTGGTGATGACATTTCCAGACGAAATGGTGGTCTCCAGACCCGGTTCTAACTTCTGGGAGGCCACCTCAGTTTTACTGAAACTGCACTCCAGGAATGGCATCCCAATCTTCTTCACCTGCCCATCCGACGTCATTAGACACGGCCGACAGAGGAGCCTCAGAATGGCCCTCCTCATGTCCTTACTGGTCAGTGTGTAGATGATGGGGTTGAGGAGCGAGTTGATAATGGCTACTCCCAGGAAGTACTCAGCCTTGTAGAGCACAGAGCATCCACGGATGGGGCAGGAAAAATCTATCAGGAGGAGAATGAAAAGGGGCAGCCAACAAGCGATGAAGACTCCCAAGACAATGGTGACTGTCTTGAGGAGAGCAATGTACTTCTCTGACTTCCTGGCTAAGCCCTTCCTTATGCTGCCTGACAAGCCGAGCCGCTGGCGCTGTGTGTTGGTGCGGACGATGCGGAAAACACGCACATAAAGCACCACGATGGCCAAGAGCACAGCGCTGAAAACAGACACACAGCACAGAATGTAGCTTTTGGCATAAAGCGGGAGCACCGTTGAACACTGGTCCAGTCTGCGGATGCAGTTCCATCCCAATATTGGGAGGATTCCCAAAAACCCTGCCACGGCCCAGCTCGCACCAATTAGTGCCAACATGCGTCCCCGCTTTGCCCCATGATACGGCCTCATGGTCACCATAGTGACATGGCGTTCAATCGCAATGGCTAGTAGACTAATTATAGAGGCAGCCAGAGTGATAAAGACCCCTCCCTCCCGGAGGAACCACATCACTGGTGTCAGTTTTAAAGTATTTTTTCCCGATAGGAGGATATTGACCATGTAGGCAATACCAGCCAGCAAGTCTGACAGAGTCAGGTTTCCCAGCAGGTAATACATGGGCAGGTGGAACTTTTTATTCCTCCAAATGGCAAGCAGAACCACAGTGTTCTCCAGGATGATGAGGACACACACCACCAGTAAGGCAATGCTTTCAGGTTTGAGCCTATCACGGTTGCTCAGCTTCTCAGTGTAGTTGTAATGCTTTTCAATGACAGATTTGTCCTGGTATTCACAGAAGAACTGCAGGTAGCATGAACATGAGGGAGTAGTGGAGGTGGGGGGTGAAGCTGAAGTCACTCTACTGGAAGAATTTAAAGCCTCCATGCCTGATGTTGCTTTTCTTCTATTCTGTGTGCACTCAGTAGCTACAAAGTCATCTTTGATGATATGCTTTCAGTAGTAGGAGCGGTGAAGAATTTATCAAATGGATACCCACTCTCACAGAAAATGCCAGAGCCCTTTCAATACATAGAGGGATTACATGCAGCATATACAGTGTAATCCTCCAGGATCCTCAGATGTTTTCTTTGCCCCTTTTTGCCAGCAGAGGGTGGTTTTGAGCTCTGCCTGGTTAGAGAGCTTAGACATGCACTGCAAAAAGACATGAGAATAGAGCATAAAAATGATGGCAAGATGAAATGCAGAATCAGTGAAATTGAAAATAACTGCTTAAAATTGTCACAGTTTTAAATGTACATATTAAAGTGGATATTTACTGGTTCCATAATCTGACATTTGGCCCAAAAAGATTGAGCGCATCAAATCTGATGAATCCAAAGAAACCAAAGTGTAGGCTGAACATATGAAATCTATTGCTGCATCGTCTGACAGATACATGTACAGGCAAGTATGAATGCATATTCAATTTCATTTAACTTAGGCTTGACCTCTTGTTATTCACTAAAACAGATGAGAGAAAGTAACTATTGCTGTTTGTGTGTGCTGGGCTGAATAAGATGCAGAGAGCAGAGGGGTAAATTTAATGTCAGACGGACATTTAGGTTTTGCAGCTGTGTATAAACTAAATGCCAGTTACTCTAAGGTTGTTAGACAAGAACCATCACACTGTGTGCGTTTGATTTGACACACATGCAGCTCATTTTCATTGTGTACATGACGTGTGTTTGAAGCTAACTTCACATATGCAAATCTACTTTAAACCCTCAAAGTTTAATACAGAAACAGCACGTCTGAAGTTTACGCCATTGGCCAATTCCAATATAAATACACTGATGGATTTAGCCATTAGGCTGGATACAGTCAGGGGTGATTAAGTTTACATTCTTTTCAGTCTCTTTTTGTGTGAAGGATTTTTCCCCCCTTTTTCTTGAGTCATGTGTTAACATTTAACAAATGTTCTGGAGGCTTGAACTCATTTAGCTCACTGGCAAGAATTTGGGAAATGAATGCAACATGAGCATAGTGTCTGTGTGTCGGCTCTCTCCATTGTACAGTCATGATTTACATAATGTAGAAAAGTATGAATGAAGATTATAAAAGCATACCAGGATTTCTGTGTCAAATGATGTCACTATGAGCATTTGTATGCGATAACTAAAGCACTTTTTTTCTTTCAAAGATTTCAAACTCCCTGGAAAAATGTTTTTTTTCCCCTGTATATCACTTAGAGAGAAATATCTATAAATGTTAGTTAAGATATTTTGGCATCCTTGCTTATCCCTGGTATGACAGTGATAAAAAATACAAAAAAAAAAAAAGCAAGGTTAAGATGTTACAAATACATTTTTACGCAAATCAGGAAAATATAAAGCCTGTGTTCTAAACTGTATAAACAAGCCTTAACTTCAACTTCAACTAAAACAAAGTGTCTAAAGAAAAAATGGTAACAATATTGTCAAATTTTGAATCAGACATGGGAAACACAAAGAAAGAACGAAAGAAATTACCTGGGAAATGTTGTAGTATTACTTTTATCCTGCACTTCATTTGCTGTTCAGTCATCAGAATCCAGACAAGCACACCACGTAAGTCACAGTCAAACTGACGAGGCAGAGGAGTGAAGTGCGACCTTAGCTGAAACATGCATCAGCTTCGGGGGTTGGTCTTAGCCTGAACTGTCTCTCCCCCTTACATTCCCTCTCTCTTCTTCTCTCTTGCTCACTCTTGCACATTTGCACAGATAGTGTGTGCGCGTGAACACATACAGAATACATGCAGATGTGTGCCGCTTCAGATGAGCTGGTGCAGAGATCTTTATCACATTTCATTGTATTCTGTGAATCTCAATATACGACATCGGTAGTCGTGATTATAGTTCAAGGTTCATGTTGTGTTAGTGATGAACCAACAAATATAAACGGATGATATCAACTGAATTTTTCTTATTTCATCACAAAGCCTTGCCCTCTCATTAAATATAGAAAACATAATGACAACATAGGAAATGTTTCTGGGTCTCTGATTAAAATCTAAACTGCCCTCATTTCCCTTTAAGTGTTACCGCTATTATTACAGGTGCTGTTAAATAAAGGGAAAAAAATCCAAAACTAGGGAGAACACTGACTTAACACATACATAATCATAATTAGAATCATTTTTAAGTATTTATGTGTTCCCATGAATAACTGCTATGCTACAACTCTTCAGATACATTTCGTACACTGAAACTTTGCAACTACTTGGAAAAAAACTGGAAGAACCAGTTTTGAACACTGCAGCAACAGTCCCACTCTGGGCCAAGTGAAATAAGGACATCGAGCTTTTTTTTCTGTCAAGTTCCACAGAAATTCGATTTAGCCGTCTCATGTTATCTGTTCTAAAAACTCTACTTTTACAGTGAGGGAAGTGAAAGGAATCTAATTCACATGGTTCAAGCCCACAGTGACATCCCAGTTCTCAGAACCTGATTGTAGCATGCTTTGACACGCTTCAGCAGGTTACCTGTGAAACCTCCCCTGCAGGGCTTGCAGACCGTTTATCAGAGCTAAACAAAGCAGGGGAGAGGTAAGTGTGAAGCAATGCAAGTTAAACAAAACTTTTGTTGGTTTGTTGTGGGTTTCAAAGCTGACACTTGGAGTTGTGCAAATGCACACACTGCTCTGTAGAAGGAGAAACACTGAAAGTGATTGAATGCATGTGAAAAAGCTATGTAACTCAAATAACTTTCTCTGCCCACAGGTTCTGACAGTTCAGATTCCTGCTCTTTATCCGTCTGTTCCTCTGATTCGTTACACCACTGTATTCAAACAGAGGCTACCTTCTACCGAACCTGTTTGGTGTGGCAAATATAACTGGTTTAGCTAAAGGATTTGCAAGCTTCTTTGTGTATATCTGTGTCAGCATGTGGGCAGTGCATAACACAACAATATGTGTTTGTGTACTGATAGCATTAAGGGTTGCCTCACCTGATAAAGGCCGTTAAATGTGACTGCTCACACGCTGACATGCATTAATGAACCAGTGGTCACTCAAATGCAGCCGTTAAAAAAGGGGGCAGCATACTCAGCAGTAGAAACATGACTTTATTCCAGGTATAGCATAAACTTCTTTCTTCTTCACAAAGATGACTGTGAGCTATCTGAGTTACTGCAAAATCAGCAGGTTTCCATTCCTCTGTTCCATCCAGTTAATGTTGATATTATTTCCAGTGTGTTTGCACCTTTTATCTATTTGTAGGGCAAGTAACACACAAAACTTTATCTGGTCTTAATGTTTTTATGCGTTGGTGTATAAGTTACATGCTTTACTCACACTTCCTGCTGTCTGCACCGCTGCATGTAGGGGGGGATTCCTATCAGGAGATCATTAAGGGTAATATCCTATGTGGGTGAAAACACATCAAAGAGAGGTGTGGGTGTAGGACACTTATGCTCATGTCTCATTTCGTTTTGAATGCTGACACACATATTTTTTGAGATCTTTTATTTTATATATGCTGTGGTTTTTAAACAACTGAAACATACACTGCATGCCTCTTCCTCTTGACATGTATTTTTGACATATATGTCTGGCCACACACACACACACACACACACACACACACACACACACACACACACACACACACACACACACACACACACACACGCGACACACACAACACACACACTTTCAGCTAAACCAGGTCTACTTGGGTGTGGATTTAATGTTGACTTATGTGACCACAAGGATCTGTAAAGGAGGTTTATTTCACTGGGCCGCAGCCAACCGGCTGATTTGATTCATCGAAGGAGTAATGGCTTCTCTAAGCTGTCTGCATGACGTTTCAGCTGTAGTGTTAATATTCTAAAATCCCTGATGTTTTGCAGCCTGTGTGGACAGACATCTCTGTCAAAAGTTAATGAACACTTGGAAAATCGAGGAAACAAGGACCACCTACAGTCTGAGAGCTAGGAAAATGCTGTAACTCTTATGGCACCATAGTACATATTTCACTTTGTAAAGGTGAAATTTGGCCTACACATGAACCTAAGCCCTACTTCTTTGCAGTGCAATAAAACTTTAAAATATCCCAGACGTTATTTCACTGCTTCAGCTTTTGCTTGTCAGGCATTCAGAACGGGGTTTTGATTACCTAAGAGGAAAAGATATGAGCATGGCATACTGGGCTTTAGAGGACTATCTAAATGGTCTTTGCCTGCCAAGAAGCTAGGGTCTCTCTGAGGCTATCGCACAACTGACCCTCCTGCAATCTATCACCACTCAGGCCTCAGTCCTAATCGACTGATAAGTTTTTCAAATCAGGCAAACCAGATCAGGTCTGTAATCCTAGGAAAACATTCCTCATTAGTTGCTATTGTGCCCCTTTCTCTTTTATGTCCCTGCAATACTGATGTACACAGCAGCACTCTGTCTCTCTTCTTTCCCCATTTCCAGTTCAATATATTTTCCAATACACTTCCATACCCAGTCAAAAGATGCCCTCATTGCATGACATAAGACAGTTCAGCTTTCTCATCACTGCATTGTTTATTTGGATTTTCCAGCCAACTTGCTGTGGTTAAGGGGCCAGTGAAGGGTGAGGAAGATCTCTGCTCTTTTGAAGTGGCAGCAGGGCCCAGTTGCTTAAGAAGGAGGGATTTGTTGAGGAATGGGGGAGGCTGTGGGAAAGACAGTGCAAGCGATCTGGTCATCTTCTGACAGCAGCAGTGAGGAATAATGAGTCATCACAATTACGATCCTGTCTTGCAGGAAATGACCACCTAGTGCTCCAATTACAGTGATAACACCAGATAACATCTCAAAGACAAAAAGAAACCAGTGCAGATCCCTGCACGTGTTTGTGAATGCATGCAAGTAAACTTCTGTTTTCAGAAACAGACATCCAAACCAATCTGCAGGTTTTATACAGCAGTTTCCATCCTCGACTACAGGGGTGGTTCAGGTCACTGAGCGCTCTTTTGGTGATCCATTATTTTTTCTCTCGGCTTGGCTGTGTTTCAGTGCTGAAGTTTTGTTGGGTGAGTGTAGCTGCTTTCTGGTTGCATTCAGTCCAGCACCAGCCGACTACAGGCCTAATGAGATCCAGATTTGAGAGCTTTCCGGGTTTAGAGTGAGATACTGACACCCTTTTGGCTCCAAAGGGTTGCAACCATACCACTCAACCATCAAGATGCTTTGTTCATTCCTGCAATGCCAGAGTTAATGTTCAAACTGTGGTTTGTTTCCCGACATGGAAATGTTTCAGCCTTGTGTCAGTTAGACTTTGCATGATCACACTTTCACGCATTCATTCGCCCATGTCTTATTTGACGAAAATAAAATAAAAGGTTTTGTGGTAACTGTCAAACCCTCAGTTAAATTATAAACTTGGCTTATTCACAGTTTTTACTCATATATATATATATATTTATACATCGATCGATCGATCGATCAATAGATAGATATACATAAAACCTTAAACTTCAGGTGGCAATAATCATAAATTATGATTACAACATGTAATGTAAAAGAAGGTGCTCACCATGACAAAACCAGTCAAGTCATCCACCTCTGCAGTTTGACTAAGCACTGGGAGTGTGTTATCATCAGCTTTTGTTTGGGTTCACTGTCACTCCTCGGATCAGCTCTATTTCCCTTAAGCAGCTGTTCTCAGTGGAATAGTTTAGAAATCCCTTTGGACCATCTGCCCTGCATCAAAGCAGACATACTAAAGACCCTGTGTTCTATTTGTTTGCGTAGCTTTCTGGTATTATGTGTATTCAACCAAAGCGGAAACTACCGAGATACATTTGTGTGAAATCTTTTAACAAGCTCAGATTATGATAAGTGATAGAGACCAAAAAGAGGAAGAAAAGTGTAACAAACAAGTTAATACCTAAGATCATTGTACAATGTGATTTTTTTAAATGAAGATAAATAGCCAACATTTTCCAGTTGTTTCAAATATTTTTCACACTGCCTAAGTGGTAGTTACAATACAGCTATGTGTGTAGTTCCCATTAAATGCAACTATGACCTTAATGCTTATTTACTGTATAGTTCAAGTGACTCATGCTGTTTCTGTTATTGATTTGATTTCCATACAGACAATTCAGTAAACAAGGAGGCTAGAGGAGGACTATATCAGCTTTGAGAGCTTCTTGGATTCATTGCACACTTATGAAACTGAGGAGCTGCTGGACCTGCTCAAGATGCATGAAGGCATAGTCATAGTAGAGCATTTAGCTGATAAAAAAAACGGAAATTTCCCTTCAGAGTTGGTAGAGACTAAAGCAAAGTTGGAAAGATACTGAATTTTGGATTTACATACACTATGTGATAAAAAATTTAAATACTACAAATATTCAGTTTCCTGAAAAATGTGGAAATAAAGTACTGCTGTGTGCTAACTATATCAGCCTTTCTGGTCATCATTTAACACCTTGTATTTCACAGAAAGTTTTTAAAGTTCATACTGAATTTGCAAAATGTATCCTGACATATTGAAACTGCAGCGGAATTATCTTCCAAACATTTTTTTGAAACACGCTCAAACTCATCTTTCCAAACACACATGAATGCACACGAATTCTGCCCTCATGGATATCTCCAGAGACTTGATGGTAATCAGAGGAGATGGGCGGACAAAGACATTACAACCGCACGGCAGCCATACGGATCCCTGTGGGACGCTCACGCTTAGGTTTTTTTTTGCTTGAATGATTCCTGCTCTGTTTCTTTTAGGCCCCTTGAAATTCCATCTTCTTGGAAAAAAAGAAAGAAAGCAGGGAAAGCACAAACCAGTAAGAATGTAAATGAATCCCAGATATCCAAGCTTTGGCCTCTCTCTTTATCCTGAAATCATTTGTAAGAATGCCGAGCCAAGGCGCAGATAAGGTGAGAACAAGAAGGGCTCAGAGACAAGCTCGGACCTGAAAGCTTTTCCTTTTTATTTCTTTCTTCCTCTTTTAATCTGCTTTTTTATTTAGTGATCTTGACTTCAACACACATTCTTTTCACACCAGTTCTCTTTCTGCTCTTTTAAAATCTCCATTCAAAAAGTGTTTTACAAAGAGAAGGACTCGGGCAAAATGGGCACAGTACCAACTAAGTCAACCAGATGTAAAGTTAGTGTGACTGGAAGTGATTTAAAATTAAATTTCCCTTCCTCTTCTTTTTTTCCCCCTCCTGTGTTTATTCCTAAAGTACATACTATTCAGCTCACCTAAAGAACTAGCTCCTCATATGTTCATAAAACCAAACTAAACCCTAACTCTAAACCAAACTAAAGTTATGGTGACGGCATTAATAGTGTTAAATATTTGTTTTTGATTAAGTTCAGTGCAGGCAATGACAGTAACTTTCAACCAGGCTTCAAACAAATGAAATTCACTAATAAGAAATGTTTTATGGTTTTAGCAGCAGGCAATTTCAATAAAATAACTTAACCCTTGTGTGGTGTTCGTATTTTTGTTACTCAGCCAGTGTTCATGGGTCTGGTGGACCCGCTAGAGTTTTGGCTTTCCAAATTAACACTATCAAACAATTTTATGTTAAATTACTCAACAGATGTTTACTTCATCCCAATTACAAGACATATGAACAGCAAACATGGTTAATTTTTTCCCTTTACCTTTGTTAGATCACATTTATGAATTAATGTGCTTCTCGTTTTTCTTTTATATAAAATGTTATAAATAAATCAGTTATAATCAAGTGGAGTGAGTGGAAAGACACAACACATTTACACGTGAAAAAATAATTAATTGTTTAATTTTTCTTTTGAAAAAAACTGAACACGGGTCTCA